>NC_137267.1:22136490-22818490 GCF_053477335.1 Acartia tonsa | reverse complement strand
GCTTTCAAGTGTTGTTTCCAAACAGGTAGTGTCCAAAAATGTCAACCAATAATTTTAATCTACGAGATTTATATCCATTGATCGTTCATTGTTTTATCCCTTAAGATATCTCATTTGTAACTGAAACCTAACTAAAACCTTGCTTTAAGATATTTTAAAATGATAAATTTGCAAACATACAGAAAAGCAAAACATTTTGTCTTAATAATCATCTATATTAAGAGGGGGCCAAATATTTTTTTTGTGGAACATGCTATTCTAAAATAGGATGTGTTAAAAGTGGTCGACAATCCCAATTTAAGCTTCTTGGTTTTTTCTTTAAAATAATCAAATATATATAGCGTGTTATAAAATTGACGGTTTTATGGCATCCAAATGAATGGACAGGAATATAAGGATAGCATTTTATATCCATGTACTTAGTATTTCAATTTTCTATGTTCCCTAAAAAGCACAAACAAATAGGTTCAGCGGTTAGTAAGCTCTAAAGGACGAACGAATATCGGTATGGGAGAGGCGAAGAGGCGAGTCGATCTTTCAGCACTTTAATCATCTTTAGTTTTAAAAAGAAAGGTAAAATACATTTTTTAAGGGGGGGGGGGTCTTTTTCTCTAGGGGTAAGTTCTCTTGGGAGGGTTGTGTACCTTCCCCCAAAGTATTTATATTACTTTCCATGACACATGAGAAGCTACACTGTACATGAGAATCATATTGGTTTAGTTAGCGGTTTGAGAGATCCTTATGTACAAACTGACCCAGATCCTGTTACTTTTATATAAGTATTACAGTTCAATGATTAATCAATATTATTATTGGGATCTAATGTTTAGTTTATTTGCGGATTTTTTTTGTAATGACTTATCCCTGAAACTCATAGGAAATGGGATTTAACACGTCAGATTAAACTTTGCTCCTAATCAAATAATATAATCTTTAAACCAAGGAAAAAACAAGGATGAAAACATAATTTGTAATACATCTTTGTTATGTAACTATTTTTAGTACCATAAGATCTTTATTTTATAGCCATGCATTGGTCCTTTTTATGGCTTTAGGCTATTATTAACAATTTAAAATCAATATATTTTGATTTACAGGGTAGCTTTTTTTTAAGCCCATAGAGTTTTAATACTTAAAATTGTCAATAACATCGAATATTTGAATAGTATAATTTTTACTGACAAATAGATTATAGAATAGCTTTGTTTCTAGCCACTTAGGCCTATCCTATATATACATATATACTGTTTGATATACTCATTTAACAAAGCCGTCACGAAAAATCACTATTTCACAGCTAATCAAATAAAATTAAACACCAATTCCCAATTAAATTCGTTTGCGGCCCCTTTGCTTATCTCTGGAAATCGTTTTTAATAGACTTTTGTACAGATTGCAATTATTAAAATCAGCAAAGAACTATTTTTTCTTCCTAAAACGAATATTTAGCTGTAAGCAAAATTAAGCGAGAAGTAATATTAAAATAAGAATTTTAATATTCTTTAAAAAATACAGTAAAGAAATATATAGTAAGAAAATTTAAAGCACAGTTCATGTTTGAAACCCGTTAAGATTAGATTAAAAGCAGAAATTGACTAAATTACTTATTTTTAACAGGTTTTACTAATAAATCAAAGAAAATGTCTTTGTTTTAGATCAAATATTACATTTTATAATTTAATGTTTTAAAGGGCAAAAAAGAGGTTTTAAGAAGGTGAAAATGAATTGAATCAGAACTTAAAACATAATGGGCTTGCTACCAAAATTGATTGTTATAAAGCCTCATGAAAAGAACAGATATACAAACAGTCAATATCTCATGAATGAACTTTTGAATGATTTTAACAATTCATTTACATGCGGAGTAGGCTTGTTATTACTGCAAAATGTACAAAATACCTCATATGCCTGGCATCAAATGGTTGAATTAAAATAAGGCTTTAATAGGATGAAATGAGTAAGGCTTTTTTAAATTTATGTACTTTTAAATGTTTTTTCTTGCTGTTACTTGCCATATACATATAAATTTGTATAACAATTCTGTTTACTTTTATTTTGTACGGATAGACAGCCATACAAACTGACCGTTGCTATAGAGCAGCAGGGTTACTTGGTAAAACCAACAGCCAAAATAAATTAAACACAAAATTTAAGGGAGGGTGGGAAGATAAAGGTCGTCTTTTCTACTTAGACAACCCCCTCCAGGGGCGTCCAAGCTTTTTATTTTGGGGGGGGTAAAATTTTTTTAAGGGGGGGGTAATTCGGTTTTGGGAGGGGTAAAATGGCGCGCGAATTGCGCCGCAAATTTTTTTTACCCCCCCCCAAAATTTTTACCCCGGGGGTAAAATTAGCTTGGGGGGGGGGGGTAATTACCCCCCCCGAAATCTGTTGGCAGGGGTAAAATTTGTTTACCCCCCCCAAAATTTACCCCCGGGGTAAAATTTTTTGGGGGGGTAATTTAAATTTTATCAAAAATTTAGTATTAGAAATGCGCGCGAAGCGCTCAGAAATTTTTTTTGTTAGGGATTTTCTATTTTGGGGGGGGTAAATACCCCCTCCTAAATGGTTGGGGGTGCCTACGGCACCCACAGGGTAGGGGTAAATTTTAAATGGGGGGGGTAATATGAAAAAAAATTTGGGGGGGGGGGGGTAATCGCCCCATTAACCCCCCCCCCCTTGGACGCCTATGACCCCCTCCCTTATTTTTTTAAGTTGGTTATATTTTACAAATAGTTGAGCAATACTACTGTATAATTAAAGTTTACCTGCTGTTATGCTGGGAAGTATGACCGCTAGCCCGACTATATGCAGCCACGCTCTCATGATGAAGCTTAATCTCTATACCTGAAATAGACAAAAAATATCAGATGACAGGTAAACTTAGGGACTGTTTTTGTACAGAACAAATACCTTACATTAAGGACTCTCTAGAGTTTTATGAATATTATAAAAGGTTTATTTACTTTATAAAATGTAACATAAGTTTATCGTCCATTGCAAATAATATTAACTTGTTTTTTGTTGGTGCAAAGGTTAAAACACCAATTTCTATTTAACACTTTTTTGATAAGATATGTTCAGTACACTTATATATAACTGTAAGGAATAAAGCTGTTCTTCAATTCACTTTATCTGTTATTCCAGTACTTTAAGTTTATAAACAATTTTTTAAGGATTTAGTTCTTTGACTATTTAAAGAATCTATAGACTTTATGAGATATCTAAGTTTGCTTTATAATGCTTTGAGATACACAAAAATCCCAATTTAAATGAGTTATAGTTAATTAGAATCTAGAAGAGGCCTCTAGAATAACTTAAGGAGGTTGTAGGAACCGAAACCAGCAAATTTTTAATTTTTGTTTTAACACAGAATCATCCTGTTACTTTTATAAAAGGATAATTTTGTGTGATATCATCCTTGTTTAGAATAAAAAGGCATTTTTGTATTAAGATATACATTTAATCTGTAATAGAATTTTAAATACAGGCTATGATATTACCAAAGACGTCTAGTTAAACCCCCCCCCCCCCCAAGAAAAAAATTACATAAATGTCAGTTGAAGTAGAAACCCTAACAAAAGAACAGCTAGCTATGAAACTATAATGGGGAAACTTACACGAGGGTTGAGGGAGCCTAAGCATATAAGATGATGCATTGCGTGTTAAAAAAGAATATCTGTCAATTGGTAAAATGTCTTTTAAACTAACTATTAAGCATCCAAAAACATTTTATAACTGTTTAAACACATAAATAATAGTTAGCTCTGTGTGTGTGTGCATCTTAAATCTTCCCAAAAAGGTTTGAACATATTAAAATTGATCAAATTACGACATCACAAGATAAGAAAATTAAATTATTTCTTTTGACACACCTTTGCTCAATCCCATCTCCTTTTCTCAGGGAGGGAGAGGACATTCGACTGTAAATAATAATGGTACCCAAAGTTTTATTAGCATTCGTTTTTATTTGTTGGTTTAAAAAATGTGAACTTCTATTTAATATTGATTGATTGGTTAAAACAAGAAGTATCCAAACGTATCAACTAATAATGTTGATTTACAGAAGGGATAATCATTCTTGGCGATGTACACCAAAAGTATTGTCCATTATCTTATCTCTAAAGATTCCAGCCTTTTTTCTCTTTCTTACAGCGCAAATTTGAATGGGTATCTTTTTAGTTTAGCAAAAAAATAAATAAGTATAGATGTATAACCCAGACAACTGTCTGGTTCTTTTTGTGGGGACATTTTTCGTCTGCTAGCCAATTACTTTCTGCTCTTTTATAGAGACTTGGTTGTATTAATATATCCGACACTATTGACTATTATCCAAAGACCTAATTAAAGGTCGGCACTTGGTCCCCTTCCTGTGGAAGTGCCCCCTATTGTGAATACACAGATATTTTTCTATAAAATTTACGAAAAATCACAATTTGTATAAAGATAAGATATAGTATATCTATCACAAGAAAACTTAGTAGAAGATTTCAAATAGTATTTTTAGTCGTGCCTTTGTTTAAACCAATTTAATTCGGATTTTAATAGTTATATTTCTCATTTTTATTTTTTGTTGTTTTATAACAACACCTAATTTATAATTTAAGATGCCTACTGGGAGAAGAGTTATGCTTCTTAGGTAACGTTAGAGATGTAGGTAAACATAAATTGCCTCAAAGTAACTATTCTATAAGTATGTATGTCCACTAAGTTCAAGTAAATAGCTACACAACGTTCTACAATTTTCATGGAATTTTTACATTTGTTCTTTTAAAGGTAAGCTTCGCATAGGTCTTGTGGTGGTTTTAGGCTATTTTACTTTAAGATTTATGTCTTGGGATGGTTTTAAGCTATTTTTTCTAGCTTCTTTGGGTACACTTCCCCTAGATGCTATGGGCGTACCCGCAATAAATAAAAAAGTAATGATTTTTTTGGTCATCTTATATATTTCTCCTCTCCTTGGTTTAACATTCAATTAAGGAATATATAACAAAACTGTCTATTAACGGTCATAAAATATATCCCCCCCTGTTGAACTTCTCAACTTTATGCTGACATACAATTTCAAAGGTTATTAAAAATAAATGGTGATAACTGACATAATATCGACTTTCTAGTATGTCCAGTAATGCTTCATGGTTTATATTTCAGTCAATTTTCATCGACATTTTCGTAATAAGTCTGTTCAAATTTCGGGTAGAGTCCCTTTCGTGGCAACGACCCTTAAGGGGCGATTCGTCGTATTTTCAAAATGGCTATTAATAGGTTATTTTAGGTTAGGTTAGGTGATTGCCCCGTAGGGTTAGGAAATTGGCCTCGCATGGTCTAGAAATAGGAGAAAAGCTACTGTGAAAATATGAAGAATCGCCCCTACGGGACGTTGCCACGAATGGGACTATACCCCAAATTTCTTGTCCAACTAATGCTTCTAGATTTGACAAACTAAAATTCATATGTCTTATCCCTCTATCCCTGCTTTGATCTACTTAACCTAAAACCGACAATCAGTCATGGAATTAAAGTAATCAAGCAAAATTATGTCCAAAAGTAGCGAAGCAATACCAAGCTATGTCCCTGCTATAATCTACCAACAATTATTCATGGAATTATAGTAAACAAGGATAATTATATCCATAAGTAGCGCAGCAATAACAAGCTATGTCCCTGCTATAATCTACCAACAATTATTCATGGAATTATAGTAAACAAGGATAATTATATCCATAAGATAGCCTGATATCTAGTTGCCGAAAGTGTACGCAGTTTCCTGGGTGTTTCCTCATCCTAGCTCAATATTTACTACTAGCTAAAAAAGCTTCAAACTTCAAAAATTGTATATGTATATTGTATAAATCGTTTACACATTCAAATTTTGATTTTTTAAGGGAAGTTTGAAGATTTGTAGCTAGTAGTAAATATTGAGCGAGGATGAGGAAACACCCAGGAAACTGCGTACACTTTCGGCAACTAGATATCAGGCTATCATCCATAAATAGAGCAGCAATACCAAGCCATGCCCCTGCTATAATCTACCAACAATTATTCATAGAATTATAGTAAACAAGGATAATTATATCCATAAGTAGCGCAGCAATAACAAACTATGTTCCTGCTATATTCTACCAACAATTATTCATGGAATTATAGTAATCAAGCAAAATTATGTCCATAAGTAGCGCAACAATACCATGCTATATCCCTGCTATAATCTACCAACAATTATTCATGGAATTATAGTAAACAAGGATAATTATATCCATAAGTAGCGCAACAATACTAACCAATGTCCCTGCTATAATCTAAAAAAAATAATTGTAATATGTAAGACAAACTGAAAAACTTAAAAATTAAAATTATATAGAAGCTACGCGCCTATGGAAAAAGATTATACATAAAAGAGTCTTACTTTGTAAGATAATCTTTTCTTTACCATTTTTCACCGTATTTTTCCTTATGTATTGCGGTCTAGATAAACTTTTATATATCTTATAGGTTGCCAAAGAATAAAAATATAAAATTTCGAGAAAAAAAAAGAACAAAATTTGTTAATAAATGCCAGCCATTACTATTTTATCCCCATACAGTCAACATTTATTTTATTATTTGAATAACGGCAAGTCCATAGTGGATCGAAAAACTGGAAAAAGTATTTTTCCTAATGCCTCCATGTTCAACAATAAATGTCAGATAAGGACTGAATATTTATCTAAAATCGTTGTCACCCCTGTAGTAAGCAAAACGGCAACCATGGACTAAAAGTCGACAGAATAAATTTTACATAACAAATTGCTTCAAAAACGGGAGCTTATCAGGACGTGAAGGCATTAGTCATAGAAATAATAATTCGAACAAGGATAATTACATCCTAAAGTTATCAAAGCTTTATGTATTTATTATTTTATTCTATACCTTTTTAGCACGTGCATTTTCAATAAAAGTCATAACTGACATTTAGGCTGCTTTAGAAGCTTTTTGCTTATTATACTTGAAATTCTCAAAATGTAGCTATTTATAGGGAGGAAGGGGACATTGGGCTGTTTATTACACTAGTCCCCAAAGTCTTATAATAACTTTTTCTTATTCGTCGGCTTAACAACCTCGGGTACTTTATTGAATTTTGATTGCTTGGTTCATTATTTGAGTGTCCAAACGTTTCAAACACTGATTGTAATCTACAGAAGGAGTAATTTAGTGTATCATTGGGAACGTACATAAATTTTCATTTGTCTTATCACTTTAGATCCCTGATTGATTATAATAAACCCATGATCATAAAGTAGCTTTGCTACTAAAATAAATTTTAAAGATCCAATGACTTAAAGCCTATACTTATTTTGATCCGTTTTTTATGCTTAAAACATTTTTTCAAGATTATACATATAATTTTATTTAATTCTTTTACATTAATTTATAAGAATTATAAAGGTTTTTATAAAAAAAAAATTCTAAAAGAAACAGTTTATGATTGTATTTTAGGCAAGATCTCGTAAACGGCTGGATCGATTAGTCTTTGATTTCAGGGTATAAGAATGTTTCTAGTCTATTATTTGGGGAGGTAAGTAAAATTATCTTTAGAAATGTGGCTCTTTAAAAAAACTCTACTATAGTACAGAAGCTCATGTTTTTTTTCATTTTTCCTATATTTTTGACAGCATAGCAACTTCATAGCAATAATGTGTCCGTCCGTACATTTTCCTTATTTATGCCATATTGATATTTGCCATTTTAAAAACCAGAGATTTCTTGTATTTTACTTCATGTAACGAAATTTGGGGCACTTGAGCTATTCTTTTTCGGGGTGATTTCTCTTGGTAGGACAAAACAGAATAATTTTTAGACTTAAAAGAAGCTCCACTGTACAGGAGAATAATATGGATACTGCAGTTAGCGAGAGCTTAAGCTTTGCATTGCTTTTATAAAATTGTAACAAATGAAAATTTAACGAAAAATATAAAAGTATCGTAAATAAAATTTGAAGGAATAAACATGGCCTAACTCCCACACCACTCCACTCCCCACTAAAAATAGCACAAGACCTGTTTAGGACCAATACAAGATTTCATGAATATTGTTATCCATAACACAAATCCCGAGATCTAACTGAACAGACATGCATCCTGCTATTCTAGTGCATAATACTACCTACACGCATAAAGAAGATAATTAAATCTTTAGCATAATATTATATTACAATCCTTTTTTTCTTAACTGTATAAAAACAAGTACAGTTATATCCATGAGCAGAACAATAGCATGATAATAATATGAGAAAAATATATTAAAATAGACACAACTTACCCCTACAATTAACATTAAATCTAATCAACTTTCATAGCAGATTTTTGTCATCAGAACTAATATCATAATTTTTTGAATTGATTCACAGGTTCGGTAAGGAATCATATATAAGAGGAGGTCAGGAAAATAGCCTAAAACCATCATAAGACATTCATAAAGCTTTACTAATAAGTACAACTCAAATTTGGTCAACAATTTCCGAGATCCGAGATTTATAATAAAATTTGCTCTACTTGCTCTTATAGTATGTTTTAATGCAGTTTTCAAGTATTTGTATTTGCCATTCAGTTACTCAAAACAAACAGACTCTTCAAGTTAAATATGAGCTACGCTCTTTAAAAGAAGGGGTAAGCGCTTAATCAGGTGGTTGTTTGTTTGTTGTGTATACATAATTGGCCATGCTGTCGGAATTTATATGAAGGAGTTTTGGCCTTTTAAAGTTCAAGAGGTAGTATCCTTCAAATTGCTTTGGACAAAATAAGAACCCCCCCCCCTCTCATTCCTGGTATAAATTACCTACTAGAGGAATCTGTAGCTCTGCAAAGGCCTTATAAAGCTTAATTCACCAAACCTAAGTTAAAAGAAGCATAACAACTAATCAATATTAAAAAGGTGACTATGCATGCTCCAATAGCTAGTAGAGGTAAATTTCTAGTAGCAAAATTTAAGTAGGAGAAATACTTCTATTAGTCTATCAGCTTGACGAATATATGAAAGCCTTAAAATTATTTTATTAAAACACATTTCTTTTGATATCTTTGACCATTATAATTTTCTGTAAATTTTCCTCATATTTTTTTTGCAATTTAAGTAATATTTTCTTAAACAATGATAATTACTAAACTGTTATAATATCAAATGTTTTGTTTTGTTAATATTTGAAATTTAATAAAAATGAAGTGTACGTTATGTTATAATTATTTTAAAAATGAATAAACAGTTTGGGTTATGTGTGGATTTTTATTCTCTTATAAATATAAGAGGCTCTTTAGCTCTTTCTATGCCAACTGTTGCAGACAACCAGCCCTTGGATTGTTTGACCTTTGTCTGGAAGTCCTAACTCTGCTAGCTAATCAGATGAGATGTATTTGGGTTTATAGAACAACAGGAATCATATCCTAAGACTCATAGACACCTTAACTTTGAACTTAGATGAAAAACAGAGGATTTAATGGATGTACAATTTACGTGGATATTATGATTAGGGAAAATTGTCATTAATTTAGCATTTATTAATTGATGTGGTAAAAGGGGTAGAAGTTGATATCGTTATTTTAGCCAGTACTAATAAATCCATGAATGAGTTACTCTTGACAAAATAAAATTGAAGAATGCACGAACAAATAAACCAAATATCAACTCATTGTCCCCACTTTGTTATATGATAGAAACAAGAAAATTATTGTTAAAACGCATATTCACATGGATAAAGGATTGTATAAAATTTAAAAAAAGAAAAAAAGGGAAGAATTGAAGAAAGTCAATCAAATATCAGACTTGTGACGTCATAAAAATGAGGGAGATGAGAGGAGAAATGGTAAAGAAAACCTCTAAAAAAATAGATGGATAATAACACATTTATATGACGTCACATGACTGGTTTTTGAGCGCTTTTTTTAATTTACAAATGAAGATTTAAGTAATATTAAAGAAAAACCATTATTTTAAACAGATTAACAGAATAAAACAATCCTAAGACTTAAATCTAAAAAGTGGCATAAAGCCATTTCAGAACCATGTGAAGCTTCCCTAAAAAGAAAAACTCAATCGGCTCAAAAATCGAAATCTTAAAGTACAGTTAAAGTTTAAACACAGGATATTATAGGAGAATTTACATTTTTACATATCTCTAAATTTCAACTGAATATATAAGACGTAAAGTTATGAAAATTCTCACATGAAACGTGCGATGAACTTTTTCATAAAACAATTCAAATAACTTTGCCCCCCCCCCCCCTTTGCTTTTCATTTGTAGACAAGTATATTAAAAACCACAATAACAACAACAAAATGATTCAAAAAAGGAAAAAGGCAGGAAGAGAAGGAGAGGAAAGGACATTAGACTTAAAATATGCAAATCACCAATGTTTATTCCTATTCTCTCATTCGTTGACTTTAACATTTGGGGGACTTTTATTTAATCATAAAATGGTTGTACATTAAACTAGAAGTGTCTCAATTTTCCTCCAATGATTTTAATATACAAAAGGCGTAACTTCATTTATCATAAATGGAGGTAATCATCAATTGCATAGAGCAGACTCGCTCCTGAAATAAATCACACCACGCCCCATGCAAAATTAACACCCTCCCCCCTCTCCCGGAATTCAAAAGTATGATGACGGGTAATAAAAATCTGAAATAGAAATGACGCAAATGACGCAAATTCTGACGCAAATTCTGACGCAAATTCTGACGTTTATCTAAAAATGCAACATATAATAATAGCTATTAAAACAATTTTCAAGCATAACTTTTATCTTATTAGGATAACAATTAAATAAGAAAAATATTTTTACCATATGAAATTCGTGATCAAACACCTAATTGAAAAAAAATGCAAGACATAGCTTTTATTTTAAGAAAGACTAGGGGCAACGGACGCCCCCAAGAAGCCTCTAGGTGTTCTTAAGGTGGGAGGGGGATAAGTCAACCGCCCTTCTACTTTTTAATTTGAGTTTTAATAAGAAATATTCAGAAAAAAAATTTGGGGGTGTGATTTCAAATTGGGAGGGTGGAGATACGCTCTCCCAAAATAGTTAAAAACCTTCCCTGTACCTTAAAAAAAGCTTAATTGCAAAGGAAACCCAAACAGATGTCATTTTTTAACAATTTTATAAAAAAAAAAACATTGGCGCACTTGTATAAACACCTTATCGCTGACAAGTTTTAGAATAGACAATCCAGATCCATCCAGTTCAAAGGGAATGGAGAAAGAGAGGGGGTGAATCTATCCGAAAATAGTTATGATCGAGATCTTCCTTCATCCAAAAGTATGTACACAGATAGCCTGATATCTAGTTGCCGAATGTGTACGCAGTTTCCTGAGTGTTTCCTCATCCTAGCTCAATATTTACTACTAGCTAAAAAAGCTTCAAACTTAAAAAAAAAAAAATCAAAATTTAAAAAATTCAAATTTATAATGTATATTGTATAAATCGTTTACACATTCAAATTTTGATTTTTTTAAGGGAAGTTTGAAGATTTGTAGCTAGTAGTAAATATTGAGCGAGGATGAGGAAACACCCAGGAAACTGCGTACACTTTCGGCAACTAGATATCAGGCTATCTGTACACACCCTTAAGCAGTTGAAACCGTTTATTATTCTTAAATGTATGATTGTGTGTAATTTTTCCAGGGAGGGTGGGGACAATGGCTAAATGTTCCTACGCGCTACCAAAAGCAAAATTGCATTCATTTTAAAGAGGGAGTGGTGGGAGGGGGTTGAAAGGCGTAAAATGAATAAATTCTCTATTGACCTATCCCCTCATCCTTGTATTTATCGTTGTTATTATTACTTCATTATTTCCAATAACGATTTTGTGGATTTTTTGTTTGTAACGCTAAATAACGCAAAAACAGATGAAATATTCTATAGCAACATAAGACAAAATAATCATCCTATCATCTTACCAAAGCAGTAAGGTTTTTTCCGTTTTTAACTCGCTAACCAATGAACCTAACGAGTTCTCCATTTTAGGGAAGGTTTAAATAGGCCTCGGGATGATTTTTAGACTACATAAATATTTTAGTTTAACATGCAAAAATTATAAATTTGTCATTACTATTGACTCGTTGACTCAACTTCTTTTGTATTTAATGACCTCTTTTTCATACGTTAAATTCGCATTCTTGTGATCACAATGGATTTTTAAGGACAAAATTTGAATCCAGTCCAATTTAGAAGACAGGTGACAAACGGCTGACCGCAAAGCATAGTTTCTCTAATCATTAACACTGTGTAAAAAATAGGGAAATCATAATATGAAATAGCCAATACTATATAATTGATGCAAGCAACTTCCTAACATATACTTTACGTGGGCTTGAAATCACAAAAAAATAATTTCATTACATACCTATAAAATATAAAAATTATTAAAAGCCATTTAGTTAATCCTTATACTAAAGTAACAGGATGTCTTTCTGTTTGTGTGTCTGCGTGTTTGTTTGTACCGAAGGATCTCGCTAACCGCTGAACCGATCGGGATCTACTTAACAGGGTAGCTTCTCATAGGTCCCGGGAAGGTTTATAACTATTTTTAACCAGGTTTATAACCAATCAATATAAAAAAGACGACGTGTATTATCATTATTTACTGTACATTGTTCCCTCCCTCCCTGTTAAGTTCCAAAAAAAATAGACTATTACCTAAAGTTTTCATAAAAACGGTATCTCATTCGTTGGAATAAAAAGTTTTATCAGTGTCTAAACTTTTTAACCAGTAATATAAAATTACATAATTAACAGTACAAAAGTATATTCAACTATAGAATCTTTATTTACTCTGTTTTCTATTATGTAAATCACCGTTCTTGTTGATGTTAATCTTTCTTAATGTCCTTGCATTTCCTGTTACTTAAAAAACAAGGACATCTATGTTCATTTTTTTGAGAAACGTAATCATTCTCATGCATGTAAAATTATCGCATCGTATTATAGACAATTTTCCGCAGATAGTACAATGAACGATTATAACATTGACTCTTGTTTTGTAGTCCCCTTAGGTCCTAAGAACCATGTTACCAAAACAGAAATTTACTTTTTAAATTTATATGTTATGGACCGGTTTTAATACTCGGGTGCTGAACACTACTGAAAAAGGATACTTAATGATAGGCTTAAACCTGCCTAGGACAATATTCAATCTTCTATAAAGGCAGAATATATATGGTTATATACTGTTTTCACAGATTTTTGTTACATACATCCAAAGAAGATAAAGTATAGAATAGAATCCAGGTAGAAGATTCTGCCTGGCTAGCCTGAAGTAAAATTGGAACTTTTGAAAGACCAAAACGGCTATAAGGCTGTTAGTAAATAACATGATTTCAGTAATTATTCAGAAAAAATATTCAAAATAAATTCCTTTTGCAATAGTTTACTAAAAGCCATGTACCCAAGAATCCAGCTTCCTCTTCCCTATTCACAATGGATTAAAAATGAATTTAATGTGCATATTAAGCCTTAAAAAATTTAATTATGTAAATTTTACAAAAAAAATATTGGTCTCAGTATTTATATTATAAAACTAGGTTGCGCTCTTATGTTTGTTTTTAAACAGCTGATTTATACATGATAGCAACTACATCCATACATTAACTTGTTGAAGGGGGGATGGGGGAGGAAGGGGCTGTACCCATTTAGCTGACCCTTAAAAATTACAAATGTGGTCAATTGTACTTACCAAAATTAAAACAAGAGTATGTACTAGTGACAACTAGTCATTGTGATTTGTACTTTAGCATTATTGTCTTTACTACGCAAGTCAAAGATTCCTTCAAATTTCCCAGAAATATTTAGGGTTTTCATTTCTATTCCTCCTTATTCTATGCATACATCGCTGAAAGCTTTATGAAACAATATGGCAGCCAATCGCGTCGTCGGAAAAATATAATTATAGAACAGAGGAGGAAATCATCGACCTGCTATGCTCTAAGAAAATGATTAATTTCGAGTATTTTGTAATTATATGAAATGAGTAGTTTAAGTTGTTAGCAGAAAAGTTAATAGCCAAGTATGAAAATATTCTTATAAGGGGTAGCAAAGTGTATCTATACTTGATTTCTGTATGTCTATCTATATGCCTCTACATTTTCTGTCTTGCTATCTATCTATTCTGTGTCTCTACTTATATTTATATTTTCTATTACTATCTATCCACAATCAACACATCCATAATTCAATCTTATCTCCATCTATTTTTATTTTTCTATCTACTTATCATTCCTGTTATCTTTCTATCTGTTTATCCATGTAGGAAATGGGTATAATTTGGTTTTCATCATTGAACTAAGAATTAAAAGCATAATTTGTTAGATTAACTAATGTAGCAACTGTAAAACTAACTTTAAAACGAATGTCTGTCTATTTGAGTGTAAGTTTGTCTAAGATTTCGCAAAGGTTTCTTAATAATCTAAAGAAAAAAAAGTTAATAGAATTTTGAATGGGAATGGGGAAAACTTATAGAGAAAAAGTTAAAAAACCTTAAATTAAAAGAAGGTTTCAGGCTTAAGATTTATTGCACTCTAAATTTGACTCCTTTAAAGATTTGTTCGTAGCCACTAGCTTCATATTAGAACAAGAATGACAACATTCATGAACAAATTTCTAAAATGTCCAATTTTAGCTTTATAGCTCTAAATGTAGAAAAGATTTTATTCTTAATGATATGGTTTTAATTTGATGTGATTATAAACATGATTTTAAAAATCCTATGATATAAAGCCTACCATAAGAAAATTAGGATCGCAGACAATCATGCCTTTAAAAATGTTTCTGTAGCTCTAGGTTACTAGTAGTAGTAAATAATGCTAAACACAATGTTGAGATACAATTATAAAATCGTGGCTCCAGTAAAGGCGTAGCCTTAAACTAAATAACCTCTAGAGGACGAAATGACCCATTAGGTTTTATTTTGGAGTATATCTAAAGAAAAAAGGGTTCATAATGAACCTTTTGATTGCACTACTTTTGTCTGAAAGTACTTACAGTATATCACAATGAGTGGCTTTTCATTTAAATTGTTAATTGGTTTATTTACTTAATTTCAATTTTGAATGTTTTTCTGTCATATAGTACTATTATTTATTTTTGGTAAATTTTGTTCGTGTAAGTATATATAATTCTGAAGATATAAAAACTAATCCATTTAAATCTGTTATACGGCTAAGAATAGTCTAAGAGCTGGGTCTAATTACAATATTTTTAATAGTATTACAGTAAAGAGTCAGGCTTTTTTTAGACAGAAAATCTACTGTAATTCGTGATAGTAAAAAAATAGAAGCAAGCATAGTAATATCCACAAATATGCGTATAATATCTATGTATCAGGGAGAAAGGGGTCATTTGACTGTGAATTTTAATCGTCCAAAAAAGTTTTTAAAAAAAAGTTATTTCAATCGCTGTGTCAAAAACTTTGAGGATTTTTATTGAGTTTTGATTGATTGGTACAAACTAGCAATATCCAAACTAATCGACTAATACTTCATATCACAACTAGCGGCTACGCCCCTAGAGGCCTCTAGGGGCACTTGAGGAGGAGAGAGTCGAATTTAATAACCCAATTTCTTATTTTGGATTTTAATAGAAAAAGTAGAAAAAAATTTGGGGGGGGGGAAGCGAAATTTTTTTTTTGGGGTGGAGGGATTTTTCATTTTTTGGGGGGGTTGGGGGTGTCCTACCCCCCAAGAAAATAGGTATAAACCTTCCCGGGACCTATGAGAAGCTACCCTGTTAAGGAGAATCTGATCGGTTCAGCGGTTAGCGAGATTCTTCGGTACAGACACACAGAACACAGATACACAGACACACAGACAAACAAACATCCTGTTACTTTAGTATAAGGATTAGGTGAGTTATCAAATTTTATTTCATTGTCTTATCCCTTAAGATCCATGGTAGGTATATTTGTATCAGTGCACATTGGGGCAAATCAAGCAAAAAGGGGATTTAATTATTTAGTGCCCTTAAAATTCATCCCACAAAAATTTAATTTTATACTTTTTTGTAGGCAACTTAACAACGAACAAATTTGCTTTTATGTTTTTTTCTGTCATTTGAAAGGAACATGGAGATAAAGGTCATTTAATGAAGGTAGATAGAAAATTACCGGAATAACACCCCACGAAAATAGCCCCCCTTTACCCTATCCATCTATCTATTAATCTCTCTATCCATCCGTCTATCTATTCATCTATCTATCCATCTATCTATCCATCTATATATCCATATATCTATCCATCTGTCTATCCATCTATCTATCCATCTATCTATCCATCTATCTATCCATCTATCTATCCATCTATCTATCCTTCTATCTATCCATCTTTCTATCCATCTGTCTATCTATCTATCTATCCATCTATCGATCCATATATCTATCCATCAACTATTTATCTATCTATCCATCAACTATCCATCTATCCATCCATCTATCTATCCATCTATCTATCCATTTATCTATCCATCTGTCTATCCATCTATCTATCCATCTGTCTATCCATTTACTCATCATCTATCTATCCATCTATCTATCCATCTATCTATCCATCTATCTATCCATCTGTCTATCCATCTATCTATCCATCTATCTATCCATCTATCCATCCATCTATCTATCCATCTATCTATTCATCTATCTATCCATCTATCTATCCATCTATCTATCTATCCATCTTTCTATCCATCTGTCTATCTATCTATCTATCCATCTATCGATCTATCTATCTATCCATCTGTCTATCTATCTATCTATCCATCTATCGATCCATCTATCTATCCATCAACTATTTATCTATCTATCCATCAACTATCCATCTATCCATCCATCTATCTATCCATCTATCTATTCATCTATCTATCCATCTATCTATCCATCTATCTATCTATCCATCTTTCTATCCATCTGTCTATCTATCTATCTATCCATCTATCGATCCATCTATCTATCCATCAACTATTTATCTATCTATCCATCAACTATCCATCTATCCATCCATCTATCTATCCATCTATCTATCCATCTATATATCCATCTGTCTATCCATCTATCTATCCATCTGTCTATCCATTTACTCATCCATCTATCTATCCATCTATCTATCCATCTATCTATCCATCTATCTATCCATTTATCTATCCATCTATCTATCCATCTATCTATCCATCTATCTATCTATCCATCTTTCTATCCATCTGTCTATCTATCTATCTATCCATCTATCGATCCATCTATCTATCCATCAACTATTTATCTATCTATCCATCAACTATCCATCTATCCATCCATCTATCTATCCATCTATCTATCCATCTATCTATCCATCTATCTATCCATCTATCTATCCATCTATCTATCCATCTATCTATCCATCTATCTATCCATCTATCTATCCATCTATCTATCCATCTGTCTATCCATTTACTCATCCATCTATCTATCGATATATCTATTCATCTACCTATCCATCTAACTATCCATCAAAGTGTTCAAAGTGTCAAATTTGGGGTCATAGAATTCATTTCAGTAGAAGGGGAGAGGATGGTGTAAAGGGGGTGGATGGGGATTCTTATTTTAACAAGCTACAAGTTTCACTTAATAATAAATCCATTATAAATGTGGGCATTATTGACATAGATTTTTATTAGCTAATATCTATATTTATAATGATATTATGATTCTTGTTTACTGTTTATATGTATACTAGCGGCTTCGCCCCTAGCCTCTATGGGCTTTGCTCCAAGAGGTAATTAGACAAGGATGACAACATCCATAGAAGCGAATCTCTGAAATGGAAGGACAAATGAACATTAACACTTGTGAAGTGTAAGAACTGAATATTAATGCATGTCTATAAAAGATTGTAATTAAAACTGATTAAATACATGTTACTGTTTAAGGACATACTGACGTTTTTAGGGCTTGATTATAGAGATGCTTCGCTTATAACACTATACCTTAATGTACTAAGAATAAGTACTGAGTATTCAGTAAATCAGATGAATAGGATATTTTTAACATTCAAAACCATTATTTGTTGTCATAAAAGTAAAAAATCAGCTTGTTATAAAGGACCAGTATATATATTCCCTGAAGAGTAGAATCTAATCGGTTTTGTGGTTACTGAGATCTATTGGTACGGACGGACAGACAAACATACATCAAGCTACTTTGTATTATAGATTAACATCCAGGGATCTAAGGAACAAAACAATAACCGATTAATGTATGTACTTGTACATCCCTAATATAGATACATTAAATAATAAATTATTTTACAAAATTGATTGTCTGTAGATGACAATTAGTGGTTGAAAAGTTTTGATACTCATCTTAATGAACCAACCAATAAAAAATCAATCAAATTTCCTAAAGTTGTTATGCCAACGAATACAAAAACGTTAATATAAAACTTTGAAGTTTGGGGACTAGTGTAATGTCCCCTCCCTTTCTAAATAAAACTGAAGACGCTAAACATGAAGACCATGTAACTACAAAACTTAAAAACAAAGCATTACCAATAGACAGACAGATAGACTACTTGCAAATTCATATTTAAAATGATTATAAGAACACTACGTTATTTGAATGTTAGCTTTACCTTTCCGCAGTGAGGGAGGGGACATTGGGCTGTTTATAACACTAGTCCCCAAAGTTTTACAGTTGTGTGTTCAAACATTTTAACTACTAACTTTGATCTACACAAGGGGTAATTTTGTGTATTATCATTGGGGATGTACATCAATTTATTGACCTTTGTCTTCTCCCTTTAGATCCCTGATATTTGTAATAATCCATAGAAACGCTTATTTAGTTACATTAAAACATCAAACATAAAGAGGTTTAGATTTAGGTTTAGCACCCCCCCCCCTTCCCTCCCCTCCCCATCATTTAGTCAATAGAACTTGAAAATATCCATTATCAACTTATATTCAAAGTCTGATCAAATAAATATTTCTCATAACTATGTTTTTGCGTCTTTTATTTATATGTATTACATCTTACATTTGACTTTAAAAGCGCATTTAAAAGCTTTTTCTTACAATCTTTTCTTGCACCCAACTTTAGAAAACGGGCTAAAAACCCCTACGGGGGCGCGGGGGGGTAAATGAAACCAGTACAGGCGATTATAATATGTCTTTGGGCAATCAAATATCGTTTTTTTAGTCGGTGGCAACCAGTGAAAACATGTTTCCTGATACTCTCTACTTAAATGTTGATTTTAAAACAAACAAAAATAAACTAAAATCTTGACTTCAACTAGAATTATTTAGAACTAATTTCTTCAATTTGTGTTTTTTTCTTTTATACTGTCAAAATATATGTAATGCATGACTCGTCAAGAGTTATTTTGTCTAATTACGTTAATTCTAAGAGATTTTATAATACTTTTAAAATTGTTGGTGAAACACAAAAAGTATGCCTTTTTCTGTAAGAAAATTTTTGCATTTCTTGACTTCCATGCATTAGAATGCTTACTTGAAAAGCGTATTTTTACGATTCCTTTGAAATCTGATGTACATTGGGTATGATAATACTCATAGAATGTTTAAAACTTGATTTGGGAGTGGTGAATTGATGCCCCTTGTTGCCCCTATGTGCAGTGTCTGTCTGTATACTTATCTACAGTGTCATTACAAAAAAAAGATCATAAAATTGAAAAATCCAAATATGCATCTCTTTAAAAACAATATAGGGTCAGCCCGTATGTCCTACTATTTTAGATTCTATTAAAAAACAAATAAAAATTCTAGGATACCTAAAAAAACATTTTCAACTAACGCCTTTTATGTAAAAATTCAAAGACAATATTGATTTTTATCTAATTTTAGAAAACTGGAAAGTTTAGACAATTTATATGACGCACCCTGTATGTATTTCTATTTATGTGATATATGTCTAGAAACTAGATCGTGATAGCTCAACCGTTATTGTATGATGCGTAAGATTATGTATGTATGTATACGCAAATTCGCGTCATTGTCCATAATAGATAACCAGCTTAGCTCACCCACCCCCTGTCATATTCCTATTGAACTTTACTACTATTTTTATTTTATTTCATCAACATAATATCCTTATAAAACGTTTTCTTATTCGTTGACTTAACAGCTTTTGGGACTTTTAGTAACTTTTGATTGATTGGTTAATTAAGTTCAGAGTTTAAATGTTTCAACCACTAATTTTAATCTATAGAAGAGGTAACTTGTTGTATTATCATAGGGGATGTACATCAATCTATCAGCCATTGTCTTGTCCCTTTAGATCCCTTTCGCAAATGATAATATTATAACAATTTTAAATATCTAATTCAAAGAGTTTTAAAGGCACTGGAATTACTTTTTAAAATGTGCGGATGAATTAATTAATCTCACATTGACCTTTCCCTGAGTAACATGTCTTTATTTGTTGTCATGACATGACGTAAGGCATATGTAGATTAGAATGGTATTGTTGAACGGATAGCGAAAATAGAATATGCAAAGATAGATAGATAGATAAATTGTTAGACATAGCCAGGGATAAACAGATTGACAGAAAGGGTAAATAGGTAGATAGATAGGAAAAGATAGAAAGACATTTAATCAAAGATAAATAAAAGATACATTAAAGATAGGGATAGAGAAAATGAACGATAAATTAATTTATTCCCCAAATCATGACAAACAAAATTACTCCTTCTCTAGGTCATTTCTGTAAAACTTTTGACACTGCTAGTTTGTATATATACCAAGTTTTTAAGCAAACAAATATGAGAACGTGTTATGAAAACTTTTGAAGGACAGTATAATTCACGAGAAAAGTTTTTCTCGTATTCATTCGAATCCGGTGGATAGGAACCGGTTCTCATCCATACGAAAAAACTATGTCTAGCATCGTATTATATCCAGCTTTCTACGAATATAGAAATGTACAATCATAAGATCAAAACCAGTTTTTTTAGCCGTTGCCTTCGGCACCCCGGGGCTAAAAAAACTAGTTTTAATCTCATAATTGTACTTTCTATATCCGCGGAAAGCCGTTTATAATACGATGCGAGAAATAACTATTATAAAATTAATTGTTTATTTTTCATTTACGTTTCCCTGTTGATTACATAATAAAGATTTGCACGTATGATGATCTACAAAACTATTTTATGGCGAAAATACTCTAAAAAAATGAATGAAAAAATACTTTAATTAACTGTCAAGGTAATACCCAACAAATAGGACAATTCTTAATCTTAAGACTTAATTTAACATTATGCAATATCATCCTAGGAGTCATCATAACGTAAAAATACAAGTATACATACTGATTTATGTCGTCTATATGGTATTACTAAAAAGAGAGTTTATTGAATGGAAGGAATTATTATTTCTTTGATCTTACACCGGATTATCATGTACTTTAATAAAGTAAACCTTACTAACCAATAAATAACAGGGGAAATAACAACATAAATTGACGAAAAAATTTCCCCTGTCATTTACGTCATAATCAGAGTCAGACACTTTTTCTTGGTTCTTTTTAAGAGTGTTTAGTTTATAAGTGATAAATAGGTGTAGACACATTTTCAATTCCAACGGTCACGAACATATATATATATATAGAATATAACATGGATGACAACATTCAAAAAGGCAAAGCTCAATCTTTCAGATTCTTCTTATTTCTTGAATACTTTTTAAGAGTTAATTATTGAGATTCATCGCCTATAACATTTTAAAAAAGAAAAGAAAACAACATGTTAAAAAATGGAAGTTTGGACTTTTCTGGGAATAAATGTATTCTAAATTGAATTCACCATGCAAAGTTTAACATCGATAGGACGATATTAACATGCCTAGATTCACAATCAGAATTTTGCGCTACGGACGAAAAAACAGCCGAATCTTTATGTAGAACAGCTTTGCTTAAAGGTAGAAAAAAACAAGAGAGGAAAGACAAAAATTTAAGACTTTTTAAAAGTAAAGCTTTTCTATTTATAATTAAGATCGGTCTATACGTACGTCTTCCGTAACGGATAGCTCATATCGGTAATTTTATTCAGGCTAGAATTGTCCAATCGATTTAAAATTTCACATTGTGATCTTTGTAGCAGCTAGGTACGATTTAGAAAGCGTAGCATCTCTATACTCTTTACCAGAATGTAAGCACGTCCATTTAAAACATGCTGATTTTTAACCTTTTTGACAGCAATTTTTCATGTGATATAATTATCCTGTTCATCCTATTTTTGGAATACTTATTCTTATTACAACAAGGTACAATTTTATAAGCAAAGCAACTCTATGATTAATACTAAAAAGTAATTAGGAACAGTATCCTGTATTTTAGCAGTTTTGAAACAAATTTACTTACAATTTTGTTTGAGCTTTTAATTGAGCTAATGTTCGTTTGTCCTACCGTTTCAGAGCTTCGCTTTTATGGATGTTGTCATCCTTGTTAATTCGTAAATATGGAGGTATCTTAAACAGAAGTTTGTCATAAACATCAAAATATGCTGTTTGGCAAAAAGCTGGTTTACACTTCTTGAGAACTACATTAGTTTAAAATACAGGGTGACTTTAATCTTTAAAAAAATAATTCTCTAAAAAAGCTGTTTTGACATATCCAGTATTAAGTTTAAGCTTTCTAAGAAATATACTAGTTAAAAATACATAGTGAAATACATGTCTTGTAAGAAGAAATCTTAAAAAAAAAATTGGCATACTTAATATTAGCTTACCAAAATTTCGCAAGAACTTTAAAAACAGGTTGAAAATTGGTTTATGCTTTATGGTTTAAAATACAGGGTTAATTAATTATTTAGTAAAAAGCAACTTCCTTAAAAAGCTAAATCTATTCAGAGTAAAAAATATAGACTCAATAACTAACTTGTTTTTAATACTTCTAGTTTCTCTTTAAAAGCTTACCTAAAATATAAATATAAATAAAATAAAATTTTTCTTTTTATAATGTTGTTGTTGTAAATTTACCAAAAAGGTGGCTTCCTTTTTATGACTAAATTCTCATCTATTTCGAAACTCGTCGCTTAAAATGTTTTAAATTTTGCTCACCCAGTATTTTGATGTATGCATTATAGAGAGGAAATGTCTGAAGCTACTTAAATGTCTTTACTTGCTTATTCCACATGCACATACTGAGGCAGAATAATAACATTATTAGCAGCAAAGCTACTCTAGAATTAATCCTTGCCTATAACATTATTATATTTACTATACAACCCTTTGGTAGCATACTCTTTGGCTGAATGTCCTAACTTTACATGGTTACTATTAATTTGAACCTGTATATAAGCCAAACTATTCTGGCTTTTTCTAGAACTATATACATACATACAAAATTAACGAAAAAAGCTATCCGTGACGGACGGACGGACGGACGTACGGACGGACCGACCCTAATTATAGAAAAGCTTCGCTTTTAAAAATGTACAATTATGAGATTAAACCAAATTTTTTTTAACCCCGAGATTTCGAAGGGACGGGCTAAAAAACTGGTTTTAATCTTATGATTGTGCATTTTTATATTCGTAGAAAACTGGATATAATACGATGCTGTACATTTTTTAAAGTATGGCTGAGAACCGGTTTTAATCCACCGGATATATATCAGTTTCGAAGCGATACGGGAAAGTATTTGATTTTATGAAAGCATCTACGCTACTTATAAATGTTTGCTCCTTGTGTTGTGACAAGGAGAGCGTTTACCCCCCCATAATCAAAATGTATGTACAACTCACAACCCGTTACTAACAAAGGGGTGGTTATATTTATTTTTTGTTAACTGTTTTTCTATAAAAATATAAACCCTTAAAACTGGATACACCGAGACAACACACAATTGCAATATTTTATGTCGACTATTTGGCTTTATATAAAATTGACCATTGCTGACTTATTACCGACCTTTATTCTTTGAATACTTATGTTTTCTATATCAACGACATGATTTTTCTTAACTATTTTGTGTCAACTATACATCATTAAATCAAAATAGTCATCGCTGACATATTATCGGTATAATCATAGGCATACTGACATTATTAGAATAGCATTACTGTGAAGATTTAGGTTTTTAGTAGTAATTCGGAGTAACTGTTCCTTTCCTTAAGTTACAAGGTATTATTACTTAATTATAACAATGGGGGTCTACAAATCTTACAAAAAAGTTCCTATATACCTTCCTCATAATGTATAAAAAACAGGATGGCTATATGTCTATCTGAGTATCAATTTATACCAAAAGATCTCGCTTTCTTAAACATCGTTTGGTTTCTTTAAATTAAAATAAACCTAAGGCAGGTTTTAGGCCAATTAGGGCTAGGTCAAGCAAAACAGTGTATGTTTCAATCTAACTTTTCGCTCATTATTACAAGGAACATAAATCTACCAAATAACATTAATCTAATAATGTCAATCTTAAATATTATGTTAATATGATAACATCAAAAAATAGCCAACAAAATTAATTTTTTGAAGCACCCCCTCCTGTAGACACAATTTGTTACAAATAATCCGTGTATTGAAATTATAGGTTAATGACAAGCCACTTTTTTTACTGAAAAAAACGTGTCAAAAATGGGTGTAAATTAGTGTCCTTGTGTCGCGCTAGTGTGTCTGACAAAGTAGCAGGACAGACAGACAGACGTGATAATTAGTTGCGTAGCTACTCTATAATCATATTTCGTCTTTTCTATTATTTTACTTTAGATAATAATGTAACATTTTTGAACGCAAAAAGTTTTTATGCCATAAAAGTGCACCTTACATAAATACTTAAAATTCAATTTACATGAAATGTAGTAGGACAAAGTGACTCAAAAATCAGCCATGATATAAGAGGAGAAGTGGAAATGAAAACCACTAAAAAAGAGATTGATAATCCCTCATTTTTATGACGTCACATGGATAATTTTTGAGTCACTTTGTCCCACTACTTGTTTACTTAGCTTAGTTGTTATGAAGATTGTCATCCTTGTTTATCATAAAGTATAATAAATCATTTTACAACTAAAATTTGAAAAATGAGTTTTAATAAAGAGCCATCTGATACCATAACTAAAAAGTGTTTATTATACTATGTATATTACTAGCGGCTGCGCCCCTGGCATCTAGGGGCTCTATATTCGAAGGAATGTGGAAGGGCAGAAAAATAGCCTAAATCCATACCAACACATTTTCTTATAAAAATAAAATAGACTAAAACCATCTCGAGACAAAGAAGAAGCTTCACTGTAAAGGAGAACAATATCGGTTCAGCGGTTAGTGAGATCCTTCGCTACAGACAGAAAAAAGCTTACTACTTTATATAATAGGATTTGAAATCCTTTATAAATGAGGAGTAAAGGGGGGAATGTCTAGTAAGACCTCTAAAATGTCTAGACAAAAAGTAAGAAAAAAATCTTCGAAAATATCCACTGGTTCCTCCATACTTAAAACTCAAGTATCGAAGACTGTTATGAACAGTTTTTCACGAATAATAAAATAGAATTAATCAAATCTATACCAGTTTTGTCGTTCCCGATAAATACCAATTACCCTTTTAATTGAAATTCTAAATTACTAGTTCAAAAAAACTTCCGACAGCCTTTTATTATTAGATTTTTTGGATTTTAGACATTTCTATAATTAATTGAAATTAAAACTAGGACGATAAAGTTCAGTACGGAATAGTTATTTATTGCATCGTATTATAGACAGCTTTCCGTGGATATTAAAATTATAAGATTAAAACCAGTTTTGATAGGTGAAATTAAAACTGGTATTAATTTTATGATTTAAATTAACTTAAATTGTTTGTAATTCGATACTATACATAATTTTTCGGTATGGCGTAGAACCGTTTCTAATCCATCAGTTTCGAAGCCTTACTGGCAATATTGATAATATGTAATTAGAAAAAATATAGATATAAAAGATTAAATATAATAAAAGTGACAAAAAGGGCAATTTACATTTTTCGTGATAATCTCTTTTTTCACAAATACAAATATAGTTTTTTTCATGAAAACTTTTGCCTTTATGAAATGTAAAAACATTGTACATCGCGTACAATCACGCATAGAACGTCTACAATTTACTTTTTGTTATTTTAAGCAAAACTTTAAAAAAAATTATATATAAACACACGTACATTCAAAAAAAAAATTCAGCCAAAACTTTTCTAATATCATATTTTCTACGAAAACTACAGAACGCAATACTTCCTAGTTTTAGTAGAATTCAAATAGTTTAAACAAAATGTTAGTAAATTGTATTTAAATCCAACGTTTTACATATGTTTGTTAAAATCACGTTTAAAAAGAATAAATATCTTTACCAATATTAAACAATTTTCTCATAGTTAGTATAGCAGCTGCTATACAATTAGCCCGTCCTTACGTCCATCCGAAGAAAATTGGTTTAAATGGTACCAATTACTAATTAAAAGTTTAACATAAATGTCTGTCGAAGTAATAAAGTAAACATCAATTGGCCAGGGGAATCTAAAAGGAAAATTTGGCAAACTCATATACCCAGGGAAAAAATGAAAATATCCCTATAGAAAAGTATTAATATAGTTTGACACAATTACATACAGAGAAGAAAAGTCCTTTGTCATTCATTGTGTTAAAGACGCACTTACAGGCGTAATGAGTTAATTAAAGTTCAAGTTAATCTTCTCTATAATTTAAGAAGTCTCTCTCCCCCACAGCCTCCAAGTAAATGAAATTCCCCCCCCCCCCTCTCCAAAAAAAAATGTTTCAGTTTGCCAATAGACTTGAACAGTGAATAAATAAAAAAAACATCATTTTTATTACAAATTGCATAAGGAATAGATAATACTGCTTATAACAACAAACAACGAGCATTATAAATAAAGGGGGTTAAGGACAGGTTTTCTCGAAAACTAATAATTTTACAGGACACCTAAAGATTAAAATAAAATTATCCTTCACCTTAACAGAAAATATCTCATTGATATATTAGTAGCAGCTATACCCCTAGAGGCCTTTTGGGAAATTTTTAACTAAGAGATTTTTAATTCGATCGGGTTAAGAAACTCTCCCCAAAAAACCTTCCTGTGACTTAAAGGATAACCAAATCGTTCCTGCGGGTAGCTATTTCCTTACTACTCTTGTACACACATCGTGTTACTTTTATTTTACTAAAAACTTTTCTCTGTAATGTTCTAATATTATATATCAGAACACTTAGCCCTTACCTCCTCAATAAATGATTACTGCTTAAAATGTGTTGCTCCTTTGAATCTCAGGGATGGCAACTGTAAATTTTACTTTTTTATTTAATTAGCGGATGCGCTCCTTATATTTAGGAGCTTTTTATTCGAAGGGGTAGGGAAGGAAGGATAAAAGCCTAAACCCTTAGCCTACAACTATAAATAAAATAGCTTAAAACCATCCCGGTAACAATATAAAGCTTCCTTGAAACGGAGAACCTACTACTTTATATGATAAAATATATTATAGTCACTAGCAAGCAATAAAATTCATGACATAACTATGGATTTAATTATTTTGATATGGCTAAGCAGGACAGAATTATCCACCTGGCCCCTCTCATCCCTGACAAGTCTTGTTATAATGTGGTTGCATGAATATTCATCACTTAATTATGTTTATGGGCTAATCTCCGCAGGGGGGGTGTACAACACTACAACACTCCAAACCTCATTTATTCAAGTAGTCAAAATAATTTTAGGGAGGGCACACGCTCGAGAAGAAATTACTCTTAAGAGTCTTTTCTCACTTAAAATGTGCATGACAGACAAACCGACAAACAAACTCTTTTCATAAAAACATTTCTATAACATAAGGGTTTTAGAAAGTATGCTGAAGAACCTAATTATCCATCCTCAATAAATAACTTTGCAGCGCAGCATGCTAATATTTATTAAGCACCTAGCTTCTGACACTATAGTCTAATCTAATTAAAGCATTGAAGCTTCCCTAAAAATATAATTGGCTAAGTCGTTTTATAGATCCTATACAGGAAAAGAAAAAAGGAATTTATGTATGGAGTAAATCCACCAATTTAAAAAGATAACATTTGAAAAAAAGTACTTAGACGACAATATCTTGAATTTATAACATAGTAACAATCTTAAGATAATTCATATGATGATAATGAAACTTACCCCTTCTGAAGAATAAAACTATTGATGGGAAAGTTTAAACACTTATAATTTCAACCAAAATATCAATATAAAATTTTTTTGCAACCTCCCCCCCCCCCTTTACACTAAAATTTGGAAGGCCAATTCCTCACGGCCCCGGTGAATTGTTGTGCACACCACTGCTTATTAACCTTTTGGGTACCAGTATGATTTACAGTCCAATGTCCCCTCCCTCACTCTCACCCCATAAGATTAAAATCTATAAAAAAAAAAACGTCGACTGAAACCCTTCTTTTGACAAGTTTGCTGTGATTGTATAATAATTATAAAGAACCGTTTAGAAGGGGTGTTAGATCACGTCAGCAATTAAAACTGTAATTTGTAAGTTAGACGAAGATTTTAGTTTATATTTAGTCACATACCATTCAATGAAAACTGGTGTAACATCTAAGCAAAAATAAATTCATTCTATTCCATAACACTGGCGACCAAATTTTTATATAGAATAGTTTCTCTAAACAAAGCTTTAACTTAACTTTAAGTTAACTGTTAATATACATTGTGGTCGGATTGTTCTTACATTGTGTTCCTATTGGCCCAAACATGGATTGATAATCTGGATTTTCTATATTAATTGCTATGATTTTTAAATATTTTACCAACAATTTTTTAAATTATAGTGCTTACATTCAAAACTAAGGCTCTCATTTTATATAATTTACTTCTTAACTTTTAAACATTTGTCTCGACAATAAATATTTTCTACCTAGCTATTCATAGAGGTTTTAATCTTTGCCAAAAGGATACAAAAATCTTTTATGAAATAACAGTGTATCAACTATTTTTTTGTAAAATAACTTTTATAAAGTTTTATATGAGCTATAAATAATGCTTCGATAAATATATGTATATGAAGAAAAATAGATTTATTTGTGTAGATTTATGGATAACGATCACATACAACATACATATTCTTGTTGCTACGGCTCTTGCCTCTATGATGATATAGAAAGATATAAATATCAGCTAATGTATTAAATTAGCCGATTTAAAAAGAAGATACATAGATAGATAAATATCAGGTTATGTATTAAATTAGCCGATTTAAAAAGCAAATAGATAGATAGATAAAGAGATAGAAAGATATAAATATCAGCTTATGTTTTAAATTAGCTTGTTAAATGATTTTTTAATCAAAAGTTGAACAGATAAGTATTGCCATTTAGCGCTCTGGGACACGGATAATTATCTTTAAAATTAAATATAACCATATGACATGTAATAATAGTTACTATTACTGACAATTTGTCATGTATGATGGCTAATTCGCAAAACATTTACTTCGACATTGCGTCCAATATTAGACTAAAAACTATAAATACTATCAAATGTTGCTCAATGTATTACAATAATGCGATAAATGTTGATTTAATTATAGCTCAAACGTCTAAAAATTACTTTTTATACCAAAAAAGTTTTAGGCGCTTTACTTAAATATTTATTTATTAATTATTTTTTGTTAAGCATCTCCCGTTTTTGATGTTATTTAGCTGTTCAAAAAAAAGGACACGGAGTAGTTGTTATTATGATGAAACCAAAATTGTAAAAGTGGATAATAGCATATTTTTAAAAGTCCAAACTTTAATTTTTAGGTAAATTTTGGTACTTCCTAGGTACTTTGATATTTATTTCGATGGGAGGGGGTAAGAAGTTACAAAAAAGGTTTAAGTGAAATCATCTGAAATTCTAATCAACAACGTATATCGAAAGCCATATCATATTATCCTATTATAAGTAGCAGGAAGTGTGTACATCTTTCTCTTTCTCTTGCTACTAGAAGTCAAGGAAATTACTTAAATGAACCCCTTCAACTGATAAAAAATGCGCAATCGCACGGACTCCCTTGTCTAAGAACTATCAGCTAAATGAACACCAAATTTGGGCAAGTCAAAAAATTAATTGATTTGTTTCTCATCTAGCCTAACGGGCCCAACAAAACAAGGATGACTGCATCCAATAGTAGCGGAGCTACTCCAACACTAGGACTTGTATATTTGTATATTTGTTAGGTTATTACAACGTTACCCTAGAGCCAAAAATCTATACAAATTGAAGTACAAACCTCAAAAAGTCAAAATTAAAGAGTAGCTGCGCTCCAAAAACGAAAAACCACACGCCCGTAGTCTAATGACAAACTTCCCTATAAAATAATAACTAAATTTAGGATAAACCAATCCCATTTTTGTTCCCCCTTCCAACTCTTTCCGAGCTATTATTTAACTTTTTTTGGTCGTTCGTGAAGTGTTTTTAAACTTATTTTGTTTAACAAGCAGGGAGGGAGGGGACAATGTACCCTGATACCCTAAATTATACTGGTAACCAAAGTTTACAAATAAGTGCTATTATTCACTAAAACTTCATCACTTTGGGGTCTTTAATTAAGCATTAATTGGGTTGTAAAACAAGCAAACTTTTCCATTAGTCTACAGAAAAAGATACAATTTTGTTTATCATAATTAGGAGTGTACATTAAAATCTTCCCTTGTCATCTCCCTTACTAATCCTATAGAGATATCATTGTAAAAGATGGAAAGATAATTTAGCGACTAAACCTGCTAAAAAACAAAATCAATGTACTCAAAAGTAGAAAACCTCAATAAAACTAGTAACAATTTTTGTGTTACTTTTGATCTCTAAAACATGTATATGTGCAGTTTTTAGGGATCTTAAGAGATAGGGCAATGGACGAAAATTGATATAATGAGGATTTGCTCCTTATGTAGATTAGGATATTGGTTGAAAAGTTTATACACTAATAGTTTGAAACTAACCAATCAAAATTCAACAATTATACCTAAAGTTTTTTTGTTGCTATTATTGAGACATGGTTATAAAACTTTAGCAACAGTAAAATTTCCAGTATAATGTTCTCTCCCTCCCTGAGTTCTACTATTTGGCGTGAAGATTAATTCCCTATGGCCTTTAGTATATATTCCTTGCAAGGCCTGTTAAAATAGCAACGTCATAAATATATTTAAATAGAGCAGTGTCCATTCAAAAAAGTAATATAGCAATGCTTTTTATAAGTAAAAAAGCAAGCTAGATGATATTAGAAAAAAGTTATGAAATAGTCAATTGATTTTTACTGAAATTGTAAATTATAAAAATATAGTTTTAGAAGATAATGAGAATAATTCTTGATAATAATCAAAAAGAACTTTGACTTTTAATAAATTTAAACAGGACAGTATATACACAAAAAAAACATTTAGTCAACTACATATATCAACAATAACGAATAAAAATAATACAACTATTAATTTTATTTTTAAAGTTTAATTTAAATGTCAGAAAATTGGCAATAGAGATAATTTTAAACCTAATAGATTTAAAGAATGTGGACTATTTTTTTAATTGGAAAAAACGCGGGAATACCATTATTTACATTCGACTAAGTTTCAATTATAGAACTCTTGTTTTAATTACTTAGTGTCTGCGACCTTTTTAGGATGGCTGAATTGAGCCATTTTTTCGTAGCGTAGCTACTCTATATGGAATACATCCTTTTCCTTTCGTCAATGACGGCTAGCTTATAAATTAAAATAATTGCCAATTGTCTCATTATAGAATAATGTTTATTACACTAGTCCCCAAAGTTTTACAATAAGGTTTCTTAACTTTGGAAACTTCTATTGAATTTGATTGGTTGGATCATTAAGTTGGTTGTCCACACGTATCAACAACTCATTTTAATCTACAGAAGGGGTAATTTTGTGAGGCATCATTGGGGATGTACATCAATTTACCGGCAATTGTAGAATAGATCCCTTATCTGTATTACTATTCAAACTTATCCTTGCTTTCCTTTGCTTCTAATCATATATGTGTATATCTATCCTTTTGCCTTATATAAAAGTATTTAAGATTACCATATATAACTTTATTATAATGTATCAATTCTTTTTATTTGACTTACTTCATTAGTTAGGTTGCATTTAATTAGAGGACAAATAATTAAATGGATATACCACATAAATCAAACTTGTTTTATGTCGACTTAATAGGTGCCCTTTGATGACATATTCTTGCTTTAGAAATGAACCCATTGCTTTTTATAAATGTCTTTGGCATTAGATAAAAATTGATTCTATTGACATTATAACTATATGACATAAAAACTAAGCAATTATTGCTATTTCGATAATAACATATTACATGTTTAAACCTATAAAATAAAATGCTACTAGAATCCTATCTGATTCATCTTATTCTTAAAGTAAAAATTCAGAGGCCATAGAGGTTGTCAAAGCTTTTTTCATTGGGAAGGGGGAGTAAAAATTCTTGATAATGGGAGGGGGGGGGGGGGGGTTCTTAAAAAAATTTTGCTTCTCATAAACTTCACTAGGACATTTTTTTTGGGAGGGGGTTATGGAATAGTCCTAATTATGTTGGATTAAATAACTAAAATTCACCTAATTTGACAAAAGTAAGGGCTATAAACAGAGACCTAAAGACAAACCAGATTGTAGTGAAGCAACTTTACAATGATCCTGTAAGGAATGTTTGTGTAGGTGCAGAGAGAGCTAGGGATCCAAAGGGATAAGACAATGACCGAAAAATTGATAAACATCCCCAATGGAGATACACAATATTACTTATTCTGTAGAATACTAATAATGAATGAAATGTTTAGACACTCAACTTAATGAACCAACCATTCAACCATTAATTAAAAGTTTCCAAAGCAAACGAATAAGAGCATGTTATTATAAAACTTTGAGGACTAGAAAAAACAGCACAATGTCCCTTACATCCCGGAGAGAGAGCATATAAATGATGTAATTTGTAACAAACTGTAACATACAAATAAGCAACTCACATTTATTCACAAAATATGTACTGGATTTTTTTAAAAAGTACTGTAAACAGTCAAAATAACTAACTATTCTTACTTTACATGCAGAAAAATATACCTCTTTACAAAATATTTACGTAAACGAGCTCCTTTCTGATTTGATAATACTAATTTAATATTTTTTGTAATATTACAGATTGTACAATGAAATTCTGTTTAAATTTTGACAAATAATCTAGCATACCTTGAAAAAATAATCTGCTCTTTATGGTAATTTCTTCCTACGCCAAAAAACATAACAAAACAAGGATGACAACATCCATCAGCAATCTTAAGGAATAAGACAATAGTTGTTAAATTAATGTACAAGAATAATAGTTAAAATTTTCCCTTCTGTAGATTAAAATTGTAGGTGAATAAAAATTGCTATTTTAAATCTTTAATCAAAATTCAATATCAGTACCCGAAGTCGTTTTTAATTCTACAACAAGTGATAAAATGTGTTCTTTTGTGTATGAATGTAAAGCTCCACCATAAAACAATTTGTTATTAAAGAACAAGATCAACTATATTCTTACAAAAACAACATTGTTGATAAAAAACCCAGAATATTTAAGTATTATACGGCAATTTCAAATCAGATCCCAAAATATAAAGTTTTAATTAGATCATTATTAATAAATAAATATTTTTAGGTATTGTCAATTAAACAGTGTGATTTAATTTTACAAAATAATAGGATAAACAAAAGATCTTTTAGAGATTGACGTTTTGTCTAATTTGTTACTGCACGAACATCTTCAGATCTTTTATAGGTGCACAACTAAAAGTAAGACAGAGGTTTAAATAATAAGTATATTATAAAGTAGCTGCGCTTTAAAAAATGTGAACTTTTTCTTCTCGGGTTAACCGACTTTAAATAAGCTAAAAGACGTTTGAATCGTACTTTACACGTTATGTACATCTTTAGTAGCGCAGCTACTCTATATCTACACAAATAGTTTACTCTGTTATTTATTTTAGATATGCTAATATTTCTGCTGATGTTCTTACCTAAAAAATAAAAATCATTATAAAATATTTTCATATTCTATATTTTCTATTTAATCTTTTTTTACCATATCATAAATTGTTTGTCAATTAATTTCAGTTTAAAACCGTTGCCCGTAAGTCTCAAGTGTAATAAGTTAGTTGTGTATATGAGCTTTATCTAAAATTATCACCCATCTACCAGAGCAACAGTAGGAATAAGGTTAATTTCATTAGTTATGACGCAAATAAAAATATTTCTTCTATTTAACGAATTTATAATATATATGAAATGTTCAAAAGGTGTTAAATTATTTCCGCGCATTTATTACATAATCAAATCAACATTCCATGAGTCCCATATTATTACAATATTGCCTCTTATTCACATTATTAAACGTTTACTATCATTGGTTCGTTTGTACTTGCAATTGTGTCTTTGGTAGCAATTAAGGATGGAGTATTATGCGCAAGTGAAGGGACATCTGTTTAAACATGCATGAAATTAATGCCTACTTGAAAATTAAATCAATCTTTCGCTCATATTTACTTTTATATTTCCATTGACTTTAACGAATGGATAAACAGACATCGTAAAATAGCAATGATAATTACATCCAAAAGTAGCAAAAATTTGCGAAATATCTTAAAGAAGCGTATCATAATTGTCTAGAATAAATCAATATTCAGTTTAATGGCTGATAAGCTCACTATATTTTGGTCTAGTACACTTAATTGACTATGACTGTCTTAAATAACTGCGGCAGATAGATGGATGCACGGACGGACGGACATGTGTAGAAGCTTCTTTATTGTCATTATGTCATACATGAAAAAGGAGCCCATATATCCTGCAACTAATGCAATTTAAATCTTTATTTTCAGATTTTTTCTACACTAAATTGTCATATTTAAAGTAATGTATATAGGATATGCGTGGATATATTGACCGGGAAAAATTTGTCGTCAATTTAGCTTTCTAACATGGACCTCATTTATTGGTCATATAGTTGATCCAATATTACGGAGGGTATGGTAGAAAGGGGGTGGATGGGGGTATTGTTATTTTAGACAGCTGCGAACAACACTTTATTAAAGTACATGAAAATCTGGTGCAACCTCAAAGCAATAATATATCCATTTTTAAAGTTATTCACGTACATATATACATAATTTTGACACATAACATGAAACAGACAAGAAACACAAAAGACAATAATCGATATATTATTACTTGGATGTTGCACCAGATATTCATGTACTATGATAATATAATCTTATAAGCTGGCTAAAATAACGATACTCCCTTACAACCCCTTTACCTAATTCCCTCCTCTCCTAATGGATAAATGATCTGACCAATAAATGAGGTTCTATTAGCAAGCCAAATTGACGACAAATTTTCCCCTGTCAATATATCGACGTATATCCTATGTCCATTAAGACAATTGTTTTAAGTAGCGTAGCATTGATAACTTGAACATTTCAAGCTTTATTGTAATATTCAAAGTTCCAAAAAAGAACAATAAACTGTAATTCAGTAATGATAGAAATGACACAGCGACTGTGTTTGTGTGTGTTGATTCACCAGTCTGTACAGATGTTTTTGTGTATTTGGCTATAGGAAACAACGCCAAAGCTTTGAAATGCATAGTGATAGCAAACGTATTTTGTCATTCTAATTTTTTCAGACGCATACGCATACGTTAGATGCATTAGATGCTGCGCTATCGATAAGAGAATGAAGGAAGAGGGGGGGGGGATGAATGGTGACGCACTGACGCATTCAATATTCAGGGGGTAAATTTAAGGTGACATATTCAATGTTGATTTGATTTAAATCAAATTCAAGTACACGCAGTGTGAAGCTTGCTAAGATTACAATCTTGTAAAGAGGCTAATCTTTAGTAAACTTAGTCAGATGATTCCAGTAACAGTTACCCAGCGAAACTTTAAAAAAAGGTACGTTGTTCGAAATTTCAAATGGTAGTTTATGAATTACCACCTAATTTTTTGACGATAAACGTTGGAAAATCGGCCTTTCAAGCAAAAGGTAGCATGCGAGTCCGCCATTGATATCGTAGCAGAGTAGCATAAATTAAAAGAGAGAGAGCGAGAGAGAGAGAGAGAGAGAGAGAGAGAGAGAGAGAGAGAGAGAGAGAGAGAGAGAGAGAGAGAGAGAGAGAGAGAGAGAGAGAGAGAGAGAGAGAGAGAGAGAGAGAGAGAGAGAGAGAGAGAGAGAGAGAGAAACATATCTTACTCTTTATCAAATTAAGCCAGGAATGGTATGATCTCATTCTCTCTCTCTCTCGCTCTTATAATTTATGCTACTCTGCTACGATATCGAACGCGAACTCGCATGCTACCTTTTGCTTAAAAAGGCCGATTTTCCAACGTTTATCGCCAAAAAATTAGGCGTTAATTCATGGCGAATGGGATTCAAGGTAGCACAGCAATCGGTTCATATATTGCACGAGCTCGAAGGCGACTATATGGCGAAATATCTTGCTGGGTAGATACTATATAGTGTGTAATCTCTATAAACATTACCAGATGGCACAAAGTTTTTATATGCATTTTTAATTTGATTGTTTATTTGTTTGAAAAAAATAAGTTTATGATGTAATCTGGAAGAAAGAATTACCCGGACAATTAAACACAATGTTATAAGCGATGCATCTCCACTATAAGGTTTTAAATGTAAGTATGTGCTTATTAAGCCTTATATATATTTAACAATAACAGTTAGACTTTATACTTCTAAATAATATTACATTGTTACTATATTTATATTGCGAAAATATACTCAAATAAAACTTATTTTTAACTGATTTTCGTCTTATAAGTTTCTAACTAATATAATGTCAGAAGGCGGAAATTCTCATAATTAGACAAAAGTATATACAAACTCCTCACCAATATACATGTATTATTATTACAATGGGGTTCACATTCATATCAATATGGTTAAGTACAAAGACACTCTTAACTCTACTCCAGCGGGGAGGAAAGTATAAGCCACCAAGTAATAAATCTTAATTTGATTGCTTAAATGTATAGAAATAAAACGATTAATCGACAAAAAGATTCGTTTTTTTGGCAAATTAATACACTTGCTTAACTTTTTAGCAATAGTAACCAAAACTGACTTTAGAATTAATTTAATTTGTTCAAAATTCTATGTTTGTACTACCCGTGATAGCTGTTGTTTAATTTTAACCCAATAATACCGCCAATAACTTCTAACAATTAATATTTTATGCATTGTTTGGTTATCCATAGAATAATATTAATAGAATCGTATTGAAGATATATATAACATTTTTCTTAAAAATTTATTTTATAGACAGTTATCTATAAATATGAAAATAAAAAGGCACAGGTTATTATTAAGTAAGATTTTTATGATTTAATTTTTTATGATTTACTAACATTTGCAGATCTTGGATTTTATTCACGGTTTAGAACTTGTTATATTTCCGGTAGAAAATAATTCTCAACCGAAAAATAAGCAATTAAAAAAATGTATGCCCAGTAAGTTATTGAAACTGCTTATATACAGTAGCACTTTTCAGGAGAGATTTACAATTTAGAAAAATATTCAATGGCTTATGAGTGTGATTGAGTTTACCAGATCCCATAAAATAAACTAGATTGTAGTTTACTAGAGTGTTTAAAGGCTTTTTCAAAGAGACAAAATACTTATAATTAATATTTTCACATCAACAACAAAAACAGTCATACAACAGTACATAATTATACATCAAATTAGCAAACGTATGTCCTTATGTTTTTTTCTTTCTTACTTTTTCATGTTTTAGACCATATCGCCGTTTTTAATGGTAATAATGTCGTCATGACAATTTTTAATTTCGGGCAACTTTACATTTTATTTATTTTGATATCTCTTATGGTTACCGAGATAGCAGGGGCAAGTAAAAGTATATTTTGACACAGATATTTCAAACCCTTTTCTATGCTATTAGAAAAACTCTATGTTATAATGACTCTACTATTGTATACACATGCAAAGGGAAACGAATGAAAATTTTGAATGCATATTTTAAATATTTATTATTGATTTCAAATTTCAATGCAACTTACATGTTGAAGCGAATCTATTCTACAATTATACAATGTCCGTCAGTTTATCAGACATAATTTATTCATAAAAATGCCTAAATCCCTAAACTTAAGAGTGGACCATATAAACACCTAACTGGAAAAAGTATAAAACTACGTTTATTAAAAAAGAAAGGTTTGTTAGAAGTTGCGTTACAGAAAATCATAGATAAATCTAGATGAAATAAGACGTAACTACTTATTCCTTAGCCTCTAGTTGAAGGTAGTTTAGTATTAAAGCACCACTAAGAAACGTATTTACTATTCCTTAAAAATACAACCCAATTAGACCTGCAATTTTAGAGTTTTATAGATTAAAACACAAAAAAACCTTACTACTTGCTTCGCTTGCCATACAAATATTTGTTCTTGTTCTCTGTATGTATGAATATATGTACGTCCGTTTGTCATTAATGTTTGTACGGTGGTGGTGCAAGGTCTCAGCCAAGAATTCTATTAAACAAATAATAAAACAGGTTTTACGAATTGTTAGAATTGTTCTTTATATCTCAAACTTTTACATTATTTTACATTTGCAAAAGATTTATTCAGACTATAACCTCATATTACGCCTTCAGTAAACAAAAGCTGACCTCTTTATAATCATTAATGTTCGTTTGTCCGACAGTCTGATTATGAATTTAAAATCTTGACTTGATTCTTGATTGGTTCTCTATTTGATTTTGAGAAAACTTGTCTTTGGTCCGCATTCACGTTTGTATTGAAATTTGAAAAGTTCTCATAATTTAAAATTTTGTGGAAAAATCCTTTATTTCGATACAAGATTAAATTACCACCTTTAATTTATTTTTAAACAGATAGCTCTGATCGTCAATAAATGCCTGTTATAATCGCCCTATTGTTTTAAATCTTTGGACGCTTATTCCTTGTATTGGTAAGAACAATTTGGAAAGCGTAGAACTTAATAATTATTACTAGAAAATCAGTATGTCAATTTTAAGCATTTAGATTTTAAGAAACATTTTGGTATCAATTTTTACATGAATTATGGAATAGTTAAATCATTTTTTCTATTAAATAAACACTATGATTTAAGACGTTTATCGTGTTACTATCAGAAAAAATATTGGTAGGTCCAAATAGACCCATGGCAGGACTAGAAATTTATGAGGGAGGGGGTAAACATTCCAATGACAAAAAATAAGAAAATCCCTTAACTCGGTTTTACTTCATACTACATACAATTCATTAAAATATTAAGAGCAAAATATTTTAATAAAAGTTTTATTTATAAAATTGCTTTTAATAAAATACCCTTTTTGATAAAAGAAGCAGAAATATAAAAGTTGAAAATAATATTAAATAGAATAGAGAGATAGAAAATAGATAATTAGAGAGAGAGAGAGAGAGAGAGAGAGAGAGAGAGAGAGAGAGAGAGACGAGAGAGAGAGAGAGAGAGAGAGAGAGAGAGAGAGACGAGAGAGACGAGAGAGAAATATAAGAGAAAGATAGAAAGAGGGAGATAGATAGATAGCAGGTTAATAATTAGATGGATAGATTTGTTTTAATTGCATATATTACGAGTGCAAAAATGTTGAACCTTGATGGCTTACTTCCCTTTCTTACATCATTTAGACATTGAAACCACGGATCTAAAGGGATAAGACAATGGCCAACAAATTTATGTAACTCCCCAATGATGATACATAAAATTACCCCTTATGTAGATTAAAATAAGTGGTTGAAACATTTAAACACTCAAATAATTAAACCAAACAATCAAAATTTATAAAAAAAATCCCCAAGGTTGTCAAGCCGACGAATAAGAAAATAATATAAAAGAATTTGGGGACTAGTGTAATGTCCCTCCTGCTTTAAACCGAACTAAACAAGGGCAATAATGTTTATAAGTAGCGCAGCTGTAACAAGCTAAACAAGTTTGTTATATTTGATTGAAGTTTGTTAATGTCAAATTGGATTAAATTAGATTTAATTCGATAAAGTATTTCATCCAAATATAAAAGCAACATGATGTGTGTCTGTCTGTACCGAAAGATCATATGATGCACGTTCCTAGTTAGAGGCGTGTTATTAAGAATGAGAGTTCTCTCTCAAAAAATTAGGCATACTCAGCCAACCAAATACACAGTTTCCATTTAGCTTTCCAAAAAAGGTAAACTCTTGGGTGTGTCACGGGTTCGTTTCACAAAAATGGAACAATTATGTCCAAAAGAAGTACAGTTCTATCAAGCCCAGAATTATAAATAAATGAATTGTCAAAAAGCTAAGGTATACCATTTTCAATAGCTTATTGGTTAAAAAATAAAAAAACTTCATAAACATTTCATTAACTTTGTTTACGGATGAGCAGCTTATGTAAGGTAGCTAAGCTGTTGATAATTATGAATACAATTTTTAACAATTTTTAAACATCGAACTCTAGAGGCAATTGGATATAAAATTATTAGTTGTTAAAATTGTTGGTTTAAAAAAATAAATAAAAGATGCTAACATAATAATAAAAAAAAGGTTATTATACTGACATTATGACAATGCTAATAAGTTGAGCTATTTTCATTATTTGTTGAAGAAAAAAGATCTTATCAAATATTTTTTTCAGAGAAAGTATCCCTGCTCATTTCATTTAATTTCATGACATAAACATTAGGTATAACTGTTTATTGTTTTAAAGGGTTTTATACTGGTAGGGCTACTCTATAAATGTCAATCAACATATGACTGTAGTCATTCATGCCTTTATAGTCGATTTTTATCATCATATTTTTAAATCAACAAAATCCATCCATGGCAAGTTTTAGGCTAGTTGAGAGAAGATGTATCTTCCTCTGGTAGAATGGCTATGCAACTAAATATAATAAAATGTCATAGTTCACTATATATTTTTTTAGCTGTATGATTTATTTACCAAAAAAATTAGATAATTTAGTAAAGTTCTGAATTTTTTTAAGTACAGATATTTAGTTGACATTAGTTCAATAAAGCAACTATTTTACACTTTTACAGGTTGTGAAAAATTATAAGAATATGATTTGATGAAACCGGTAAACATTAAGTCATTGCAAATATCAAGCAATTTAATCCTAAATCAGTAGATTTATGATATAGCATAATAACCTTATATTTATAGGTTCAATAAAGATTAACATCCTTAGTCTTCTTAAGTTCTTACAATAAGTTTTTTTTCAAGAATACTGTTCATAACCCCCCAAAAGCCTTTTAAGGATATACCGTTCTATATTTCTTAATTAATATCATAAAACACAAATGACTATTTGTTTTTTAAAAACATTTTTGGTAATTGTGTTTTGGTGCTCTTACCCATTAATAGCCCACGGTTTTTTAGTAAAGTTTATACATTTGATACCACGAACATTAAGAATTGTACCTACTTCTGCTATGTTAACCTAGAGGATAGCAAGAGGAATGCATTAGTGTTTAGACACTCTCAACCCAATATCATGAACAATTAAGTCCTTTAATTAAAATTAGTGCATTAAAGTGGATGGTTTATTTTTGTGTATGCTTTGAAAATATCAGTTCACCATGATGGAAAAAGTCCTTACCTGAAAAAAAAGAAAATTATTATTATTTACAAAAAATTGTAAAATTTATCGTCATATTCTAATTAGTAAAGTAGCTAAACTATAGTCAAGACGGGGATGTCAGAGATAACAACAAATACAACTTCTGTAAATTAAAATTATGTTGGTTTACTCTGCTCCAATCAAGATTTATTAACAGTCTCCAAATAGTAAAAGACAATGAATAATGAATAATTTTTTATGAAAACTTTTTAAAACCAATAAAATTTACGGTCCAATGTTTCAATGATATCACCTGCAAAAAATACTTTGCTTTACCCCTATTTGCAGTAATGTTTTAAATAAATCATATAAAAAAATAGTTAAAACTTTTTGTTGACATTTGGAAGAGTGTTTGACAAAACTGTTTTACTTAAGAGAAACATATTAAATACATTATACAATCTATTGTTTAATAATACAGGGTGATACAAAAAAATCCAACTGCATTAAGTCTTATTCCTTTAATTTTTTAATTATTAACTTAAGATTAAAGAGAAAACACATTTTTAATAAATTACAATATTTAAAAGCAAAGCCTTTCGAATTAATTTTAAATCAGAATAGCCTATAACCGAGGACCTATGAAAAGCTTCCTTAAAGAGATTAATGGGATTAGACAGTCTAAAGAACTTAACTACTTTATTAGTGAAAAATAGCTGGAAGGGAAAAAGGAGGCAATAACCCCTTTTTTCTATTTTTGTAAAGCATTTCTTATTTGCTCTTGTTTTGTAAAAATAGGCATTATGTGTGTTAAAAGCTACGCTAACATTGGACGTTGGTGTCCTCTTAGTCTTATATTTATTTATTTCAGTTCTTTTTTGTGGGACACTCTGTAACTATCCATGTATGTGGGATTTAAAAGGTTGAACCCCCCTGCTTAGATTAGGACAGGGAAAAGTATTCCGAGAAAAATATTTGATCGTGTAGCAGGACGCAAAGCTTTTTAAAAAAGATTTAAATCAAAATAAATTGTATTAGGTAACATGTTTGACAATTTTTATTTTGATTATTTACAGGTACCAATGAATTTACCATTTGCAAATATTTTTGCAACTTTTTTCCAGTGAAAGTTGTCCCTTGCTTAGGACATGCCCTACAAATGGATAACTGCCATAAAAGTCTTTGCAGAAATAAGCATTCTATTGTCACATACAGAGCACACGGAGTAAAGGGATATGATGATTAAAGAAATTTTTCACAATAACATTATTGACATTTATTATGAAATAACAAACAAATAAAGTGGTCTAAGTGGTCTTGGATGACATATAATTGACATAGTTCTATATTCTACATACACTATATACAGTAGCTATATACCCACAAAAGAAAACAAAGTTAGTCCAGCGATTAGCAAGATCTTTTGGTACAACAGACAAACACACTGACATACAACTCTTGTAAATAAATTAAAATTTATATTCTAAACTTTTATTGTTGTCCAATATCTCTAAAACCCCTGGGTAAAGAGGACAAAGGGCGGGTCTACTAGGTTACAATTTAATGGACATTTAAAGTTACACGTTCAATTCAAATCCTTTTCAATAGAAAAAACTTTTATTAGCACTTTATTCCATTTTGAAAAGAGGTTATACTAAAGATTATTGTAAGCGAGGCATTTCTAAATCTATGATTGGTACGTTTGTAACATCTATAAATTTGGGAATAGTTGAATTATCCTAATGATTTCAAACCTTTCTATCATCATTTCTGTAATAATTGGTTTAATCTTTTCATATTGCAAGAAAGTCCTTTCTTCACAAGTTGATTTATATGATTGGAAATGGCAAGTACATATAAAATTTACTTCATTGATAGTAAAAACCCACACTTTTTCCCTGATTTAGCTTTTACGAATTTTGTCATCCTTGTTTTATGAGTTTTTACGTAACTGTTTCTTTTTATTTATATTTAAGTTGCGTATTGTTATGGTAAGACTGTAGTAAAAATATCTTTTTAAGAATTACTTTATAAAAATTGTATTAAATACCAATGCATATATCACTTTTTAACTTTCTAATGAACCAACCGTTATGAGTAAGTCAGAAGCTTTGTGGAATAAAAGGATCAGTACCTTCCGATAAAAGGAAATCTTGTCATTTTATATACTATGCACGTAAAATTTATGTTGGCAGGTATACAAATTATAGAACTTTAAGACAATGGTTTTGAAATCAAAGGGTTCTCAATAATAATGATTTGTGGAGTTTTCGGGGATATTGAGTAATAGGTCAATGGGACTGTTAACTGAAGTACATCACAAATGATGATAAACAAAATTACCTGTTCTTTGGATAAAAATTATTGATAAAAAGTTTTCAACACTGCTAGTTTGAACCAACCAATCAACATTTAAAAAGTAATTAAAGTTCAATACCTCCACTCACCTATTATATAATGTAAATATTCTGTTGCCATGTTATTGGCATAATTTTCTTCAAAAGACAAACAAACGAACATTTACTAAACTCTTTATCCATGTTAAGATAGGAATGTTATATGTTTTAAATAGTGTAAAATATGGGCTCTGATAAAATCAAAATAGCTAAAGACACATTGTTACCCCTTCTAAACTTGTGTGCTGGTATTAAATCAACATATTTAATTTAGATTCTATGTTTATCAAGGTAATGGTTAATGTTATTGTAAATATTGAAATTTTAAGAATTTAATTTATTTAAAACAGGGACGTCCAAGCTTTTTATTTTAAGTGGGGTAAAATGAAGGGTTTTAGAGGTTTGATGGGAAGTGTAGTTTATTTTTAATTTTTTTTAGGAGGGTAAAATGAGGAGTTTTAAAACTTGAAGGGGAAAACACCCCTTTACCACCACCCTTGAATGTCTATGATTTGAAATCTTTAGAGTGGGGGATGGGGAAAGTGGACTATAAATTTTACTAGTTACAAAGTCTTTTAAAACCACGTTCTATCATTCGTTAAAAGGTCAAAAGTTTTAAAGATTCTTATCAAAGCTTGCAGTCTCGAAACTTTCTTTCGATGATCTTATTCTACAAAAGGGGTGATTTTATTTATCGGAAATGTACATCACTGTATTATCCGTTCAGTCAACTGAAATAGTTATTTATATTATAGACAGCTTTCCGCGAATGTTAAATTAGAAAATTTTAATATTTAGAACAGTTTTGTAGTACGAAGTTATACATCATTTTTCATTATGGCTGAGAACTGGTTCTTATCAAGTGGATATCAATGGTTTTGAAGAAATACTGTAATAGTTATTTCTTGCATTATATTATAAACAGCTTTCCGCGGATATAGAATGTACAGTTATAATATTAAAATCAGTTTTTTAGCCCCGAGGTGCCGTAGGCACGGGCTAAAAAAACTGGTTTTAATGTTATGATTGTACATATTTATATTTGTAGAAAGTTGGATATAATACGATGCTAGACATAGTTTTTTCGTATGGATGAGAACCGGTTCCTATCCACCGGATTCGAATGAATACGAGAAAAAATATTTTTTTATTTAAAATAACAAGGCCAATTTAGTGAACTGCAAGTATATAAGTTATATGTTTGCTACTTAAATTGTACAGAATTTGGAAAATCAGTTTATAATAGATTTCCAATAAAGAGCAATGTACTCTGTACGCATGGAAAAAAAAAGATGTACACGGACACACGGACCCTTTATATAAAGAATCTGCGCTATTAAGAAAACAGAGCCATAAAAATACCCATTATTAAAGAAAGTGTATAAGATATAATTCTATATCATTAAGCTTCGAAAAAAATGATTTAATGATTTGAGAAACCTAAACTTTATAAATTGACAGGTCTTAATTGGAACAGAGATAAATTTATGACAATTTTAATCTTTTAAAAATTGTGTGTTAAATTATAAAAGCCAGTATAAAACCAATCTATGCTTAAAATTATTATAAACGAAAAAATCTGAATTACTTATAAATGGTTAGGCGTTAAAAGAAATCAAATTATTTGAATGAATGTTGTTTAATTAAATCTTAAAACGCGTTGTAGAAATAAATTATTTAAAGTTATTATTTTATATTTTTTACAGGGTTTCATACAAAATTATTTCCAAATGATACTAAATTGATACAAAAATATGTCAATTATACTTTTAAAATTTACTATATAAAGCAACTATATGATCATTGCTACTCTATAAATGAATTGTTCGTTGGTCTTATTTGGAAATATATTATGTTCATGCCTATGATATTGACTATAGGAAGAAAGAAACAAAAACCCTTTAATTTATGGTTTTATTTATAAATTATTAGAAATTCTTTGCTACAACTAAATGTTATCATTCTTGTTTAGAATGTGATAGAGAATGAGAAAAATCCCTTAATTCACCTGTGTGACAAATAACCTCTCTTATAATAAATATAAAAACATGTACCTAATATCTGTTAAAGCCTTAATCCTTTTTTACTTGCATAGCCCACCTATTCCTTACTTAACCTAACCTAACAAAAGAACATACAATACTCTTTTTTATTAATATTAAATGGAGAAACGGGAGGGGACATTTGAAGATTCAAATGCGATAAAAGGAATGTTTCCGAGTGAGTTTTAATGGTTTATCTATAAAGCTTTTTCATACATTCAAACTTGTCAATTTTTGGAGCTTTTTTATCACGCAACGAAAGCAAGGCTACTCTATAAGGCATAAGTTTTGTCTGTAGGTCTACTAAGCTCACCTATACAATAACAAGGAAGGAAGGAGACATTGGGCTGTTTATTACACCAGTCCTCAAAGTTTTATTATAAGGCTTTCTTATTTGTTGGTTCAACAACTTTGTGGACTTTTATTCAATTTTGATTCGTTGGCTCATTAAGTTGGGTGTTCAAACGTTTCAACCACTCAATGTAAAAGACAGAAAGTGTAATTTTGTGTATCATTATTAGGGCAATTGTCTTATCCCTTTAGATCCCTGACAATTATAAATAAATATAAACGGAAATTATCTCAATGAATAACTATCAAACGAATCTTTTCTTCAAAATTGTTTTTAAAAAACTTTGTTCTTGTTGCCTATCTACATTAGGCCTGGTAGATTATTAAATCATGGGTTTCTTTATGTAACTTTTCAGTTTTAACAGGATGTAGAAAAAAACAAGGACAGTTTTGTCCTCAATTGGCGCATTATCAGCAACGTTTCAATTATAACCCAGGGATCTTAAGGGATAGGACAATGGCCGAGATGTTGCGAAATTACCTCATCTGACGATTAAAATTATCAGTTTAGACAAAGCTAGGTTGCAATGCCCTATGATTCCCCATAATTTTTAAGCTAACGTAGAAAAAATCTTTGAATAGCCATAATTTCCTCAGTAAGGTTAATCTGTCGAAAATTGATTAAAATGCAGGATACTTAATATAAAATGGACGTACCTACATTTGGATACGACTTAATTATATATGGCATAAGTGTAGAGGGTGAACTCTTATTATAAAAACAAACATTAAGGATATGAAACAGACAAAATATAATTTTAATAAATTTTTAAAATTGAGTATTTTACAAAAACAAACAGTTTTTTTTGCATTATATTAACAGCCTTTATTCCATGGTTACAGCCGTAGGCTTGGCCACTAGGTTAAGGGGGGGGGGGGTAATAGAACCTAATCCCACAAAATGACACCTCCCTCAAAAATATTACGACATTTTTAAAATAAAACTTTAGAATACCATCGAAAAAGTTAGTTTTTTTTTGCTGCATTATTTGTGTTGTTAAGGCCTTTTTGTGTTCTCATTTATGCGTTAAAATGCCTATTTTACGCTCATTATTAAAAAAACACCGATATCATTTTACAAAATACCGACATGAATGAAAACATTTAAAAAAGAAAGTAAGTTTTAGTAGTTATTTATCGCATTGTATTATAGTCAGTTTTCGACGGATATTAAATTAAACAAGTATAAGATTACAACCAGATTTGTTAGCCCCGAGAGCCGAAGGCCAGGGCTAACAAAGGTGGTATAAATTCTATAATTTTAAATTTATTATTCGTGGAAAATTGTCTGTAATACGATGCTAATAATCCCATTATATAAAGAATAAATTTTTTTGCTTGTACCTTATGATAGCAATAAGTACAGAACCGATTGGTTTTTCTATTTTTACTTAAATATCAGGGTGGTATTGGGCTACTTTATTATTAGAATCAATTCTTTGTATTTTCTGATATTTTCTTCCTTTTCGAATATACCCCCCAGAAAGATGTTAGAGGCTCAGTTACTAGTATTTTTATAATTTTGCAAAGAACCGGTTCTAAGCGGATAAGTATCGGAAAGAATTTTCTTTAAACTTAATAGTAAATTCAACCATAATTCTTGTGTTACGTTATCCAAATAACTAGCGGCTCTGTATTCGAAAGGCAGAACAATAGCCTACAACCATTCTCAGACTTTTTGTAAAAATAAAATAGCCTAAAACCATCCAGAGACCTATAAGAAGCTTAACTGTAAAGGAGGATCTTACCGGTTCAGCGGTTAGCGAGATCCCTCGCTACAGACAAAAAAGCCTAATATTTTATATAATAGGATCACTTATTAAGTATTATGTTGATAAAATATATTCGGTTTAATAGAGGTTAAAAATGAATATTCGTAAAATTAAATGTTGCCCTTATGTTCAAATTGATATTTAGCCGTAGCTAAGATTAGTAATTTTAAGCCATTATAATTAATGCATTTTTAAAAGCGAAGCTTTTCTATAATTAGGGTCGGTCCGTCCGTACGTCCGTCCGTCACGGATAGCTTTTTTCGTCAATTTAGACATGTTAGAATTGTCCTATATATTTCAAATTTTGCATGGTGATTCCTTTAGTAGTTAGGTACGATTTAGAAAGCGTAGCAACTCTATAATCATTACCAAAATGTCCGTACGTCCATTTTAATCATGTTGATTTTTTTACTTTTTTAAATAGCTTTTTTCGTTAATTTAGGCATGTTAGAATTGTCCTATCGATTTCAAATTTTGCATGGTGATTCCTATAATAGTTAGGTACGAGTTAGAAAGCGTAGCAACTCTATAATCATTACCAGAATGTCCGTACGTCTATTTTAACATGTTGATTTTTTTTACATTTTTAACAACAAATTTGTATGTGACCTAATTATCCGACTGGTCTGATTTTTGGTATACTGATTCCTGGGACAACAAAGTACAATATTATAAGCGAAGCATCTCTATAATCAAGTCCTAAAAATATAAGTATGTCCACAATCATTATCCTGTATCAAGCAGTTTTTCAACAAATTTACTTACAATTTTGCTTTGACTCTTATACATTCGCATTCTGATTATTCAGTTCTGACATTAAACAAGCGTTAATGTCCGTTTGTCCTACCGTTTCAGAGCTTCGCTTTTATGGATGTTGTCATTCTTGTTCTGTAACACAGTAAGTTGTTTAAATTTAGGTGATTTTGTAGCGAAAAGTAAAAAAAACATCATATAATTTAACGTATTTTTATGCCTAGTTTAGTTCCCAAAGATTGAAAAATATATTCTTCAATAAAAGCAACATGATGTCTTTCTGTTTGTGTACAGAAGCGATAATGCTAACCACTGAAACGATATGGTTCTCCTTCACATTGAAGCTTTTTATAATGCAATGGAAGATTTATAACTATTTGGGGGGTAACATTATCCTCTCAAGAGGAATTGTCCCTAGAAAAAAAAACATTATTTTGTGAACTTTTTTTTTAAACTAAAATTTTAAGTGGGGTTTGACCAATGCACTCTAATGTCCCCCTATAGGACTCAAAGAGGGCCTAGCCACTTTTATGTAAAAAAAATGTTTTAAGTTTGGAGTATTAAAAATAATAATTTTTAAAAGTAGCTAAACTTTAAATCGTAATACTATGAAGTTAAACATACTATTTACCTAATAGTTTCATAATTATAGATAATAATTTCAAAATAAGCCATTAATAACAAGGGACATTTCAATGCAGAGATGTTTATTCACTTCTGCAAAATTATCCACTTTTATTAGCGAAGCTACTCTATAACTAGAGTTATGTCCAGCTATCCATCTGGCCGTTAACAGAAATATGGAATATAATTAAACGAATATACCTTAATCATAGAAGAGCTAAGCTAATAAAAATTATTTAGTTTTAAATTAACACCTACAATACATACTTCAGTTTCAATAAAAGTAATTATTTTTAACATTAATTATTGTCAATTTGTTTTAAATTATAATCTATCAAATATTATTTTGTTATTGTCTTTTAAATACATTTGAACAAATTATTTATTATATTAAATCTTTCATTTATTCTAAGAAAATATTATGAATTTTATTTTAAGTCAAAAGGATGACAACATACATAAAGACGTTATACAAATTAGACAAAGACTCAAAAGACTATCAACATAGTACATCATTGTACTAGGAATCTTTTAGTTTCTTAGATTATACTTTAATTTTACTGAAATTTCTTAACTAATTTTTAAATTTTAGACTATAATGACAAACAAATGAACGGACGGAAAGACATTATTGTTAAAATCGGTGCTTTTAATAAAATAAAAAAGGAACTCGGTATTTATTTTAAATGTTGTTTAAAGCGTTTCTTTAGTTATGGTATTTTTATTAGATGCTCCATAAAGTAAGTCTCTGGAATTAGGATGGATCCATTATTTTAAATGTTGAAAATAAATAAGAAAACGAGAAAATATAAATAGCTAATGTTTTTGAGTAAACTAATTAAATGAGTAATTAAGTAATAAAACTATTATCTTTTACTTATTCCTTATTGAATTGTTTTAAAAAAAAGAAGTACAAACATAAAACATCATTATAGTTCTATTTACTTATGGTTATCCCAGATTTATAAAAGAAACGAACCACTCTAATCCTTAAGAAAAGAACGGATGTTGACAGTATAAACCTAAATTATCCTCAGTTTCCAAGGAAACTTTGCTTGGCACATTCTTTACCCCACCCTTCACAAGCTATTAAAATATAAACCAAATGGGTGTTATAAGAAATGAAAAATTTGGGTAAATTGAAAAACATATTGATATTTTTTAATTTTTATTCGTCTGAATCTATTAGTTAGTATATATATTAAGATCCAATATACAGCTACAAAAAGGAGGGATTCATTTATCAGAGAAGTGGGAAACTGTTAAATTGTCCCTTAATAGCATTCCACAAATGTTTTAAATTTATAAAAAGATTTCATCAAGTGTTTCCAGGGAATCTACACTATAATTATCCTCCATATTAAACTTCATATCAACACTAGCAATTGTGTCCCTGGCATCAAGGGGCTCCTTATGTAGGGGGCAGAAACATATCCTAAATCCATCCCGAGACACATAAGAAGCTTCCTTCAAACAGATAACTCTTTTAAACAAAAAAGTACTAATGTTGCATAGGACAATAAAAATTGAAAAAATGTTGACAAAAATTGGAAATTTTAGTTCTATATGAAATCCACAACCTTTTTCCAACTAAGTGAAATATTACAAAACTATTTTGGATGATTTATAAATTTCTTATTACATTTATTTCTAAATATTTTATATAAAGATATCTTTTTTGCTGCATTTCTTTTAAATATTTTCGAACTTGTCGTATTTAGAGTACTCTCAAAATATGTTCTACTATATAAATGGATATAGGATATACGTGGATATATTGACAGGGGAAATTTTGTCGCAATCTAGCTTGTTAATAGGGACCTCATTTTTTGGTCAGTTCGTTCACAAAGTAGGAGAGAAGGGGCTGAGGTGAAGAGGGTGGATACGGGTATCGTTTTTTTAGCTAGCTGTGAGTATTACTTTATTACAGTACATAAAAATCTGGTGCAACATCCAAGTAATAATATATCGATTAATAAAGAACAGTGACATGTATTCATCAATTTTAATCAATTTAGATCGTGTAATGCTTGTTTGCCTTTTTTACTTATTGTTTTAAATTTACATAATATTTCTTTTGTTTGTAACAACTTTTCTGAAAAAGTTTATATGATAGTGCAGTTATTCGATAATCAAAATTTCAATTTCTCTGCGGTCTTTATGTACAAAGTGACTAAAAAGAACCCAGTATTAGTGTCTTAGAAATTATCTTAGTGACGTAACTAAAAACGAGGGATTAGAGGGGAGGTGGGAAAGGTAACCCCTAAAAAAGAGATGGATAATAGAGGTGATTGATAATTGATAATTGATAAAGAAAATGTAGGAAATAATTTATACTCTCTGTACTTTCTACCATAGATTAATAAATTTGTATTTTCTAGACAAGGATGACAACATCCATAAAAACGAAGCACAAAAATCAGAAGGTAGAACAAACGCACAATAGCTAGAGTGTCAGAACTTAATAAGCAGAATATTAATTTTGAAGTCTAAATGAAATTGCACATAAATTTGTTGCAAAATTGCGTAAATATAGCATACAGTAAAAGGACATACTTCCGTGCAAAATTTGAAATCAATAGTATAATTCTAATATGTCTAATAAATGTTGTCAAAAAAAGGTTGAAAAAAGTCCGCATATTTGATTAAATTTTTCTTAAAATCCGCACATTATGTTGATAAAAACTATAATATATTATCACTAGCAGTAACATCACTAGAAGCTTTTAGGGTGGTAAGGGGGAAAGTTCATTCTTCCAATTTTCAATTTAAGTTTTAAAACAAAGAAGTAAAATTGCGGAGATGGTACTTTTTTTCTAAGTGTTATTTTTTTTTGAGAGTGGAGAGCCCTCTTCCTAAATAGTTATAAACTTCTCTATACCTATAATAAGCTTCACTGTAAAGAAGAACCCTTTAGGTTCAGCGGTTAACAAGATCCGTTGCTACAGTCAAAAAAAGCTTAGCTTACTAATTTATATAATAGGATATAATAAAGTAACATGATGTCTGTTTGTCTGTCTCTTTGTTTGTTTGTTTGTCTTTTTCTTTTAAAATCTAAAAAAATAAATTGGTTTATTAAATTGGACTCTCTCCTCCTCAAGTGCCCCAAGAGGCCTCTAAGGCGTAGCCGCTAGTAATAGGATACAGTAACAAAATGCTAATCCTTATATCAAAGTAAAAGAATGTTTGTGTGTGTGTGTCTATTTATATGGAAGGATCTTCCTAACTAATATGCTTCTCCTTTGCAGGGACATAGGTCATAGGTCATGGGAAGGTTTATAACTATTTTAGGATAGGGTACCTGCACCCTCACGCGCTTAGAAAAAAAACCACCAACATTTTTTTCTTTTTTTTCTTTTAAAACTAAATTGTCCTTTTAAGTATATCTGTCAGACAGGCAGACAATTATATGGAGCAGATCTGTATAAATATAAGGTATCTTGACTAAAACTTACAGCTGGCTATCTAAAAAAGCAGTCGTGAAAATAACATTTCTCCAACAATAAGGTTTTTTAAGCATGACCGACAGTCAGACAGACAAAATAATGTATAGAGTAGATGCAGGGGGGGGGGGGGAAGGGGTGATTACTTGAGGGCACCCTCAAATTTTGGAAGTCGTTAAGTAGATGCACATATATCTTGGGTATAGTCCCTTTCATGACAATGCCTCTTAAGGGACGTTTCTTGGTATTTTCACAGTAGATTTTATCCTATTTCTAGCCACTGCGGGGGGGGGGGGGCGCTATCCATGCGGGACCATTTTCCTAACCCTTCAGGGCAATCACCTAACCTAACCTAAAATAATCCATCAAAAGCTACTGTAAAAAAATACATTAAAACACCCCTTAAAAGACATTTTCACATTGTCTTTCTTCAATAGCAGCCAAAAAAACACACAAAGCATGTTTTAAATGGACGTACTGACTTTCTGTTAACAATGATAGAGTTGCTTATAAATTATACCTAACTGTCATAGGAATCATCATGAAGAGTTTGAAATTGATAGGATAATTCTAACATGTCTTGTTTAATAATCTAAAATCAATTAATAATTTTATCTAATTTCAATTTCAATTTATCTATGAAATAAATGTAAAGCTGTACAGGTTAAGGCTACTATCTGACTCAATACATTTCTTTTTCTCCTCTTTTTAGCAACCGAATGAAAGTAATTCTTTTCAATTCCAGATAATTATAAGAATTGGTAACATTTGCTTAGATATTTATTTTATAAAAACATAGCAAAAAAAAATAATAACCGTATTATAATACAGGTATTAAATATTTATATACAAACAATAAAATTGAATATGAATAAAAATTAAGGATAGATCAATCAAATAATAATTATGTACAGTGTCAAAGGACTAAACAATCTTGTGAGAGGTAATATAACTTATGCATTTTAAAAAGATATTTGTTAAATAGACTGATTATTTAAAGACATATTTGTTAAATATGTTGCTCTACTGGATATCATTACCCTTGTTAGAATGTACCATTCATAAAGAAGGTTATTTTTTAATGGCAAAACTGTTTAAGCTAGCTTTTTCAACAATTACGTTCAAATTCCGTTAAATTTATTGATATAAATAATCTAATAATTGATTGTTTTGTTTTTATTCGTAATTGTCTTTTTTATATATACATTATTATGCTTAATTAAAAATTTCTGATAAACATCTCATTATATTTAAAGAAAAATTAGCTGTCTCTAAATTTAATATAGAAATAAAATTATTATGGAAAATCAATTGATTTTTCATGGTAACATATATAAGTTAGAAAATACAGACGAATTTATAGATGTAATCTTGAAAAGATAGCTTTAATTTAAAATGATAAATATGCATTATTTTACCAAAAACTAGACAAAACCCTTTTTTGTTGTTGTTGATAGCAATATCTTATTTCTTTACTCTCGTTTATATATAGTTTTAACCTAATATCTTTTAATTTAATTGTTATTGGTTCGAAATTTTGACTAAAAAGCTGGCTTAAAAAATAGCTCATATGTGATAAAATATATAGCATTTTGCGCTAACTTATGAGGGTGTTTATAAAATAAGTATAATTATAAAAGCAAATATTTGAAAATTATTTAAAATCATTCAATGTTTAATGTAAGATTAAGCCAATTATTAATCACGAAATTACATATAGGTTTTTTATTATTTTGCTAAATAATCTATAAAATATTTACACATTGTAAGTCAACTCTTGAGTTATGTAAGAAGTACAATATCAGCTGATAGATCTTATTTCAATTTTGAAAGATAATTTTATAAAAAAAAAATAAAAAAAAGTTGATTTTGTTTTTAAAAGTGAGCAAAAATAATGTAGAATTTTTAGAAATATTTTTAATATTTTTTAAAAGCACAAAAAATCTTGATTTCAGGCCTTTATTAACAATTCTTAAAAATCCTAGTAGTATCGACACATCCTATTTTTTTTACGTCACTAAGATAATTTCTAAGACACTAATACCGGGTTCGACTAAAAATAAATCACAAACAAACACAATACACAATTTAAATCACCAAAAATCCAAAGTTTCACAGTTCTCTCGTTTGTTTTCTTAGTGGATTTGTGTTGCTAAATTTTAATCATAATTCTTTAGAACAAACTTGGAGAGAGCACACATTACGACTAACAGTCCTAATATACATGGTGGTAATTTTTTTTATCCTCATTTTAAAGGTACATCAAATTAAAGTTCATTTTCTTATCCCTGTTGAAAATCTGTCTGTTTCCCGGGTTCTACTGTAAGATTTTCAAAGAAATTAGTAATGGATGCTTTTATGCGGTGCAGTTATAGGACTGGGGATAAAGGGATGGTTCAATACAAGAAAAAGCATTCTCATTCCAAATTAAAAAGGATGTGGGAATATGGGATAGTTCAATGAATGATAAATTAGTTCAGTTTTCCTCAAAGTGACCCCTCGAGCACTGAACCCCAACAAACCCTTAATTTTTAAATAAATTAAAAATGAGGGAGGTATTTTTTCGTTGGTTTGTTTATTACTTGTTTGTTTGTTAAGACAGGTTAGGTTTAGTTGTATTGGTTAGTAGATAGTCCCACAAGGCTGTGCCTATCCGCGGCAGTGCTAGTCATAGAGAAAAAAATATATCCCCTTATTTTCAAAACATTATAAAAATTTGGATAAAGGGCGGCAAGGGGATCAGTACTTGTTTTTCTTTAGATTAAAATCCCTCCCAAAATGTATATATTTTAAAATATCCATTAAAAAGTAAAGTTATACTACGATTGGGTATTATATAATTATTCGTTCGTCTTCTTACTTATGACGGATAGCTATAAAACAATTAATCTTACCTTCTTCATGAGATAATAATTTTAATGATAACTTCGGGTTGCAGACAAAACACCTGAAATAAAAACAACAAATTTAAATTCAATAATAAAAGTTTTTTTTCTAATTTCAAAAAAGCCTAAAACCAGTTAATGGCCAAAAACGAATTCAAATTTTAAATTGTTTACTAGTTAAATAGGCCAAGCCGTTTTAACGATTTTAAAGGGCAATCATACAATATATCTTTTATGTAAATATTTTTTTGAAATTGTATAGTTTTATAGGAATTTATAGATAAAAAAAACAACACTTTAACCGTCAAAATAAAATGAGTTATTATGAAACTTATATTTTGAAAAGGGAAGGTACAGTTATTCTGAAAAACATATCATTGACATAATCGTAATTTTTTCATCATGCGAGTACTATAAAACATTGCCTTAAAATAAATCAAATAATAAGGGTCTGTATTCAAAAGTGACACAAAAAACCACCATAAGACCTACATCTAAAAATGAAATAGTATACATCCATCCAAGAACCCATATATAGCTTCCATTGAATGAAGAACTTAATCAGTTAAGAGGTTGGCGAGATCTTAATTCAAGTATAGTCAATTCTTTAAAAAAAAGATGTTAATTTTTATTGATACAGTAATATAGGACAAAATCGTCTTGTTGATACTAAAATTCAGTTCTGTGTCCCGAGTTTAAAAAAGGGCACTCCATCAAAAAAAAACTATTTTGCCTGCAGACATCCTTCTCAGTGTAAACTAGTTTTCATCAAACCAATAATAACACCATAAAAAATGAGGATAAAATCAGAACGAAAAGGGATGGGGTATTTATGCTTTATTAATATTTATTTTTTCGTTCATCCGTAACGTATATCTATGATCGATAGACGTAAAACTTTGTCTGATGATTCCTGAAACAGTAAGGTACAATTTAAATAGCTAAAAAGCAGACCAACTTTATCATAACGCCTTTGAATGGTAATTCCATACGAAAGGTCGATTAATTCATTTCTAATTAAAATTGTGTACCATTTCAAAATATTTGAAAACTTTTATAAATAATTTTGACGAGACATTGGCTTTTTTTTTACATGTTTTGATCAGTTTGTGGGCCGCACAGATTTTTTTTCAAATTCAAAATGCCTTTATTCCCTGCCCAAATAAAATGATTTTTGTTATGGCTCAATCAGATTCTGGCCATGAAATAAAAACGATAATGGATAATGATTTCTATTTGAAAACTCAAAATGCTTGATATGTTTGAACCAAATTGACTGACATATACGTCGACATTATGTTCAATATCAACAACTAATGCTTAAGACCTATATCAACAATTAACCATTATTTTAATATTCTTGGAAAATTGTCTGTAAAACGATGCTATACATGATATTTCCGTATGGCTGAGAAAACATTCTAATCCAGAAAATATTTATCGGTTTCGAAGCCATACTGGAAAGATATATTGTCAGTTTTACCCCAAGTAATTTTATGTTTATTAAAATCTTTGTCTGTTCTGTTGAAGCATTAAAATTGGCTTTTAAATATTATCTTATTATATCAAACAATATGTATCTCCAAACTTAAAAGCCTTGTTCGATAAAAAGCAAGAAGGGCACAAAAAGTTGCTAAAAGTACTTAAGGGTAACTTTTTGCGCTCTAGTCGCATTGCTAACGAGCGCTTTTTAACTGTTACACTGCACTTACTGTCTCGTCCTACCCCTAAAAATCCCCGTAGACAGCCCCTAAAGCAAGGCCCAAAAAGAAGCGGCTAGCCAACTTTTTATAAATAGGTCTTGTTTAAGTTTTTTGCCCCCAAAAATATTTCTTGCTTTAATTGAACAATAACTTTTAGACAATGAGAAATGATTGTGTTAAATAATATCCTAATAAATCCTATGATATAATTTACGTTAAGATTACGCTAACCACTGAACCGATATTTCAGGAAATCTTCACAAAGGTCCCAATATTGTTTTCAAATTTGATCTTTTGATAGTTTTATGATATTTTACTGCACTCTTTTCTAGAACATAAAAAAAGGGAAACATATAAAATAAAACGTCTGTCTTCAAAGATCTCGGTAACAGATGAATTGTTTAGACTTTGCTTTTCATAGAAGTTCCGGATACATTTATACACCTTCTAACAATAGGAGAGAAAATTAAAGAGAAACATTTTTAGGAATATGTACTTTTACAATGGACATAGTGTACTTTAAATATGTCTATTGTAAACTTTTGGACTACATATCTTTTTTGGACACAACAATGTATTAAAAATGTATTAAAGTATTTCAATTCAAGAGTACTTTTGTTCTGAAGTATTAGGACGTGTGCATGTGTGTGTGTTTTTAATAAATTTCGAAAACGGCTTAGTCTTGCACTTGGGCAGGTTTTAAGCTATTAGTAATTCTATAAAATCGTTTTTAAATGGGTGAACTAATATTTCAATAAAACCAACTACCTTCCATTTTTTTTAAACAAAAAACTTATTTTCAAGCCAAATTAATTGAATTAAAGATTAAAATGAAAATTAAAATTAAATGAAGGTAGTATTAATTTTTATGATATTTATTTCAGTATTCATTGAAAATTTTATGCAATACGATGCTATACATGATTTTTAAGTATTGATTTCAGTATGAATTGGTTTCGAAGCCATACTGGAAATATGTTACTTTTTCTATAACTGTAAAATAGACAAATAAGGACCCAGTATTTGAACATATGTATGGTTTGATGTAAAATATTTTTTTTAGCATGCTTATAATATGTTAGCAATAAACATTTTTGTTCTTAAAAGCTAAAAGCAATACAGTAAACAGGAACCAGTGAAATTGTTTGTAAATATAGAGGACGTATATACATAGCTGATTGGTTGCAGAGTAGCTTAACAAAGGTTCTTTGAATAGTATAGAGGTGATAAATGGTTAAGAAAACAACGTCGTGAATCTTTACAGTAATAGATAGATGGATAGATTTAAAAGTAAGTAGATAGATAGAAGTATCCTTATACTAAAGTAACAGGATGTTTGTCTGTCTGTGTGTCTGTCTGTCTGTCTGTGTGTACCGAAGGATCTCGCTAACCGCTGAACCGATCGGGTTCTCCTTAACAGGGTAGCTTCTCATAAGTCCCGGGAAGGTTTATAACTATTTTGGGGGAGGGTACCACCACCCTCCCAAGAGAAATGACAAAAAAAATCGAAATTTTATAAAATTTAGGGGAGACTTCAACGTCAAATAAGGTGGTATCGTACATAAAAAATTAAATATAACAAACAAAAACATTTAAAGTGCCACTAGAGGCCTCTAGGGGGCGTAGCCGCTAGTATAAAATAAAGAGATAGGTGGATAGATAGATATATTAATAATATTTAGATCGATAGAGTGATATATTTATGGATAGAATGACAGATAGATAGACAAATATAATGATAGATAGATAAGTAGATAGATAGATAGGCAGAAGGAAAGGAAGACAGACAGAAACACAGACATACAGACAGACTGACGGACATTCAGACAGACATCAGGCAGACAGACATATAGATAGATAGATATAGCTAGACATATATATAGAAAGATATATAGATAGACAGACAGACATACATTTAGATAGATAGATAGATATAAAGATAGATGGATAGCTAATCCACAGACCGTTGTTTTTGTGACAATATGATATTGTGAGCTCAAAAATGTTCCAAATACAAATTGTGTAATTTTCATACGGTCAGGTACAATTGGGTCCATAGGTAATACAGAAAGAACTAGATAACAACATTTATAATCTAGAAACAGTAGAGGTATAGAGTATCAACAAAATAATGGGCAGCTATTGTCAATAAACTCCGCCTATGACTTGGTACTTTAATTGAATTGTTATATTTTAGCATTTTCATAACATATTATTTTACAAGAAACATAAAGTCATTATTCATTTTGGGGTAATTTAACCTAACTACCGTACAAACGTACTAATGTTATTGAGTGGCTGGCTGGGCTGCTAAGAAAAGGTAATTCAGGGCGACCTACAACGTTGATAAATGTTAGTTTTTAAAGACAGCAAAAAGTTAGAATGGCAAAAGAACAAATATTTCACAAAAACTTAATGGTCATTAGTTTTATCTTATAAATAAAACCTATAATCAAATCTAAAATAATCTAAAAATATACGCATTTTTAACCTATATAAATAATTTAGTTGTTTTAAAAGAGCACCAAAAATGACACTTTTATGTAGTACACTTTTCACAGAAGAGAACATAAAACTCTCCAAAAAAAACTTTTATTATTTAGTAATGGATAAGTATTCAGAAGATAAAATTGTAGATCAAGGTAGACAAAGATTTAAAGACATTATTTGAGTAGTTGAGAAAGTGTATTAGATATATAATTATAGTGATTTTATAGCGATTTTGATCTTGCATTATTTTTTTTTATACATTGTATTTAAAACATTTAATTGAAAATAAGTTGGGAAGGGGTGGGGGTCATTGTTTGTTTATTGCTTTTGTTCAGGTTTGGTTAAGTTATAATGGGTGGGACATGCAGGTATAGGCCCTCCAGGGTTATAGTACCAACAGGTCAGTGCTCTATAAGTACTTTTAGGTAAAAAAAGCACCAAAAATCTCCTAATAAAAGTCACTATCCGTGTGGTTATATTTGAATTTGTATCTATCTAACTGTTCCTATACCAATAAAGATAAATTTGAGGATGAGCCTTTCGTAGATTCCCTTATCTGCAAAGTGGACCATCATAACCCTTCCCCCAATTCCACCACAGTATTTTTGTTTTTGAAACAAAACCTAACCGAAAAAAAATCATCTCTGTTGAAAAAAAAAAAAAAAAAAATCTTGGACGTTCTTGGTACACTAGCTGGCCATTGGAGGGAACACAATTTTTTTTTTAATTTAAAACTTAAGTTGGAAGGGTTATATTTACTTCACTTTAAAAATAAAAGATATCTTTATATTTGAAAAATGTATAGCATAATAATGAATTTAATGTTTAGACGATACCTTTCTTATTTAAGTTAAAGTCAACATTCAATAAATAAACAATAAATAGAACAAACACAACTTTTTACAATATAGAACTTCCAAGTAAAAATTGTAATTTAAAAGATGTTTTGGCCCGTAACGTAATGCTGTAAGTAGTACATAACAAATATACAGAATTCCTTTGCATGTAAATAAATACATTTTTTTGCATATGAAATATTGATACATTTTATCAATCTAATATGAATTTGAGAGTGTTATATATCAATTCTTTACTGGCCAAGAGAATATTCATAAACATTTTAAAAATTGAAATTTGAAATTATTGAGGGAGTCTAATGAAACTATATTTAGTTTAAATATCAGAAGAATGAGAATTTTATAGGTTTTTGATTTATTGATTAACTTTTCAACTTTCTGCTGAATACAAACCAATTAGAAGTTTATTAAAATTGTCAACGGAAACTTAAAATAAATTGATCGCTTACGTTTATTCGCATTTAGCTGCTGTGAGCAAATCATAAAGTCTTTCGTACGAATGTTCTTAAAATTTAGATAGCTAGTGCTATCTATCAAAAATATTTTTACATTAAAATTTGATTCTTGGTTGCCAATAAATGCAACAGTAGATGCAAGGACAATCTTGTCAGAGAGAGAGAGATGGGACAATGGTCTGTTTATTACACAAGTTCCAAAAGTTTTATAATAATGTATTCTTATTCGTTGGCTTAAAGAGTCAAGACCTTGTGCACTTTAATTTTGATAGGTCAAACGTTTCAACCACTAAATTTAATCTACAGAAGGGTTAATTTTGTGTGTCATCATTGGGGATGTACAATAATTTATTGCCCATTGTCTTATCCCTTTAGATCCTTGCAAATTTGTACATTAGTAGCGCAGCAACAACAAGCAAGACCATTTTAGTTGAAGTAATACAAATTTTATGATATGTCCAGAAATTTAAAAATGACTAGATTTCTGCATTTAAAACATTATCTTTTCTTCCAAACTTACAGTATGAATTTACAGTCAGACCTAATGATAGATAAGCTTCGCTGGTGAGAAAAACGAGGTATGGAAAGATGAATGTACTTGTATGTATGTAATTGTATGTATGCATGTATATTAGAGGGTTCCAAAAATTACATTTTTTATCTTTTGAAAATTATGTTAAACAAAACTCTATTGTAACTCAGCTGTAAGTAAGATAAAAAATCTCGTCTGTCAATAAGATAATGAAAAATAGACAATTAAATGTTTAAAGAAAGTTAAGATAATAAGACCTTTAAAGAGTTTCTTTGTAAAGGTAAACATTTAACCATTATTATTCATCTAATATTTTTCTATGGTCATATGCTCAAAATGCCTTTTTTATATCATTTTTCAAGATTTTAAACCACTCTAGTCTGTATGTATGTACATAATCTAAGGCATTGCTAAATATCTTGAAGCAATTTTACTAAAAGTCACAAAAATAATCCAAATACAAATTTGGAGGGCAAAGCAATAAATTTATCGAATTTTGAAATCATTCTATCATTGCATTGCTTTTTTTAGAAACAAGTTAATGGGGTTCCATTCAACGGTTCATTTGTTGGTTCCGGAAAATTAAAATATATACACAAACATTCAATTTAGACATAATACCTACCATTTTTTGGTTAATTTTCTAACCTTATATAACCCACTCCAAGAGTGTGTAGTCAGTGCAAGGAGTTTAGAGTCAAGAGGTGAGACTAAGGGTCAATTTTGGCATGTGTGGCCAAACTTCATACACTAAATATACACATTAGAGTGGAAATATCCATGGACCTTACCGATAAGATAATGATAAACAAAATTACTTACCACATAATAACCAAAATTACCCACCCCTTCTTAAAATTTAAACAATTGGTTAAAACGCCTTGGCACTAATAGTTTAAAGCAACTAACAAAGATTTGATGAAAAACAAAACTAGTTTTATTCTTATTTTTATTTTATTTTATTATTCGCGGAAACCTGTCTTTAATAAGAGACGATAAATATAACTATTACAGATTTGCGTGCATAAAATAGTTGATCTATGAAATTATTGAAGGTAGAGCAGTATGTTAGCAGCCAAACTTATAAACGTTAGCATACAATGTGACCTAAATATTTATTTTAATAATTTTTAGTATATATGATAAACTAAATATATATATTTAGGTTGGATTGAATTTCTCTTTTAATTATTGGTATATTTAGGTAATGTCGCTTACAAAAACAATACAGGTTGTCTCAATAGTGATTACTTTTGATTGACTAAGCTTTTTTTAATATTTATTAATCAATGATGATAATTGATGACTTTTTGTTGCTAATTTTAGTCAAAAAAAGGGAAATTAGCAAATTTTGCAGAATGTGAAAACTCTATGAGCGCATACAGTTAGAATAAAAATGAGTTCTCATTTATTTGTGACATGTCACAGAGGACTTTTTACTGCCAGTTAAAAATTATAAAAACAAAATAAAAAATATTTGATGGAAGGTTGATTTATCATTCATTGGCCTATCCTTTTATTCATAAAGTGACAAAAAAGGGTTAAGATTAAGTGATTTAAGGGGGAATATTGAAAAAGTTAAATAGTGGAAGAAATGAAAACTTTATGGCTTTTTTTAAAAGGGCATAATAACTTAAAAACCTAATGTTACATGATTAATTTCTTTCTTCTAATTTGAAAACTTTGAAAAGTAAAGAAAGAATCTTAACGAATATGACCCTCTTCTCCCCATGTAAACGTCCTGGCTCATATTCTTGTGGCATATGTAACAGATATTTTACGCATAGTGTACCTAGGTGTATACTCAAAAATGTCACTAAAGTCTGTCAGAGTGAAGCCTAAGATCTCGCTAACTGCTGGACTGATCAGGTTCAGGGAGTATCTTTTCTGGTTATTTTTAGGTTACTTTTCCCTACAAATATTAAAGCTAATATACATATAAATCTGCAATGTTATGTTACCATCATGTTAAAATACAATTTGCTGATGCTTTGGAAACTACATGAAATTCTAGATATATACAGCAGTGCTGATAATACCTTTTCCTAAAAATCATCTTTTGAAGCGTTTTTTAAGAAAAACCTTCAATATTAATGACTTATCAATGGACTAAATTTTATAGATGAAAAGAAAAAAAAGACATAAAATACTGAAAATCATCCTTTAAAAATCTTTTTTTTTCTTCTAACAATTTTGATTTCATCAGGGAAAAAGGGAATACTGGTTCTTAAATTTTAAAAATAGCTTAAAACTTTGGGGACTTACATGAAATCTTCATTGGGTTAAAGAAAAAAGCAGTTTTCAATTTTTTTCTTAGATCCAGAAAGGGTAATTTTAATTTTTGTTGAAATGATTGGGTATGAACACAGTAATAGTGTCTGACTGATTATGACGTAACAAAAAATATTAACCAATGAGAGGCCACTATAAATTCTACCATTGGTCAATAACGGCCTCTCATTGGCTAATTTTTTTTTGTTACGTCATAATCAGTCAGACACTATTACTGTTTTCATTGGGTATGTGCATCAAATTATCTTTCATTGTCCATTAAGATCCTTAGATTTCATAAACCTTACAATATTCTAGAAGGGAACTTGTTAATGAAACCTTGGGTACCAGAGTAATTTACATTACTATGTCCCCTACCTCACTAACAAAAACTTTTCTTCAAAAAGAAGAGATTAAAAAAATATTTTAAGATCAATAAACCTTTTATAATAGAGAAAAAAAATGAATCCTAAAGCTACAAAATATATAAAGAAACAGTAAATCTATCAAGTATAAATCTTAAAAACATTAACTGCCCCTACTAGCTTACTACGCCTATTTCCTTTTATATCCATAATATTCAAAATTATGTGTGTATTCACTTCTGCACAGGTATCAAATTAGCGAATTACGAAAATTGGATAAAATTGTACCTTCTTTTTGTTAACTTTCATAACTAACTCCCCAACATATTGTTTAGCAATTGTGTTTTTTTACAAATATGATACACTATGTAGATATGACATTATGCGAAACTGAATGCACAACTTAATATTCATCTTTGAATAAATAACTGTTTTTTAACCAAAAATATTTTTTGATTGATTTTCTTTCTTCAAATATCATTCTATACTCATTAAATGACTTGGAACAAATTTTAGTACAGTGCAGACAAAAATACATATTCAAGCAAGGATATCTAAGCCTTTAATTTTGAAGGGGGTAATTAAACTTATGGAGGGGGGCGGGCTGATTTTATTCTATTGTGAATATTTTTTTTCTAAGGGGGTAAAATCTCACATTTTAATTTGTAATGTCTAAAATTGAGCTTATTAATAAAAATAAGGTCTTTGAAAAAGAAAATTGGAGGTTGGGGTGTCATAGCTTTTTTTTTTTGGGGGGGGGGGGGTGTGGTGGAAATCACTCCTTCATCCCAAACTTTGTTCATAGTTGGATTTATGCTAACTTATATAAAAGAAAAAAATATATTAATTAAAGATTGACACTATAGATCCTTATATTGAAGTAACTGGATGTGTCGAGTCTGTCTGCCTGTGTTTAGGGCCTTAGAGGGTTTACAAAAAGTTTGAGGAAGGATACAGAACCTTTTTCAAAACAGGTACACAATGTTATTTTAGGTATATCTAATCATTTAATAAGATGGCATCAATGATGTTCAAATTTTGCTCGTGTTAGTTTATCACTGTTTTCCTTCTTAAGGACATAATTTTACATTTTGGCCTTGAATGTCAATTATTAGATAATGTTTTACTGATACATATTTTACTTTTTCTAAAGGAGGTAGGGAACATTGAACGCAAAATTTTACTGATATAAAAATTTATAAATCAGATATCTAATTCGTTAATCCACAATATTTGAATACTTAATATTATGTTGGTAAAACCTATCAGTGTATAAAGTTGGCAACTACAGAACTAGTAATTTCGTGTTAATTATCCATTAGTTATCTTGTACCTTAAGTTTTTACTGCATTCAATTCATTGTTGTTTTAAAATAATGTAAAAAAGTTTTTGCTGCACTGCGCATGGAAACACAATTGATCTTGTTACGTTATGAAAATGCATAAATGTTTGAGTAGAAGTCCATGACTAAAGTGTAGATTATTTCCGCCAATAGACAACACAAAATTGGATAACTAATACTGTTGCTTAAAGAATGCGCCTCAATGTCCCAAAAATCTTTATAAATGTTTTTTTAGTAAACAGTCAAAGTATCATCTTGTATTTTAAGTAGTTTGTTGTTAAAGTTTAAAGATTTGTTGTTTTTTTTGTCTAAATTGCTCTATAGTCTTTTTCCCTACCCTTGTGAGAAAAATAATCAAATGCCAGGTTAGTCTACAAAGGCTATAGAATTAGAATGTTGAAATAAAAGTACATAATAGGTAATTAACATTTTTAATCTTTTAATAAAAAAAATCCTCTAATGCAAAAAATCTATTGTTGAGTTCTAGCAGAAGTAAACCCAAACGCATCCCAAATAACCTAAACCATACAACTATGTTCTATAAAATCTACAAATCAATTTCAATAGCAAAATTACTTTACCAGTCATATACGATCGTTTTCTGCATTTGTTGCGTTATTTAAACTACTCAAAGCAAATCAATAAGCTATTTTTTTCTATCTTTAAAGATTCGTTTTGAATTTCAACATTTTTAGCTGTCTTTATTTAACTCACAAAAAAATTTGGAGAATCTTTTTTCAAGTACATCGTGCATTTATTATTCTTTAGGTTGTAACTGAAGCATTTATTTTGACGATAAAGATTGTAAAACAAATGAAATCGCCAATAAATTTATGATTTATAATAAAAAATTTGAAGAAATATATGACTAAGGAAGCAAAAACTGAGCCAAATTTAAATTATACTGAGAAACGCCTTATTTTTGTGTGTTTGTTTCTTTTCAGACAACCAAGGAGGAACGTATCCATCTAAGCAAAGCTAAAAAAGACACCACATAAAGTTTTTTATCCGAAATTCTTACTGCAATGTTTTATGCCTATTTTAGCCTGTTTTAGTGGTTGAAACGTTCGGACACTCAACTTAATTAACAAACTAAACAATTTGTATTAAATAAAAGTCCCCAAAGTTGTTAAGCCAACGAATAAAAAATGTTATTATAAAACTTTGGGGACTAGTTTTATAAACAGCCAATTGTCCCCTTCCTTCCTGGAAAAGACCTACAAACACACCATGTTCATAGAATATCTAAGCTACGTACAATTGTTTATTGCTTGTTTTTCCAAGGGTGTTGCCCATCCTTAGATTTAAAGACTGCTACCCAAAAATTTTTGTTTTATGTTTTTCTCAAAAATTTGCACTTTAAGCATAAAACTTCAAGGAAACAATGCTATTATCGACAATTTATACCTATATGGTGTTTTTTAGTTTAACACAAAAATTGAAATTAACAATCAAAATTTATGACTTTTTTTAACCCGTTGTTAGAATTAAATGGGAAGAAATTAAAACTTTTATGTAATCCGCAGGATGGTTTTAAGCTATCTATTTTGTGATTTTTTTCCCTCATCACTCCTTCTTTGATTACATTCCTTAGATGTTAGGGGAACAGCCACTAATGTAAGTAACTGGAGTAAACTATTAGGTTTATAATTTAAGTTGATTTAAAATAAGGACTTTTTACTATTTAAAAACTTTTTTTTTTAAAAGAAACGTCAAGATATTACTAAATCTAAATCATATTAGATGCACAGGTTCTTAGAAACCATTTTTCTACATTTCAAAATACATAGATTTTCATTGATCAAAATCTAAAATATATTAATGTCTTAATAAGATAAAAAAATCATAAAATATTTTAGTAGTGGAATGGATTAGAATCTTCTACAAGGACATTCTTATTAAATCTATTATCTAACAAGGATGATAACATCCATAAAAAAAATTTAACAAATTAAACAACTGACCAAACAAACATTTACAGTGACAGAACTGGACGTATAGCGTTTTGGTATAATCCATTGTTGCTAAGCTTTTTAGATTAAATGATTAATGTTCAATTTTTGAAATATTTACAAAACGATATTAATACTTGGATGTTGCACCAGATTTGAATATGCACTGATAAAGTATACAGCTGGCTAAAATAGCGGACAAGTAAGCAAAAGCTAGTAATAGAAATAGTTGTTAATTTTGACGCCTTCTTATGGGTTTATCCAGAGATATAAAGGGATAAAACAATGGCCAATTGATGTAAATCCCCCATGATTATAAATAAATTATCCCTCCTCTATAGATTGATATTAGTGGTTGAAAAGTTTGGACACTCAAATTAAGGAACAAACCATTCAAAATTGAATAAAAGTCCCCAAAATTGTTGAGCCAACGAATGGAAACACGTTATTATAAATCTTTTGTGGACTATTGTAATAAAAAGCCTAATGTCCCCTAATTCCCTGACTATATCCATTTAAGAACCTAATAAAATTTTGATTGTTTACATGTTACCTTTCTCCTCCCTCCCCTTTACGTTTTTAGTTGAAAGATTGAAAATTTTTTCTTCTAATGAGAACTTAAGAAGTTAAAAAACTTTTTTCTTACTCTTACTTTTGTTATGCGTGAAACCAAGAACTAAAAATCAAATGATAATAGAATGTATATGTTATTATTACTTAGATGTTGCACCAGGTTTTCATGGTCTCTAATAAAGTGAACCACGCAACAGGCTCAAATAAGTATTCCCCCCTTCCATCCCCTCCCCTCCTACTGGGTGAACGAACTGACCAATAAATATGTTCAAGTTAGCAAGCTGAATTGACGACAATTTTTATCCACGTATATTCTACATCCATTGGTGATAGTGGTCTCAAATTATATGTTTAAGGTGGGTGGCTAATGACCACCCGCCCAACTGAAATATGCGTGACAAGAGCATAACTTTTTTGTGCCATCCATTTTCAACAATCCCAAGGAACCAGGGATAAGGGAATGGAGGAAAACTATTATACCCAAATTGTACGCTACCAAATTAAATAATGTAATTTTTAATAAAATTTTCCTTATTAATCAATCTGCAAACAATACCATCATGATATTTACGATGATAAACAGATAAACAATAAGTTTAGCCAAACTTATTAGAAATTTTTACAGGCTAAAAATGGCGTAAAGTTAAAGTAAAATATTTTATCACATTTAATGTGAGAATGTTGATATTATCATATTCAAAATAAATGCTGTAATAAGCTTTAAAATATTTAAACACTAGTCTCTAATTGGACACAAAATGACGTCCAATAAGAAAAAGAAATAAAAATATTGGAAAGAAAATTATTTTATTTTAAAATTAATTCTTGGCATTTTGGAATAAAAAATATAGGGGAAAGAAAATTATTTATTTCAAATTTATTTCTGGTCTTGAAATAATATTCATTATTTTATTTTAATTCGAGTGTCAACCAATAAGAAATAGGCATGCTGTTTTAAAAGTTTGGAATAAAAATTATTATTTTTTGTCAATTCCTTTTTTCAGAGTATAAAATGAGAATAAATTTTCCAACATCATTATTGATTTCTAATTTAACATTTCATACAGTGGGTAATATTTATTTCAACATTTTTTGTCATTCAAAATCAAGTGTCACAAAAATAATAATATTCAACATAAAAAAGAAATTTTTAAAATAATTTTGTTTTCTTTATTTGTTGAAGATTTAAGCCCAAGCTTTTTCTGAGGGGGGAGACCCCCCTCAACCCCCCCTCTCCTGAGGGGGGAAACCCCCCTCGACCCCCCCCCCCTGACGCTCTCTTCTTTAAATCTTTCATTATTTCTGTAATTTATTCTAACTATCTTATAAATTTCAAAACATGAGATAAAAAGGAAATAATTTGCTGTACATTATTAAAAAATTAAAAAATTGTAAAAAAATTTCCAACATGATTTTTAATTTTAAATACAAGAATATTTTTTCCTATATGATATGTTAAATTTAAATACTGGAATAATTTTGTACTGTTGAATTGAAGAAATAAATGCTGTACATTAGAGTGGCTTGATTTTCAATGATTTTCTAATTTTAAATGTGCTACATACACTTTCTGTCTGAACATCATATAAGAGACCAAATAAAGAAAAGAAAATATTTTGAATAATGGGGAGGCTCGCTGATGCTTGTAAACTTTTAGAAAGACACTTGTGGGGAGAATTTTTTTTTTTTTGGGGGGGGGGCAATTATTTTTCTTTCAAAGTATAGCTTTATGCACCTTCCCAATTTTGTCTTGAAGAGTAGAATAAGAATAAAAAATCTGTTTTTAAAACTATTGATCCTAGCAAGAAAAATCCATAAATAAATTTAAAAACCAAGAGATTTTACATTTAATTTAAGATTTTTCATGCTTGGATGAATATTTTTTAAAACCAATTTGATATTCTTATATTAATCAACAAGACAAATTCAAAAAGATGCATAAAGCAATACTTTGAAAGAAAAAAAGTTGCACCTCCAGAATAAACTTCTAAAATTTTTAATGCATGGAAACACCTTCCACCCATTTCCCCTCAAGGACAAAATCAATTTTTTATATTTAGGTTTCTTATATGATGTTTAAACTATAGATGTTGATTACAAATTCAATGTCCAAAATTGATCCACTCTACTGTACATTGTTATAATTTAATATTTGATGTGGGTATAAACATTAGACATAGATGGTCAATCTGACCCCATTTTTTTCTTAAAAAGAAACCTTTGTTCACTTTTTGTTGTATATGAAATACAGCCCTATAGGCAACATTATTTGCAACTAAATTTTGCAATGATATAATTTTTAGAAAGATAACTTTATTATAAGAAATTAAATTATTTATAACTAACTTATTATATGTTGTGTCATATGCTTCACATTATAAGATGGAAGAAATATTTTCTTCAAATATTTCACCCAAGGAAAGCTTTAACCTAAGATATTCAACAATTTATAGATGATACATAATGTAAACAAAATTCCCTTGTGCTGTCTCTAGGTTATCTCTATTGTATAAATGAACGTACAAAAGAGGAGGAGAGAAAGAAGGAAATAGACAGAAAAATGAGGGAGGGGGGAGGGGGAAGAAATATAGAGAAAAATAGACAGAGATATTTATTGTTCACCCTTAGATGATGTAAATTTTTTGATAGACTTTTTTGAATTTAAGAAAAAGATAGAGAATGAGACAAAACCAAGTATCATATTTTATTAATATTGCTTATACAAGAAAGGTCATTCAAAATTATTTCACCAATATTAAGGTCAAGTGACAAAAATTTAAATTTCCACCTACTTCGCCCCCAGAGGGGGCAATAGTAGAAGGAAAATTCAAATTTTGATCACATGACCAAAATTGTTGAAATAATTTTAATATCCTTTCTAGCATTCACAATATTACGAAAATATGATAAATAACTATTCCTTTTAGATTTATCATTCCCTGTCGAACAAAGTAATAGTGTCTGACTGATTATGAAGTAACAAAAAAAATTATCCAATGAGAGGCCATTATTGACAAATGGTAAAATTTATAGTGGCCTCTCATTGGCTATTTTTTTTTGTTACGTCATAATCAGTCAGACACTATTACTGTGTTCTTCCCTGTCAATTTCTCATTAACAATTCACTATTCAAAGCATTTAACATCGCTAATTATCGATCACTCTGTAGTCGGGGTAGTGGTTGGTTCAAATTCTTGACAATGTCGGAAAGGTGACGGGTTCATGCCTAAGCAAAAAAAAGCTTTAAGATAAGCTTTGCATTAGTACTGGACTGGTTTTACGCTTTTTTTTGTAAATTTAATATTAGGTCGGACTTCAGGATTAGAGGAGGGTTAATCTCACCTCCTACATTACATAGTAACAGTAAAATTTTGGCAACTTTAGTGGTTTATAAGTAGTGTAGCAGCAAGTTAGCTAAAATTAACACCAATAAAGTAAACTGCAAATCTTAAGACATATGTAAATATAACGTTGCACAGCGAAATATTTGCTATAAGAATGTTTCTTATATTCTTGTATGTTTAAAAGTTTCTCGTTGTACAAGAGAGAGAGAGAGGAAAAGTTGGACTTTAAATTATACTGGTACCCAGACAGTTTTATAGACACGCGCTCCTATTCGTTGGCTCAGAAACTTTATTTGGGTTGCACAAACCATCAGTGTTCAAACTTTTCCAAAAATGATTTCAATATACAGATGATGCAATTGTGGTAATTGTAATTTATTCGTCGTCCATTGCCTTTTCCCTTAATACCCCCCCCCCCCCTGTAGTACTGTGGTATGTTGTATGAGAACGTATTATGCACATTGCACAAGTCGTTGGATGATCGGACGGACGTATCACAGTCATAGAGCAGCTGCCATACTTATGATCATTTTTCAATCCATTTTTGGTAGAAATATGGCACTTTTATTAAAAAGGCGTGAAAGAGGAATATATTGTTATTTTTAATGATTTTTTGTGTGGCATAACTATCAAATATATCTATATATTTATTGGTTAGTTTGACGGTCAGTGTATTAAAAAATAAAGATAAACATTTACAACGGTGTTGCATATTAAGGGACTTAGGAATGTAAATTATACTGGTACCCAAAGTTTTATAAACATTTTCTGTTTTCAAAAATTATCATTAAATCTTAATTTTAATATTTAGAAAGGGTAATTTTGTTTTTTCATCATCGGGAATGTACATTAATTTATGGAACATTATTTCATATGTTGATATTAAGACATTAAGACCAACAAAGTAATGGAATTCTAGGGCTATAGTTATGGTTTTGGGACGGAAGTACCCCCATCCCTAACAAAAATGTGTAACCTATTATGTATTCTAAAAACAAACATTGCTTCGACTTTTCAACTAGATTCAAAATTATTAGAATGATACCAATGTGGTAAGGGATGTAAATCTATCAATATTCGAAAGAATTAACGGCATAAAATTTACATAAAAATCAGCCATGGCAATTTTATTAAAGTCATAAATAAATTATTAAGGTCTTTTTTGTCTGAAGCTTAAGATCTCGGAAATTACTGGCCCTAATGGGTTCTAATTTCAAGGGAAGATTTAAATATAATATCTTGGATTGGTTTAAGCTACTTTTTTTATATCCCTCTTCGCCCACCCTCCCCTAGAGGCTAGGAGCGAAGCACTTAATACAATTTTAAGTCAACTGAATTCTTTACAATTCTACTAGAACGTCAGTATTTTGACAGAAACGGTTAGCTCTTTCTAAGAAGCTGTGTAACCTGAGTTTAAAAAGGCGTATATCATGTTTTATTGACAGGCAGAGATGTAATGGAATAGGAGCGCGTCACGGAAAAGCATAAGATTATTACAAAACAAATAGTTGACAATTTCAATTTTATTGAAAAACTTTCTTTAGGGAATGAATCTCTATTTTGACATACATTTTATATTCTTTAATTTAATTATCTGTATTGTATTCGACAAAGTTGCTTATAGCTGACATATTATCGAACTTTACAAAACCTTTACAAGCCATATAATGCTATTCCAATAATGAAATAATAATTTTACAGTCATTGTTTGATAGAAAAGGGGGTTTAATTTTTTTTCACAATATAATTTAAAAAAACCTTCTACAGAAAAAAATGATAAGCCTTATCCTCTAATCTGTATTAAGAGTAAATAAATGCCATCCTCAATGTAAAACAAGTATAACAAAGCGCATAAGCAGCTTTACTAAAAATTGAATTTTATTGGTAGCTTCTGGGACATCCAGGCTTTTTATCTTAAAGGGGGTAAAATGAGGGGTTTCATAGGTTTTAGAGGAGTAATGTAATGCATGTTTTGGAATTTTTAGGGGGATAAAATGAGGGGTTTAAAAGTTTGAGGGGGATAAATATCTCTTTATTCATACCCTTAAAGTCAAATTTTGGAGAAACAAACATTTTCTAGTCATAGAGTAGCTACGCTACTTAGAATATTGATATTCTATAGCAGTAGCGCTTAAAAATTCCTCAATCATAGAATAATATTTATAAGAATAGAAAAGCTGCATTTCTTTCTATATCCTTATAATAAAGTAATAGGATGTCTGTTTGACTGTGTGTTTGTATTGTTTTACCAAAGGATCTCGCTGACCCCTTAACCGATCGGGTTCTCCTTAACAGGGTAGCTCCTCATAGGTCCTGGGAATGATAATAACTATTTTGGGGGAGGGTTCCACCACCCTCCAAAAAGAAATCACAAAAAAATCGAAATTATTTTTTTCGCTTAGAGACTTCAACGCAACATAGAAATTATTTCTTAAGTTATACATTTGATATATAAACAAACATTTAAAAAGCCACTAGAGGCCTCTAGATATTGTAAACAACAGATCTTTACTACATATAAGGTGTGTCAGGGATCTTAAGAGATAAAATAATTGGAGATGAAAAATGCACCCTCCCAATAGATGGTTTAAATTAGCAGTGGCAAAACTGTTCAGTGTTCAACCAATAATTTTGACCTATAAAATTAATGATTTTGTTCATCATCAATGGGAAAATCCATCAATCTATCAATTGTTGTCTGATCTAGAAAGATGCTAGAAATAATTTGTTAAACATCCAACAAGTTTTAATTAGGAACCTACTCGCCTCTACCGAATACGAACTTATGAAAAACAGAATAATAATATTTTTAAAAATGTAAAAACCTGAAGGCAGAATATTTATAGTATGAGAGATAAAATTTTACATTTTCTATAACTAAATATAGAGAAGGAAAGAAAACAACTCCATAAAAAAGGATATCTTTGTCCAAAAAAATGGCTTAGATTTGAACCTTTAACCCTAACTATATTTTCATAAGTTTAATTTAAGGGATACAAAAAATTGAAAAGATAAGGAGAATAACGTCCATTTGAGGCGAAAACTAATGAAATAATCATATCAAAATTATTTTAGTCTAAACATAAAACAAGCAGAACATCATTATGCCTTTTTTCCATTTTTAAACCAAAACATTATTATGTTTTTTTTTCATATTTTCTGACAACTTTTTAAATCGCAACTAAATTTCAAATATTTTGAAACACTACTTCATGAATATAAGTTTTGGTTTAAAGTTTCTTAAAAAGGAAATCAGTATATATTTTTTATGTTTTTGAAGGCTGTACTTTTATTCAAATAGAACATCACATCCTCATAGTCAAAATTGGGAGCTGCTATTTTATCAACATATGTAGTTTCATAACAAGTTGATGTCCATTTATTTCGAAAGGTCTAATAAGGTTTCTGTAATTGAGAGAGCTATATATCTGTCTGTAAGTTACTAAAGATCTTGGAAATGGCTGGTAATTGTTAACGTACCTATAATAAAAACAAATAATTACATTAATTTGATAATGGTGTTATTTTTTCTTCTTTTGAAAAAGAAAGTTAGGGAAACGAAACATGAATAAAACCAATTGAATTTACATACTAAAGGATGTAGAATATACGTGGATATTATGACAGGGGAAAGATGGGGTAGAGGAGATGGGGTAATGGGAATGGAAGAGAGTAATCGTTATTAAAGCCCGCTGCGTGTTTCACTTTATTAGAGGGCATGAAAATCTGGTGTAAGATCTAAGTAGAAGGTCAGAGCAGTATTTTATTAATATTCCCCCTTATCTTCGTGCGATCTCATTTGCCTTTGGTAGCTTTTAATTATCAGCGGGGGGGGGGGAGAAAGGAGTGTAGAATAATTTCCCCCTCCCTCTATTTATATAGTGCTTTATGCAACCTATCTTAAGAAAAAAGTACATAGGCATTATTTATCATGTATTATTACCAATGATATCCCAATTATATTCAATACTTGGTTCGATTCTTAAAAATTGTTGCAATTATTTTCTTTATTTACGATTATATTAGAGACTTATTAGGTTTGATAATATATTTCAATATCATCCCTACACTGTAAAAAATAATTTTTTCATTTAGTATCAATTGATACGCTGGGGTTGTATTAGACATGGATCCGTAAGTGTGCTGTATTACCAAAATGAATATATAACACCATGTAGTACTATATACCGTAACAACTATTACTATACAGAGATATTACGTTTTTAGTATCAATTCTTACCCTACAGAGTAACAAAAATTACGAACCAGAGTATTAAAAACTTCCTTCTAGCGTATTGAATTTTATTCCATAGAGAGTATTAGATAATACACAGTGCCTTCAAAGGTGCTTTGACTTTAGTGTCAGAACCTAAATTAGGACATAGTACATTTCATTACCCTAGGTTTGGTAACTTCATTTCACTTTTCAATAAAATCTAAAATGCAGCAGTTTTTGAGAAAATTAGATTTAAAAATTTCAAGTTCAATTTTCACCCACTAGGAGTTACCACATAATCATGACAAGAAAAGCAAAGATTATTTATTTAAACTTTTGAACAACTTTGCTTTTATAAAGTCAGTCATAAAACCTCTCTATATATGATTTATTTAAGACTAAATTTCCGTGACCTTAGCAAAGCAATTGATAAAAATGGTCATTAATTAACTCACTTCAGGAGTGGTTTTATGAAGAACTTTATAAAAGCAAACTTGTTCAAAATTTTTAATGAATAATCTTTGCTTTTCTTGTCATGATTATGCGGTAACTCCTAGTGGGTGAAAATTAAACTTAAAATTTTCAAATTTAATTTTCTGAAAAACCGCTGCATTTTAGATTTTATTGAAAAGTGAAATGAAGTTACCTAACCTAGGGTAATGAAATGTACTATGTCCTAATTTAGGTTCTGACACTAAAGTCAAAGCACCTTTGAAGGCACTGTGAATACTATAAAATGCACATTCTTTATTTCGTAATACATATTACTCCAAAGAATACTAAGTAATACTTAATACAGTATTGGAAACTTCCTTATATCGTAATGAGGTTTTTTTGCTAGAACGTATGGGATGATGCAATACAGTAATGAAATGAATATATAGTATTATCTGAAGCTAAAATTTTTTTTTATTTTTAACAGTGTACAATTTAAATAGTTGGGGGGAAGGGGGGCGGGTTGAAACATTTTTGCTGATTTTTTAAGTATAGAAGGGGGGGGGGGGAGCTATTTTTTTAAAAAGGGCTTTACAAAAAGCCCGGGACCATTACAAAGCTTACCTTAAAATTTAATAACTTTCTAGATTTTAGGGTCTACAATAATAAACTACTTTTTCATCTATTTTTAATCAATTAATCAATTTCAATAAATTTGTAATTGAAAAACAACCTGCAAGTCTCAATTTTAGCAAACGTTAACAATAATAATAAAAATGCATCTTTTCTGGATCCAACTATTATTTTCACCAAACCCAGTTGCGCCTGGGCACAAAGAGATTCTTCTTGTGGAATTGTATTTAAATTGGCCCCTGCGGGGGCAGATTATGCAAGCTTAGGACTTGCAAATAATATTCATGGAAATGGGATAAGGATGTCAAAAAAATGTCAGCCATGAGTATTTTTTGATTACTTCAACATATTTTCTACATAAATGATAGTCGATGTTGAAAGCCAAAAATGGAATGTCAATATCATGTCAGACATGGCCACTTTTTTATCCAAGCCATATAGTTGTCGAGATCAATTGAAATTGCATATACACAATTAAACAATTGCTGCTAATTTTGAAATGACCCTATCTCTTTATAACTTTCTTGTTGTTTGTTTTAGTACATAAAGACCAATGGATTTATTACTATCGAATCTTACAAAAGATTATTATGTGCTCTAATAAAGTACCCAGCTAAATTAACGATCACCCCATCACAACCCCTTTCCTCTGAATGGATGAACAAACTGACCAATAAGTGATGTCCATGACAGCAAACATTTTGAAAATAGTTCTATAATAGAATGATGAGAGCAAAAGAAACATTATTTTTTAAGAAAGACTTCAACGCAACAAGAACGATATCGTTTTTATAAAATACTTTTTTCAATTTGTAGAAGAAGCAAAAATGAATTGTTAAATGCCTGTCTTTTGATATATCGGCCGGCATTGATTAAACCGACTGACCTTTTTTTTTCATTGAAGCTTCATAAAGAACGGAATACAGATGACAAATACCAATAATTATAAATAGCTGCACGGCTGAAAAAAAGCTAAAATGCATAGTAGCTTTGTATTTTGTATTTCTTTCAAAGTCAAAATTTGTTTATATAAGGTTTTGAAAATCTTTTAAAAGTTTATTCACTAAAATGTACAAAACTAAGAAATTTGAAGTTACAATTCATTTAGTAGCCATTGTAATGGATTTACTATTAATTCTTACACCAGATTATCATATAACTTGTAACTGGATAAAATACCCCCTCCCCCCTCCATCCGCCCCCTTTACCCAATCCCCTTCCCTCCTACTATATAAACGAACTGACCAATAAATGATGTCCATGTTAGCAATCTAAATTGTCGACAATTTTAACCAGTGTACATTCCTGGACTACTGGGTATCTGTATATGAACGAATGTCTAGCTGTACCTCTTGACAACACTTTATATAACACAAGGAAAACCACAAACCAAAGGTGTCCAAACAAACCCAATCAAATTTTATCATGAAAATTATATTTAAAGCCATAAAGTCAATTGAACTATTACCATTGCTTTTTTTTATTTATATCAGCAATTAGAAAATGACGAATTCAGTCGACATAAACCATTGAATTTGTAAGAAAAAAAAAGAAAAAAATGTTTATGGAAATTTCTGCTCAATTTTACGAACACTTTTAAACCGATAACTGACATAGAAATGTAATAAATGATAAAATTATTTCATTTATCAAATTATGTAAAGTTTCAATTCTAATGTGTTATTTGTTTGTCTATAGCTATAACTGTTAATAACGTCTACATGTCATATAATAAGGGTGATCAAAATTGACAAAAGCATTACCATTTTGTTAAAATAGTCAGTTTGCCTAATATATATATTGGCAATTTATCCAATAATTATCAATTGTTTCTACTTTAGTATGAATCATAGACGTCCAAGGGGGGGGGGTAATGGGGCGATTACCCCCCCAAATTTTTTTTCATTTTAACCCCCCCCCCATTTAAAATTTACCCCTACCCCCAACCATTTAGGAGGGGGTATTTACCCCCCCTAAACAATTTTGGGGGGGTAAATACCCCCCCCAAAATAAAAAATCTCTAATAAAAAAAAATTTTGCGCGCTTCGAGCGCATTTCTAATACTATATATTTAATAAAATTTAAATTACCCCCCCCAAAAAAAATTTACCCTGGGGATAAATTTTTTTTTGGGGGGGGGGTAAACTAAATTTACCCCTGCCAACAGATTTCAGGGAGGGTAATTACCCCCCCAAGCAAATTTTACCCCCGGGGTAAAAATTATGGAGGGGGTAAAAAAATTTGCGAGCGCGCCATTTTACCCCCCCCCCCAAAAAAAAGCTTGGACGCCCCTGGTATGAATGATATTGATTTTTTTGTGTTACTCAATACAACCCATCCCCCGACAGTATTTTTATAAATACATTAGACTTATTTTTTTAAAGGAATTTTACTACTGAACTATTTGTTTTTAAGGTTGCTTGTCAATGTTATTTAAGTTCTGAAAGATTTTTTCATGGAATTCCTTTTTAAAGTTTTGTTACAAAAGTTCATAATAGCATTTTATTACAAATATAAGCAAGTATATATCGTTTTTATAACCATAAAAAATATTTCAAGAGTATCGCTAAAAGCAAGGCACAGTGCAGACAAAGGAAAGTAGTTTGGATAGCTGCTTTGCAGGAGCGTGACAGTAATAGCAATAGTAGCCTTGTACATAAACAGGCACAAATGATTGTTTACATAGCTTGAACTTACAAACATAAAAATCAAAAGGGTCTTTAACTGTAATGGAAATGACAACAACAAAAAAACAAGCTTTTAATCTACGGCTTATATTTATATTGAAAATGATGGATCTTTCATATCACAACTTTTATCTACAAGCACCTAAGGGAAAATAAGTTGGCTTATATATGAAAACCCTCAAAATTACTATAGAATACAATTTACATCGAGGGATAATACATGGTAAAATTTATTAAACTATCCATGGACTTCTTATTGAGTTAAAATATAAATTTAATAAGTTAATTTAGAATGACTGAAACTGTAGTAAATTTGTTAAACCTATGTTTTTTTTGATGTCTTTACTTTTTCATTTGGGCTTCTTTTTGCAGTTTGTGTAATTTTTTACAAAGATTTAAACGTTCTAAAGAAAAATGTGTAAAAAGTTATTTTATTTAATATTTATTTTTCTTATTAAAGTGTCCTTCTGTTATTGCTACGCTATCCTATCCAAACCTTATGTTATTGCATCAAAATAATTATGAATTAAAAAATTTATGACGAATAAGATGAGTAGATAACGAGTCAGTTTTACCACTTTAAAACACTGAAGACTCTTCTTGACTATTGTCATTAGAAAAATAAAAGTTTTAGTTATTTTTGGACAATACTATTATTAGCTTTAAACTTTTTAACTACACAGTACACGTATATTATTTAAAAGCGTTATTTTCTTATATTCGTTAAACTTAAGATTTTTCGGTATATGATAATTAGGCAAATAAGTTTTGCATAATTTTGGTAAAATAGCATAATAATATATGCTTTGTTTGGTGTTCAGACAATTCCGCATATATATATTTCATTAAAAAACTAGCGGTATCTCATCTAGGGGTACATTAAGGTGAGGAGGGGGGTTGGGGTTGCCCCACACTTTTCACAGAAAACGGAAAAAAGCCGGGAGGGAAGGGGTGTAATTTTTTCTAGAGGCATTTTTGGTACCCTCCCAGGACCTATATCTACTATGTAAAGATAAACCATATCGGTTCAGTGGTTAGCGAGATTCTTGGGTACACACACACAGACAAACATAGATCCGTTTGCTTTATTTTACAAGCATTAGAATAAAATATTATTTTGACAGCTCAAACCGATGTGATTCACTCTGACAAAGAAAAACATCTCCACTAGTTTATGGCTTTAGTATATTTTTGCCAATATCAAGCAGAAATTAATGTACACCTATGTTTATACAGTATATGCTTTATTTATAAGTTTGTATATTTGCAAGAATTTAAGGATAAGGCATGACAATAAACTTGAAAAATTAAAGATTAGTAATAATTTAAAAGAAAACTTTATAAAAAATACCAAATTCACAGACATTTGTGATCAGGTGAAGCTTGCTTGTGGTCTTATTTTGGTTTTATGCTATAATTAGATGTGTCAAACATGTAGAAAAATAAAGCATAGAGCTTTTGAAAGTATCACTTTCAAATAGCCCAAATTTAATGATATATTTTTGGTAGAAAAATGCCAAATACATTAAAATTCTGATATAGACCTTTTTGGGAATAAATTAGTTTACAGTAAAGTTGGGTTTAAAAGTCTTTTTATACCGTAAAATCACAAAAGATTATTTTTAATTGTTCTAGCCTAAAATCTTAGTGTGATTATACTGTAAAACAATGACCTTAAAACCGTTCTAAAATCTAATTCTTTGAATATATAATTATATTCAAAACAAACTGAGAAATTAAATATGAATTTTAGACTCATTAAAAAGAATTAGATGAATTAGGGACCATTTTAAGAAACTGTATTTTAATTGATTACAAGCAGACTAAGATTAAAGTAAGATGATTTCGTTTTAGTAAACAATTTTATAAAACATTTTTAGTTTTAGAGCCGGTTTGTTTTTGGTAGAATAGTTATTTCTCGCATCGTTTTATTAACTGGTTTTACTCTTATGATTGTACACTTTTATGTCCGTAGAAAGCTGGATATAATACGATGCTAGACATAGTTTTTTCGTATGGATGAGAACCGGTTCCTATTCACCGGATTCGAATGAATACGAGAAAATATTTTAATTTTAGTTTCAAATATACATTTACAAATCGGTATATTATTATTTGGATCATTTACAATGATTAAGGAACCCAGTAAAAGTGTCGGACGTATAAAAAAAATAATTAGCCAATGAGAGGCCACTATAAATTTTACAATTGGTGAATGGCCTCTCATTGGCTAATATTTTTTTTCGTCATAATCAGTCCGACACTATTACTGGGTTCTCCATTCATTTACATATATATTTTGAACTATTTTTGTGTTATTTTAGATTTAAATAGATGTTTTCAAATGTCATATTTATTTTATAATACTAGCTAGAGGAAAAATATAGCATTAGGCTTTGATATTTAAAACAAGGATGACTACGTTCACACGTAGGAAAGGCAATACTTAAAAATATCTTTAAAATTAGATATTACAACATCGTGCCAATAATATGTCATTTCGTACCACTTTTATTGAATGCCTAATAGGTAACACTGTCGAATTTATTTAGTGTTCTTATTCTTACTGTGATTATATCAATAATAAGTCACTTGGTCACTTTTAAAAATTAAAATGTCATCTATGAGCAATTGCAATAAATAGAACATAGTCTGTATATTTTAACCAAATGTTTTATTCACTTTAGGAAGGCATATTTAAGAGCACTTCAGCTGCTAAAACAAGTTAAGTGTCCCTTGATTGTTGCCAAGAAAATCTGTTTATAACGGACGGACGAATATTTCGAATTATAGAGCAGCTATGCTATTTTAAAAATAATTTAATGAAGCATCGATATCTCCACCGATCTACACACAAAGAAGGTCTTTCATTTTTTTGGGATTTAGACATAGGATTAGGCGATTATGAATGTACTGAGAAAGGGCAATTGATATTAAATTTATCCTCCTAATCTAAAATTACAAAGTAGAACGATGTTTGTCTGTCTGTCTGTTTTTACCAAAGGATCTCGCTAACCGCTGAACCGATCGGGTTCTCCTTTACAGGGTAGCTTCTTGTAGGTCCATGGAAGGTTTACAACTATTTTCTTTGTGGGTGGAACAAAAATGAAGAATACCCCCCCCCCCCAAAAAAAAAATGTATTTTCAAAAATAAAATAAAAATAGTGGGGGTGACTAACCGCATCCCCCAAAAAAATTCCACCCCTAAAAAAAATTTAAATCTAAAATACGAAAAATCAGGTTGATCAAACCTCATGGGGCAAAGCCCCTAGATGCTAGGGGCGAAACCGCTAGTAATTATATAAAGTAATAATATTCAGGGAAGTTTTATAATGTTTTAATATAAAATGCTTCCTATAGTTGGTGGAAAACAACTAGGAGTAGAAAAGGTTGTGGATTAATTAAGCCATTTCCTCCCTGTTGATATTTACAAGTAGATATAATGTAATAGATAAAATCAAATATTTAAGATGTATTTTTTTCCTTTTTTCTAAATACATACAAAGTATGAAAACATTAACTATCAATCTTGGGGGGGGGGGATGTAATAACCATTCTCATTTACTTATCAAATATTCATTTTTTTTTAGAGATTTTTGGCTAAAAATGAATGTCTTTTCGTCTAAAAACCAAACTCCCCCCCCCCCTCTCCAAGAATCCCCGACTGTTAAGGGTTAATACATTATTTATGGCAGATTTCATTTAAAAACATGTAAACAACATCTAGATAAGATGATAAACACTGACAATGAATATTAACAAAATAATAAGCCCTGTTAAACTACGAAGTTATTTGTTGACATTTGATTCTATGTATAAGTTTATGTCGACTTCATGAATTTCAGACAGCAAAATCGGTCATATATGGCTGAGGAGATGTCATAGTAATTACGATTTCTTAATAACATTGTATCTATATATTTCAATATATCTTAACTCAAGAAAAGTATACAAAATTTTTGAGCCAACGAATATGAAAAAGTTATTTTAAAACTTTGAATACCAAATATAGTAATTTAAAATCCAATGCCCCCTCAATCCCAGGTTTGTGTAGAATTTCTATATTAATTTTAGCAAGTCCTAAATTTGAAAGACCGTTGAATTTAACCTAACTTTGATATTTGGGCAACTGTACTTTTAAAAAAATATAAAACTGTACAAAACAAACTATTGTTTCTTTCTTTTTACCGTAAAGTAAAGAGAAGAAGAATATTATGTCGATAACCTAGAAAAATATTCCCACAAAATATCATTCTCATAGACAGGGATTAATGTTTAGAGATTTTAATCAACTAATTTATGGATATGATTATAAAACCAGGGATCTAAAGGGGTAAGTCAATGGATAAAAAATTGATGCACATCCCCAATGATAATACACAAAATTTTCCCATCAGTAGATTAAAATAAGTTGTTAAAACGTTTGGACACTCAACTTCTTGAACCAACCAATCAAAATTTAATAAAAAAAGTCCCCAACGTTATTTAAACAACGAATAAGAAAACGCCATTATAAAACTTTGGGGACGGACTCCTCCCTCCCTGGTAAAAAGCACACTCTCTCATTCGTCAGCTATAGAACTTTGGTTACTTTATTGAATCTTGATTGGGTAGTTCAAACTTGCAATGTCCAAACTAATAACTTTGATCTACAAAAGGGGTAATTTTGTTTCTCCTACGTTATTTTAATCCCTTTAAATCCCTGAAAAATTTAATCATTTTTTAAACACTACATAGTGAAGACACAACAGTTTCTCTTATATGATATTACTGTATTACAATCTACTGTTACGTATGTAGTTAATCGTTATAGCTGGTCTACTATACATTTTTTTTTCAAATATGCCTGTCCGTGCTTTAAGCGGCAAATACAAATAAACAGAAAGATTTGTAATATAAAATACATTCGGACAGAGATTTAAATTATTAAAAATTAAGTACACATAATATTATATCAACATAAAAAATCTATTAAAATAGTGTTCTATTGTAGCTATAGGTTAATAACATTACTGGCCCTAATGTCGATCAAAATCTTTGTTAATTTAGCTATAACAATAGCATGTCGATATTTTGTAAGTCATTACCATCCAGGGATCCCTTCTGTAGATTACAATTAGTGGTTGAAACGTTTGGATACTCAACTTAGTAGACCAACCAATCAAAATGTAGTAAACGCTATCATAAAACTTTAAGGACCAGAGTAATAAACAGTTCAATAATGGCCCTATGTATTAAATTGGAACTGTATAATGTTAGATAAGGTGGATCACTATGCACGCCACTGGTTAATTTACACTATTTATTTATTATAATACTTATCCTAATCTTAGATATAACAAATCCCCCAAAACAACTGTAAAACAAAATCAACAATTTTTCCTCCATCCTTATTTCCCCCAAAGATGGGCATAGTCCGCCCAATTTTAAACCAATTGGCCCCAAAACTTTAAATTTTCGTGGAATAATCCCAGGGACATAGCGGGGAGTAATTTAAAAATGCTAGTTTTCAGGGTGTTAGTGGGTTAGGTCAAAAGGTAATTTTTAATGATTCAATATTATGTTATTTTAGACGCGTGACAAGTATGGGACATAGCTTGGCGTAAAAACAGGCGCATCTTATTACCGCTCACTGCATTTAGGACCTTAAGCCAAAGTTTGAGCAATCAAAGAGTTGGTTGTCTGTTGGATGTATCTTTACCTTATACCGCTTGTGATTTTACAGAAATGATGATTAATTACCTGCAAATAAAGTAAATAAATATTTTTTTTAACTTAAACTCAAAGAAGATATTAGAGTTTTTATCATCAAATCAATATTAATCATGAAATCTAAAATATTCTTAGGAAAAATGGAGTTAAGTTTAATGAAATTAAAAAATACAAACTAAATTTCTAAATCTTAAATAAATTATTTATTATCCATTTATCTATCCATTAATCTTTGAAGTCAATCTAGAACATGAAAAATAATCTAACTAAGTTATGGGAAGGATGAACTGTAGATAAAGACTTTTTATAACGTAGCTTTCATATAACTAGCTTTGGTAGTATATATGATATGAATTTTGTGAGAATATACAAAAATGAGTAATAGGTAATCATGGCGCATCGTAATATAGACAGCTTTCCGCGGATATTAAAATAAAAAATTATAAGATTAATTTATCATGCCTGTGTCATAATTTTATGTAGTATCGTTTAACAACGCTTTTCATAACAACACGTCCTTGTTTTTTTTCTGCAAGAAAATTGTAAAAAAAAAATAGAATTACAAGATCATGGAATTTTATCATATTTTCTTTAGGCAAAATCATTTCTGAACGTATTAGAGGACAACCCAAAAGCTATTCCCCTTTCTTTATTGTTGTGAAAATGATAATATCTTTTTTAGGTTAGGTTAAGTAAGGCTCAGGAAAACTCTTCATATATTTAAACATTTATGCTGCTATAATAATAACATACGACTGTAGTCAGTGTAATTTTGCTAATGTCGATGTCAGTTACATGTCAGCTAAGACCCCTTTTATATAAACCCCTAGGGGAGGGAAGGGGGATAGACTGGAGATAAATGTAACACTTACATCCTTGGGGGGAATCACTTCCGCATATGAATCACATTATTATATCATCAGGACCGCATATTATTATAAAAGCACAAACTGCCTCTTCCCAATTGCTTCACTCTTCTCCTTTCGACTTGTTTAATTGCTAATTTGTCTTTTAGAATATATATGTGAAGACTAAGGTAAATATACAAATATTAAAAGAAAAATCATTCAATATTATACTCTATAGATACACTAAAATAAGGTCCTTAAATGGCTTTACCTTTTTTTATATCTTTTTTACCAAGTACTAATACTGTAATCAACAGACTAAAATAATAAAAAATCACACAATAATACGTACACTTACAATAAATGTTCTTTCTGTGGCATGTGTATTTTTAAGTCATTTAAATTTAAGCATTAATTCTCTTATATTTTACTATACTTCATTATAATTTTGTTTATTTGGTCGTTTTTTTACTTGGTTTCTTTTTTTGTAAAGGTTACATAAAGCGGAAAAAGCTACCTGCTCATTTATCTATAGTATGTCATCTTTGATAAGAACGCACCTATCCTATAATGCATTGCTAGTGCATTAAAAACAAGGATGTCACGACTAAAGGTTGCAAAATTTTAGTCCAAATCTTCAAACTTTTTGAAAGAATGTAAATTTATCTATTTTAGGTTAGGTTAAGTGAAGTAAAGGGTAGGAGTATCCTAGTATCCTAAGTAAAATTTGAAAAGGTTTTCGATGTATGTATGTAGATATATAAGTGTGGGTTAGACAGCTAACTCTTTAAATATTCGAACTTTTATTGAAGTTACAAATATCATAGGTATGAGCTGAGCCTAACAATTGAACAAAGCAACCCTGCCTGCCCTACAATACAAATGTAGCGTGTTTAACTTTTAACTTAGGTTAGGCCAAGATTCCAACCCGTGGCGTTGGAGGTTTTGTTCTTTAATTTCCAACTTTTGATAGGCTATTTCTAAGTGCATTTGAAGAAGTTATTGTTTTTATGTTTTTATATCGTCTGATTGTTTTGGGTTCCTGTAGATTTTTTCCATTAAAATCTATAACTATTGGGATAAACAATCAAGAAGAAAAAAAGAAGGCAGGTTTAACATTTGTGTTTTTATTGTATCTATATATGACATGTTGTGTGGCTTTAGGTCTCCAAAACAGCTCTACTGAGAGATAACTACTTTATATAAAATAAACATCTATTTTTTTAGTTAAGCAACCCCTAACAACCCTGATTTTTCAAAGGACTTGAACCTGTAATTGAATTTTAATACAATTTGGCTGCACATCTGATTCATGGTGTTCCAACATTTCCGCATATTGTCATAATTGCAAATCTTACATTTTTATATAAGAATACATCTATAAATATAGATGTATAACCAGATAGATATCTGGATCCCCTTATTGGGGAGCTTTTTCGTCTGCTAACAAATTGCTTTCTGCTCTTTTGTAGCGACTTGGGTGTGGTAATATTCCCAACGCTAATGGTTGATTTCAAAGACACAATTAAAGTCGGACAGGGTTTACTCTTATATAGAAAGACATAATAAAAAAAATAGTAGTAAGGTGTTTTTTATGAAAGTTAAAAAAGGAAAAGAGTTTATGATATGATAAAAATTTGTTGGATGTGATGACACACCCTGATCTATGTAGAGAATTCTAAGGAGATTTAAATAAGGGACAGGTGTTGCTGGAAACAATTAGGAGAATAGAACAGAGAAGACAAAAATTTAAGCGGTTTTCCCAAAGGTTCCTTGTGTAGCTTATAACCCCCACCCCCTTCCTTCCGTATTTAAATTAAATATAAAAAATATGAAGTGGTGGTAGTTTTGGGTGTATTTCCTGTTAGGTTATATTGGGTACAGGGTATACCCACCCGGTAGAGAAGCCGAATATGGGTTTCGATGTTCGCTAGATACTTTGAGGGAAATCCCCAAGGTTGCATGACAACATACAATTGCTACCTGAATTTTAAATATAGCTTTTTGAAAGTACTTGAAATCAATTTCTTTTGGTCAAATTTTATGTGATGTATCATACAGAAACAGAAAAGTCACCGTTTCAGAGCTCCTAAGAAACACACAAAGGATTTTTGCTAGAAATTTAAGATCTTACTAAATCTAATTGGAAATAAATTTACATTCGAAATACTCAATTATTGGAGGATTTTTTTCTGAAGTGCGATTAATCTTTGCAGGAAGAAGGTACCATTTCTAAAAATATATTAAATAAACCTTTCTAGGACTATAAGAAGATTCACTGCATTGAGCGAGATCTTTCTGTGCACATAAACATAAAAACAGTTACCTCTTTATGAGATATAATTATATCTTTTTTAAATAATCTAATTTAGATAACTTATTTTGGTTCGGGATGATTAATTAAAAATAAATAACCTATACAAAAAAATTTCTGTGTCATCATCACAAAAATATATCATATGGAGGATACTCTAAAATTGCAGGTGGACCACCAAATGAATACCCCCAACCCCCCATATTTCAATATAATTTCAATCCAAAAAAGAAGCTTTAACTGAACCTCTTTCAAATTTATGATCAGTTAATGACTACATATATTCAAATACATTTGAAGATATAATGATTAATTTTGGTCATACTTGCTATATATTGAGCAAAAACCAGCTTTATTATAGTCCACTTTAAACATTGAAAATATATGCCAATATAATGTTTCACATTTTACAGAGACTTTCCCAAAACCAGCAAGGTTTTAGGACTCTCCCGTTATTTACTTAACCTATCATATCCTAAAAAGCGCATCAGAGGAAGGGGGGAATTTAATAGTAATTGGCAATTTAAGAGATTTTCGTACATGATTGTATATTGCCGTTACAAAAAAAATAACAAAATATCCTTTCTTATTGATATCCCCTTTATAAAGCCAAACCCTAAAAAAAATTTAACTAGAACAATTGGCACCATTAATAGTGCAGCAATAACAAAAGTAATTAAATTGAGTTTTGATAATCTTTTAATCGGGGAGGGAGGGACATTGAACTATAAAATTAAATTGTACTAGTTCCCATAGTTATGTGAACAGTATATATTTATTGGCGTACCAACTGGCATGGTGACCAAACTATTCCATTAATAATTTTGATATGCATCAGGGGTAAATTTGTTTATTGTAATTAAGTATGTAAATCAATTTATAAATATCTGCCATTCCCTTAAGATCCCAAAGTTCAGTAATTGATTTTTTACTTAAAATGTTGATATAACTTGACACTTTTAAAATAAGGACTTTTTGTAATCACGATTTGTAGAGTTGCTGCACTTATTATAGAGGTGCAATGGTAACAATACTTTAATTAACAGTATTGGGTCAAAGATTAATGTACAATTTTAAAGACATTTTATTCCCTAAATATCACAGCATTAAAACAGAATTGTGAGACTATGATTTTATTGTGATTTGTTTAAAGCATCAATTATAAAATCCTTACCTCAGGTTAATCCGTAATCAACTTTTGCCATTGTTAATTTTTAAATCTTAAATCCAACTTCCCTCCCTAAAATACTAAAAAGACGAAAAATAATCACCCCTTTTGTAGGGTGATAAAATCATTGGTTGAGAAGATTGAACACTTGTCCTTAAGTTGACCTACTGTCGCACCAGTTTTATCATCATATGGCTAACTATACGTAGATTGGGTTGTACAAACCAAAAGCATCCAAAATTTCCGCACTATATCTTCAACATACAAAAAGAATATGTTTGTTTATGAGAATGGTATAGCAATGTATCGTCCATTGTCTTATTTTGAAACCTTTTAGTATATTATCCCTAACTGTAAGCATCTGTAACCTTTTAAAGCATTACTAAATTCATTTATATAACAAATACTAAGGGAGTCAGGGATTGAAGAAATAATACAAAATTCGGCTTGGTGCTGGTTAATATTGGAAGGAAGAAAAATTTGTCGATTAATCTGTCTGTCATGACACTTTCTTCACTCGAAAAAAATTTCTAGTATGGCTTCGAAACCGATAAATATCCGGTGGATTAAAAACGGTTCTCAGCCATACTGAAAAATTATGTATAGCATTGTATATCTTAAAATCAATGCTAAATTTGTTAGCCCGAGCCTTCGGCCGCTTGGGGCTAATAGTTTTTCATTTCAATGTCCGCGGATAGCTGTCTATAATACGATGCGATTAATAAATATTCTTTCTGTTATCATTTTCGATAGTATTAATGATAACTACCGAGAAATTATAAATATTTTTCTATTTTAGAGAATTTTTAAAGCTACGAATTTATAAAAACTTGCTTTTTAAAAATATATTTATCTATCTCTAACTCTTTTTTTTTCATAACCAGTAGCAATGCAAATGACTAATATTTCATTTTTAATATCGAGATATCCATAATTTGATGCTTCTAATAGATATTTCTTGTAATACGAGAACATACTTGTGTAAGAGGCACGGCTATAATTGTCAAATATTTCATAAAAAGTTATAAAAATTTTAAAATCCGTCAAAAAAGTACAATAAGTAATAGTAAGTTATAAAGTTTTGATTGGTTCTATATCACAATTAAATTGTCCGTCTAGCATTTTACAAAAGTGGTTATCTTAAATTTAGGCATGTCTAACTATTTCAAACTTTCCATGATAATTCCTGTAATAGTTAGGTATAAGAAAGCAACTCAAAAATTATTATCAGATAGGCCCATTTAAAATATTTAAATATTTTAAAAAAATCTTTTATCTAATCTTTGGAATAATGATTTCTAGGACGATAATGTATTATGTTAATAGCAAAGTATCTTTATAATAATTTCTATAAATATAAGTATGTCCATATCATTCATCTTATATTCCAATATTTTTGTAACATATTTACAAGGTATAAGTCAATGTGCGTTTGTCTTTCTGATTTGTTAAGCCTCCATTTTATAAATGTTGTCCTTACTGCTACAGACGCATTGACATTGTTCATGGGAATCCTCATAAAAAATCAGCTTTAATTTTGGTTAATATTTTGTTTTCTGTAGAACCTGTCCCCTGACTATAATCGTGACCATCTATGAATTCCAAATTTTGAACAGTGAATTAAAGCATACAATTCTCAACAATACTTTAACACTTACAAAATAGTCAGGAAATTCCTTCATAACGGCAGAGAACTCCCATTATTCCAGTTCAACCTAACCCCCCTTTATTTTGGTTATATTTCTAACCCCAGTGGGGTTTAATCCCACAGGGCCATACCTGTGGTACTGGTAACACATTGCTCTTATGATCTTTACTTAACCTAACCAAACAGATCAAAAACTATAGAGTGTACAGCCAATCAACAGGGGTATAAACCCTTGTCAAGGTAAAACAGTGGCAGTGTTCCTAGGGTCATTATAGGGTAAACTATTATAATTGAAATTTAGAGAAAGATGAGGGTTGGGGTGAAATGGGGTTTAAATAGCGATATAAGTTTTCTTCATCTAATACCTAGTCAATACAAATTCCAATGTAATGTTTAAAGTCAAGATATTTCTTTTCGCTATAGAAAATTACTATTATGTTTTTTAATAATGTGGGAGGAATATTATAACCACGTTATCTTATTCGTTGGCAAAACAAATTATAGTTACTTTTATTGAATTAAGGTTGATCAAACTTTTTAAACAATATTTGTAATATCTAAATGGGTAATTTGGTCTATCATCATTGGGGATGTAAATAAATAGTTCGTTCATTGTCTTATTCTTAAGATCCCTGATATAACTTCAAAATGATAAAGCAATTATTTAAATAAATAGAAAACCATTGGAAATTTAAAAAAAAGCTCATTGTCCCTTTTTTGGTAGTTTGATAATATAATGTTTTCATTGACTCTAGTAAATCCTCTTTTAATATTTTGTCTGCTCCGTTCTACTATTTGTTTTTTTAAATTATTCAAATTTACGATGTGTAGGTTTTGGACGTACTTAGACAACAAACTTTTTATGAGTTTTGAATATGAACTTAGGTTAAGAACGTGACAGATAATATATAAACATACACAGCTGGATAGATAGATAGATAGATAGATATAGATAGAAAGATAGATAGATAGATTGATAGATAGATAAATTGATAATAAGTTTGATCTGAAAAGGTTTTCTAATGTACCAAATCGTCTACATATTCTTCTTTTTTTCACATACCTAATGAAAAAAAGGAATTAGTTTAACAAATATTAGAAAGATATAATTATTTGTATCTACAAAGTTAATAATAGTTTCTTATAGCCCACAGGATAAAGATAATGATTTATTTTTAATGCGAAGCATTTCTTTAATTACGTCCCCTTTTCTTTACATTCCAAGTTTGGTGCATTACTACCCTTAGGGGCGAAAGAATGATCTGATCATTATTAAACTTGAAATTATTATTTGTATAATAATTTAATACAGTTTATGAAGCATACTAAAAACGTCTGTATGTCTAACTGAACTCTTTTGTAAAATCATGAATATACTGTAAAGTAAAACTTTTTTCTTTTATGTCGCACAAATATTACTAAGTCATCTCTGGGCTCCGCTTGTATTCATGTTGTCATCCTTGTTCAACTAATGATAAATTTGAGACTATAATTAATTAATGTAGAAAATCTAATTTTCGGAACAAAATTTGAGGATTATTATGTTTTTTAAAGGAATTTTAATATCTAAACAAGGATAATTTAAAGCGAAGGCCATATGCACGTACTTTAATATTATCAAAAATGACCATCTAGCTGATGCAAAAGAGATTAGTAGTTACTGGGACGATCTGGTTGTGCTTTAAAGTCTGATTTGTGTTGGATTTTAGCTATTTTATTGTATATTTAAGGGGTGTTCTTGACGCAATAGCCAATTTCTAGACACCCTTCAGCATGTTTTCCTATTCATTTTTTTTTTCAAGCACAGTTTGAAAGTAATAGAACGATGCTGATACTTTTTAATAAGAGAAAAAATATACAAACATTTCGCTTCAAAATAATTTAAACAGCATCTTATTAGAGAATGAAAAAAAACAATAGGTATTTAAAAACACTTTGAAGAAAACATAAAAATGCTGAAAATCATAAAAATGATTTAAAATATTGCATTTATTATGTTTGTTGAAATAATATTTCTCCTATTTATCTAAAAACTACTTATAAGAGAGTTAAAAGATGGCAATACAGTATGATCAAGTAAAAGTAAAATTTTAATTATAGGTATTGGTTACAGTGGCTTTTGTGTTGTCTAACTTTGTATATTAGCTTTCAGAGCTGTAGTGTGAATATTCATAAAAAAACACACAAATTAGGATTAAGATATCTTATTTGGGAGAAAAGAAGAAAAAGTTTATTCTAGAAGGAAAGGGATATCAAATTTTGAGTTTTGAAATTGAAAATAAAATGTGATTCTTTAGAATACAAAATATTGCATGGAAATCAAATTTGTTTTTGCTAAAACCGAATATTGACTGTTTTGATGAAACACAGAAAAATTAATGATTGCTCACGCTTTTGAAAAAGAAAAACATTGATTTATGCTTCAGGATTTTAGGATTTACAATATCTTGCAAAAAAATTTTGCAATTTTTATTACACGTGTTGAAATGTTTATGTATTTGTTGATAATAACTGCCATAGCCAAGATTTAAGTTAAGGAATATTTACTTATTACATCTTATTTTAAAACAGCTTTCCTCGAAAATAAAAATTTACAATTATAAGATTTATACCAGTTTTGTTAACCCGAGATGCCGAAGTTTTCATTATGGTTTAGAATAGGTTCTAATCCATCGGATATCAATCGGTTTCAAAGCCACACTAAAATGTTGTCTTTTCACATAAATTATTTTAGATATTTTTGTTTGTTTGTTAAGATCTCACTACCAGAATGTCCGTACATTCATTTTAAACATGTTGATCTTTTTACTTTTTTAACAACAAATTTTTATGTGATATAGTCATGCGATTGATCTGATTTTTGGTAATTTGATTCCTGGGACAACAAAGTATAATGTTATATACATTTATATTCTAAATATTCAGTTCTGACACTATACAAGTGTTAATGTCCGTTTGTCCTACCGTTTCAGTGCTTCGCTTTTATGGATGTTGTCATCCTTGTTGAATTATATTGAAAGTAACACGCAAAGTATAATATTATGATCCAAAATTGATCCATTCATAGATCACGCAAACTTGAATACAAGAATGAAAAGTTCTAGTATGACTTCGAAACCTTACTACAGACAATTTTCCACGAATAAGAAAATAAATCATAAAATGAATACCGTATTTTTGTCCGGGCCTTCGGTACCCCCAGGGGAGGGGGGAGGGTGAGCAACAAAACTGGTTTTAATCCTTTAAATTTTACTTTAATATTCGAGAAAAGCTGTCTCTAATCCGATGCGATAATTACCTATTACAAAATTTTTTGTTCGGTTGGAATTGAAACAAATATATTACATCAAACATTGTTAATGAAGCATCATGCATAGGGTGACTTTTTTATAAGGAAGGCCTAAAAAAATCTTTATAAACTAATATGAACATTCTTTCAGAGAAATTGTAAAATGATTCTCTGTTAAAAGCAGTCTTACCAAGAAACTCACTTATTATACACCCCCCCCCCCCCTCCCCCTCCTAACCTTTTATATTTTTATTCTTATAACATTTAACGTAACATATATTATCGTTAGACTTTAAAAGTCCCTGTTGTTTTAGGACCCCGTCGGGTTATTGTTAGGCCATAAGATTAAAAAAATAACTGAAAATAATGAGTGGAGAGAGTGGGGGTCCTTTGGCAAAATTAGGGATATTGCCGACCAACATAAAAGCTCATTAAGTTCATCATAATGGAAAGGAAATAGTGGTCTGGAAAACAAAGTCAATAATTTGATTTTTTTGTAAAATATTTTTTACTTGGTAAAATCTTTAAAAGACATCAATAGCCTTTTATTTAACATTCCATTACATTTATCCTTTTTAGCGTTATGTGATGTAACACAATTTTGAAAACTTTTTTGTTGGGTTTTATACGAGAGGCCTTAGAACCCTATAAAACCAATTAACTTAAAAAAAATACAGTGTTGTATGATTTACTAGGAGATGTCGACGAACTGCAGAAATTAATTTTCATTAGATTTATGTATAAAAAATAATATAGTTTATTGCATTAAAATAGTTTACGATAAATTTCTATTGGTTTATAATTACAAAATGTATAAAATAGACCAAAAAGAGGAGACTCGAATATATACATTTTGGAAATTTATCGTCAGTCGTTGCTTAGATTCTGTGCTGTGTGGTGGCGTAGATTGTGTCAAAATTGGCATAGTACATATAAGAGAAAATGTACAGTCACAGTGAGGTAAATTATATTTTTGATTAATTAAAATGTAAATGTTATTGATATGCAATAAAATGTATCCAATATGAATTAATATAAATGTCTTGGAAAATGTTTTATTAAAGAAAAGTTTAAGCTGCTTTATTAATAAAGTTTATGGTAATCATATATAATGTTTTATCATGTTTTAAGCCAGTGTGGCTCAGTTACTTTGTTGATAAAGTCCATAGTAATTATATATAATGTTTAATCATGCTTTAGGCCGGTGATGTCCACAGTGCATAGCTTGACTCCCTTGGATTAGTGATCGGGTAAGTCTTTAATTATTAGAATATACTATAAAATGTCCTTTAGCTTAAATTTAATAAACACCATAGAAAGATGAACTATTTAGACATTTATATATTTTAGATGTGTTCCATTGTGTACAATGTTATTAGCCTGGTCAGAATTATCTAATTTGAAAGTCTTGGCCGTAATAGACTTATTAGCATAGATTACCATTATAATTGCACTGAAATATAATTGTTATATATTTTAGGTGCAGCGCCTTGAATCTAGAGAAACTCCTAGATGCCAGCAGTAGAGGTTGACAAGCCAGGATGGCTGTTTCCGAGATTTGTGCTGCTGCTGACAATTGATTGCTGACCTACTCTAATCCCAGGCTTTATAAATACAAATAGTAAGAAAATACTAACAGTATAGTATAAATATACATAGTTTACATATTAGTAGTTTAGCTAGCTACTTGTTGTTATATTAGCTGGTAGATTAGCACCTTTAGATATGTTACTTAGTAGGTACTAATAGCAGCTTGTACTTTACATATAACAGTACATAATACTTAATATATACCTAGTACACCCTAGTTCTAAAATAGCTACCAAAAGGAGAAGCCCCCCTAGATGTTGTGGACGAAGCCTATCCCTGCAATTTAAGGTAGTTATATATTTATTACTTTAATGCATTAAGTGTTTAGTTGTCTTAGCCCTAAACTTTATACTTATTTAGGCTAAATTAAAAGTAAAAGCAACTAGATGATAGCAAAGTCTGTCCTGCTTTGATTTAGTAAGAAGTTCACTAGATTTGTTTGCTCTGTTCTACTTATTGAGCTAATTTAAGCCTTTAGTTTTTATAGGTTTATATCCATAATTATTTATGAAATAATAATAATTCTATTTATTCTAGTTTCAACAAAGAGTCCCCAGTGCCCAACTGTTCTGGTGTTGAAGCTATTGAAGAGATTGCTCCGCCTCTAGTATGCAGTATTGATCCTATCAGTCAAGAGTCTACTGATCATCATAGTAAGCTGGTAAAAAATAAGGCCAGATAGTATATTATATCAATTTATCCATCATATCATTTGTTTAATGTTCCTAACTGTAAATATATGTTAAATTAATCTATAAATTATTGCATTATTTAGTTTGGTTGAAGCTACTCTGATTATTCTATAAAAATTCGTCCAATTAAACCTAGAATTACTGAATTCATCCAACATACAGGGTGTTCTCTCTCTCCATGTCCCAGCAAAAAGTGCCATAAACTAACCAAGGATTAACTCGAAGCTTCTCCTGTAATCAGTTTTCATTTTACATATTTAGACTAATCAACAATAATCATATCTTTTATCATAGAATTTTTTTTTAAAATATTTTTTAAAATAATTATTCTGTTTCCTAGAGTTTCTTTTAACTCATATATATATGAAGGTTAGTCGAACAGAGGTCATTAATATAGACAAATGGATAGAACTTTTCGTAGAAAATATGAAATATTTAAAAGATATGATCTAACATTTTTTTTTGAAAAAATCTCAATTAGAAAATATTATTTAAAGAAATAATTTTCCTAAATATGTAAAAGATGGCTCTACCTGTTGATGAACCACGCATCCCCTGATTTTTCTACTAAACTGTTCATTTACAGTTCCGTCTACCCATGGACAGAGGTCAATTATGATTATGTTGATGTTTTAATCTTCCTTATTGAGGGCCTCGCAACAAAATTGATTTTTGAAATGAGGGGGTGAATCGCTATTTTTCCCAGAAAAATGGGGAGAGAAAGGAGAATGTGGTTTTCTTAATAATCCTATAATAAGTAGCGAAGCTACTCTATGGCGTAGATTGTCCGTATGTCTGTAAATAATGTACATAAAAAGTGAATTAAATTTTCTATGTGATATATTGCCATAATTTACATTTTTTTATTTATGTTTTTAGAATTATTATTATCTTTTTTAAATGACTGTTAGCTTTACATATAGTTGTCCTTGTTTTCTAACCTTAATTTTAAGAATTAACCCAAGGAAACTAAATATGTATAAAGAAAAATAATTACTTTTAAGTACAAAATTTCAATTTCTTCTCTTATGAGAGTTAATAAATAAGGCTTATATGAACTAATTCTATAAAGAAGGAGAACTTAATCGGTTCAGTGGTAATCGGGATAACAACAAAAAGCCATTAAAAGGATAAGTACAATATAAAAGGGCAAGTTTATTTTTGGGTCTGAATTCCGAATACAAAAATCATATGCTAAAAGATTTAGATAAATTTAAAAATTGCAATAAAAATGGCACATCTGTAGATATATACAATTGATTGACTATAGATTTTCTGAAATAGATTTTCTGAATGGACATAAATGTAGAAAAAACGAATAGACTGCGTGGGGACAAGGGAATATTCAAAATCCTAAAAAAGTCGGGCTATTTGATTAGAGCATTTAATAACAAACAAAATTTTAAGACAATAGCAGTAACTTTGGAATAAGTGGATTAAAATTGTCAAAATTAACTATTCCTCAGGGCCCCTCTTAAGTTTTGGAATTTTTGATTTTTGGCATTGGTTATTGACTGTACCATTTTCTTAGTATCTTAGGGATGTAATTCTTAAAACTTGCACCTTAAAATATTTTTTTTAGTTATCTGGGAGGTTAAATATGGTTGCATCATTGCAGTTATACCACTCCTAAATTTATACCAAAGTAGTGATCATTCTCTTTATCCCTGCCATGTTAAAATATCAGTTGACCTAACAGGTGCAACAATAAAGAATACATTGTGTTTATACATTTACACAAAAAAATGAAATAGGAAAATGATTATAATTAGAAGATTTTGAAAAAGAGGCTAAATTGTATCACGATAGATACTCAATTATCCTGTTTTAAAAAATTCTTCTAATACTTGAGACAACAATCTTTTGGTCCCCAATAAATTTTAGAAACTAAAATACTAAAAGCTGGAAGCAATATTATTATTTGCAATATTTCATATCTTATTTAAATACACTAGCGGCTACGCCCCCTAGAAGCCTCTAGGGACACTTAAGGTAAGAGGGGGAAAATTCAACTCCATCCCATTTTAAATTTGTTTTTCAAAATTGTAAAAAAAATATTTTTTGGGATGGAGGGGGGGTCAAGACACCCTTCCCAAAAATAGTTTAAAACCTTCCCAGGACCTATAAGAAGCTTTACTGAAAAGGAGAACAATATCAGTTTAGCGGTTAGCGAGATCCTTCAGGACAGACAAGGAGCCCTAACTACTTTATATAATAGGATGGATATATAGTATGTATGTACTTGATTTGTGCAAAACCAGTCTACTCTAAACTTTGATACCCGTTTTTTTCTTTGTTGTTATGTATTCACAACAAATGTCAAAACTATTTCAGAGGCGTAGCAATTCTTTATTTGATACGAGAAAGTCTATTTAAAACATGCCTTTTAAAACTTGTTACCACAAATTTTGTATGATAAATTTGTCCTATTTATCTGATTTTTTTGTAATAATGATTCCTAGGCCAACAAAGTACATTATAGTAAGCGATCGCATCTTCATAATCAAATTTTGAAAATAGAAGTATGTTCTATTACTGCATCCTGTATTTAAGCAATGTGGCAATTTTGCAACAATTTCATATAATATTTGTTGAGATTTACAAATTAAAGTTCTACTTATTATGTTTTGACACTCTGCAAGTGTCATTGTTCGTTTGTCCTTCATTATGATTTTAGAGCTTTGCTTTCATGGATGTTGTCATCTTGTTATGAATGAATTTTAACAAAGATTTCTATAATATGAGTAAGTCGTTCCTTCTGACTACCAGTCAATAACGGATAGCTTTTATAGTCTCTGCGTCACCTTACAGCATGCTGTTCTTTTTAACTTTTTGTATTACATGATAATCCAAGTTTTTAGTAGCGAAGCTACTCTATAATTCACTTTGTCTGTCCATCCGTCCGTCCGTCAGTAACGCTATGGGGGAAACGTGATTTTCTCGGCTCCTATCCTTCGCTTTAATGGATGTTGTCATCCTTGTTTTATCATTATTTGGAATGTACGTCAATCTATCGTCCATATTTGCATAGGATAACATTTTTTTACTAAAAAGTTTTAATACATATCGTTGATTACTGTAATTTAAAATCTTATTTTTAAAGTAGCTTCGCTCCTAAAAACATAATCTGTATGGGTTGTATTGTCCCGCCTTTTATTAATGTAACTCCTCCTTTTTTGTCAGGGATCTAAAGGGATAAGACAATGAACGACAAATTTTTATAAAACTGCAAAACTTCTGTAGATTACAATTAGTGGTTAAAACATTCGGACATTTAATTCAATGCACCAACCAATCAAATTCAAAAGAATTCTCTAAAACTGAATAAAACATAATTATATTGGAGACTAATTTAAAAACAGCACACTATCCAATCCCGTCGTTTTTTTAATGTTCTAAGCGAAGCATATTTAGCTTTAAAAAATGGTATATCCATAATAAGTACCCTTTAATTAATTAATTTTTGTCCGAACTTCTATACCTATATTATTGACATTTAATGTCCTATAACACTACATGTGTTTATATGTGTATATCCATTTGATTTATTGAGCTATGCATCTATGAATGTTGTTATCCTTGTTTAATTAGAAACTCTCATCATAATGTTACTGTACTATAAATTATCTCAAGTTTATATTCTAACAAGGATGACAACATCCGTAAAAGCGAAGCTCTGAAACAATAGGACAAACGAACATTAACAAGTGTAGAGTATCAAAACTAAATAAATAGAATATAAATGTATAAGTCTAAATAAAATGCCTAAATACAGGACAATGTGTAAGGACATGTTTACAATTCTTAGGACGTGATTATAAAGATAAATTGCTTAAATCATGGTATCTTGTTGTAATAGGTAAAAATAAGATGATCAGGATAATTATATCATATAGTAAAATTTGCTGTCAATTTTTTTTTAAAAATTAACATGTTAAAACATTCTGGTAACGATTACAGAGATGCTACGTTTCCTAAATCATTCAATAGAAAAAATATAGAAATAATCATACAAAGTTTGATATCTTTAAAAAAAATTAAACATGTTTAAATTAACGAAAAAAGCTATCCGTTACGGACGTGTAGACAGACGGACGGACCGACCCTAATTATACATTATAGAAAAGCTTAGCTTTTAAAAATTTTGTCAATGAGATAAATTAACAAGGATATTCATGAACGTAATAATAATTTGTGTGATGAGATGTTAAATCACATAAATAATACACAATTTTCAAGATAATCTATATACTAAATATGTACCAAGAGGCATGAATTTTTGTTTTGGTTGTAAAAGTTTAAAACAATTTTATCCTATTTTACTTTTAAATGTTATGTTGTTTGAAGATCATCTTTATAAAGTAGCTTAACATAATTTCTTGTATTGGTATTTTCCTCCTTATTAATATTACTCTTCCCCCTCGTAAAGTTAAGGATCTGAAAATAAATTTTATTTTAATTTGTCGTAAAAATGTGGAAAACACGCGATATCAGTGGCATATGATAGGAGTGTGTAGAAGGGTGTCAACACCCCCCTTAAAACTAAAATTGGGATCGCTTGTCTTCCACTTTTTTCAACCGCTAACGGTTGCACCAACTCCTGGTGTACACTGTGCATGCCACTGCTTTTTTTTAGATATTATGATAGAAAGTCAATCCGTAGATTTAGAAAATCTTAGCTAAAACTTGAATTGAAGTATAATTCGATTTAATTTTCATGAAATAAAATTTTTTTTAAAAGGTATAAGAAGAAAATTATCTTTAGCTTGTTTATGCTGTGAAATTATGGTAATATTTATGTTTGTTTAAAATTCAACTGCTTATCCTTATTACATTAACTCCCCAACTCTAATTTTCACACAGGAAGTTGTTTAATTGTCCAAAATTTTTCTGTCAAGGATAACTAACAAACAAGTTTAAAAAGTTAATTAACAATAAATGTTAACACAAAATAACACACAGGGTCCTGCAAGGTAAATGCCCTATTGAAAGTACTAGAAACATGTTTTTTTTTATTAGAAATTAATATTATTGTAATAAGGGAGAGTAACACAAAATGATGGTCCATATGAGTGAAAATATCCAAAATTGTTTATCTTTTTAAAATCTTTTTTAAACCTAATTAAATAACACTCTACTAAAAAAACTGATTCCAAAAAAAGCACTCTAATTAAAAGTGCTGAGTTTGCATGAAAAGTATGACTTTAATTTTTAACCTGATGGTACAAATTATTGAAAACTGCAGTCTGCACCTGTTTCTTGTAATTTCATCCTTACTCAGGGATACAGGGATGAGTAAATTAAAAATAAATTGTTTTCACTAAAATAATTTAAGTCTTTACAAACTAAGATTTCTTATAAAGTAAAGGTTGATTATGTTATTATTTATTGGCCTATAATTGTTTACAGTACTCCAAGATACAATCACGTTTTTTTTTTAAATAAAAAATAAATATTTGAAAAAATTTAATTTAAAAAAATCTTAAATTATTTTTAAAATATTTCTATTTATCTTTAAAAATACGTTTACTTTTTAAATGAGAAAAAAGTTGTATTTAATACAATAAAATTCCTATAAAATTATGATCTGTTTGCATTGCATATAATTAGAACTGTTATGAATAGATTATGAATAGACCTTTTCAGAAATACTACTATTCAGAAAATCTACACGTATGCAAAATCTACGCATGACCATACAATTGGATATCTACAACTATCAATCTTATTATATAAAGTATTAAACGTTTTTTGGTCTGTCCTGAAGGATCTCGCTAACCGCTGAACCAAAATTATTCTTCTTTACAGTGAAGCTTCTTATAGTTCCTGGGAAGGTTTTAAACTATTTTTGGGAAGGGTGTATTCACCCCTCCCCCCCCCCAAAAAAAATAATCTTTTTAAAAATCTTTTGAAACTTTTGAAAAGGGATGAGGTCGACTTTTCTCCCTTCTACCTTAAGTGCCCTTAGAGGCTTCTAGGTGCGTAGCCTATAGTTATCTTTAATGTACATGATGTAAACTGCCATTCAAATAAGATTTATGTGATTTTGACAAACCCATATTTGTCATTTTAATCATATAATGTTTATTAAACGAATTTTCTATAAAAATATAATTCTAAATTTTAAAACCTATTAAAAATCTATCCTATATTAGAGTCATTAAAAGTAAAAAAATTTAAAGTGAAAAGACCCTCTTTATTAATAACTCTATTGTAAGATCTAATTTGCAGCATTACTTAACAAATGCATTTTCAGCCAAAATCCAAAACTTTTTTTTATGAGTTTTTGCCCATTAAGCTTTTAAGTGACGCAACTGCTCTTAATATCAAATATCAAAAATAGCTTAAAACCTAATAATATCAAATTTTTATCAACAGTTATAGATGTCTTAATAGCCATTTAAGTTTAAACATCTAATTTTATTTCCATTTTTTCGTCATTTATTTTTTATGATAAAAACAATGATAAGTTAGGTCTTCAATCTCTAGGGAAACTTTAAATTGGTCCTGGAAAGGATTTTAGCTATTTTTACGGAGAGATTAGCCTAAGAGAAAGAAAAATGACCACATTACCCCCAACAAAAAATTATTCTTAAAAACAAAAATGAATAAACAACAATAATCTAAATAAATGTTTGAAATACTTTTAAACTTTTTTTTCTGTGATAATTAACTGGTGCATGCACAATACATTTGCTCCAAGTCAGCGCATAACAAATGCCTCGATCCTTATCAATATGAAAAAATGTGTGTAAATGAAAGCGCAGTGAATGCCGCGCTAAAAAATGTGTATGCACATTGGCGCATTTTTTTCTGCACACCTTTGTGCGCTTGTTGTTGAGCGAATTAATTTCAATCATCACTTTTATTTAACACTGGACAGGGTTTGGTGGGTGATTTGAATGTTCATTTTATGCTTGAAATTTTCATAATTAAATAATAATTGGGTTTAAACATATCAAAAAATCTAAAAAGAGAAGACATTTATTGAATTCAAAATGTCCTTTATGTTTGCGATAACTTTTATTTAATGAAATCTTCCAATTTTTAACATGTACAAAACGGCCTGCTTAATTGCTTCAAGATCCATGTCAGATCTATATAGGAAATAAATGTCTATAAACGAGCTCAAGTTTTTCCAAGGAATATTTGTTTAAAACTCATAGTGCTCCAATAATCCATAATAAACTCTCATTGCCCAGAACGATAAGACCCATTATTTTACTTTATTAAAAATAAATTTCTTTTTTCAATTTCATGTTGCTATTTACCTTATATTGATGTATTTGATTTCTAATAATAAAAAAGAAAATTTTAATTTATAATATAATAAATTTAAGAAAACTCTGTTTTAAAAGAATTCGATTGTGGCGACATTTTGTGTGTTCAAATATTAAACTAAAATTGTAATCATCATTATTAACCCTTTGGTGATGGTAATGTAAAGAAAAAAATATAATTTAAAAAATCTTTTTAAAATCATTTAAATTATTAAATATTTACTTTCTTTTAGATAGTAATGCCGGGTGAGTAAAATAGATTTATTGAGAAATAGATAGATATACATATAGAAAACTAGCCAATAGGGAGATAGTTATATCGAGCCAAATCTAGTATGACTAGGTAAGGAATAGGCACAGCATTTATTTCAATATAGGACCCATTTTAGGACAAATTACTTACAAGCTGCAATTTGTTTTGCAATAATCTTTGGCGAAAAATAAGACAAACAGATGCACAATCCTATACTTTGTTCAAGAAAACTAATACAATCCAATTGCATTTGTGAGTATTTGTTTATTTGTTGTTCAAATTAAAAAAAGTGTATGTAAACCTATTTGTAACAAGTACCGCCCTGTTATTTTAAACTTAGTTTTGCACATTTATATATATGTACGATTGTGAATGTAAGAAAGCTCCCCAAATTTTTTTAATTCAATATTTTTTTATTGTATAGTTATGTACTGAAAGTCTTCTGTAGAAATGTATTGTATATGTTTCATTAATTTGAATTTTAGATGAAAAAGTGGATCTTTTTTTCTACTAAATACTTTAGCAAGTTTTTTTAGATGATTGTTGTTAACAGTGGTTGGTCTCAAATAAACATACCTAAAAAAGTAAATAATTTTATAATTTTTACTAAAAATAACTTTACTTTTTTTTACAAAATTTTAAAAAAGCATGTTAAGGTCAGAAAAGCTAACCCTCCATTTCATCAGTTTAAACATTTTACCTTATTGAATCAGGGGCATTTTTAGTCCAAATCTCAAAGCACACTTTTTTTCTGATGAGGCTTTTGACAATTTGAGTGCATGCAAACTTAGAACCATGCAATATTTAGATTCGCAAAGAGGAAACTCTGCATTAAAATGTATCAAACTAGTTGATAAGATCAGCTGTGGATGTGTCACAAACATCAAACCATTTAATTTCATATACTTTGTCTATAAAGCCGAACTCTACAAAGTACGATGTTGTATAATTATATGTACATTGTTTATTACACTAGTTCCTAAAAGTTTTACAGCGACGTTTTCTTATTTGTTGACTTGCCAACTTTTATTGAATTTTCATAGCAAAGTGTTTAAACATTTAAACCATTAATTGTAATCGACAGTAGTTCTTTAACTTTAGATCCCTGGGGAAAGATAATTCTTTTGCACCAATCCTAAACCAAGCAGCAGAAAAACTTGATTTAAAGTTGTGTTTTTTTCATTACAATGCAGTATGAGCCAAGACTTTCCATCAACCTTTTGATAAGTCATCAGTCAATTTTCGTGTACGTTTAGGTTCAAACAATTTTAAAATAGAGGGAGAATATAATTCTACCTGTAAGCCAAATAAGCCAATAAGGTAGAGTATCCTTTTTATTATTGCGTGGACATGTACAATACATATACATACAATATACAATACATTGTACAGCTAAGGGAATAATATTCTGCTAAGCAAAGCAGTTGGGACTTTTTTACAATTCTGTCCAACAAAAACATGATCTATAGTCTCAACAAAAAAAAATTATAATTGTCTATGATCAAAAAACTATTTTCTAGGTAGTATTGAAGTATTTGTTTAGCTATTGTATTCTACTATTACTTTAAGAATACTTGTCACACACCTGACAATGCATAGATGTTTAACTCATTGAATCCCACTCACTAGATCTAAATAAAAACCAGAAGCAGAAAAAATTATTATTTTTCTAGCTGATACATTTGGAGTTAAATTGTGCATTTGTCATAATAATTTAATGACAGATTTTCATGTTTTACTTTTTATTTGTGCTGTTATGGCACGTTTGTTGTACATTTCTGTGTCGTAACTTCCTTAAACAGTTTTATATACTTCAATAATAGTTGCTCTTACCTAAGATAACACACATTCCAAGTGAATGATGGATAAGCTTTGCTCCTTAAAAGCAAAAGTTTGGCAATTTGAAAGTGGGAGAATTGTCTGATCTGGTGACCTCTAGTTAGTCATAGCGTAGCTGCTATAATATTTAGTCTTGCACTTTACATAGTATGTAGTTGTATAGCTTGACATAGGTCCCTTGATGGTTTTAGACTATTTTATATAAATATTTAAGTCTTGGGATGGTGGAAAAAAACTGTAATTAGTTGGTTAAAAATCTTGTTATTTTAATTATATTTGGTATAGTTCTATAACTAAATCTTCGTTTTTTTATCCTAAATAACATACAACCTACCAGACTATCTATCTATAGTTATCTAAGATCAAAGTGTAAAATTTTTAGCCGACGCGTCGAAATCAAATAATATGCTAAAACCTTCTTATTTAAACCATATCGGGAGGGATTATATGTCTGTATATTATTTATAGGTATTCTTTCCTCAGTGTAGGTGAGAATATCTCAAAAAATACACGTCTCTCTACATTAAATATTCTCCTATCCTTACATAAAATTAACAACATGTATGTCTGTCTGTTTATTTGTGTCTATAGCAAAAGATTCAGCTAATCGCTGAACCGATATGGCTCTTCATTACAGTTAAGCGTCTTATAGATCCTCGGGGCCCTTTAGTTACATACATATATCTTGTTTTTTTTGTGTAGTGTTAAATTATGTGTTAAATAACTTAATATCTCATTAATCGAAAATAAATGCTACGCCATCAACAAGGATGGTTAGATCCATTGGGAGCGAAGATAGTAACCTATTTGCTAGTGATTTGCATACCAACGGCATAAATTATTATACAATTTGTTTACTTTAAGAAAAAATAGTTTGTAACTAAACAATAGTTTCCACGTCAAATAAACAAACATGTTATTTGATAGAAAGGACCTTAAAATAAAAATCGTTAATCCAAGGTATTTTTTTTCTATAGGTGATAAAATATAAGTCTAATAGTGATTTAACCTAAACAACCAAAAAAGAGGCTTACAGAGCTGCTTTGATAACACTAAAAAATCAGATATATTATCTATAAAAATACTGATATTATATTCTAATCAACAATTTTAATCAGTGGGGAATTTTAAATGATATTAAATATACTAGAGCAGTTATCCTTTGAGATGAACGCGGATGTAAAATTAAAAATTATAAGACTAAAATTTTTATTTTATTATTAGCAGGAAAACAATATTTGTAATACGATGCTATGCATGATTTTTCAGTATGGCTGAAAACCGATTCTAATCAAGCGGATAATAATCTGTTGGAAAGTCAAATTGTTAAATAGTATTACTTATTAAGGCTAAAATTTTTTTTTTCAATTCTCTCCCCCCCCCTCACCAAAAAATAACCATAGGGGTAAAAACTATATGAAGATGAAAAAAAAGATGAAGAAATATTTGATAACATAGCTACTCTAATTCACAAATATCAGTTAAAATTCCTCACTGTTACAACAACTTAATATAGCTCTATTGAGTTTATTAAAATGGTCAAAAAAGGCTGAATTATATTAATCATATATACGACGAAGCGTAAAAAATGAGTCTAAAAATCAAGTTTGAAAAAAGGCCGTCGGCGATTTATACTTATTTTGGAATTATCTCATTTTTTTCCTCGGTCGAGTTTTTAAATTTTCAAATAATTGCAATGTTTGAAATAAAAAGAAATAACGTTTAAGGACCAATGCAAAGCATCCTTATAAAATTACCCTGTGAAATAGATCCTGTACACTTTAATTGAACAACCTTTGTTTGAAAGACTGTTTTATTAATTCTAACAACTCTCATAATTAATAACAAAATCTGACACAGAAGCATAATGTACTAATTTAATGTATTTATTTTAGGCTGAGATTCGAACCAATTACTTTACCGTCAATGCCCAAGTATGTACTGAAATATCCATTTTTTAATCTATAAAAACTGTGCCTTAAATGCAAGGGAAAGAGGTACACCGTTATTTTATTTCTAGTAGGCCTACTCTAATCAAAATTATAAGGTATATAGCTTAATATGAAAAATTTATTTTTTAAGTAAAAGAATTAAACAAAAACTATAGGCCTGGGCCTTCGGCCCTCAGATCCAACAAAATAGTAATCGATTCTACAATATCTCATTCTTTGAACTTTTTAATACAATGTGATAAATATATATTTTTTTCATTGTTTATTTTTATATTTAAGCGGGTGGTGTAATATAAAGCCTTGCTGATTATTTCAAAACCCATAAGTTATCGAGATCTTACAAGGCACACATACACGCATTCTACTACTTTCATAAATAAGATATGAGATACTAGTGTCTTTAAATTACTGACGACCTAGTTGGAAAATGTAAATGGGCTTTTTCAACTTGTTTTTTTAGCATATCAAACAAATCAATACTCTGGTCCTACTTTTATACAGTACTCTAAAAAAGATGAAAATATGTTAACATAAAAACGACACAACTCTTCGACTGTTCTTTTTGATAGTTTGGATACTGAAGATTTGAACAATCCAATCAAGATTCAATAAAACTTTGGAGATTAGTATAATTTGCAGAAAAATGTCTTCTCCGTCCCTAGAATTGTCTACACTCTTACTATTAATGTCTTGCGACTGACTAAAAGTATTTTTATAACTTGGTATTTGAGAGACTCGAACACATTACACCTTCACGGAATCTTGTGATAGAAAACTGTAAGTTCACTTTTTTTCTGTCCAAAATAAAACAAAAAACTTAAAACTAAAATATTTATTTGAAATTTTTTATAGTGCGGCTTGTTTTTTTAATTATTTGCATAAAGATACATATTTTATGCCTACTTATACAGAAAGGATCTCATGGATATTGCATCTGAAGAATAATTATATTCTAACCAATGAAATTTTATTATAATTGAAACTGCTTTAGTATAATATATTGTATAAGGAGGTCTTACATAAATGTAGTATAGGGCAAATTATATGATTCTAGGCACCAATTATAAAAGTTTCTGATGATTATTTTTCAACCCTGTCCTGAGTAACTAGAAGATAAAGTTGTGCTTTACCTCAAAGTGCCCAATGAGCGAAATTCTTCCCCCTCATTAAAAAAAAAGTGTGGAGTTTTTTTTCTGCTTAGCCCTGATAATGGCCCGAACCCTGTAGGGCCTTTGCTTGCGGTTCCGTGACCCAGTACCAAATATTACCTAACTTAACCTGACCTAAAGTAATAAACAAACTAACCGAAAACTAACACCTTCTTGTTGAAGGGATAAAGGTTTAATCTCGAATACCAAACATATTTTGTTTTTGTTTTTATAAGAAAGAGTAAGCCATTTATACCTGATAGCTGAAACATATATTTAAAATCTGTATATATGGCATATAAATGGTGAATTTTTATATAGAATCTTGCATAGTAGCTATACTATAATTAACTTAGTCCGTTATTCTAGATTTAATATGTTAGAAAAATCTTTTTTTTAGATGACTATATCGTAATCATAGGGGTTCGGGGAATTCTTGTCAGTCAATGGCAGATAAGAATATAAAATTGGTTATAAAAAACTAGCCAGATGGTATATATACGTTTCTGGGTACATATTAGTTACAATTTCTATGTAAATATTTAAAATATTTGATTTAAGATATTCAATGTTAGCCATTACCACTTTTATTTGATACCATCATGCCGACATCAACCATTAAAATAGAATTTCATCATTCAGCATTAACAATGTACAAATTTAATGAAGTAAGTTTTTCTTTCATTAACATATCCTGGTTTCAGTTTTTAATCCTGGTATAAAAGAAGGAGATTATTACTTTAGCCTGGCAGCGAAGATTACAATGTTTTAATCCATCGGTCAACAATAGCTTTAAAAACCATAAAGTTCCGGATAAAAGTATATGAAAACTTTCTGTACAAATTAAAAAAGGAACAAATCATATAATGGCTAATTAATACCTACAGAATCTGCTTATCCCATTGCCATAAACCATTTGAAAGGGTTGATGGCTGTAGGATAATGTCAAAGTACTTTAAACTGATAAAATCGGCAAAGATCAGAAAAATTTCATACAAAAAAAATATTCAAGCTTATTTTCAGTCCATTTATCCCATAACAACATTAGCTACAAATTAATCTCATAAGCCCTTTAGTGATTCAATAAGATTAAAAATTAACACTCTTTTCATGTTTTCATTCATACAACTAAATAATTTTAAAAGATGATGGTTTCGAATCTCGGTCTTAACCTCATCATAGTCAAAGATACTCAAAAGGGGAATGTCCTGATTGATAAACCGTTAAAATTTTTAAAAAATGACACAAAGAACTTCCAGGCAATGTCGTGAAATCTAAGGGTTAGTTGTCTGTATGGCAGTAATTTTAGAATATGGCAAACAGAAAAAAATAGCATCTAGTCACCTATTAGGTACCAGTTAATTAAAAGATATTAAGTAAAACCATTAAATATATTTTTTTATCAATTCCTTTTAAGTAACTCTAGTACAATTAAAATCATTATTCTAAAAAAAAGGCTTATCAAAATTCTTTTTAAAAATATCAAGGACAATTATGTTCATAACTGGCTCAACATCTGTTAGTTTTTTTTGCTTGTATTATATCAACAAAATATCATATTTAAAATCTTGTTATAGGAAAAGTAAAAGTTTACAGAAGTTGTTTCTTTATATTGACGTTAAAGTCATCCTTGAACATCTTAGTATTCTAACAAATAGTCGACAAAAATGGTGAAAACTTATGCCAACACAAAGATCCAAGCTTCACAGGGTTGGAGAGACTTAGGACGGTAAAATATACTGGTACCCAAAGTTTCATAACCACATCATCATATTTGTTGCTTTAAAAACTGTGGGTACTTTTAAATCATTATTGTCCATTGTCTTATCCCTCAAGATCCCTGAGGTGAAGTGCAAAATTTTAATTAAGAAATTATTTATCAGCGGCACCATGTCATTTTGTGTTTATTAACACCATGTAATATATTTGCATTAAAGTAGCACAGCTACACTATAATCAACCACTGTCATAATGTGATATTTAGAAGAGCGTTATATCAAAGGTTTGCTTGTTAATTGTTCCTAACCTCTATGACCAGATAAATGTATGACTCATAACATGCAAACAGACACACCATAATAATAATATGACAAGGAATAAATTTTTGAAAATATCTAAAGCTCTAAGAAAAATTCTATATAGGAGGGTTGACTTTCCATTACCTCATAGGGCGAAGCTCCCAGAGGCTAGGGGCGAAGCCGATAGTCCTATTATATAAAGTATTAAGGATTTTTGTCTTCAATATTTCAGTAATCACGTTACCGATTGTGTATTTGTTTTAGGTACGCTTTACATAAGTTCAGGAATAGCTTCAGATTTCTCCCTGCCCCTTCGAAGAAAAAGCCTCTAGAGGCCAGGGGCGCAGCCTTTAGTTGGCAAAATATAAGCAGATATAAAAGAAGTGAAATTAAGGAAAAAAGCTCTGACTTGACTGAATGGGCAAAAAAGGTAATGTTATCTTATAAAATGATTTATGTACAAATATTTGTGATGCCATTGCGTCATAGTGTCCTTGGTAGCATTTAATTAAAAAGAGAAGACTTTTAAATATTAATCAAAATCAAAATATGAATGTACTTACCATTTAAACTTTTATGCATAACGAAGCTTTATTTGTACTTTGAAAACCTTGCGACTTTACAGGGAGGGAAGGGACATTAGGCTGTTTATTACACTAGTCTCCAAAAGTCTTATAATAACATTTTCTTATTCGGTGGCTTGAGGAGTTTTATTGAATTTTAATTTGTTGGTTCATTTAGTTGAGTGTCCAAACGTTTTAACTACAAATTTTCATCTACAGAATGGCTAATTTTGTGTATCATCATTGGGAATGTGCATCAATTTATCTGCCATTGTGTTATTCCTTCAGATCCCTGGCGACATTATTTAAAAGTGGACATGGCTGACATATTATCGAAATTATTTAATTCTAATGATATCAAGTCCAAAGTCTTCTTATGTTCATATAACTACAGCAACAAGTATTATTGTATTTCAGAGTTTAAAAGTAACGTCCCTAATCACACGTAGTGAATAAAAACTAAATATTGATGTCACTGTTGATATGTCAGATGCATGAAAAATTTAAATAGTAAGAGCAAGAGATCGAGATGTTTAATCTTAATTGAAAACAAATAAGAACTTTTAAACAAAGTTAATTTTATCAAATCTTTTCAACTACTATCACCCTTGCTGTTAACAGCTTAAGAATTAGGCAATTCGTACTTTGAAAAAACAAGGACAATTAAAGTTTAATAGCAGCGAAGCTTTTTAAACAATGATAATGACCAAAAGCAGAATAAACTCTAAATTTAACCAGCAAGATAAAAAAGAAGATAGGTAAAGAAAATTAACAATAAACAGATTAAGGACATACCGACGACAAACCTACAAGTATAAAATAAAGTTTAGCCTTGCTACTAAAAAAATCCAAGCCTACTTAATTTATCATGTTATGTTATTTTTCTAATTTTAAAGAAAATACTTAAAAAGTAAAAAAAGTGTCACGTATAAAAATATGGTTTAAAAGTTATGCAAGTCATCTAAACCCATATTTTTGGTGACATTTATATGTATAAGCTGTAAAACAAAGTATTATGGTGTTTGTTTAGGTAGTCGAAAGCTTAAGATCTTACATACTGCTTGACTGTTTTTCAGGTTATGTAGCTAGTGGTCATAGAATTATTTCAAGCTATTTTCAAGGGGGCAGTAGGGGAATGTTTAAAAACAACTATACCCTTCAGTTCCTCTAAGAATCATAAGTTACCAAAGGCATAATAAACCTAATAAGAATAGGAGGGAATATCAATTTATCATCCTTTGCCCTATCTGCGTAAAGTAACGATACAATACGTAATAACTGAGATCTAAAGCAAAAGACAAAAAGAAACAATTTAGGACACCACGGTGTCATTAAAATGGTGTGCCTTAATTTTCGTCTAAGTATCAACATTCAACATAGCAAATTAATATTATCGCATATATAATAAAGCTATTTGTTACATTGTCAAAGCTTTGCTATTTTCAACTTTTAAAGTAAACTATTTTAATATCAAAGTATCAAAATCTACCTTTTTTTGATAATTCAATGGAAATAGAAGAATAGAAGCATATTCTGAACCCTTTTTTCGTCAAATCTAAGAAGGAACATTTCTAGCAGACAAAAGTATTGTTTACTTTCGACTCAAGCTGATGTGGATTCTTAAGAAATTATAGACTCGCTACTCGATAGTGAGGCAGAATTATTTTTGTGAAAAATCATCCAAAAGCACATTAAAAATCTACAAAAATTAAACAAAATCATAAGTTAATAACCCTTTTAAGATTTTATTTAATTTTTGTAAATTTTTTTATTCGATTTTGGAGGATTTTTCACAAAAATAATTTTGCCTCACCAGCGAGTAGCCAGCCTAACTTGTTTTTTAAGAATCGACCTCGTTACTAAGCTTTCAAAATTAAACGAAATTTTTGGGCAATTAATTCTGATTCCGCAAAGCTTTCTACTAAGAAAATATACTGTTTACAGCTGACTTTTAACTATGTATGAAATGAAAAAAAACATGCATTCGTAACAAGATGTGTACAAAATTTCAACCAATGAAATTAAATGTATGTATCGATGCGATTTTCCTATTGGCTCAATCAGACATTCCCTCTCTTTCTTAGTACCTTTATTGATAATTCATACTAATATTTCATGCTATCGTACGAGAATATGATTATGGCGGGCATAATCGCACACCTCATTAATATCCCATTACATTACAGAGACAGGGCACTGGTTAAGAGGTTTTAATTGGTTTTAATTTGAATATGTGTCATTGTGTATGTAAATTCATATTGGAATGTTGTGATATTTGTTTTGATTCTATTCAAAATTCATAATTAAACAAGTAAGGTTATAGTTTTAGGGAAGGGGCTTTGCTATTGTAATTAACTAAATTCTTCGACTCTAGCCACTAGGGGTAAGACAGGGGAGTTCAAAAAAGCCTACGACAACCCCAAAATATTTACGAATCTTCCTTGAAAAGTACAACCCATATTACAAAAAAATTTCCAAGATCTTAAGGCTCAGACAAATAACCTTACTACTTTAAAGTTGGTAAATGGTTGCTTTACATATATCAAAATATCAACTAGAAAGATATTACTTAATTTAACTATCCTTTTATCTATCAGAAAACGACACCAAAAAACCACTGAGCCCTTTGATTTAATTCATTTTTGACTACCCCAACATAAATCAAAACCTAATAAAGGATTTGGGTTACAGTATGGGAAGGAACACATTTTCTGGAAAAAAAATTCCACAGGTTTTCTTTTAACGTACCTAAAATGCAAAAAAAAATAATTAATTAAAAGTTTTCCTATCTATTAAACTATTGGTTTAAAGATCTTAAATCCAATTAACTAATAAATAGTAACAGACAAGGATAGATTTGCTACGTCAATAAAAGACTATTATCTGACACAAAAAAAAAAAAAAAAACAGACATACATACAAACACAGCATGTATATGAAAAAGCTGGGCCTGATAAAACGGTTGATTCAGACTTTAATGCCTGGTATCAAATATTAAAATCTTCTGCTCAGAACTCAAATAAATCATTCTTATAATTACATTCAATTTGGGCTAAAATTTTTCTTATGGGGACAAAATTAATGACGTAAGTTGCTTTATGTCATTTATTTAAACCTAAAAGAATTAAAGTGGCAAACAAAATTAGCATCAATTAAATGTTGTTCTTTTTTAGATCAATGTAAAATTATGAGTTAATTAAGGGGAACTTCCATGAGCTAATATTATCTACTTAAAATTATCAAATGTTATAAATCTTTTAACAAAAGTGATGGGGTATGAATTAACCGCTAGTTTGATTCGATTCTCCTTTTCAGTGAAGCTTCTTATAAGTCATTCGCATTCTTAATTATAAGGAGGCAGAGTACCTACCTCCACCCTAGGCAGATATATCGCAGTCAGCAATAATTATTCCATTATGGCTTGATAATCAAACCGAATAAATGTGATTGTATAAGCAATAATTTCATTACATTTTTAGTTGAAGAAACAAAATATCGAGGTGTCCCCTCAAATTAGCGGAAACGGGTAACCAATTAAACTGCAATCTTCTGGTTGATCTCAGCTGGGGTTTGAATAATTTTTTACCCTCACAACACAACAAAATTATGATGTTTGTCTGCCAAAAGCATTCAGGCACTGCTATTCTTTTATTAACTTTAAAATTGCATAACTCATCATACACACACACAAAGTTCAATTTCTTAATAATATCAAAATGCGCCAAAAAAATGCGTGTTCATACAAAAATGGCATTTTTTTCTGTGAAGAAAAGAGAGTTGATCATATTTTCAATCGTCTGTTCTGTTTAAATAATTGCATCACAAAACACATGATAAAAAAGCCATGAAAAAAAACTAAAAAAAAATCTAAAGTAAATAACTTGTTGGTTGTTTTTGCAAAACTATCCAAAAATGTCATAAATTAGGGGAAGTCAAGAGAGGGTAATTGAGAAGAGAAGAAAATAGAGAAAAGAAGAGTATTTATTATATTTAATAGTGTTTTTGTTACGTTTTGGGTAATAAATGAAACATTATATATTCATTAAGATCTTGGAGCAAAATTTCCATAGCTTCTTGATCTTATAATTATAAACTGATCGGTTTATATTTATACAATGATAAAATATTTAAATATAAATTATTATTATTCAGTACTGGTGGTATATTTAACTAAAAGCCCTGCGGCAAGATGGAAGCGGGAAGGAGGTAAAATGGCGGCTAGATGTCAGATTTTGATGTAAGAGTGCATATATGTTACTTAGTTTATTCAGGGATAAAGGGATTGGCCGATAGAGAATAAATTAATCCTTTCAAATTAATATCTACTAAATATGTATTACATGTTCATTTTGTCAATGCTGCTCTCCTAATGTGCATAATTGTTCATTATTCTCACAAATTTACCTATCAGTTTTTGCATGTCAATATTTAACCATATTTAGCCATTTTTGTATGATATCAGCTTTAGTCCCAGGACTATAAAGTATTGTAAGACATTGAAAAATATTGTTTTTATATGAAGAAAGTTGAATATGTGGACAATCAAAGCAACAGATCAATACTTTACATATTTAATACTTACAAATAAGCATTGTGTAATCAAATTGTTGGTTATCTATTATTCTCATATGGGTTGACTTATTGGCATATATTAAAAAATTTCTTTCAGATGCAATATCCCTGGATTTAAAAATATCCACTGTGCCTATATTTGCTAATATTGTGTATAAATTATCTGTATATTATATCATATAGCTGTTAATATAGATATTTATAGATAGAAAGACAGGGAGATAGATAGATAGTCATATAGATGCTTAGATAGATACAGGGCTTATAAGATAGGTAGTAAATTATTTAAATAAGACAGATAGAATAGAATAAATAGATCATAGATATATGTACAAGTTAATGTATATTGAGAAATAGATAAATAAGATATACATTTAAATGGGCAGAATGTTAAAATACTGATTATGCCTTTAGGTTTTAAGTTTTAAATGATCACTTTAATATTATTCAAAATTACTTGAAGGTAAAATCTGAAGACTTTATTTGTCTTTTGTTTGTCTGTAATTAACGGTTGTATAAAATAGGTAGGTTTTAGGCCACATTACTTCCAATTAACTATTAAATGTGATTAACACTTGCACCCTAAAAAATGGTTATTTCATGAGCTAACAGATAAAACATTTTTTTTGAGTAAAAGTCGAAAATTGAGAATCATTTATAATCATTAAAATTGCTACGGTCAATTTTACTAAAAATCTAGAATGTTTTCAATGAAAAAAATGTAAGTCAATTTTGTTGTTTTTAAACTTTTGCAGAAATTTTAATAGCACAGCTACATTTTAATTTTGACGTCCATGTATGTCTGACAGTTACCGCGTCAATTAAGCGTTTGTAGTTTGTTCAGTTTGAAACCAAATTAATCTATTTATTGACTATGACTGCCAATAATTGACTTTTCTGGCTATTTCTGGCTGAGCTTATTATTTAAATAATCGTTCTTGTTCATTCATGTTTCTGCAACAATGTATATATCTATTAAAATACGTAAGATTAAATTTGTGTTGTTTTGTAAGAATATAATTTCGGTAGACTCGTTGAATGCTATTATCTTTCAAATGCACAAAAATTTGATGACCAATACTAAGAATTAATTATATGGTTATTTTCCAAGTTAGACTTTAAAGCATTCTTATATCAACAAAAGGCAATAGTCATAATATTGAATTTGTAGGTTTCACTAGTAGTAATGCTAAAGATAGATCGATAATAAGCACATAACATATAGAGGCGTTTAAAGATAAATAAAAAATAAAAAGTTATTGCTATCAATTTCAAACCAAAAACCATTCTGGTTATAAAAATCTAAGAAAAGTTATCATGGCTATTACAATATGGATATGTTTAAAGAAATAGCTACTATAAATGTGGTTTTTTTTTAGGTTGACAAAATATTGAGTTATATCTAAACCATTCTGTCACTTTATTCAATTGATGACATATGACCAGTGGCGTGCACTGCGATTTGCCAGGGAGGTGTAAAATCATAATAGGGTGAAAATGGAAAGGTTTACTGAATGGGATGAAGAAACCACTCCTCCACACGCCACTGACTATGACTATAGTCTTGTGTGGATATAAAAACAGCACATGAGTTTTTAAAAGCCATACAAACCATTAGCACCCATTTGTGACTCTTGTAAATACTGCGCACGCCTCGGGCAGTAAAACAAAATGTTAACTAACACAAAACGGTACAACAAAAAATCTGACTCAAATTTTCCACATACAGTGGCCGATCAGACGAAAATTTGTTTGTTTTTATGCTTAATATTGAAAAAAAAATAATGAATTCAAAGTAACTTTCTTAAACTTTTCTGACATTTAAACTTAATCTAAGATCAATTAAGTAAACACAGTTTTAGTATCAGAATCTGATTTGTCACCCCGCAGTATAAGGACCGGTTCATACTTAACAAAAACATGTATCGCAAAAACCTAAAACCCAACAAGAAAAATATATTTAAGTTACACTTTTTTTTGACTTTACAGCAAAGATTGCAACCGTTATAAATTCTTATTGAGGTGGCCAGAAAATAGAAAAAAATCAAATTTCTAAAACTCATGATTAAAAATACTTTTCAGTTTAATCAAATTTTGAAAATCATGAGCATCGCTTCTCTTAAAGTCATGGGATTTGTCTTTTTACTTATATGAAGTTAATCTACATAACTTGATGAAATAAAATTATTATTGTACATTTTCAATAACTATACCATTTGTGATCTGTCTTTTATTGACTTAACCTTTAAGATAAATCATTACATTACAATCTAAAAGAATTTTGTCAGTAATAAATGTATGAAATTAGGCTTGAATAAAGAATCAAATGTATAACATATAATATATAACATTACTTTTTTTAAAAGCCTCGCTACTTTTTAATGTAATTGGCCTTGTTAAAGTACTTTTGAAACAATTTATCTCTTTCTGGTTGAAATTGGTCATAGCTATTTGTTGGTACAAACAAAGCCACTCTATAATCCATCAGGGCGTTCTCCTCTTAGAAATACTTTTTTCAATTTTGAAAATTTTTATACGCTCCAACACCCCCCCCACCGACAAAACTATTTTAGGTTAGGTTAGGTTTTAGGCTAGGGAGCCGAGCGCTGCGGCTAAGCAGGCAAGGGTGCCGAGCGCCGCGGCCAGAGTTCATAGTTCTGTCGGGGGGAGGGGGGGGGGGGGGTGAAGGTATACAAATTTTCAAAATTGAAAAAAATATTTCTAAGAGGATATTACCTCTATTAGTTTAGTCCGTGTGTATTTTTGTTTGTATATTTAGAAAATCAACAATTATGTTTATAAGTTGCTGCCTAGCAATAAACAACTAACTTTCTGTAAAAAAGGATCGTTAAGGTATTATTAAGCAAAACTTTTAAAATAACCTAAAGTGGAGATAATGTTAATACTAAAATAAAATTTTTGCAAATGAATAGTTCCGTATTTTTGGTTGCTATGCATTTTGCTATGCTTGTGTTTTTGGCTGACATGTTGACGATCTAATGTACCAAGGATAACAACTTAAAGATTGATAAACATGAATGGATGTAGAGTATACGTGGGTAGTATGATAGGGGAAAAATTTTCGTCAATTTAGGTTGCTATTTCTCCAGTCATTTATTGGTCACTTAGTTGATCCAGAGAGGGGATTTAGTGAAGAGTGGGAGGGGTGTGGGAGTTCTAGCGAGAATAAATCGGAATAGAAACAAAACTGGAATAGTTTTCATTTCGAAGTTGTGTGTAAAACAATGCTATACATATATGATTTTTCAGTATGTATGAGAACCGATTCTAATCCAGATGATATTGAACGGTTTCAAGCCATTCTGGAAAATAATTTCCTAACCTTGAAAATTAATCCTGTAGTTTTGGATGGATTCCTTGGACCCTAAGCATAATCACTCAAATTTGTTCTGCAAATATTTTTTTCTTAAAAAGCTGCTGTCTAACTCAATATATACCAATCTGAGCAAGGAGTACAATTGTTTATAAAAGTTGCACTGAAAAGTAAGGTGAATGTATTTTCTCGTATTCATTCGAATCCGATAGATAGGAACCGGTTCTCATCTATACGAAAAAAAATATGTCTAGCATCGTATTATATCCAGCTTTCTACGAATATAAAAATTTACAATCATAAGATTAAAACAAGTTTTTATCATAAATTGTACATTCTATATACGCGGAAAGCTGTTTATAATACGATGCGAGAAATAACTATTAGATTATAAGAACAAAAAAATTTGAGGCAATATTATTAAAAGCTTCAGGTATTGGACAATGAATAACTGATTAGTTTCCCCCCTAATTATGATAAACATAATTCATATCCCTCTGAAGATTAAAATCATTAGTGGAAAACTTTTTAAACTGTTACTCTGTCTCAATATTTAATATTACTGACCAAGTTGTTGTTGGCTAACGAATCTTAAAACTAATTATAAACTTTGTTATGCAGTATTTTTTCCACCATCGGCCTCCCATCGACTACGTTAAATATGAAACTTCCCTGAATATTGAAGACTTCTTAAGCAATTTAAAGAATATTTTCAATGTTGGCACTTCGAGGAACAAAATATTGTTTCAACGTCAGAACCAATGAAGATTCTTGTCCCTTCGCTTATAATAATATTTTACCTAATTCTATTAAGAATACTAGTATCTTTCATCCTGTATACAAATTTGGGTAAATTTTTACCCTAAAACATTTTTCCTATTAAGCACTGTCAAATTGTACCAAGAATTACCATTATAAAAATAAATGTATAGAAAAAATATGCCTTATAAAAAGATAAATATTAACATAGATAGATAAATACAAATATGTGAGTACGTTGCGTTTGTGTGTGTGTGTTAAGAGTCAGACCGTGATGCAAAAAATGGTTTATTCATCAGGAGGGCAATTCATGTCAGGTGCGTGACATGTATTCAAAAACAAAAAAAGACAATTATTTCTAATATTAACAAAGCTCTAAAAAAACATCCATAAAACAAAGTAGACCCTTGTTTGTTCGATTTTTAGATTGATCTTTAAAATATGTCTTACTGCTGAACAAATTAAACTCTTCTTTTTCTGAAATATCTTCATACTATATATGGTTTTGAGCTATTTTCTTCTTAATCATTCAAATCTTTGTCTGTCCAGTAAAACAAATTGTTTAACAGACAACCTATCCCCTACCGCCTAATTTTTGTGGTCATACATTAGCTCAGGGGTGTCAGAGAGAAAGAAATTAGCAGTCAACCAACCCAAACCCCTTTTCAGGATACACTTATCATATTTTCGCGGATTCCTTTCGGCAAATCAAATGTACTTTTTACCCTAGATCCTAATAATTATTGTCTGTATTTTTTATTCACATTTTCACTTTTGGTTTCGCCTCTTGCTTCTGTTTTTTTCTTCATAAAAATAGACTAAAACCGTCCAAGGCTTGTTTTAAGAATCAAAATAGCCTAAAACCTAAGGTTTTACTTGCGAAAACCGTATTTTTTTCCAACTAGTTAGAAAGAACGGTAAAAACGAATAAAAAAGAAATAAATCATATGATGGATTATTAGATAACATTATATGTTGAATATAGGTTTCCAGTAGTACTACTGTACATTAGAAATAATCCCAAAATAAATATGTGGCAAATTTCCATTTAAAAAACTGCAGTTTATAATGATTAGGCTTTGAGGATTTTTAAAAAATACCCTTCACCTTTTAAAAGGCAATATTCTTATGAAATTTGTTCTAAACTTAGCAAAATTAGCAACCTGTCTCTTTATCTACAAATCCGGAAGCTAGATAGATGAATAGATGGATGGACACGATCAAAAGGGAAAAAACTGAATGAAGGGAAAATAGGAGAGATGGTATTTTCCATTTTTCAAATTTGTCCCACCCTACTTTTTTCCCCTATAACCTAAATTTGACAACCAACAATCATTTGATTGCATAATATTTGTCTGCAAGACCTTATTTAGTTAATGAGTTGCTTTCCATTATTTTCCCTTCAATTACTATACAAAGTTGTCTAAAACTTAATATTCATTGTATATAAATGACTTATTTTGATCATTTCATTCAGATAGCTTAATAATTTTTTAATAATCCGTGAAAAACAAGCATGAATGTAAACAGAAAACTTGTTAGGGGTCAAAATGAAAAGTGGAGGAAACTGTCAAATAGGATCTCATTACAATAAACACTTTCAGTGTGCAATTCAACAACAATTTCTATGTGCATGCGGCTTAGCTAAATTTGTCAACCAGAAAGAGCAATTATGTACAAAGTTTAATTTTTATGGGATAAACTTTAGAATATATAATTATATACCTTTATAAGTAATGAAGCTACTCCCAAAATAGGTTCAACTTCAAGTATGACTGTTCAATATTATAGGACAGTAACTAGACAAAATAATCACACATTCAAGACTGTGCAGTGTTTACGTAGTTTCTTTTTAGTTAATACTGTTCAGTTTCTTTCTTTGCAAAGAAAGATGCTATTCTAATAAGATATCTTATTTCAAGAAACGCCAAAGTAATTCTTTTCAACAAGGAATTTCTTTTTTCTTTTTGTGATTGTTCGTGTGTGTGTGTGTGTATGTATGTGTGTGTGTGTGTGTGTGTGTTTTGGCAACTAATATCAGCATACTATGGTTGGAGGCAGGGCTCGGCATCCATGTGAATGCTTTGAAGTTTTTTTTGTAAAAAGGAAGAGCCTTATTTTGATCAGGCTGATTTCAAATGTAAAAAGGTGATTTCCTTGAGACTTTCAGGCGGCTGAACCTCGGCTGCCAAGCCCTCGTTGAAGGAAACAATGGTTGAAACTAGTATCTTAATTGAAGTCGATATCAGCAAGAAGATCTTTAGAAAATTATTGCTTAACTTTTTATTATGCTTTTTTTTGTTCTTAGGAGACCTTAACACATGTAAGAGAGGCATCGCAAAACTCTCTTTTCATTCTCTCTATCTCTCTCTATCTCCTTTCATCTCATTATGGCTCTCTCTTTCTCTCTATGTATTGAATATCTGTCTATTAAACTATCTCTCTCCTCTCTTTTTTTTTATATCTTTTTCTCTGTGAATTGTTTGATTTCTATGAATTCTACGACAAATCCCATATACAAATAAAATTTTTTAGAATTTACTTTTGAGAAATGTTATTCTCTTGTTCTGTATTATACTGTTTATATGTAAACAAAAATAATAAAGCGCATAAGTAGAATAGCAAAAAGCAAGAAGATTTAAGTAAAAATAACAGTTAGATATCCTTTTAAATAAAGAAGTAAAATATTTTTGTCTAAAACTAAAGATCTCGAAAAATGCTGGCCTAAATTATTGTACTTTGAAGGAATCTTTATAGGTGGTTGACTATTTCCTGACTTTAATTTGTTACTTTTACCAAAACCAAAGGACAGACAGATATAACTAAGTTCCATAGATGCTGCGCTCCTTATAAAAGCATAAAACAGTTAGGGAGTTGAATCCATTTTTATAGAAGCAGAAATATAATCTATGATTATGGTTTGGACCCTCTAAAACCGTAACTTACCCTTCCACTTTCCCCTATCTTGGTGAAGATATCTTCAACGCCGATACGATTTTTGAAATATAAGATTCCACTTTTGTCTCTCTTGTTGAAGATATCTTCACCAAGAGAGGCAAAAGTGGAATCTTAAATTTCAAAAATCATATCGGCGTTGAAGATATCTTCACCAAGAGAGGGGAAAGTGGAATCTTACATTTCAAAAATCGTATCGGCGTTGAAGATATCTTCACCAAGAGAGGGGAAAGTAGAATCTTACATTTCAAAAATCGTATCGGCGTTGAAGATATCTTCACCAAGAGAGGGGAAAGTGGAAAGGTAGATTACAGTTTTAGAGGGTCCAAACCATAATCATAGATTATATTTCTGCTTCTATAAAAATGGATTCAACTCCCTAACTGTAAAATGTCCTCATGAAGCACAACAAAATTAATTTATATTTTTTTCCTTCATCTCAAATAAAATTACCTGAAATAGAACAAAAATTAATTAATTTCAAATATTTAAATATGCCTTTTTATTCAGGTTAAGCAAAGGTTGTAAAATAGCCTTAAATTTGACCAAAACTTACTAAAACAATATACATCTAGCTACTTTTGTACATATATAAAACTTTTACTGTTAAGAAACAAATTACAATAGCTTCTCTTTAAGCATTTTATACAATTGCTACTTATAAATAACAAGACACTATCATTTAGAAAAAAGATACATCGAAAAGGGGAAAAATAAGGTTCTAACTTCTTTGAAAACATAGACCTCCAACAAAAATTATCGTTAAAAAAATAACTTTATTTTTGATGAGCTGAATATTTCAAAGGACAATTTCCATTCAATGTCTCGTTCCTTAAGATCCCTGTAACTAGCGATTGCGCATTATTTCAAACACCTTTTAGAGTTGGCCTACAAAAGCGCAAATAAAAATATTGTATTATACAATTGTGTGCTTTTGGTAGTGCAACTACCCTATAACAAGTATAAATATTGGTAATACACGTTTTTATAATATCGTAAATTCGATTTAAATGTATTTGAAAACAGTTTTAATTTGTATATTTTTTATAAAGCTCCTTGATAAACTACTTTACTTGCTAGTGTGCGATTGTTTCCTCATAATGAAACATCCACATAGTAAATCATGTTTGAAAAAAGACAAATATGTATGATGTTTAAAAATAAACTTGAATCTAAAGGTAAATGAGGCAGTAGTTGTTACTGGCGACTGTGCCCCTAGCATCTTAGAGATTTCTATTCGAGGAAGGGAGAAGGAAGTGGCAGACTTTCAATTTTCCAACCGCCTAAAACCACAAATTAACTTTTTTTTAAAGTTTCTCATAAATTGAGAACTAAATCGGTTCAGTGGTTAGTGAGGTCTTAGGGGACAATAAAAACTTAACTACATTATACAACAGAATACCCTTCTAATAGTGTTAGATTATGATAAATTTAGCGGAAAAGATGGAACACCACAATTGCCAGAACTTATTATTATTTACAGATTATATAGATACACTACAGGCGAAAATTGATAAGTAAACAGACTATGTCAAAATTGTAAATAGGTTTTTTGAGCTTCCAAAAGTGTGTTTGATATTGTATTTTAAGGAAAACTTTGTCTGTTTATCTTTTATACAATTCAAGTAATTTTTAGTGGGGAGTATTTAACCTAACTCATGTCTTACTTTTCTATTATATCAGCACTTTTCATGCAACAAATTTTTTCTCTCTAAAAGACTTTCCATTTATCTCTAAAATCACACAAACCATGGAATAGTTCCTATATATAATTTTATAACTGCTGTGTAATTTACTTTTTCCTTCTGTCTTTCTACTATTCTATAAGTAGCTAGTTGTTATCATAAATTATAGTGTTTCAGATTATCATTAAATAATAGATTTAGAATATACGTGGATTTTATGACGGGGAAAAGCATTGACATTATTTATTGGTCAATTCGTTCATCCAGAAGGAGGGAAAGGGATGAGATAATGGGAGTTTAATGGGAGGTTAAAGTGTTAAAGAGTAAATTATAATCTGGTGTAGGGTCCAAGTAGTATTAAATCCATTGATTTAAAAGACGAAAAGACCTTGATTCTAGAACAGCTATTCTATAACTGATTATAATAGATCTACAGACTATAAAATAACTAAAACTCATCGAAATTATCAAATTTACAAATTGGACAATTTACGTGCCACAGAAACTTTAAACTAAGTGGTATGTATGTCTGACCCCCCCCCCCCCCCCCTTTCCGATAAGGAAAATAATAGATGATTGTAAAAGAAATAAAACTAAGATAAAAACAGTTATTAGTAATTATAATTTTGTTTTGTAAGCAATTTCCAGGATAATTCTGAGTCATTTAGTGGTTACGCTCGTATGCAGGGATAAATGGATATTCAATATAAAGGAAAATCTTTTAAAAGTAAAAATTTCTTATCTTGGGTCGTTCTACCCGTACGTCCGTAACGGTTAGATATTTTCGTTAATTTAGACATGTTAGAATTGTCCTATCGATTTCAAACTTTGCATGGTGATTCATATAAAAATTAGATAGGAAGCGTATCAAATCAATAATCGTTACCAGAAAGTCCTTACGTTCATGTAAAACATGTTGTTTCTTGCCTTTTGGCAACAGGTACAATATCATAACTGAGGCATCTCTGTGATAAAACACAAAAAATGAAAGTATGTCCTTTTAATTTATCCTGCATAAGAAAAAAAACAGGCTTCACTTTTTTCTCCAATTATATTTCCTATTATTCGTGAGTGGTTATACTTATTTGTTTAATAATATGCTTTTAGTTTAAGCAAAAAACTGACCAGCGGTTAGAATAAATATTCTAAGAAACAATTCATATAAATATTTATAAGTTGTTAATGACGATTTACTAAAATAGAATTAATTAAGAAAATGTCTAAAAGTGCCTAACACTATTATAAAACTAGAATTATAGAATACATATTTAAAGCTGTTCTAATAACTTTTTTACAGTTATAAACTAACAAGTAAAACTATCTTTACTTATAATTAACGTTTTAATTCAATAAATCCTTCTGTGAAATTGTGTCTGCCCTGTCCAAAACTATTTTTTTCTTCAAAATAAATACCCCTACCCCTAAATACTGACCAAGCCATATAGTATTTTATAAAAATGCATTCAAATGCGTGCAGAGGATTTTTTCATAACAAACACAAGAATTTCCAAGAGTTGCGAAGCTTTCATACAGGGATTTAAAGAGATAAGACAATGGTGGATTATCCTGATAAACAAAAGTAATCAACCAATCAAGATTTAGTAATAATAAAACAGATTTTTGAATTGTTGGGTTTCGGTGTAACTTGTAGGTTACATTCCAATATCAGCTTCCTCCCTTATAGATCTATTGTTGTTTATACGATTTGAAATTCTTTATGTCATATAAAGTCTATTTATATTAATACTATTTTAAGATAAAAATGTTTTTATTTTTTATGAATATAATTGTCTTTTTTTTTAAAAAAAACTGTACAGTTTATATATGTTGCAAAATTTAGATTAGCAAAAATTGTTCTACTTAACTTGTGGACATAAATACAAATTTAGGGTTCCGCCCCTTTTCCCAACCCCTAGTAAGTTTGATGTCAATGTTGACTATATGGCATTTGATTTGCATCGACTATGATCCTAGGATTTTGTTGGGCCTGATTGCTGTCGGGGAGCTGTCAGTTGTGACCATACCGCGTCATACTAAAGACGTTAAAAATGGCACGTACTGCTACTATGTCTAATAGTGACGCTTAGAGCAAGAGTATGGAAATACATTGGACCGTAAGCAGGTACAACTTATTTACATGCATTTTTAGGACTATTGCAGACAAAGGTCGTGTAATCAAAGGATTGGTTGGCTCATACATAACATTATCATGATCGTAGGCCTAAGATAATATCTTAAATCGAAGGAGAACCCCCACCCCAACAAAGTAATTAACTAGTTAATGATGTTGATATAACACCAGCCCCGATGTTTCGTAGAGTAAGCCCCGTTTCCCTGTTTACCACTCTAATTTATTATGTAATCTTTGTGCATTACATGGGCGGAGTTATCTATCTATATATACATATGTTTATCTATCTATAGGTCTATCTTATTATGAAACAATTTGCATTATTTTGGGCGTAGCAAAAAAGTTGTTAAGTAAGTAAAAAAGCATATTTATATATATATGTATATATATACTTAATTTTAGTAGAAAAGCTTCTCTAAAGTTAGGAATTCTTTAAGAAAATAATAGTCGCAGGGAGGGAGGGGACATTGGATTGTAAATTATACTTGTTCTTATATTAGTTCTCTTATTTGTCATAAACTCTTATCAAACTTTGATTTTAATCTACAAAAGGGTAATTTTATTAATCCTAATTGGGAGTGTAACCCTATTTATCGTCGATTGTTATATCCCTAAAGATCCCCGACTCTATGAATGTACGTCCTTTTAAAATACAATTCAAATTACAGAGTAGCCATGCTTTAAAATAGGCAGTCAGACATTTAATTAGGAAATGTGTCTAATAATTGTCACTTGAAAACAGGATAAAATAAATCTTGTTTGTAAATATATATAGACATAACCTTCCTATACGTGTGCAATCACATCCGAATATCGTAGATTTTTTTCAATTGTTTTCATATTGGCTAAAAAAACACGAAAGTCAAAATGGTGCTTTCCCTCAAAGTGTCTGTCGAACATTGTACCTCTTATCTTATTTAAAAAATGCACTGTAAATAAAGTGGGTCGGTTGACTTACAATCACCCTACGGAGCTAGACAGTCACAAGTATAACCTAACCTAATCTTACCTAAAGTAATAAACAAACAACTAAAAACTCTGATAACTTGATAAATTTGTGGAAGTGATAAAACACCTTTCTATAATTGACCTAAATATTGACGTTTTCTCATTTTAACTTGAAAATAACATTTTATTTAATATTTCTTGCATGATTTAATATTCAGTTGTCCATAAATACGTGAATGATAAACGGCGGTTTATCTCAGAGGGCTTGATCGAGCACAAAACCACCCCTTCCCGCTTAACTATGAAATAAAGAAATAAGTTGAAAAAAAACGGAAGTGCGAGCAGTTTTCCTTTTTTTTTACTTATTTATTTTAGGTCAGGTTAGATTACGGAACACAGTAATAGTGTCTGACTGATTATGACGTAACAAAAAAAAATTAGCCAATGAAAGGCCGTTATTGACCAATGGTAAAATTTATAGTGGCCTCTCATTGGCTAATTTTTTTTTGTTACGTCATAATCAGTCAGACACTATTACTGTGTTCTAGATTACGTTATAGTTAGTACTATGCTGCATCACAGGTTACGGGCACAGCAGATACAGGCCTCCCCGCAGGGATTACAAGGAATAAGTAAAACTATATTAAGCCATTGTATCATTTTGGTTTCTAAAGAAAAATCTAGAAGACACGACTTTCAATCACGGTTTAGAATCGGTTTCATTTCGTTAAAACAGAAACTCAACACCATAAGTTAGTACAATGCCGTTTTTTATTTTTTTAACATTACTAAGTATTTGTTTTGTATTGTGGACGCAAATGTCCTTCCTTTTTTAAATGGCTGTTTATATAAACTTAGTTGTCAAAAAATGCGGATAAATCCTCCTACGCGTGTTTTTAAGGATATTTTATTTGTGCTGTCAAATGTCAAATATAACCTGAGTGGCAAGGTATTAAACAAAGATGACTATTTCTATCATCTTAAGGGATAAGACAATTGATGAAACTTGAGGTTCATCTCCAAATATTATTAGCTTATTTTCCCTTTTGTAGATTTAGGTTTATTGGTGAAGATCTAAAGGACTTTTTTTGGCATTAATATTTAAGTTCAATTTATCATTTTGTTTGAAAATTGCTTAATTCTAAACAAGCAAAAAATATGCAAACAAGAAGGTATCTTTTTACACATAAGCTTAAAATGTTGTGCATTTTTTAACATATAAAATGTTTATTTTTTAAGTTTTATAATTGAGTTCTCAATATTTATGGTATTTCAACTTTAGTAAAATTATGTCTTATAAAATATAGTCAACCATAGCGTTTTTTAAAATAGATATCCCTTTTAGATTTACCCCAAAAGGTGTCTATTTTTTCACATACTATATAAATATATTATTAAAATACTTTCATATCAAAAATAGAATAAGGTTTTAATATAGCCTATTAAAGACCATTACCACTTAATTGATTAAGCTATATATTTTGTGGAAGCCTCACATAGATCCCATGGGTATGATTTTAGGATATTTTATCTTAATGTCTTATGATAGTTATAAGGTATTATTCGGATCCTTCTCTTACTCTTCGAATTCTGAGCTCTAAATGATAGGGAAGCAGCCTCTAGTACTAAAATTGTGATTCCATTAACTTTCTATTAGAATTACCTACCTACTGACAGACAACAGACAGGTAGAGAGCACACTGTGTGGACCTGTCCATGCATACATATAGGCCCCATAAATCTATTGAAAAACTAAGGCTTAAGTTACGACCCCCTTTTCTAGTGTTAATTAAGTGCATTCTACGATGGGTTTTTGAAAAATCCACCAAAAAATCTTTACATTAGCCTAAGAAAAATTTAAATTATCATATTTTGAAAATCTATCATAAGCGCAAACATAAATAGCCTTCCAGAAAATTATTCTACCATGTTTTTATGCTGCTATTATATAAACATAAAACTAATGGCAGGTCATTAATATATTAGCCACTTTTCTTTGATGACAGAAAGTAAACAAAAATATGCTCTACTTTGCTATTTTAGTTTTTGCTGAAATGACTAAACACTTCACGTTGTTGGTTTAGTTAACATTTACCAGATTTTATCAAAAATTGGTCCTAAATTTAGTACTTTTCCAGTCTTTAAATGATAAGTAAATTCACAGATAAAATGCTAGATGTAAATATATTGTACATTTGTATTTGTTGTTCTTTTGATAAATATTTCATTGTGTTCTGAGACAGAAAAAATTCAGGGAAAATAAAATATCCCTTACATGGGTGTCAGGATTGGACTGGAATTTATACTAGTTCTCCAACTCTTGATACTTTTGTCAAATCTTGATTGGTTGGTTCAAACAAGAATTGTCCAAACTTTTTATTGTTTACTTACGATTTATATGATTTACATGAATATATGATTCAAAATAGACCCATTTGTGAATTGCAGTTTTAAAAAAACTAATTTTGTTGTTAACAGTATAAATGTAAAAGTGAGAACAAATAATAAATTCAATACCTCATTTCATCTATTACAGATGAATTAAATATTGATCTTACCTAGAAAATAAATAAATATAAATTATAGGGAAAAAAGGTTTTTTATAAATTTATAATAATTTTACTTTATTTTCACTGATTCATTCACCTATTATATAATGTATTAATCTGTTTTTTCTTTATAGAAGGATCTCGCAAATTGCTGATTCGATGCACCTAAGCCACTTATAGGTCTAGGGAGGTTGATAACTATTTTTGGGGAGGATATCTTCACTCTCCTAGAAGAAATGAACACCCAAACCAAAAAAAATCTTTTCTTTTTTAAAACTCCAATTCCCACAAGTGTCCATAAAGGACTATTGGGGCGTAATTGCTAGTTTATAATAACAGCTTAACTTCTTGTAGAACATTGTATTTATAATTTGATCAAATAACTTGGCTACCATTGAACCAAATCATCCCTGTTATATGACTTTGCAATCTTCAACATCATAAAATCAAGTTTTTTTTCAGCAAAATATTTTAAGTGGATTTTTAAAGGTGAACTATCATGCAGAGGTATAGGGGTATTCCAATGGAAAATAGTCTAATCTTTTTGTTAGATTAGAACTTAAAATTTGTTTGATTGCACTACTTGTTACATTTGGTCAATTTGGGAATCATTTTTATTCAGGAAAAAGTTTTAGAAAATGTTTTCAAGAAGGACAAAGTCAAAATATTGTAATTTTGATTTTATACTAAGTTAACCTATACCTTTTCCCCATGATTTTTGATGGTTTAATGAGTTAATAAAATAAATAAAATTGTAAAATAGCAAGGTCCGTTAGTCTTTAAATATTATTTTTTACACAGCGGCTGCGCCCTCAGGATAAGTGGTAAAAAATAGCCAACAAGCAAACATTGATCCTTAACCCAAATAAACCGACAATTCGCGAGATATTTTACATAAAAAATCCTTGCCACTTTCTTTCAAAGATGGATAATCGAAATATGATTTTGTTTCATACTAAGAAATACTAGAGACGTTAAAAATAAACCCTCAAGAGCGTCACATCAATTCATACAAGTGCAAACGCAACTTATTACCATGCACATTAAGGACTCATAAACAATAATTTTGCAATCAACGGGGAAAAATGTTCAATAGGTTCGTCTTTTATTAAAATGGTCAATTATAGCAAAAGCTGCGCTACTTAACCATAACTGTCTTTTATATAAAATTTTGCAATAGTCTTTGTGTGTGTGTGTGTAGTTAATATGCATTTAGGATTTTCTTATCTCATTTACTTTTGCATTTTGACACTATTTTATCTCCCCCCCCCCTTTTCTTTTTTCTTAAGGCAAAGCTTTCCTACATTCATGGCCAGTCATTACTTCCGTAACGGATAGCTTTAAATGAAATAAGTTAGTCATGTAGAAAATATAAACTATTCATTTCGAACTTTGTATGATTCTTGTAACAATACAGTATAAATTTGAAGAAACTCTATATTTGTTACACATAGTATTTTTGCTTTTTTAGTACAAACTGTTAATTATCCTTCATATTACTTTTGTAATAGTGATTCCAAAGACGATTTGGTACTAAGTAAGAAGCAAGCATTATGTAAAAAAATAAAAGTATCTTTAGCCAAGATACATTTTAGTGATAATATTCAGCTTATGCATGTTGTCATCCTTGTTTTTCTTATAACCCATTCAGGCTTGCATTGATAGATAGATTGATGGATTCATGGGTAGATGGACTTGTTCATGAGATAGATAGATACCGTTAGAGGTTTGTTGGCTGTTTCTTCTTTGAAACCTAACATATGGCATTTATATATTAAATATATCACAAATTTATTTTTTTTTCTATCGAAGAATAAAAATAAATGATTCCTTTGGATAAAAACTTATAAATAAATTATTAAAATAAATACCTACATTGATTTGGGGTATTTTTTAATTCACACAAATAATAATATAGTATACTTATAGAATTTAGCTTTTTTAAAAACATTTTTTTAGCTGTTTTAAACAGCACAATAAAAGACTTTTTTTTATGCAGTCCATGTGCTAAAAGAAACATGTATAAATATATCTAAAACGGTATTTAAAATCAATGTATCGTGTAACATTTACTTATGTTCTAACTTAGGTTAATCTTCTTCTGTTAAAATAGCATCTAAATTGTCTATAGGAACCAAAATTGACAGACGAAGTAAATAATTAAGAAACAAAAAATAAAACATTCAAGAAAAATCCTTTAAGGAGTTATAATTGTCTAATATTAAAACTTCAATCGTAAATTTGGCATTTTAATCAATTTTATCATCTATAATCAATAGTTCTATAATTTTTATCTCTTAACGGTCTGGAGAGGAGGGATGGGGGGCATTTTTTCTAACTCATTTTTTGTGTGTGAAAGATAGAGGACTGTAATTAACTGACTTTTTACATCAACACATCAATGAAAGTTAGAAGTTTTGAATATCTCCATCCTAACGGGCACAGGATGGCAGCAAACCTGAAAAGGGCAACCAATAAAGAGCAAAAATATGATTTGACTCTAACAAAGCATTTTATGTGACCAAAATGAAATATAAATTATTAAATTATTGTCCATTTTCCCATCCCTGTACTCCCAATATGACCCCTTTGTGTATTATGCAATGTATACAATGTTTAAATCCATGTTAGGCATATCAGGGTTGACAATTCAAAATATATATATGTTCTTCTTTTTTCCTATTAAATTACTTATTATTAAATATCTTCTAACAAAAGTATCCCGAATGATTAAATCTGCTCAAAATAAGCATTTTTAATGGGGAAAAATATTTTTAATGTAGGGAAAAGAGGATATGGGATATAGAAATAAGATGCATATTTTGGGCTAACAGGTTTGGTGCTATTTTATTTGGATTTTAGGTCAGCCAATTTCAGCCAGCCAACCCCCCTCTCCCCTCATTCCTTCTGACATAACCCTCACAGAGGCAAAATAATTAGTATGTAAAATAGCAATAACTTCTATTTCAAATTCGACAACCCTCTCTCAGACACAATAAAAGTTTTTGTGCCGATTCAATAGATGCTAATCTCAATTCGAAAAAGGGATAATTATATAGAAAAATTATAGAAAAAAAATAAACAAATTTCAGTCGAGTCTAATATACTCCAATCAAAAAAAAATAGTTATGGGATGGTTTCAAGCTATTTTCTGAATATATTGATATTATTTTTTTTGTTTGAAAAAAAACTTATTACTTTCCCATTTTGCTAATAACTGAACAATTGCAATCGATGTATTATATTCAAAGCAGAAACAAAAAGTAATCTAAATACTGTTACCTAAACCGAAAGACATACATATTATAACCATTTCTAAGGTAGTTTTGACAACAAATTGATTAATGATCTTGCATATCCAGGGTAGAATTTGGACTTTATTTTGCGATAAAGCCAAAAGGAACTGTCTTTGTCATAGGAAAAACAAGTTACCCCCTTATATTTAATTAACGTCTACACCCCTAAAGGCCATTACAGGCACTCAAGTGAAGGAGGTGGGGGGTAAGGGGGGGAGGGAGTTTGACCCTCCACTTTTCATTTTAGTTTCAAAATATGAAAGTAAAAGTTTTTTGACAGAGGTCTTTTTTTTCACATAGGAAATTTCGCTTGGGAGGGTTGTAGTACCCTTCCCTAGAATTGTTAAAAATCTTTACTGTAAAGGAGAAATATATCGGTTCAGTGATTACCGAGATCTTTCCCTACACACACACAAAGACAGACATCCTGTTATTTTTAAATAAGGATCATAAGTTTGGGTAGGTAATTAGATTATTGATCATTTCACCCTTGAGATTTAATTGTACAGGCTATGGGCGCAGTCAGTCAGAAGTACTGTTAATAGGAGCATTAAGCAAAACTTCTTTTTGGCAAGATGAGAATTACAAATGTCACTACCACTTCAAGGTTGTCTATGCATGCATAGGGGTTGCACAATAGGGCATGCGCAAATATTCTTCATAATTGCCTAGACATGTACAGCGTTCTTATGGGAAAATAACATCATGTACACCCAAAAATACAATTAACAAAACAATTTTTGCTGATGATCATTGTCATTGGTGTAAAAGTTTCTACACTGCTGGTTTGTGCACCCCAATCAAAATTTTATAATCATGCATTCAACACATTAGTCGAATTATAAATCAGTTTAAATGTTTGTCCTTCTCCTCACCTCAAAAATTCATTTAATAAATGATTGATAACATCTGCTAAAATTATTGACTTGAAAGATTTCCCATCTTTAATTTTGCTGTTGCTGTTATACCTATGGCCCTTATTGTTCTTGTTTCATTTTTTGACTACCCTTATAAATACAACCTTGCATAAAAGATATCTTTTTTCAGGTTTAATTTTGCATTTTGGAACAAGTTTTTTTCACTGTTTTTTCTCAATCAGACACAGGCAGACAAACAGACAAACATGCATGCATAGACAGACATGGATTTTGCAAATTAAAAGTAGATTGATTAAGATTTTGTTCAGCTTTGAATTTGCTTATTGCGGTGGGCTTTGCATCATTATATACTAAGAGCCAATAAGAAATAAATAATAGAATTAATCCCTATTTTGTTGGACCAGGCCTTTCTCCCCCGTAGCCATCAAAACAGAAGTAAATTAATGCTTTTTCCTTTTGTTATCCCTGGAAACAATATTTATTTTTATTACGGTTCAGACATGGTTTGTGTCAAGATAAAACGAATCAGATTTGAAAAATTATTTTCATTGCTACATTTTTTTTATAAGTTTCTTCAATTAGAATCTATTTTTCATCTGTCTTACTGATAAATAGTATCATTTATATATTGCAAACAATAATATTAAAGGTTAATCATATAAAAACAAGGATAAACATTTTCTAAACTGCGGCGTGGTTTATTATGAAAGCTTTATTTCCACCCTAAAATATTGAATCAGAGATAGGGTATTCGATGATTAACATTATAGTACAATCAGGATGAAGAAAGGGCTGTTGATTAATTAACTAGACTATCAACCACTATATGAGCGAGGACTTTGGACTGATAATTGTACCAAAAGTTTTATAAACACGTTATTTTATTTGTTGGCTCAAAACTTTGCGGTTATTGCATTTTGATAATTTGTTCCCAAATTAGTAGTGTTCAAACCTTTCAACCAATAGTTTTCATCTATTAAAGGGGTCACAATGATTTTGAAGGTGCTTTGACTTTTGTGTCAGAACCTAAATTGGGACATAGGGTTAGGTAACTTCATTTCACTTTTCAATAAAATATAAAATGCAGCGGTTTTTGAGAAAATTAGATTTGAAAATTTCAAGTTAAATTTTCATCCCCTGGGAGTTATCGAATAATCATGACAAGAAAAGCAAAGATTATTAATTTAAAATTTTGAACAACTTTGCTTTTATAAAGTCTTTCATAAAACATCTCTATATATGATTTATTTAAGGCTGAATTTCCGTGACCTTAGCAAAGCAACTGATAAAAATGGACATTAATTAACTCCCTTCATGAGTGGTTTTATGAAGAGCTTTATAAAAGCAAAGTTGTTCAAAATTTTAAATAAATAATCTTTGCTTTTCTTGTCATGATTATGCGATAACTCATAGGGAATGAAAATTTGACTTAAAATTTTCAAATCTAATTTTCTCAAAAACCGCTGCATTTTAAATTTTATTGAAAAGTGAAATGAAGTTACCTAACCCTATGTCCCAATTTAGGTTCTGACACAAAAGTCAAAGCACCTTCGAAATCATTGTGGGGTATTTTTTTGTCATCACAGGGGTTTGTGATAAGCCATTGTTATCTCTTAATATCCACGTCACTAACTTTCTAGAAATATATTTCTCCTATTCATTCGAATCCGGTGGATAGGAACCGGTTCTCATCCATACGAAAAAACTATGTCTAGCATCGTATTATATCCAGCTTTCTACGAATATAAAAATGTACAATCATAAGATTAAAACCAGTTTTTTTAGCCCGTGCCTTCGGCACCTCGGGGCTAAAAAACTTGTTTAAATCTTATAATTGTACATTCTATATCCGCGGAAAGCCGTTTATAATATGCGAGAAATAACTATTACATCTGGCAAAGCATTATTAGAATGACGCATAGGGTTAAATATGCATTACAGAGTAGCTGCCCTCCTATAAACTAGATTTATTAATATAACCCAAAACCCTAATGACTCGGAAAAAACGGCATTAATTTGATTAACAGCCTTGCTTCATTTATACAATAATCATACTGGGTTCGATACTTAAATCATTCTCTGCTCTAAATACAAACAAAAAAGTATGTGTATCTTTTTTTAAAAATATTAAAGTAAAAGATAAGAGGGGGGGGATGAGCTATATGTAATTTTGCCCATAGGGGGATGTCCCAATTTTGTGCTGAGTCACTCTAAATTAAAATTAGAGCGATCTAAATATAAACACAACCAAGTCCCGACAACAAACGTAAAGAAATTTGCTTGCAGATGAAATGTTCTTCACCACTTTGGCCAGGTTGTTGTCAGGATTATACATTTATTGCATATTTTACAAATAAAACAATAAAAATAAACTTTTAAGTTAATTCTTTCAATACCCGAATTTTGTCTCATTTCTATTTAAAGTTTCTTCATTATGTGGATGTTGTTATCCTTGCTTAAATATCGTCTCACAGGATTTAAGTAACGGACCCAAACTGAGGTTGCACTGAGTATAATAAAACTTGTTTATATGAGATGGCATCGATATATTTCATGTTAACGAGGACCATTTAACTGGCTAATTACCCAATTCATAAATAGATTCTTTTTGCTATACAGTTTTATAATTAGATCGTCCACAAAGGGCTATTAGGTACTAAATGCAAATGTCTATACTTAGAGATAACAGAGACGTCTTTTCGGATATTATTATTCATTTCTATATCTTTTTAACAAAGATATACCTTGAGGTGTATTAATAATCTTAATTCAATAGATTTAGGAGCTATAGGCAACCTTTTTACGTTACTTTGGAGAGTTTACACCCTCCCCCCCACCACTTTCTCAATCTATACGCCCTTAGATAGTTATTTTTGGAGCTACAATATTTCAAGAATTTTTCTGAAAAATCTAGTTTTCAATCCCTTTAATAAATTGCAATGGAGGACAGTTGTGTAATCTAATTAAAGGATTGTTTGCACTCTACATAACTCTATTATTTTTCTCGCCATGTGTGATGTCTAGTTAATAGAGTAAGTCTAAAATGCTCATTCTATGCATTTTAGTATTATAGGCAGACTCACATAAAGTATACCTATTTGTATTATTAAATATGTATTATTACGTCCATTACATGGGTAAACAACATATGTTAGGATTTGGTTAGTTATACCATTAATTGGGCATTATAATAATGTTGTAACCCATTATGGGCTGCGAAACTTTGGGGAAAAGTGAGCAAACTGTTTTTTTTTTTATATGCAATGCGTGATTTAAATGACTTTTGACACTTGTAACGATGTAAATATAAGGTTTAACAGTTAGGGAGTTGAATCCATTTTTATAGAAGCAGAAATATAATCTATGATTATGGTTTGGACCCTCTAAAACTGTAATCTACCTTTCCACTTTCCCCTCTCTTGGTGAAGATATCTTCAACGCCGATACGATTTTTGAAATGTAAGATTCTACTTTCCCTTCTCTTGGTGAAGATATCTTCAACGCCGATACGATTTTTGAAATGTAAGATTCCACTTTCCCCTCTCTTGGTGAAGATATCTTCAACGCCGATACGATTTTTGAAATTTAAGATTCCACTTTTGTCTCTCTTGTTGAAGATATCCAAGAGAAGGAAAAGTAGAATCTTACTTTTCAAAAATCGTATAGGCGTTGAAGATATCTTCACCAAGAGAGGGGAAAGTGGAAGGGTAGATTACAGTTTTAGAGGATCCAAACCATAATCATAGATTATATTTCTGCTTCTATAAAAATGGATTCAACTCCCTAACTGTTTAAGGTATAGTAATGTATTTACATCTTTTTAGTAGATCATTTAATCTTTTATACTTCTGAAAACGGTTGATAACAACGTAGGCTAAGATCCAAGGCACTACCATTTCAACAACTAACCCTTTCATTGCATGACTTTTGCCCTGAAGTTATAAGTGATCGATTTAAAATAAATGCAACCAAATCAAATAAAAATTAAATTATAAAAGAAATCTGAAATTGAATCACACTTCAACAGACTTTTGATAATGTTATAGATAATGTTAAATAATAATAACTTGTACTTAATGTCTGTACCAAGTGATAATTACTGTATTAAATGTACTTAAAATGCACAAATTAATGTATTTTTTATTACATTTATAACAAGACAATATTTTTCAATTTATGTTCAGCAACGAAGCTACCCAACAAACTTTACTATTTGTCTATAGTGCATTAAAAGTCTCTTTGTATAATGTGTATTTTCGGACTTTTTTATTTTTGCTAGAAATTTTAAGTTGGGTCAGTTTTTAAGCCTAACCCCTGCAGGACTATCCGCTACTAAATATAAACTAACTTAACTTGAACAGGTCAAGTTGTTGCAATTCTACTTTCTGTAGTTGGTAGACATATAATGTTATCAAAAATTGTAAACATTAGTTAAAATGGATACAATTTTCCTTGTCTGTCTTTTTATTGGACTTTGATAAATTTTAAAAATTTGTCCATCTGTTCCTCCAAGTAAGAACAAAGACATAGACAAAAGTCCTATAGAAATAAATTGCATTTACTCTATTAAAGTGTTGGTCGCAGCTGGCTAACATAGCGATACATTACACCCCAACCTTTTCCATCCCCTCCCCTACTACTAGATTATTGAACTGGCCAATAAATGAGGTCCATATTAGCAAACTAAATTGACGACATATATACTATATCAATTTTGCTATGTTATCAAGAGCGAGGTTGCTGTCCATGGTAATATAACGTCAGATCCAACAACTTAGGATAACTAAAGGAAGATAACAGACAACCCTCCCATTAGTTGCACCACCTTTGTCTGAAAATCCAAACACAATTGGTTATAAAATGGATGCAGTAGGTAGCAAAATATTTTTTCTTTGTAAAATTTTTCAGACTAAGTTAAACTAACTGAAAACATTTTGATGCAAAGTTAGAAGAAATAGTGGTCCTTTTCCGTCAACCAAAAACACTATTTAGCAAAATTTATAAAATAGAAGGGGGGGGGGACAGGGGGTGTGGGGGGGAGGGTTAATCGGCCCAAATATAGAGGGGGGGGGGCGATCCTTAGATTCATCTGATATCTTTAGTTCTACTAATGAGAAAATAAGTCTTTTTGTTTGCATATGTGTGCATATATCACAGTTATGGAATCTCGACCACAAAGATTTTTTTATCCAATCTTGACAAGTGAGGTATTTTTAGAAAGAGGAATATACATAGAAAACGCCTATGTAAATTAGAAAATCCGCAGAAATCATATTTGCAAGTTATTTGCAAAAATCTGCAATGTTATTGCAAAAATCTGCAATGTTAATTTGCAAAATTAATTTCATGCCTTAAATGACTTATTTAGAAAAAATCTTTTTATGAAATGTGTTTATCTATAGGTTTAGAACATACTTAAGGCAAAAAATATTTCTTTAGTGTTACTTTTTTTCACCTTATATATGAAAAAAGCAGTTTCTCACAATTTATGATAAATAAAGGTATAGGAACAAAAAATATGTTTTTTCTTGATGTAAACACAATAATTGGCATAAAATCTATCATCCTAAATGTAAAAATCAGATATAGAATCCTTTTTAGAGCAATTATAGTGCAAAAAGTAACCAAGTCATTTTTGCAAAGTATAAAATCTAAAGAAAATAGTTCTTTTTGATTTTGATAAACATATCTGATAATATATAAAATTAGTGATCAAAAACTATAAAACAAGTTATAACTTTTTTCAACCCTATCATTGATTAAAATGCACTTTTAGGTTTACTCATTACCAAAGTTGCACATAAAAACTCTTTTTATTAAGTTATTGAACAAAATAAATTCAAATCAACAATTAGGCCTTTTATATAATGCAGTTGACCATTTAGTAGTTGGTTTTTTGGCATTTATTTTGTTTAATTACTTCATAAAAAGGTTTTTTATGCACTACTTCAATAATTATTAAACCTAAAAGTGCAATTTAATCAATGACAGTGTTGAAAAAACATAGAACATGTTTTATAGTTTTTGATCACAAATTTTATACACATTTACCTGATATGTATATCAAAAGCAAAAAGAACTATTTTCTTTAGATTTTCATACTTTGCAAAAATGTCTTGGTTACTTTTTGCACCATATTGACTCTAAAAAGGATTCTATATCTGATTTTTACATTTAGGATGATAGATTTTATGCCAGTTATTGTGTTTACATCAAGAAAAAACATATTTTTTGTTCCTATACCTTTTTTTTATCATAAAATGTGAGAAACTGCTTTTTTCATATATAAGGTGAAAAAAGTAACACTAAAGAAATTTTTTTTGCCTTGAGTATGTTCTAAACTTATAGATAAACACATTTCATAAAAAGATTTTTTCTAAATCTGTCATTTAAGGCATTAAATTAATTTTGCAAATTAACATTGCAGATTTTTGCAAATAACTTGCATATATGATTTCTGCGGATTTTCTAATTTACATAGGCGTTCTCTATGTATATTCCTCTTTCCAAAAATACCTCACTTGTCAAGATTGGATAAAAAAATCATTGTGGTCAAGATTCCATAACTGTAGTGAACACCAAAAAATATCATCTGTGATAGTTTATTTAGACTTGTAAAAGAAACTCAGATACTCTAAAGCCCAGCAGAGGTGTTTTTTATCTGATTATGCCTAAAATAATTAAAAAGTTTTTAAGAAACTAATGCTGACTAATACATTAAGCATCCACATTAAAAAAGAACAGCATACAAAGCTGTAACCGAGGCCCAATAAATTGTAGCTATGCTCCTATTATTATTTATTAACATTGTAAATTAGATAGAACAACAAAAAATATATATTTATTATTGTCTTCGCTTCTAATATTGTTGTTGTCCTAGTGTACGTACATTCTAGGCCCCATAGGGACATATGGGCCTTACCTATTGTATTTCTACATGACTAAATACTACGGAATAAGGGATTTGTAAAATTTATGTAAAAAAGAAAATAAAGTTAGAAATCTAATGATATCATCTGTTAGTTAGAGTAACCCTTCCTCTCCTTAGGACTTACAATCCATTTAAATAAGGTTAGGTTAAGTAAGGTAAAGCCCTACAGGAGTAAATCAAACTCTGATTTTATCTACCTGTTTCATTAAACTATTAGAGATGTGGTTGTAACTGACTGACAATAATTTAACTCCTTTTTGATGGGTTCTACTTTTTTGGGAGGCCTGTCCCTAGTCCCCAATAACATGTCAATTTGGCAGCCATCATATGTATATATATCAATGTTATGTATTAAAGGTAGATTAGTTAATATAGAGCGCAAAGTATAGGGGTAAAAAGTAGGGTCAATTGATAAGAAACTTTATATTCTACCAGACAAAATCTTAAAAATCCAAATTAGTAATAAGAATTATAAGGTTAAAAAGTTTGGACACTACTTTATTGTGACCAACCAACTACAATTCATATAAAGTACCCAATGTTTTTGAGCCTTGTATGAAAACTTAGTTAAAAACCTTTGGGCAATAGTTTAATTTACAGTCCAATGTCCCTTCCCTCCCTGTTTATTTTTCCATGTTTGCTTCTAAAATGTATGTCTGCCTTGTTCTACTATCTCCATACATAGCCTAGATGAGTACAGCCCAACAATTAAAACCTTTTCTAAAAGTCATGCTTGTCCTATTCAAAATGTGCGTGCATGTGTGTGTGTGTGTTCGTGTGTGCAAGGTGTTTTTCAAAAGTAGATAAAAGCAACAAAAAAGTTGAATGTTTTAGTCTTTTTGAAACAAAAAATCTCGTAAACTGCTTAAGGTTCTTTTATAGTTGAACTTCTTATTGTTCAAGGGAAGTTTTGCTCCATCGTAACGTAACAAATTGCTCACAGAGACAAAATTAATCCATTCCTCACAAAAATACAAAAAAAAGACAGTTTTAATTATATCAGAAATTTCAAAATAATAAAAAATATTTTTTTTCAAACTTATCATTAGTTCAATTACTTTTAATACAACAAACTTTTAATTTTATTACTTCAGGTATAAATGATAAACTGTGTTTAACATTAAGTATTTCCATACACAATTCTTAGAGGGAAATATCGACATCACAAAACACATTGCAGTTACCATTCGACATAAACATAACATTTGTAGAGAAGCGTCGCTGCAATAAAATTGCGCTGTAGCGTATGTACGTCCTGCTGCCTTGTTTATGTAGGAAGTGTGCCTAATAATCTATTTGTTAGGGATTCGCGACAAATACTGGGACAGAGATATAGCACCAGAAGAGTGACTATTTTGCCTTCAACTTTTTTATCAGCCATAACTGTTCATTTATACCATGCTACTGTGTTGTTATTCTGTAAACTGTAAGCATACTTTATTATTGAAAACATACCTAAAAATAAGATATAGCATTAAAAGATTAAAAATATTATCGAATTTTACACATAAAAACAGTATATGGCTTTTTTTCTTTATTTATGACAAATATTGCATGCTTTTTTACTAATATTTAGATATTTTACTTCTTATTGATTGGAGACTATACATTTTTATAGGGAGGGGGGGATTGTCTATCTCCCCAAAGTGTAGTATAATAAAAGATTCTTAACTTTTTCTACCCCCCCCCCCCATACAATGCATGAACAATGATTATCTAACGGGTATATTTATATAAATTCTCTGTTTTTGGAAGGATATAGAAAAGATATCTTAAATTTATTTTTTTCTTACAGGGACTTTTTTGTCACTTTTAAAATTTTTTTAAAAAGTACAAAAACACTCTGACAAGTGACGAACGGATTTAAGGATGACTACAATTATAGAGAAGCATGGCTAATAAAAAAGCACAAATATTAAGAAGTTTAAATGGCAAAGCAGCTCTATACAATATTAAAAAAGTTTTGGCTCAAATTTTAAAATCCTATAAATAATTATTTTCATTTAAGTAAATATGCATAAAAAATCAATATTTAAATGCAAAAATCAATCAAAAAAACGCATCTTTCGATAGCACAAAGAAATTGAAAAAATGCACAAAAATTCAGGGAGTTAGTGAATACATTGTATTTTTGTAATTTTGTAATCATGTTATCTCATTCGTTGGCAAAAAACTTTGGGTACTATTATTGCATTTTTATTAGTGTGTTTTATACTTTAAAACCAATAGTTTTAATCTTAAAAAGGTTAATAATGTTTATTACCATTTTGGATGTATATTAACCCTTAACGGTCGGGGGGGGGGGGCGTTGAACGCCCCCCCATCCAGTTTTTTCTATCTCATTTTCTGTGTGTGAAAGATAAAGAGCCCAAACTGCGTGACTTTTTAAGTTTGGGTATGACACATAACTGAGAGTTGGAATTTTTTGAATATCTCCATCCTGGCGGGCACAGGATGCCAGCAAACCTGGCAGGGTCATCCAGGTAAAGAGCAAAATATTTTTTTGACTTAAACAAAGTATTTTATCTTGCCAAAATACTAAAATATCCTCTAGTAGTACATCCTTATATGAAATACAGGTGTTCAAGTCAATTTCAGGTTCCAGGTATGATCCTGCAGGTCCTGATCCTCCAGGTCTCCAGAAATCTTTAAAAGGCTCCTGTGGCCTCAATTTTTTACTTAGAGACTTCAAATTTTAAACTTAAGCTTTTCTTACATGTCTACATAACGTATTAAAATTTCATAAAGATCCACCGCCGTTTTCCCGCCGACTGCGGCGGCTAGCAGCTGCCAAGTACAGCTGCGGCCGCTGAAATTTATATTTTGACATTTCAAATATAAAATTTACATAAAGATAAACATTTTCTGCAAAAAAATTGTTCTTCTAGCTTCAAAAATAAGAAAATTACAGCCGTTTGAAATTTTTAAGTAAAAAAGGACCTAAAAACAAAGGTTGTTAAATAAAAGGGTGAAGGAAGCGAAAATTGACTTTGACTTACTTAAGGTCGGAAATTCATCATAACACAGGGGACTTGTACAAAAAAATTTATCCCTCTAGCTCTAATAGGAACTGAGATAATATGGGGGGGCGTTGAACGCCCCCCCCCCCCCCCCCCGACTGATTAAGGTGCGGCAAGGGGCCCGACTGTTAAGGGTTAATTTATCGCCAATTGTCTTATGCCTTAAGATAGCTGACAAAAATGTAAGGTACAGGAAGGGGTCAATGAAAGATAATCTTTCGTCCTATTGTAACACCCCCACACACTTAATCTTTAACGGGTAAGGCATTTATAAGTTACGGGGGTGGACCCGAATCTCAGAACATTTATAAAGCTTAAATAATAATAGAAGCACTATTGGTCAAAGGGTCAGTAACATATTACACAAATAAATACATCAAGCTACGTAAGTTAATAAGACTGGATTTCAAACTGTTTTATGTTCCCATTTGCTTTTCCCTGTACCCATGTTATGCATAAAAATAATACTTTAGATTTCATTCATTTCTTTGTTTAGGCATTTTTCACGGAAATTAAGGGGTAGGTAAATTTTTTTAAGCAAAAAAAGAATGAATATATACAATAGAGCGAAGACATAGCATTTAATATTCAGGCTTATCTTATTAAAAACTTTTACTTTTTTGAGTATGTGCGTATGCTTTAAATGTCTTTACACGTACCTGTAACGTAATTTTACCATTTGAGAAGCAATGATATTTAAAACATACAATTTAAGTATCTCCTTGTAGGATTAGTAAGATCAAAAAGATCTTTGAAGGGTTACCCTTCCTGCAGGGTCTAAAAATTAGTCTAGAAAAGTTACCTACATGAATTTTTCTTTGAGAATACTTCTTTTTTCCTATTTTAAACCTATATACTTATATTTTAATTCTGACTTTGTTTGGTTATTGTTTAGAAGTGCATATAGTGTTTCTAATTGACTCAAGAACAGTTTTTGAGACTTTAAGCAGCGACTAAATCACACTACATTATAAGGCTTAGTTAAACAGTGATTTTTGGATGATTTGAATGACTGTAGACCCAGTCCTAACATAACATTGTTACCTTTTAACCTCAATTTAACATCACAACAACAGAATCAAATATTACAATTATTTTTGCTTTATTTTTAACACAGATACAAAACGTGTAGATTGTTCAAAAAGCCTATTTTAGAATGCTAATAGAGCTTAGAATATAAAAACATTTTAAAATCCTTTATCTATATTATGAAATAAGTTAGAAAAGTAGGGATATTTGATACAAAAACCTTTTTTTTTTCTTCAACTATTCTTCCCACCATTGGAATATTGACAGGGAAAATTTGTCATCAATTTAGCTTGCTAATATGGACCTCATTTATTGGTCAGTCCGTTCATCCAGTAAAAGGGGAGGGGGTGGATTGGAGTACATGAAAATCTGGTGCAAAATCCAAGATATGAAATATCGATTTTTTTCCAGAGAAACAAATCAAAATATTAAAAAAAATTATATTTAATGTCAAAAATATCTTAATTTCTTTAATATTTTTATAATTCAAAAGAGCTTTTTTACAGTGTAGTGAAGTAAATGAAGAATGTTTTTAACATCAAAGCCTAATTTCTTAAAAATCTACTAGGTTTGTTTCTTTAATTGAGTTTCAAAATTTTTTTTGGAAACATAACACAACATTAAAATCTTACAATTTTCAAGGATTTTTATAAAAAATTATGTGATACTTTTAAAACTATTCTATATAAAATAAACATTTTTAAAGTTTGGCCTCTGAATGCAATCTATGTATAATAAATAATCAATCTAGTCAAATGCATAAAATACTGTTTCTTAAAAATTAAAATTGCGCCAAAGTGAAATAAAAATTATATTAAATTTATGATAATAGTATCTCTAAAAAAGTGCAAAACTTATATGAAACAAAACTATGTCAGGTAATTGTACATAAATCGAGTTTTTAGGGTGCCTCCGTTTTAGAGGTCTTTATTGACAAAGAAATAGGTTAGATCCTAAACAATTGTTGCATTTTTGGCGATGAAAAGGTAACACAAATACACCTTTTTTACAAAGGCATCAAGATACATTTGAGGTTTTTTAAAGGTAATTGAAAAAAGCAATCCTTAAGGTTTTAACCTTTCACCACCTTTATTGATTTCAACACTATCACTCAATAGAAGTAGATAGATAAATAGGTAGATACATATATAGGTAGATAGACATATAGAGAGTAGACAAATAGATAGGTGGATAGATAGATAGGTAGACAAATAGATAGGTAGATAGATAGATAGGTAGACAAATAGATAGGTAGACAAATAGATAGATATATAGATATAAAGGTAAGGGGACAGATAGACAGATAGAAAGGTAAACAGATAGAAAGGTAGACAGATAGATATATATGTAGATAGATAGGTATACAGATAGATAGGTATACAGATAGATAGGAAGATACACAGGCAGTTTATTTAGCCAATTCGGAAAAAATCGTTAATTAATCAAACAAATAGCAATTTTAATTATTACTTTTTTTGATTATGGACATTATTAACATAATTCCACCCACGTTAAATTGTTAAACCGCTCCTAATTTGTTCATTTTTATCATATTTTAGTAGTGAAGCTTATCTATTTATCTTAGATATAAGTATAGTTATAAGTGATATTATCCCGTGCACTCGTTGAGTAATTTTTCCAAAGCTTATTGGTCAATGGATGGAAGGTAAAACTATAGAAGTATTAAAATCATTTAAACATTAATGCTAAGAATCAACATTTCATTTTCAAATCAACTATTCAATCTTTATAATAGAATATATCGGTTTTTAGAATGAAAACATCCATGTTAGCGAAGCAGCATTTAGACGCAGGACCAAAAAATAAGAATATGGAAAATGATTCCTTAAACCTATAAAAGTATGTATGCTGTGCTTGTAACAAAGTAACTTTTCACCTCCCAAGAGATAGAGGGGTAAATTGTGAGTATATTTATGATATAGTGAAAGAGATAATAAAGGAGAGAAAAGCAGATAAATAAATAAAGAGAGAAATGTGGGGAGAGAGAGAAAAAGAGAGAGATAGAGTGAGAGAATGAATGGGAAGAGAGAGAAGATATGGTTTTGATGTGTTTGAAGATAATGTATGCACGATATCACGACAAGCAAGGCATAAACATACTTTCAAACAAAAAAATGCACATTACTGTTGTTTTCATTATCTAAAAATTGCCTGCATATTTCTGTGCTACTGATGGAACCTTTTTTATGTAAAATATTGTTGGTATGTTATTGCTGCGCTTATTATATAAACATAAATGTTTTTTTAAAAAGAAAACTAGTCCCTGTCTCCAATCACGATCCATGATTCACACATTTTTGTAAGGGTGTTCCCCCTCTCTCCTTAACCCATATTCAAGGTTTATTTTCTTCAGGTTAGGAAATTATAAGTCCTTCTCTCCCCTTTTTCCTAATTGTATTGATTGATTTTTAAAAGTCATATAGCAACATCCATCAATGATAGAATCTAAGAAAATTATCTTTAACCAGGCAGTTCTTTTAGTAATTTAATATGGATTTTCATAATTTGAACAAGAATTGAGGTACAGCCTATAAACATATCAAACATTTATTCTTTTTACAAGAAACATAGGAGTTGAAAACTTTTTGTTTCAAACTTCATTATACAAATAAACTTATACTTTTATACCTTTGTGTAAAAACTCCTTACGAAGTATATGTTATAATAAAACTCAATCACATATGTGTGCTTTTTGTACCAGTGCTACTCTATAACTTACAGTAGGGAAGCCAAACTTTAATCCAATACAACAAATGGATAAACTTAAAAAGCTAACATGCAGGCAAGTTGCACTTTTAGGCTTCGCTACACTATCATATTAACATCCTTGTTAAAAGACAATAACATTCCATTTTGATGAAATTTTGATATCCAAAATTTAGTGAATAATATTGCAGAAGAGACAATACGTTTTGATTAGATAATGATCATTTTTTGACTGGTGAAATATTAGTAAAATAAAAATTGTATTTTACCCAGGGAGCAAGGAGACATTGAGCTTGTTTATTACACTAGTCCCCAAAGTTTTATAATAACTTTTTCTAATTCGTTGCTTAACAACTTTGGTGATCTTCTTGAATTGGTTGGTTATTAAGTTGAGTGTCTAAACTTTCCACCAATTATTGTAATCTACAAAAGGTTTAACTTCATGTATCATCAATAAGGATGTATATTTATTTATTTGCCATTTTGTTATCCCTTTAGATCACTGACTTTACCGCATAAAGAATAACAATAAGCAAAGGAGAAATGCTTTTTTATTTAAACTTGATGTAACTTGAAACTCAATAAAAATTTTCATTCATCCAATCAGTAAAAATAACTAGAATGGTTAACATTTTTCATCACCGTCTTTCTGAAGATTGCAAAGAATTGAAATTTTAAGTTAAAACTTAATAGAATTTAAAAATATTATTTACTTTAAAATAACTTCTTTTATGTATACTTTTATACTATCGATCTTCCATATAGTAGTTATATCTTATCATATAATTATAATCAGGTATACAAGTATGCACAATAATATAACAACCTCTTAATCATATCAAATTCATTATTATATGAATGTAGATAGTATTTTGAAAAAAGAAACTTCAACGATTGGCAAAGAAACATCGTAAAAAAACTTTATCTTGTTTGTCGGTTTATCCCCCTTGAATAAATTCTAATGAAAATAAGGAAAAGACAGATATAAAAGTAACGGGAAAATAAGTGATAAAGAAGAATAGGCAAAAAAAAGGTTTGATATTACAGGGAATAAATGATATTTAGGATAAAAATACTCAATACGTAAAAGGCAATAAGTAGAATCTTAGATTTAGCCTTACCTATTAGATATATAATCATGAAAGAAACAACAAAATAAAAATTTCTCTTAAATATAATTCAATATTCATCACTAAAGTTGATCAAACCTCTAAATGACTGTAGATTGTTTCGACAAAGCTTTTCTAAACCCCATATTAAAACAGATAATAATTGTTTGTAGTAAAATCACTTACCTAAAATAAAACAAAATATGTTAAAATAAATTATTTATAATATCATAAAAAAAGTAAAACTATAGTCTAATTCATAAAACCTTTTATCCCTGAAAACTGCATTAATGCAAAGATTTTACAATCGATTTGCCACCTTTATCCTCAATATTTAAACAATTAAATAAAACAAGAATGACTCATTCCAAAAAAAGGTGAATTTCATCTATTTAATTGATATTTAAGCTTTAAGTAAATTGCAAAAGAATTGAGTTTTTTTTAGTAGAAACAGGTATATTTTTGTTTTTTTTTTGCTTTTCCTCCACTTTTTCGTTTTTACCTGTCTAATTAGGGACTTCTAGAAAGTAAAATAAAAGGAAATATAGAGAGCGCAGAGATAAGGGATTTGAAAGAAAACTTATGAGTAGACAGAAGGACAGCAATAAAATGAAGTGTGGCTGCGCTACTAAAAAAGTAACAGCTAGGGTGTGCCGTATAAAATAGTTATTTTTCACGATTTACAATTTTATAACGTCAAATAAATGTATTCGGATATTTACAACCATTGCGACTTTGTAGTTTTTTAAGAAAAATAAGATTTGGATGCATTTTTATTCTTTCAATGGATAAGAAATAATTTGACTGTCGTTAATGCTTATATTCAAAACTGCAATATATATATTTTTTTTTTTTTGGGGGGGGGTTACGTTTTTTAGTTTGTCCCTTTCATATCCCCAGTGCAAAGCGTTAAAATGCAAAACAGTAATGATATAATAAAACAGGAATCTTGGGACTAAGTCATCTGAAAAATTGTCATTTGTCTTTAAATAATCATTATTAAATCAAAGTTTAATTTTTAAATAGCTGCTTCATTTCTAATATTTAATTTACTTATTCTAAATAATTATACAATATACATATAATATATATAGGTGTAATAAAAATGGAATCTTATTATTAATTGGATCTTAAACCAAACTATCATGTACTCTTGTACTTAAATTTGTGGTTGGCTAAAATCCCCTTCCCCTCCATCCATCCCATGTACCCTTTCCCCTCTTCTCTTACTGGATGAATGAACTGACCAATAGTGAAGTCCATGTTAGCACACTAAATTAACGACAATTTTTCCCCTGCCATAATATCCACGTATATTCTATATCCATTTACACAAATTAATAGACTGGTATACCCTAATCTAAAAGCCGTACCCATGACAGCAAATCAGGTAGTTTATTTGCCAGAGTCTTGTTTTACAAGGGGTGTGATAAAACATTTTCTCAGAGTGCACTATCCCTCTCTAGCGTGGTAATAAAGTTGCACTATTCTAAAATCTAAAAAGCCTTACTCTTAAGATGCAATGAAAAGATATAGGGATATTTAAATATGCTGAAAAATTGTCTTATTTTTGACATTTTTTGGGATAAATTATCATGCTAAAAGAAGTATTATTCAAAGTTTTTAATAGATAATGGTTCCCCTCCCCCATATAGTCAAATGCATTTATTCCTAAGCCCTTAAATAACCTAACCTCAGCTTAAACACTAAAAATTATATTTGATATACAGAAATTTGCATGTTATAGAATTTTTTAAAGATTTTGTTACTTTTTCTTTCATGGATATATTATGGATTAACCCAAGCACCAAACTCTTCAATTACACATCTTTTGTCTTTAATGTGAAAGTTATTTCCCCTACTCCAACTAATATTATCCTAAGACTGACATAATTGCAGTAAAAACCATATTTTACAATATTCAAGCCGAGGTTCGAACCTTTGCCCTTCCATTTATCCCGTATGTGCAATGTCTCTAAAATAGAGATGGATAAAAATGATCACATTTGGCTATAAAAAGGATACATAGATACCCTGTTAGATGTTAGGAGCTGTTATTAAATCAACATAAGACATTGTCATTATCATAATAGTGTCGATATATTATCAAACTAGGTTTTACAACAGCAAGAAATTTTATTCATGACAAATTTTTATGTCAATATATATCTACAAATGTTTGTCAGCGAATTACTTCCATTTTAACAGGGTTTATGTATACATCTTCTTTGATGCGGCTATATTCATTTATATTACAGTACACACCAGAAATGCAGGGATTAGCCAATGGAAGTTAATTCCAACATTCAATTTTAAAACTACACTTTTTACCACGTTACTGTTTCTGAAGAATAATTACTAAAATGTATTCAAGGCTGATATATTATTGGCATGTTGTTATAAGAGTTATATGCCGAAAATATACACTACATTATAACCAAAATTAATCAGTACTACTAAGGACATATATCTACCATATAACAATGTTCTAAAAATGGAATTAAGACAATAAAAATGTTTGACATATATATTGAGTCTTATTGTATTAGCTTTTTTAATTCAAATGTTAAAACTGAAGCTTACTTTCCTGATCCTTTTATTCAGGCTTTTGAAAAAGTCATAGATCAAAAGAGTTTAAGTTTCCTATAAAAGGTTAGGTTATAACCCACGGGAAAAAACAAGGATGAAATCATTCCTAAGTAGCGAAGCAAAGAAATATAAACGATCAAGACTTTGTAAGACCCTAATAGAATTACTGACGTACCAACACACACAAAAGTGAAAAAAATGTATTTTGAAAAGAGAAATTATATTAAAATGTCAGCTGTATATCATTAATTGCGCCTAAGAAAATTACGATATGTGACGGACTGACATACGGACAAAGTTAATTATATAGTAGCTTGATTTTCTGCTAAATAAAAACTAAAAACAAATTAAAACAAGATGTTCGCCCTTAACAAGCTACAAAAATAGAAAGATTAGATTAACTTTTTTGAAGAAAAAAAATTAAAATGCATGAAAGGCTTTTATTTTATTTTCCACATGAAAAGTTATGCCTATTTTTGTATTGAAGCAAAAGTGTATAAAAAGAATAATATTAAGTAAGACATGTAGTTTCAATAATTCCTTCAAAATATGACATTTAAATGAATCCGTCAATCAAAAAAGTAACCACGGTCATTGTTTAACTGTTGATCATGGAAGAACGTATTATGATTTTTTCAAAAGGCTTCGCTTTTTTTTGAAAAAATCGTCCTATTACTAATTTGTATTATAAAAATACAATAAAAAGTACAATGGGCGTAAATAAAATCTATAACATTTGTTGAGGAAATAAGGTTATTAATATTTACTTTTGAAATTTTCAAACAAAATGGAAATGATATTCCATCTGTATACGAAATATTTTGCTTGTAACTTTTTTATTTTATTTGTTATCCTATCAACAACAAGACTGGATGTCATACAGAAATGTAAATAAATACTAATGGCTCTAAATTTTAATAGGGATGGAAAATAATAGCTTTAAACCATCCCAAGACTTAAATCTAGATAATATAATAGCCAATAACCATCTAGGAATCTATGTGAAGGTTCTTTAAAAAAGAATAACTTAATTGGTTTAATAGTGATCGAAATCTTAAGCTTCATACAAAAATAACTTACTAATAATTCAACTTCTAAAATATTAAAAGCCTTTATTATGATTTAAATTACCTTTGCTTAGAATACAAAAATGATTTTGAGCTTATTATTAGCCTTCATAAGCTAAATTGTGCTTATTCTTATACATATACAATACAGAACTAAGACGAAAACGCCCTTATGAAAAGTATTATGAAATGAATCGTAGATTTTTGTAGGATTCAAAGGGAAAATCCTTTAATTTTGCAGTAGAACGTCCAATGCCCCCTGTTTAATAGTAAGTGTGTCATATTAACTTATATACTTCTCTTAAAATGTGTGAAATTGTAATTAAAAGACGCTACCTGGTCTGATTAGGTTTTGCAAGGTCATTGCCTTACAGGTTTCATTTACTTACAAAATGTGGAATTTTGCTGTTACTTCTTTCTATCTCAAGCTCTTTCTTCGAGCTTTCAGTATCTTCAGCTTCAATATTTTAAGGTTTAATGTTCATTAAAGTTTAAAATATAACAAATTTATCTCGGAGGTCATTAAAAAGATATTTTGCCAAAAAACCTTCTGAAACTATTTAGTTTTAATTCTAATTGTTTATTTATATTTTATATTTGGACCAAATCTTAATATTTTGGGTGTAGCCTCTCTAGAAAAAAACTAGACGGCCTAAAAACCAATAAACGTACAAAAAGTATATTTGGTTTTATATTTGACTTTGTATTTGTTTTGGTCAGGTTTAGGTCTAGTTCGCGAGATATTATCTTGATAGTGGAGTTGAGATTCCCTACCAAAAAGTAGCTGAAACCAAACCTAATTTGCCTAAGATTATATTAAGCATTTCTACAATAGTCTATGATATAACGCTTTTCTAATAACGCTATGCTAAAATATGTTTGTAATTCTCTTCATTTTGTATTTAACATACCTACCATTTTTTAAATTAGACGATGTTTAAAACTAATGATTTTGAATTTGTAGCATGCTTTAATTAAAATAGATTTTAATTACCTTAAAACTTAACAAGTTTTTAACCTTCTTTAAAACACGGAAAAACAACAAAAATTGTATCATTAAAAACTTTAAGCCTTAGAAATTTTCTAGGTTAAAATAGACATGGCATGTGTAAAAAGAATAGCTAAAATATTTAAAACAAATAGTTTACAAATATTTTTAAACTAATGTAAAGCCTCAAATTAAAGCAGAAGAAAATCAGTTCAGTCACCTCAGAATCTGAGAAAGAAATAAAGGCGATTAAAAATTGGTTAAACTTAACTTTTTCTTCTTTTACTATATCCCTAAGTTCTAGAGCTTTGTGACTAATCAGTAATCAGTTTGCCTGTAAAATTCAAACAAAATTCACCTAAAAGTCACGGATATAAAGGGATAAGACAATTGACTATAAATTTATGAATTCATCTGATTATTAAAAAAAAATTACTCCTTCACATTGCTTAAAACTATGTCTGAAGTTTTAGGCTACTCCTAATTTGTTCCAACCTATCAATATCTATAAATCTTTGGGTACTAGTATAATTTACTGTGCAATGTCCCCTTCCTCCTGGCTTAAAAAGAGAGGTAAATAAGAATATAATTTGCACGGAAAATGAACGTTCGACTTTATATGATAATGCCCCCACCCCCCCTTTTTTATTAACTGGTTCTGTTATTGGTTGGACTAAATATAATTAAAGTAATGTTGGAGCAGGATTAGATTGTATAAAGAAAAACTTTTAGAAATATTATCATTCAACAAATGGGTAGCTTTGTTTAGCATAAGTTAAGAAAGGAGTTGTAATTTAATGTCTAATGTGATATTCCTGTATCCTTGATTCAAAATAAGAAAATCACGTCTGCCCTATTATTTGTTTACAACCCCATTTTTATTTTTTACAAGCCAACAAATATAAGTTTTCAATTAAAAAGAGACAATCATGCCCATTAGCAGCGCAGCAATGATAGGCATAAAATTGTCAGTTTTTGATAAAACTTGATACAACAAATTTTTTCGTTATCGCAAAGGGAGGGGACATAAGGCTGGACACTATTATTCAAAGTTGTTACAAAATTTTATATTATAGTTACCACAAAAACTTTGGGTACTTTTATTTAATTTTGATTTGTTGGTTCCAATCAAGTGATGTCCAAACTTTTCAACTAATAATTTAAATCAATAGAAGCAATCTACATTTATTTATTTGTTCTTAAATTTGTAAAGATTAATCTGTTGAGACTCAAGAATACACCATGGTATTGTAAAAGCTTCGCTTAAAAAAAAACTTGAGTTTTTGTTGTCTTTCTTGCTAAAAAGCTTTCAGAATACGATAAGCATAAAATCTTTCGCGCTTTTTTACTAAGTACTTAATACTTATGGCTTTAACATTGGACATTTTGACAATTTCACATTAACCAAAAGTGGACCACGGCCAAATTTTTTTTTAAAGGAGAAATTAGATTTAGGTTAATTTAGGTAACAGGATTAAAAGAGGAGCCCCTAAGGAATGGGCAAGAAACATTTCAAATAAAGGGAGTGCTGGTCTTTAAGGGATAAAATCGAGCTTTAAACGCTAAATTATCTTATTCAGTTCACTAACATATTTTCATCAAATTTAAATTTATAACTTATTATTTGTTGTTGTTTTAAAACAAGGTAAAAATGTAACAGTAAAAAGACAGGGTCAATTAAATCCATGAAAAGCGTAGCAATATCAATCAAAAATTAAAAGGTATATCCTTATAATAAAGTGACAGGATGTCTGTTTGTTTGTCTGTCTGTCTGTGTGTCTGTTTGTCTGTACCGAAGGATCTGGCTAAACGCTGAATCGTCCTGGTTCTCCTTAACAGGATAGCTTCTCATAGCCCGGGAAGGTTTATAACTATTTTGGGGGAGGGTACCACCACCCTCCCCAGAGAAATCGACAAAATAAAAAAATAAGAAACGCGGAACTGCGGACATTTTTACAATTAGCTAAAAGCATAACTAACACCATCTATCGGCGAAAAAAAAATCTTTTGGTAAATAGGTGATTTCAAAATAGATTGAAAGAAACAATTCTATGTGTCCCTAGAGGCCTCCACTATTTTACAAGCTAGAAAAGAAATAACTAAGAAATGTGTGTAATACGTTAATTTTTTTATTTTATACTTTATTTTAATAAAGGTACTAAGAAAGAGAGGGAATGTCTGATTGAGCCAATAGGAGAATCGCATCGGAATTTACATTGGATCTCATTGGTTGAAATTATGTACACATTTTCCTACGAAGGCATGTTTTTTTTCATTTCATACATACATAAAAGTCAGCTGTTAACAGTATATTTTCTTAGTAGAAAGCTTTGCGGAATCAGAATTAATTGCCCAAAAATTTCGTTTACAATTTGAAAGCTTGAAACAAAGTTGGATTCTTAAAAAAAAAGTTAGGCTGGCAACTCGCTGGTGAGGCAAAATTATTTTTGTGAAAAATCCTCCAAAGTCGAATAAAAAAATTTACAAAAATGAAATAAAATCTTAAGAGGGTTATTAACATATGATTTTGTTTAATTTTTGTAGATTTTTAATGTGCTTTTGGATGATTTTTCACAAAAATAATTTTGCCACACTATCGAATAGCGAGTCTATCATTTTTTAAGAATCCACATCAGCTTGAGTCGAAAGTAAACAATACTTTTGTCTGCTAGGAATGTTCTCTCTTAGATTTGACGAAAAAAGGGTTCAGAATATTCTTCTACTCTTCTATTTCTATTTTTATTTTCTAATTATCTGCGCTACTAAAATATGTATTTTATTACTCTAAAAATAGTAAAAAACCACAATCTTTGATATTCAATTTAATATATTTTTCACATTCATACATGAATTAAATGGAACTTTTCGTTTATTTTATGTATTTATGTACTTAATTGGGGGTGTGGAACACTCATACCAAATTTTTTGGGATGTTGGGCTATTGAATTGTGTTTTTTAAAGAGGTGGGTTAACATATCCCATGCTAATATCGAAATAGATTAACCTACACCTATAAAAAGCTTCCCTGTAATTCAATAGAGTACACAGTCCGTCTGTTGATGAGATTATATTAACTATTTTAGTATACAGATAGTAAATAAAGCAAAATTAATATTTAAAAAATAACAAAATATACTCTGTCTTTCAGTCCGCATATTAATTTTAAAACAATAAAAAAAACCTAGTTTCCTTTTACAATAATCTATATAACTGTCTGACACGTTCTTGGAAAATTTGATAATCAATTATAAATTCTATCAATTTTATGTATTCCAAAAAATCATCCTTTTTTATCATTTACAGCAGTTATGAATCGTAAAAGGGTTAAAAGGTTAAAAAGACAGTTGCTCTATGAATAACTTTGTACGTTAAAACTTTTTTTTTGTTATTTAAAAAAAAAACTTATATTGAATTATATGAGTGTAATTGTTAAAGAAAACGTGTATCGTTATATCGTAATACAGAAAACTCTTATGACATATTTAGTAAATGAGTTTGATCCGTAGAATAAATATATTTCCAACTATCTTTCAGTAGCTCTTCAAACGTCAGATGGTAACTGTTTAAGTTGTTCTCAAGATCTTACTGGACATAATACATACATACAGAGTACAGACAAACATCCTGTTATTCTAATATATAGGATAATAAAGCAGGGATGAAGGGGATAATGGGCTGTTTATTACACTAGTCCCCAAATTTTATAAAAAAAGTTTTCTTATTCGTTTGCTTAACAACTTTAGGGCTTTTATTGAATTTTGATTGGTTGAATCATTAATATGCGTGTGCAAACGTTTCAACCACTACAAAAGAGTATATTATAAGTGGGGATATAGATCAATTAGTTGGCCATTGTCTTTTCCTTTCAGACCCCTGATAATAAAGACATTTTAATATTAAATAAGTTCCGTTACTTTTATTATTTGATGGAAATAAAGAATTAAGATTTACCTTTCAAATTAATTCCTTGACACTTTTAGATTTGAATTGTTTTTGTTTGTTTGACAATAATTTGTTTCATTGCTGGCTTTAAAAGGTGACAAAAATTCACGGATTCTAGGGATTTGCTTTCGAACATTTACATTTAAAACACTTTTTTTAGATTTTTTTTGTTTAAAGAAGGAATCTTAGACTTTTCAAGGCTGTAAATATATCAACATAGTATCATTATTAGATGTGCATTACATCGTCATTAGATATTTTTTAGGTGTAAAGATTAAAATTGTAATATTGGACAAAATAAATTAGCTGTTAGAAAAGCCTTTTTACTAACTGTATATAAACAATCTTGAGAAAAATTGACGCTTTTTCTCCAGACAAATTATCCTTTCATTCGTAAGAAATGACACAAAAAATGGAACGACGTGTTACATTTGATTTTTAGTTCGAGTGTTTATCTTAAATCTAAACTTTAAAAATGGTAAACATTTCTTTACGCAAAACACCTGTTTTTTTTTACAAAATAAGATTAAATATTATATATTACAAAATCCAAATTATCGGAACTTAAAAACATTTTCAGCTCCAAACAAAATACATTTAAATCTCATCATCTTTATATAAATGTGGCAGTATTTTGTTCTAGTATTTTATGAAAGTCAGTCTTAACCGATTGAGTGATAAAATCTAGGGCCCTTTACTTGCACGCCCAATGTATTTTAGGAGGAATTAAATACTTTGTGATATCTACAGAATTATATGTATATTGATAGAATTGCTGTCGTTATTGAACGTCTATAGTACATACACATAGCCCAAAGCGTTTGAAGTTCGACAAGGATAATTAGATCCAAATAAAATATAATATTGATACAAATCTCCAAAGCACGACTGAGTAATATTATTATTCATGCAATAAATTTTAATATATTTTCTGACTAATACAAAATATTAAATTTGTTGTCTCAATACTTATAACAGAATAACATGAATCATATATACAATTTTAAAACAAAAACGTATATTCATTTACAGCTTAGCTACATTAGTGAATATAGCTTAGACATGGACAGGATAAAAAAAGCAAAACTACGATAACACATGCAATATAGAAAGACATAAAAGTAGATAGAAATGCGCATTTTTTGCTGTACGTCGTTATACGTGGACAAAGTATTTTACAGCGCAGCTACGCTGCTCTATAGAGAATTAGAATTGGCCCCAGTGACTTGTGGAAGTATAGATTAAAGCCTAAATAAAATTTGGAACAATAACCAAAACGGGGGAGATAAAATATGGAACTAATCTAATTATAAAAGAACAATCAAAGATTTTTTTTACAAAGCGAAGCTTTTCTACATCTTATGAGTGTCAAAAACGCTCGTAAGTCCATATATATATTAAGTTATTAACCCTTTTATAATGACACTTTAACAAGTGGGTTCTATAAAAGGTAGCGACTCTGTAACCAACAAGCCCTAATCAAACATGTTGGTTCATTTTAACTTATTAATACCAATTCTTTTTTTATGTTATTATTATGTTAAGTCTGTTTGTTTGTTTTGTATAAAATGAGAGAAACGGCAAATAAACTGCATATCTATAATACAAAGTAGAACGATGTCTATCCGTCTGTCTGTCCATCCGTCCCTTAAGATCTCGGTAACCACTAAACTGATCGGATTCTACTCTTCAGGGTATCTACCTATTGGTCCTGTGGTGGTTTTAAGCTATTTTCTTGGGGGGTGGGACACCCCCAACCCCCCCAAAAACAAAAAAAAATCACCCCCATTTTTTTTGTAAGAAATATCCTTGGTCCTTTGTAGAAGATTCCTTTGTGGAATATTTCCTTTGTGGAAGATTTCCTTGGTCCTTCTTATTTTTTTTTTTACAAATTTCACCTTACACTTTTTTACCATCTCTTGGGGCAAAGCCCCTAGAGGCTAGGGGCGAAGCCGCTAGTTCTTTATATAGCATTAAAATCCGATAGATCATTCCATCAGTTGATCGAAACCTAGTTGGAAATGTAATGATACAAAATTCCAATAACATCCAATCTATATAAAAAAACATTACACTTAAAACAATATAATGTATAAGGACATATAAACTATGATAGTTATTTCAAGGGGATACATAATCAGGGGGGGGGCGGGGTGTATCTTCGGGGGGTGAATGATTCATTGTTAAAGTCGCGGAATCTATAATTAAACAGTCGGAAATATTCAAATAAATATCTACACAGTTCAGTCCTTTAATGTTTACTAAAAGGTTACATCATTTATTTATATACTGAAAAGTATTTTATTTAAGTTAAAATTTAACAATTTAAGCCATTTTAACCTATCAAGTTTACAAGACAATGTTAAAATAAAGCCTTCTTGGCCAATTAAAAATTAATGATTGAGTCAAAATGAATAAAGAGGATTTTTGGAGGTCTAAAAATATGTAGGTTTAACTAAAATAAATTTGTTAACAATTTTGATCTTAGATAATATTATTTAAGGTTCGAACTGCGGATATTTGTTAGACATGAAGACATAAAGGACAATAGGATATAAGATTTGGTAAACAATAATAAATATTTTCATCAGTACCATGTCTGTTTATAGCACTTCATATATTTTAAATGATTTATGAATTATTATTTGCGCATTTTTTTTTTCTTTTATGTTGTTACTTCATCAACATAAGATGCATTCAAAATCATATTTTAGTTAACTATGATTTTAAAGTAAATATCAAGTCCATAAAGTGTCAGCAATGACATTAAATTTGTCGATTTAAACTATTGAGATAACATTATTATCATACATTTGAGAACTATCAAGTTGTTATATGAATATGTTATATGTTATTATATCAGGCAAATTATCATCTGGAAAAGCTTGACAGCCATGACAAAGACGATTGTATGTCAAGACAGAACTATAAGTTCAACAGGGACAATTGTGTCCTAAAGTAGAGATGTATAGCCATAAAAATGTGAAAATTTGACGTTTTTTTCCTTGTTGGCATACCTTAGTTTTGACACGGGGAAATTCTAAAAATGTTTACCAAACTAAAGAATATAAAAGTTTATGGATACAGTGTTGAAAAATTAGCATCAACCATTCTCCTTTTAGAGCACTATACCAACCTAACAGAGTATTTTAGGCTGTTTTCCTCTAATAGCATAACCTGCCACTCTCTCCCCTTTATTTAGAAAAAAAAATTAAAAAGGGCGTAGGGTAGTTTTTCTTAGGTTTTTGATTTAATACTTTAGGCAGGTTTGGTAAGGAACTTCGTACCCCGCAGGGTTAGAACTCACAAAATGGGTTAGGCAGAGGAAAAAACACCACCTCCCCATCCCCCCCACCTCATTTTATTTTCAATTTATTCACATAATCAGAGCTTAAAGAGCCCAACAAAGTTTAAAAAAGAAAATTATGTGATATATCCACTATTATTAGATCCCAAATACTTTGTTCATCAAAAAGACATAACATGTTAAAAATTTGATACAACATAAGATAGGAAAGAAATGGGCAACATCCCTCCTATTTATATTGAACCAATCTAATTACCCCCCTGACTTAATTTTGTATTGTTTTATTTTCAGGGCAACCATGTACTAAGTTCAATTTTACCTGATCTGAATTAAACTACTACACCAAATACATTTATCTTCAAGACTTTATTTTAATGCGTTTTTTCGTGGATGGGGAGGGGGGTCTGGTGGTTCACTGGTTGCTACAAAGGATATTGCCAAGAAATGTTCACCCAGTCAAAACTCGACAGCTAGGAATGGAATTAAAAATGGACATTTAAATACACATACCTATCTAATATAAGATAGATGAAATAGGTATACTAATTGAACAGTAAAAAATATCAAAGTTTAATAAGAAGAGGCAATTTAACAAGACCAAAAATGGTCATAGATGCGTAGATGAACAACTTTTTAGAAAAAATAAGAAAGGGGAAAGAAGGGTTTTATATATTGATTTATATTTCAATGTCTCTCCCTTCTTCATTATTCAAAGTATGGAAAAATGGCCCAAAAAACAATATAAAAGTAAAAGGGATGTTTATCTGATTAAAAAGCTTTTTTGTCTCTAACTTTTACAACTAGAGTTGAATTAGGATCTACATTTATTTAAGAATATGTTAAACTATTTCATTTACAGATTTATTAATCGACGTACATATTTATTTTTTGACAAAAAATATATATAATAATAAAGATTTCAAGGCTTATATCATTGTCGGTCACGGGAAAGGAAATGTGTCCTAAAAACAGTGGTACTATATTTTTACTTCAATGTATGTAATATGTATACTGCGCCTCTAGTATCTAGGGTTATTCAAAAGGATATGAAAGGGTAGAAAAATAGCTTGAAACCATACAACAACTTTTTTTTATAAAAATAAAAACGCCTAAAACCATCCTGGGACATATAAGAAGGTTCACTCTAAAGGAGAACCATATCGGTTCAGTGGGTAGCAAGATCCTTCGTTACAGACAAAAAAACTCTTAATACTTTATAAAATAGGATTGAAACATATTTATTTATCTGAATACTTATTTCTGACCTTAAGTAGTTTATTGAAAAATGCCACCCCTAGCTATATCAGAAGTACAGCTGCTATATAACTAAGGAAGGTTTGTTCATACGTCAATGTATATTATATACGTTAATTAAGGTCTCATGTGTATGACTAACATCTTAAAAGCTTAGTACTAGTAGCCCTGCATTCTTACAGGAAGTAGGATCTTCGAAATAGCCTAAAACCAGCCCATGAGCTATGTGAAGCATCAATAAAATGAATAACTCAATCGTTTGATAGGTTAATTGAATCTTGACGAAAAGAGAAAAAACTTACTACTTTATATACAAGGATTTATAAAGTTATTTACTAATCTTTTGGCTGCGCTTCTTATGAACGTTATTGTTTTTGATAAGGAATATGTCGCATTTACACAAGGTTCATTTAAAAGGATACCTTTAGTTTTAAATAATTATATTGAACGTTTTTTTTATCTGAAGAATTAGATTTCACTGGTTGAGTTCTTCTTTTTAGGGAAGCTTCGCATAGGTCCTGGTATGCCTTTGTAGGTTTTTAGTATTGGGATAGTTTTAAGTATTTTTTCTGTCCCATTCGTCCTTAAAATCCAGAGCCCCCAGATGCTGGGGGCAGCCGCTGATAAAATATAAACTTCTAGTCTTTATGTAGTCATTATATTATTAGAGTAAACTTTAGTATAAGCTAAATTCAGGGAGGGAGGGGACATTGGACTATTTATTACACTAGTCCCCCTACAGTTAGATCCATTGATCTAAATTACATTTCGACAGAACGACTTAAAAATGCAAGAAATAAATTAAAGTTTCCAAGTTTACCTTTAAAAGGGAAGAAATTAGAGGGTTGATTTTAAAAAATAGGAACTCCGTATTACTTGGTTTATTATTTAGTTATAGTAATCTTCTAATCACCAATTCAAAGAGTATTGTTTTTAGACTAAACTCACCCTTAGGCTCGGATAGGAGAGGGACAAATTTATGGAATCTGTGTATAAAAGTAACAGGATGTGTCTATAAGTTTGTACCAAAGGATCTCGCTTATCGCTGATCCTTTATGGTTCTTCTTTCAATGTATCTGTTCATACAAATTCTGGTAAGATTTATAAATATTTGGGAGGAAATCACCACTTTAAAAAATACCTCTTCTCCCCCCAAAAAAATTTAAATTTCTTTTAAAACTAAAATTGAAAATAAGGATTTGGGGACGACTTCCTTTCCCCCTTTCTCACCTCAAGTAAACTACAGGCTTTTAGGGGCATTTCTAGGTATATAATACATTTTTCTATAAATGTTCAAAATTTAAATTCTTTTTGAAAAATGATCTCTTTTCGAGATATTGTGAAACAATTGAAAAAAATGTCAAAGAATCCAAATAGTTTAGAATATTAAATAAAATTGTTTTTTTAATCATCTATTACAATATAAACAAGGATGACAACATTCTTTTAAGCGAAGCCCCGAAACGGTAGGACAAACGAACATTACTTGTAAAGCGTCGGAACTTAATAATCAGAATATTAATTTGTATAAAAGTCGAACGAAACTAAATTCAAGTAAATCTGTTGAAAAACTGCTTAAATACAGGATATTGCTTAAGGACATACTTACATTTTTAGGACCTGATTATATGAGATGCTTCGCTCATAACAATGTACTTTGTTGTCCTAGGAATTAGTATTCCAAAAATCAGACCAATCGTATAATTTTATTATATAAAAATTTGCTATTACAAAAGTTAAAAATCAACATGTTAAAAATGGACTTACGGATTTTCTGGTAAAGATTATAAAGTTGCTTCGCTTTCTAACTCGTACATAACTGTTATGGGAATCATCATGCAAAGTTTGAAATCGATAGGACAATTCTAACATGCCTAAATTATCACAAAGAGCTAATCCTTACGGATGTACGGACGTACGAGCGGACCTACCCTCTAATTATAGAAAAGCTTAGCTTTCAATAATATTTCATTTAGATTAAGTTTACTAAATCTTTAATTTATATTTTTGTTGATTTTTTTCAAAATATTTTTTTTGCTTAGTACAAAATGTACAATTTCATAATAACATAAAATATATCTTTTTAAAATTTTGATATTAATTTAAAATTTGTGTATAAGAGACATTTATTTGAATCGATTATGTGTGATTAATTCTAAAATATATCGTGATACAATTTTAGTAGCGCAGCTAATCTATCCGTTTGTTCGTGTGTCCAAAAGTTACTAAAATCATAACACCTTAGTGGCTTCTAATTTAACTTCTAGGTGCTTCCCCTTTCATTAGATTTTTAAAATGGCTTTTTGGTTTGAAACTGCATGAATTTGGGACCTTTGGTCTTATGACTTCTTAGATTTTACCTTCCTGAGATCATATAAGAAACAGAAAAAAAAGTCATTATGACTATAATAACACATTCATCAAGTTATGCAACCAAAAAGAATATATATACATACTAAAACATCATTGTTTAAAATTAAACTATTTTTATAAAAAAAATATATATATAATTCTAGATTGTTATTTTCTAGCTGCGCCACATATGGACATAATAGTTCTAATCATTTCTGTCATTCATTGAAAAATAAAAAGCTTAACAAAAACGGTGGGAAATGATTAGGGTTCGATTCAATAAAAAATGATCAATACTCTATTTGCTTATAATTTAGATCATTAAACTACCATAGATAAAATTTAGGTAGTAGAATATTAGATTCCACTAAAAGAATCCCAATTAAGAAACCTATTTTCTTCTGGGATCTGAAGGGATAAGACAATGGCATATAAATTAATGAACATCATCAATGATTATGCAGAAAATTATCTCTTCCGTAAATTACTATTATGAATACTACTACTAGAGTGGGTGGTTGAAACGTTTGGACTATAAACTTAAAGCACCAACCAATCATAATTCAATAAAAGTCCTCAATCTTATTTTGCGAATGAATAAGAAAATGTATAAAACTTTGGGGACTAGTGTAATAAACAGCCCAACGTCCTCTTCCTTCCTTTATTATCTTACTATGTTCTTAAATCCTAAAACTTTGATAGTTTACATTAAAAATATCAAAGTAAAGACAAATATTTTAAGAACCAGACTCAACTTACAAAAGCTTTAAAGAGAGAGAGAGCAAGAGAGAAGAGGGAAATGGAGAGAGAGAGAAAAAAACAACAAGGAAATTAAATTGTGACAAATTTTTGATTAGCAAATAATTATAAGTCAAATAAAATAACAAAACATATGTGTAGCCAGTTACCAGAAGTTTAAACTATTCAGATAAAACCGTTATTATCTCATCCACATTGTTTAGAAAATGCTTAAAATGCAGTTTTTTTCTCTGTGTTGCGAAAAAAAACTATAAAATGTTATGAAGGCAATGCAATTTTCAACTCATTTTAGATTTTTACACTTTTTGGCAAATGAATATATTATATTTTGTTACTAGGTCATTTTGCCATTCCAAATTTTATCTTTTTGGAATTTGCAAAAGATATTTTAGATCTAAAACGGCATAAGTATGCAAAATTAATTTTACGGGATGGGACAATGTAAGATATATCTCTGCGTGAAATTTAGCCTTTGGTAGCTTGTATACTTTAGGGGAAACCTTAACGGTATTGTCCCCTACTTTCTGTTAATAATAGACTGATTCTAAAACTTAAAAATTGAAAAATTAAAATTCTATAAAAGATATACTTTTTAGATGGTACATATGATTGATTTTCGATCTTTTTAGTAATTTCATTATTTTAAGAATTAACAAACACTTAATCAATAAAAATTATATTTGTGAAAATCTTACCTTATAAATCTGTCACAATTTTCACTGATTAAAGTAGAAAAATCACTTTTAAACAAGAAAATGTTAATAAATACAAAAATGACACTTTTTTATCAAAGTGATCAAAAAATCACACACACTCCTTTCTATGCACTTTTTGGATAAGATTTTGGGTGGATAGGTGGATAGTTGGGGTCAGGGGGGAGGAGAGGGGCGGTTAGGAGAGGGAAGGATTGGGGGGGTTGGAGACTCCTAAAATCAATAATTACCATTTTTTATATCATTATCAAAGTTCATTGAAATATACAAACATAAAAAGTATATGAAAAATCTCAAGAAAATGAATAAAGAAGCCCAATAGAAATGGGCCTAATCATCAACTTAACCAGAAAAAGAGCAATAAAAATCTCAAAAAATGCATTTAAAAAAAATTAATATTGCACAAATTGCAAGTAATTTCAAATATATAAAACTTTAAAAAATATAATTTCCAGCACTTAAAAGTCACTAAAAATATCACAATCTGTACTTAGATAATTTTTTGGGTAAAAATGTATTTTCTAATGATATAAAAAATGGGCATTTTTTTTTAATGCGGTGAACTTGCCTAGGGTAGTGTCTGGATAGAGGGCTATCACCAGACTCTAGCACCACAACATCAGACTATAGGAGCACTGCATATGTGGGGGGGGGGAGGAGCGGTTGGGCAGTTGGTAGGACAGGCGGTGGAAGCGCGTCAACAGCCAAAAACGCAGGGATTGCGATGCAACTTCGTCTCTATCTCTCGCATTCTCCTCACCCTCAATATTTCTCTCTTTACGTCTCTCTCCCCTACTCTCAATCTTTCTCTCTCTTTTTTATCCTTTTCTTCGAATGAAACACATATGTAACAAATATAAGAATTTTTGTGTGAAAGGGTGTGTGTGTGTGTGTGTTTAACATGGAATATATGTTATAAGCGGCCTAACCCCCCCGCCCCCCCCCCCCTACCTCAAACAAACAACATAAAACAACAACCGCCTCATTTTGTTGTTGAATATTTGGTTGTTGGTGTTACCAATGTTGTTGAGCCCCCCCCCCAACATGTGAACTGCACTGCAGGGAGGTTTTAGAAAGGGAAAGGATCGAGTATTCTGGTCATTGTCCTTAACGTTTCTTTACTCTGAAAATAGAGTGATGCCTCTCGGAGTTACTGCAATGGATTTATTATCACTTTGATCTTACACCTGGTTATCATATACTCTTATAAAGTGAAACTTGTAGCTAGCTAAAATAATGATTTCCCCAATCCACCCCGTTTACCCATTTGCTCCCCTCCTGCTGGACGAACAAATTGACCAATAAGTGATGTCCATGTAAGTAACCTAAATGGACGACAATTTTTCCCTTGTCATAATATCCACGTAAATTTTATATCTATTGCTACTGCTCTTTCTGCCTGTATGACATTATCCATGACGTATCACAAGCAACAAATTTAGACAAGTTAGAGTCGTCCTATTGGTTTAAATCTTGAATATTTGTAAAATCAGAGTAACTCAATAGATGTTTCTTATAAAGTGAACTAAATCACGTCGATTTTTAAAACCTAATTCGAATTTTTTGGAATGAAGTGATTTCAAGTACAATAAAACAATTTAAACAAGTTCTTTTGCCTTAAGTTTAGTTTTGCAAAATACGAAATTTATACTTCATTCTTATAATATTCAGAAGAGGTAATTTTGTTTATCATAATTGGAAAATATCTACTCAATAATAACTGTATATTTCATGACAATACCAGCAAAAACATAGTTTTATTTTTAAATATTTTTTCCAAAAAAAAACATTAAATTGTTTTAATGATTTTATTTTAATTGAGCAAATAAACTTATACATTAATAAAGAATTTATTATCAAACAATTATATTTAGACTGTTACTAAGCCCTAGCAAGGGGTAGGGAAAAGACATATATATAAAAAAAAACAAGTACGATGGCGTTCAATTTTAGAAATGAGTTTCTAGTAGAAACAGGAATAAAGGTACTGAAACAGGTTAAAAAAGTGTACAGTAAAAAAACAAGGATGACAACATCCATAAAAGCGAAGCACTGAAACGGTAGGACAAACGGACATTAACACTTGTATAGTGTCAGGACTGAATAATCAGAACATAAATATATAAGAGTCGAAGAAAATTGTAAGTAAATTTGTTGAAAAACTGCTTGATAAAGAATAATGTTTATGGACATACTTACATTTTTACGACTTGATTATAGAGTTGCTTCGATTATAATATTGTACTTTGTTGTCTCAGGAATCAGTATACCAAAAATCAAATCAATCGGATTAATAGATCACATAAAAATATGTTGTTAAAAAAGTAATAGATCACATAAAAATATGTTGTTAAAAAAGTAAAAAAATCAACATGTTTAAAATGGATGTACGGACATTTTGGTAATGATTATAGAGTTGCTACGCTTTCTAACTACCACAGGAATCACCATGCAAAGTTTGAAATCGATATGACATATCTAACATGTCTAAATTAACGAAAAAGCTATCCGTTTGTGACGGACGGACGGACGGACAGACCTTAATTATAGAAAAGCTTCGCTTTTAAAAATAGAGATAATGTTAACGTAGATTTGAGACAAATAGTCTATTTTAGGAAAAGTATTAGCTATGACAGCTTCTTTATAATCAAATCATACAAAGAAATATTGTTTTTTTGTTTTATAAGATCTTGCTAACTATTGAACCAATCCAGTTCTCCTTATGAGGATGGTTTTAGGCTATCTTTATGCATACAACGCCCCTAGATGCTAAGTCGAGATATTTTTTCAGTATTTTATGTTCTTCACGGATAATAATAATAAATAATTACGGTCCTTAACTTGTATGTACGACATATGATCCATAGTTTTAGAAGCGTAGCATTTATATAACAAGGGATGTCTGTCCGTTTTTCAATAGAATTACCGTCCTTCTGTACAAATTTTGGGGTGCCAAAGTTGTATGGATTTGTAATTTTAGGGACAGCGGAAAGTGTCACGTGTGGCGTCATAAAAATGCACGTTTAAAAGGGAGGGATGAGAGGAGAAATAGGAAAATAAATCTCTGCAAAAGAAATGTATAATAGGCATAGAGCAACTTTTTGTAAACTTGGATAAAAATATCAATAAAAAACGAAGCTAATCAAATCAGACTTGAAGAAATCTTAATGTTTTCAGATAATTATAAATTCATAACTTAAAGTTTGAAGTACAAAAATTGCCCTGTTTAATTATAATGCATGAATACCATATTTTAATCGTAATAAATAACTGAAATACTTTTCTAACTTTGACATTGGGCTGTTTATTTAATAGTCCCCAAAGTTTTATATTTTCTTATTTGTTAGCTTAACAACTTTGGTAACTTTTATTAAATTTTTATTGCTTGTCCAAACGTTTCAACCACTAATTTTAATATACAGAAGGGGAAATTTTGTGTATTATCGGGGATGTTGTCAATTTATCGGCCAATGTCTTATCCCTTTAGATCCCTGGGATAATGTAGATAGTATATGCCATGAAGCTAAAGTGATGACAACTAACATAGTGCTAACATGTAATTCTTAAATATTATTAATTGTTTCAATCAGTTTTAGATGTCTACCTGAAAAAAAAGGTTTAAGAGCAGGTAGGCGGACAAAGAGATTTTTATTTCCTTATAGGTCTATTTAAAAATATGTCTTAACTGTTCCACATTATATATTGTGTTTACAGTAGATTAAATGACACCAAGGATGATAACATCCAGAAAAGCGACGTTCATTATCGAACATTGATAAGCTTATTGTGAAGCTTTTATAATATAAAAAAATTAAATATCATTTAGAGTTCTAGTTAAACCTGATGTAAAATTAAGTAAATTTAATATAATTAATATGGACCTAATCTACTTAAGAATCGCCATTTAAAAATTCAAATTAACATTATAGTTATCTGCTTTAAAAACTCAAATGTTGTACTGTACATACATGTTCATTTTTCTTTTTGTTATGATTATATAATTGCTACGCAGAATCATACCCTTTTGTTACAGGTTTCATCATGCAAGTTATGAAATCGATAGATCTAACCCTACGAGCCCTATAAGAGCTTTCCGTTACAGACGTTCAGACGGACACTGCCTAACTATCAAAAAGTTTTGCTTTCAGAAATAAAATGTTAACGTGTACATAAAATACAAACTCTTAATCAATCAATTAATCCTATTCAAGCACAACAGACAGACAGACCGACAAAAACTCATCACACACACACGCACACACACACACACACACACACTTGTTTGCAACATCTGTTAATATATCAATATGTTTGTGTGTATGTGTTAAGATTTTGGGTTCTGTACAGAGAGTAAGAAATAAGTAGTAGTCGTAAATTTGTACCTAAAACAATATTTAACCTAATACCCATGGATTTATTTCAATAAATAGTAATTTAGCAGATGCTCTACTCATGGTAGTAGAATTGTAGATCATTTTGATTTTGCGACCTTTTCGGAAGAGAAGTTTTTTTTTAGATATTTATGGTTGTATTAGAATTAGTAAGTTTTTTTCCCGTTTGGCTTTAAAACCGATTAATATCCGCTGAATTAGAGCTGATTCTCAGCCAAACTGAAAAATCATGTATTGTATCGTATTACTGACAATTTTCCACGAAAATAAAAATCATAAATAAAGTAGTACGGTTTTTTTTGTCTGAAGCTTAAAAACTCAGGAATTACAGATCTGGTCTTTGTATTGTATTTGAGGGAAGATTTGTAAATGTATTGGGAAGGTTTTAGTACATTTTTCTGAACTACCTAGGGGCTAGAGGGAAAGGAAACTAGTACAATATAAACTATCTAACATTTTAAAATATATTTATATAAATATAAATTTCCATATTCCATAACTCCTGAACCAACGAAGTTCAAAACCACGACGGCCTTGAAATGGGTGCAATTCAAAAACATCTAAATAAACAGCATAAAAATATTTTTTTTTGTTTTACTTAAATCCAACAATATTTGTTTTTACAGAATATAAGTTTAACAAAAAATAAAATTGAAGAAAATATAAAAAATGTTTTTTGATAAAAAATTATCCTTTAAATTTGTATAGCTTTTCTTTTGTTTTTTACTGGCTTAATGTTTACCTAAACTTATTTCATTCAAATTTGATAAAATAAGAAATTCAAATAATTCTTTTTTAACTTTGATAAGATTTGCTATTTCTATTGACTTGTTGTTTCAATAAAAATAAAGCCCAAGATTCTTTAGCTCTCCATCTTTAAGACATAGCACCTTCCCTTTGTCCACAAAATACCAAACAAATCTATCCTTTACCCCACAATCAAAATCATCGTCCCTCCCCCCCAATTTTCAGCCTTACCAATCTCCCCCTTGTTAAATCTATCTAACTCATCAACGGCGGCGCAACAACCTTTTTAAGGCCTAAATCAACATTTTTTTTCCATACTTAAAAATAGATACAATAAACACGGTTACAGAAAAGGAGATAAAAAAGGATGGTATGGGTGAAAAAAAATGAAATAGGGCTCTATACACATGTTTTAAGTCTGTTATATAAAGGTACATAAAAAGATCAAAATGTTTAAAAGAAGCGAAAAAAATTATTTAATGGCCAATTGAGTCTTTTCAACAGAAGTTCACTTCCATGCTAGTACTTTTTACATTTGATTGGGTCGTTTATTCTTTGTAGTGAAGCTACCTTGTAGTCATTTTTGTCAGTAAGTTTGCAGTGCTCTTGAATATATGTACTAACCGTTTTATTAGCTGCGCAAGTGTTGAACATTATGACCTTATGTAATACAAGACAAACTCAGAGAAATATAGAGTAGCAACGTTACCTTTAAATAAAAAAAATCCTAAAGGGGAGGGGTCAAAGGGGTTACATATTTTATATTTTTAGGCTTTAGGAAGCCAACCACCCGAATAAAATAATAATCTATTTACAAATAAGAATAGAAACTGTTATACATTGAAATATTTTTTTTTACAGCAAATCAATTTTATAACAAGAATGCGAGTGTGTACATTGTACATTGATGATAGTTAAGTTTTATCTTAATCTTGAATAGTTATTTCTCGTATCGTATTATAAACGGCTTTCCGCGGATATAGAATGTACAATTATAAGATTAAAACTAGTTTTTTTGGCCCCGTGGTGCCGAAGGCACCGGCTAAATAAACTAGTTTTAATCTTGTGATTGTACATTTCTATATTCGTAGAAAACTGGATATAATACGATGCTAGACATAGTTTTTTCGTATGGATTGGAACCGGTTCCTATCCACCGGATTCGAATGAATACGAGAAATAATATTTATCATTTCAAACTATTTTGCACCTAAATTTTTGTATATAAAAAGGTATCAATTGTTAAGATGAAACTTTTACTTTATCATACTATACATACAGTATAAAGTAATATGAAAAAAAGCTTGGACGTCCTTGGGTACACTTCTGAATAAAGAAACCGACATTAAAGTAAAGTATGAAATGCATAGCTGTTTAATTTTTCATGCAAGTAGTTTTTAAGTAAAGTCCTAGAGTGTATATCTTTAAATCATAGCAACACCAATGGTAAGCTTCCATAGAAAATTTAATAAAATCAGATCAGCGGTTGATTGGGTCTGTTGATTACTATACTGTATATATCTATGGGCTACGCCACTAGAGGCCTCTAGGGGCCCTTATGAGCGATTTCTTTGGGAGGATGATGTTACCCTTCACAAAAAGAGTTGTAATCCATCCCAGGACGTATGAGAAGCTACCCTACAAAGGAGAACCATATTGGTTCAGTGGTTAGCTAGATCCTTTGGTGCAGACAGACAGGCAGACAAACAAAGATCCGGTTACTTTTGCATAATGATATATGTTATTAAAAAGGTTTCGTGATTTTTATCGTCTTAAATATTTTTGAACGAAACATAGACAGAGCTTGTTCTTCAAGTCTCAATTCCTTCACATGGGTCTTGCACATGGATTTGCCAATGGGGTGTTAGTCAAGGAGGGGAAGGAATAAGCCCCCCCCCCCCCATATCTTATCATAGGAGGTTTATACACAGTTCTACATACCCCTTCTTAACTAGGTATATGTATGTATATTATTGTTATTCATGTTAATCTATAATTCACTTTGTCCATTTGTCAGTTTGTCCATCTGTTGCACTCAGTAGGGGAAAAGGTGATTTTCTCGGCTTCTAATATAGATAACGCTGACATTTTGGGTGAAGATTTCTATGAACTTTGTGCATCTACTCTATTGCATCGGTCTTGTCTGTCAGTAATGGTATTAATATCATTTTACTTCAAAAATAACTTTTTAAAATTATTGTGTAAAACGCAGTTAGATTTTTAAATTTTTACCCAAAACTTGTCTTTTTTGTCTTAATATTTAACCCAAATTGAAGTGTGTGTGTGTGTGTGTATGAGTATTAAATTCAAATATTGTCCTAAAAACCAAAATATAACCGTAGCAAAGTCACGGAAGGGGATAGGTTTTCTAAAGACAAAATGAAACTAACAGTCAAACCTTCCAGTCAAACCTTCACAGAAAGTGTCATGTGTGACGTCATAAAAAAACGCCTAAAAGGGAAGGATAAGTGGAGAAGTGAGAAAGAAAAACCTCTAAAAAAGTATTTAGATATATTGTATGTAGCTAATTAATATTAGATATATTAATAATTTTTCTCTTCTCAAGTCAAATAAAGTATTTATTTAACACCAAGCCTTTTCAAAACCCCCGGCTATCCATGTATTCTTATATCATTCTAAACTACACCTAGATGCAGTTTTTACTATTACAAACATAAGTGGATTGGCAATGAATAGGTAAACATATAATCAGTGATGTGCACAGGGTTTTGCAAGGGCGATTCGCCTGGCTGTTTGATGTGGTTTACCAAGAGGTTGTAGACCCTTCTTCAGGGGTTGGATAAACCCCCTTCGCTGTATAATGTTAGTCTATTCCGTATGTATTTTTTTAGAATATGGTTCCATCTAGCAATTATTTAGCAAGTAGCAGCACAATTATTTATTTAAAACCAAAAAAATACACACACAAAGACATGTAGATTTAATATTGGGCATAGAGTAGGATAAAAAAACACTAAATATTACATCATTTTAAAAGTACAAATACTAGCATGATGCCACCAGTAAATATTTGTGTTAGCAAAATTAGAGTTTTATCTACTTCCAGTTAGAATTATTCTTACTTCCAGTTAAAACCAACTGTGTCAAGCTGTAATTATTTGTAATAACCAAATAAGAATTGAGCGGTTAAATGCATTAAATATTAAAGGATTTCAATTTGCGGGCTCCTCAATTATCATTTTATTTAACCCTTAACATGGCTAATGTTTATATTTTCCATCAAAAATTGAAAAAAATAACGTATTAACCCAGCTTATTTATACATTTTAAAAAGATTGGCATATATTTTTCTTTTTTATCACAAGCAAAATTTTTCATCTATGACCCGGCCCAAGGACCTTTAAAACAATGGTGGCCAATATGTCTATATATCTTAGTTCGTCTTGGCTAAACGAATTAGAAATGATCGAGAAATGGATAACTGTCTGAAAAGTATGTTAATATGAAATTTAATATTTCAGGGTCATTTTTAAACAGTTTTTGCTGGAAATGCTCCTTTAATTTAATATTCCGTTGTTTAGTGTTTCCTTATAAAATATTAAATATTTTCTACGTACATACCCTAATCATAGAGTAACTGAGCCCTTTTTTGACTATGATTCTTTGTTCAGTTCTTGGTTAGTGCAGGGTTAAATTAATTTAAAATTTGCAAATTTTCCTTTTCCTTTTCTTGATAACAATTAAGATATCATTTACATGAGAAGGAGTGTTTGTGAAAGAGGGGAAGAGAGAAGGGATAATTACATAATTTTTCAATTATGAGTAAGGACGATAACGCCCAATAGTGGCGAATCCTTAGAGGGGAAATTCACTAAATGCATATATAGAATAAAAAGCTTCTCCTAAAAGAACATCTCAATTAAAACAACAATCAGATATATTTTTTTCATACGAAGTACACTTGTTTACGCTGTACCCATCTCCGCCGAGAGAGGGTAGGTTATTGTTTGTTTTGTTACTTTAAGTCAGGTTAGGTTAGTTTACATTGGATACTACTAATGGATAGACCCAAAAAGTTAGGGTGCTGAAGGTATAGGTAATGCAGGGTCAGGCCTTCCTCAGGGGTTCGGCATAGCAAACAAAAACACATTTTTTTCATTTTATTTGAAAGATAAGGAGGGGAATCATGAAAATAGTCTAACAGCAAACTATAAACAAAACATTACTGAAAATACAACTTCTTTGGTCTAGTAGTTTTTTAGTGGCTCATCTATTTAAACACAAGATTAAAGATTTATAGTTTGAATAATTTTACAGCCATAAATAAAACGATGTGATATAAATGTCTAAAAAAGTCTAAAATTAAAATATCTTCTTTTGACCTGAAGAAAAAAAACCTCCTAATAAAAAATTACGTATTTATTTCATCTTGAATTTATTTCATGAAAAGGATGTTCTAAACTGCTTAGATTTTCTAAATATTTTTACTGCTTTATTTAGAAATAAGAAGGGTGATTATTTTGCCTTAATACAACACTTCCTCCTACACTATCATAATTAGACAAAATTAAGGAAGATTTGGATTGATGGTTCGCTTTTTTCAGTGAAGCTTCTATATATTAGGTCCAGGGATGATTTTTAAACCTAATGAAAAAAAATACTGCCTTCAAGATTTTATGTATAATTTAAAGTAATAGTACAAGGCGACTAAGAGGCCTTTACGAGAGAAGCCGCTGGTTTATGATATAAAATAGGAAGCAGCTTATAGTGCCTATAAACAATTACGTCATACAATACAAATGACCAATGATAGGCCAGTGTACATTGTAATTGACAAATGGTAAATTGTTCACTGGACTATCATAGGTCATTCGTATTGTTTGACCACATTTTTTTTAAGTGCTATGGGAGCAGCCATTTTTTGTTAAGATATCAAAATAATTTTATATTTTGAACAAATACATTCTTGTTTATTATGAAAATTGGGCAAGTTTATATGTTATAGAACATTTAGATGTTAGACAATGATACTGTACGTACCAGACCTGTCATAGTAGGGCAGTGGGAAATGAATATGGGTTTAGTAAAGTCTATATTTACTAGCGGCTACGCCCCTAGAGTCCTCTAGTGGCACTTTAAATGTTTTACTTTTTTATTTTGTTCAAGTCTCTAGAATATTTTAAAAATTAATATTTTTTGTGATTTCTCTTAGGATTTTTCAAAATAGTTATAAACCTTCCCGGGACCTATGAGAAGCTACCCAGTTAAGGAGAACAAAATCGGTTCAGTAGTTAGCAAGATCCTTCTGAACTGACAAACAGACACAGAGACAAACATACATCCTGTTACTCTATTATAAGGATTATCAAATTTAAAAATATTAAATTGTACAGAATTTAATTAGGACACCATAACTAACTTTTTCAATTGTCTAATACAATTTTTATACATGTAAACACAGTAGGATAAGTGTCTGTATGTGGTTTACAATCTCGCTAACCGTTGAACTGATATGTTTTTTTCCTAAGGTAAAGCTCTTTAAGGGTCCATGGAAGGTTAATAACTATTTTGGAGGAAGGGGAGCCTCCACCTTTCCAAGAAAAGCGCCACTAGGAAAAGAATACACCCACAAAGTTTTTTGTTCCATGTTTTAGTTTTTCTTTTTATCTCCTTTTCATGATATCTCCTTTTCATCTCCTTTACATGATATCTTCACAAGAGACTCTAAAATCTTTGGGAGTTGGAACCAATAATCAAGCAATGTTCTATTAACATTAAAAGAAGGTGTATCAACTTTTTTTTATAGCTAGCCGGTTCTTTTAGTAAGTAGTAGATGTAAAATTTTTCATAGAATTCAGATATGCAATCGGTTTTTTTTGTAGACCTCTTATTTTTTAAGTAATTTAAGTTTTAAAAAAAAAAAAATAAGTCGATTTTAAGGTACTAAAATGCAACAAAAAAAAGAAAGAAAATGGCCATTATGAACAAAAATAGTAAGATCTTTAATTTGACACCTTACTTTTTCAATTCTGTCAGGTAATTATTGAAAAAAATCGATTTTTTTAAACCCACGAGAATAAAAACTCTGAACTTAATTTTATTATTTCACAGGTAAAAAAATATGGGTTCATATATACCTTTAGAATCAGAAAAATATTACGAATCCATTGTAAGCAAAATTGAAAAAAAAAGTTTACAATATAGTATATAAACTACAATAAAAGGAATTATATGAAAATATCATATTATATTATACAGGCAACGTCTTAATTCTTGAATTGAGTATAAAAATGGGAAGGGGGTAAAGAGGGGGTAAAGAGGGGGTAAAAAAGGGAAGACGATAGTGTTGCCTGAACAAAAAATATAATTGGCCATTTGTTTATTTTTTTATTTCTTTACTTTTTTTCAATTTTGCTTACAATGGATTCGTAATATTTTTCTGATTCTAAAGGTATATATGAACCCATGTTTTTTATGTCTGTTTGAGAAAATATTTAGGTCTAAAGTTTTGATTAAACCGAGGTTAAAAAAATAGATTTTTTCAATAATTACTCAACAGAATTTTAAAAGTAAGGTGTCAAATTAAAGATCTTACTATTTTTGTTCTTACTGGCCATTTTCTTCTTTTATTTTGTTGCGTTTTAGTACCTTAAAACCGACTTAATTATTTTTTTAAAAAAACTTAAATTACTTAAAAAATAAGAGGTCTACAAAAAAACCGATTGCATATCTGAATTCTATGAAAAATTTTACATCTACTACTTACTAAAAGAACCGGCTAGCTATAAAAAAAAGTTGATACACCTTCTTTAACGTTAATCAATTCTTGTATGAAGTAACAGGAGGACTTTCTGTCTGTGTGTTTGTATGTAGCGTAAAAGTTATAAATTATAAAGATTTAACGTAATCAAATGTAAGTAAAAAACTGAATACAAGAAAAATAAGGCGAACATAAATTTCTATTTGACTTTTTGAACTTGAAATCTCCAGACAGTAAGACAAAAGACTGAAAAGTTAGATCATTGGTTTTGGTATATTTGAAATAAATTGCCATTGTCCTAAAAGAGGTAGAATTAAAATTATTCAAAGGCCTTATTTGTAGAAAAAAAATATATCACATATTACAAATAGGGATAAAATAAATTGTTGAAATTGTACTAATAATAGCAGGTAGGAAGGGGATATTGTGCTGAAACTTATAAATTGACTCAAAAACTTTTATTAAATCTTGATTTGTACATACCAATTATCGGTGTCCAAACTTTTACATAAACAGTTTTCATCTACAGAACGGTAAAATCATGGGTGTACATAAATTGAGAAAGACTAAACTACATAACTTTTGTTTCACTTTAAGGAAGACGATTCCCTTTTCTCCCATCTCTTTTGAAGAGATTTTCTTCCCTTTTCTTTTCCCTTTATATGACGTCATATGAATTATCTTCCTCAAAAGTGACACAAAAGTTATGAAGTTTAGTCTTTCTCACATAAATTTATTGTCCATTGTCTTATCCCTTGAGATCCCTGCAATTGACGAGGTATTTAGATTTCCGATTGAACTTAACAAATGAACATTGAAAAAAAAAGTTTCTAAATATTAACAAGCACTCTTTTAAAGCTCCTCTATTGTCCAGACATAAAATGTCCTTAATTTCTAGGATGATTCCACCACCTATAACTCTTCTTTCTCTCATCCTTTCATCGTAATTTACTTACATCTTCCCTCAGCGAAGATACTCCATAACAAAATTGTTTGTCCGCCAGTTTTTCCTAGTAAAAATAAAGGCTAGGATGAAAATATACATTTAAAAAAATCAGACGGTTAGAAAGTTGTATGCACATTTATTGCAAAATTTATTAAATACAGGATATCATTTAAGGACTTTATCATAGAGATGCTTCGCTTATAACATTGTACGTTGTTGTTCTAGGAATCATTATTTCAAAAATCAGATGTATAGTATAATTATATCTGATTACAAATTGTTATTAAAACATGTTTTAAAAGCAGGGATCGGAAGCCGCGCGTAAGCCGCGTGTAAGCCTCAGTGAAATCTTCATGTTATCACTATAAAATTCAGCTGGATGTATAAAACTGCTCTTTAGCAGACAATCCTTCTTTCTGAAATTTTTTTTTATGCTCACAAGCAGGTTTAAAACTGAGGCTTATGCGCGGCTGAGGCGCGGCTTCCGAACCCTGTTTAAAAGGATCGACGAACTTTCTGATAACTGTCACAGAGTTCCTAAGGTTTATTAAACATACCCAACTGTTACAGGAATCAGAATACAAAGTTTATAATCGATAGAACAATTTTAATATGTCTAAATAGACGATAGGAACTATCCGTTACGGACGTACGGAGAAGCCTAATTATAGATTAGCTTTTCTTATAATAATAATCTACCAATTTTATTTGTAGAATGATGGATCAAAATAAACATAAATCTACAATGGGCGATAGATTGAAACACATTCCCTATGATAATAAACAAAATTACTCATTTTGTACATTATATTATTGGTTGAAAAGTTTAGACACTGTTATAACTTATTAGTATCCAAAGTTCTCAAGCTAAGAAAAAAGATAATATGTCTGTAAAACTTCATAAAAATTTTAATCTAATGTCATCTGAATAAGTTATGAATGTTGTCATCCTTATTGGTTAGAACAAATACTGCACTCCGCAAATTTAAATCATCATATGTCTATGAACTCACTCTAAAAAAACACAGAAAAAAACTAGGATTATTGGGATCAATAGTTTTATAATTCATTTTCTCGTATTCATTCGAATCCGGTGGATAGGAACCGGTTCTCATCCTTACGAAAAAACTATGTCTAGCATCGTATTGTATCCAGTTTTCTACGAATATAAAAATGTACAATCATAAGATTAAAACCAGTTCTTTTAGCCCATGCCTTCGGCATCTCGGGGCTAAAAAACTGGTTTTAATCTTATAATTGTACATTCTATATCCGCGGAAAGCCGTTTATAATACGATACGAGAAATAACTATTCAAGTTTTTTCCTACTTTTCACCTTTATTTTTCTTACTCTTTGCTGCTTTTCAAATTGCGATGCTGCTCTATATCTTACGTATGCCCGTACGTCTTCCTACAATATGGCACGAAAGGATCGTTCGGAAAATGTATTTAACTCTCAATGAAATTCAACGACTTTTATCCTTATCCTAAGAACACTAATTATTGGACGTCACCGAAACTGTCCCAATTTTGTATAACTTTTGCGGAACAAGTTCCAATTACGTCATATTTTTCTTTCCCGAAAAAGAGAAGGGGGAAAGAAAAAAAGGGAAGGGGGGAAGAAAAAAGAGATGGGAGAAAAGGGGGTTTTCCCCATCTCTTTTGAAGAGATTTTCTTCCCCCCCTCCCTTTTTCGGGAAAGTAAAATATGACGTAATTGGAACTTGTTCCGCAAAAGTTATACAAAATTGGGACAGTTTCGGTGACGTCTAATTATTGACAAAAGTGTAATAGTTTTTCTAGTATGGCTTCGAAACCGATTAATATCCACTGCATTAAAACCCCTTCTCAGCCATACTGAAAAATCATTTATTTATCATGGTATTACAGACAATTTTCTATGAATATTAAAATAAAAATCATAAAGTTCCTATCAGTTTAATCTTGTTATTTTTCTTCTCAATATCCGCGGAAAGCTGTTTATAACCCGATGCGATTAATAACCATTATATTTCCTAACATTTGTGCAATAATAATGTTTTTTTTACAGTCGATCTATTTTGCAGTTTAATATTGAGATTTTCTATGTAGCGCCGACATTAGGTGGAGACTGAAAAATAGGCTAAACCCTGTATTTTACTAAAAGAATACGAGTCCGAATTCCCGACCGAGTCGTACTGCCGCTATTAAAGAAAAAGAATAGAGGGACACGAGCTATACGAACTTACGGAGCGGTGAATCTGTGCCAACTCTGTACGTATGGAACTTTTAAATCAGCTAATAGCGTCGGAGATATACACAGCCGAGTCCCTACAAAGAAATGAATTGAATAACAGACAAAAAGGGTCTCTACTAATTGGGCCAGATATTTGACTGGATTATATACATCTATACATTTATTCTGGCGCTAAAAGATCATTTTAAAAGTGACTTTTGTTTGTTCGTTATAGCTGCAATGCTTATGGACATAATTGTTCGTTTTATTTAAGGTTTATTTAAATATGGTTTGGTCCAGCCCCACAAAGTTAAAGTAATACCCCGTAAGGTTAAACTTTATGTAATTGGTTGAGATAGCGGGGTAATAGAAATACTCTACTTGCAATATTTTGGTAAAAACTGAAAAAAACATTACATTTATGTATACAGGGTGCGGCACATAAATCCGGACTTTTTCTAATTTGTAAATAAATGAACATAAAATCGTCAATTTTAAAGATTTTATCAAATTTTAAAAACTGAGAGGCAAAATAGGTATATGACTATAAGATTATTCAATAAAACCGCCGCTAGTCTCAATTACTGCCCCTACCCGCCCCCTGAACCGCCCGCAGGCCCTGGTCACCATGTCCCTGTACAAGCTGGCGTAGTTCTCCTTGATAGTGGCAATGGGGGAGGTCTTTGTGGTATAGGCACGTCTATTGGTGCATGTTTCAAAGTAGCTGTGGGTCAAATAGTCTAATGGATTAAGATCTGGGCTGCTAGGAGGCAACATTTACTTAGGGACGTGAGTAACCGCAGGATCCAAATTCCCATCTTTCAAGCTACCCTTCGACACGGCGGCTCTTATCTGGGCCACAGTTGAGCTAGAACAACGTTTTATACCTTTTTGGAAATGGCATGAAGATTTAGCTAGGGTTGTCAGCGCAACCCATAGTCTAAAATGAGATTTAAGGTTCCATATGGGCCCCTGTAGACGAGAATCGTAAAATTTTCAAGATTTTTTGCGTTTTTAACATCTCACAATCTGCCACGTGTCAATTTGCCGGAGTAGTACGGCCAAGCCAACTTGAAAAAAGAACTCTAGTAATTTCTAGTACCTAACTTATGAATCTAACAGTACCTTCAGCAAGTTTCATGAGCAACCTGCGCACTTCAAATTTGCCTAGTTGAACATATGTGCTGCCAGCTCGTAGCACGTGTCCTACATCGTCCAAAGATTTTTATGGGTAAAAAACTCATTACCTAAGCTTTTCATAGTGGGGTCAAACGTCCTGATCGGTCAAGTAGTCTTGGCGCTATGGCCGTTTAAAAAAAGTCCGGATTTATGTGCCGCACCCTGTATGTGTTCTATATACAGGGTGTCCCACGTAAACTGTTTTTTTTTTAAACGCTTATTACTCCCTTAATATTTGAGCTATCTTAGTAAAATAAAAAGTATTTGGCAGCCTACTACTGACCATTTTATGGGGTAATGATTAAAAATCCACAAAATAAACAGGAACAAATCTACGAGGTATTACATAAGAGGTTCATTTTATTGAATTTAGACTAACCCACAAGAAAATATTTGCTTTGTGAACTTTTAGATTAGTTTTAGTCCAAACTGCTGGTCGCTCAGGCTTTCTAAGCACAAAAATAGAACAATCTTGACATGGCATACTAGAAATTCTCAATATTCAAGAATCTGAAGTGTAATATAAGTGAACAATATGTAAAAATAGCCATAATATTGATCTTCTTTGTGTATTTTTCATGTGAGCTCGCTTTAAATGCACACAAGAACCTGAAATATACCCGATTTTTTAATTAGACTACAATGCTAGTTCTTATAATGTCAGAGTAAGTCTTTGTGATCCACCGTTTGACCACCAGCTGCTTTAAAAGTTAACTAAGGCATATTTTTCTTGTGGATTAGTCTTATATTCACTAAAATCAGCCTGTTATGTATTACCTTGTAGATTTTTTCTGTTAACTTTGCGGATTTTTCATCACTATATCATTAAATGGTCAGTAGTTTGCTGCCAAATACTTTTTATTTTACAAAGATAGCTCAAATATTAAGGGAGTAATAAGCGTTTTAAAAAAAACAGTTTACGTGGGACACCCTGTATATTCTAGTAATTTTACCAGCCTATTTTTAGAAAATATCCTTGTTAGAATCGAAGCAAATGTATAGGTATTATTTATAGGATATATTTCTGTTCATTTTACTTTTGTGGATATTTTTACTCCTGTTTTAGCTGTATAATACATTTTTCTAGATGATTATAAAGATTCTTTTTAAACGAATAAAATTTCGGAACATGTTATTTATTACTTAAAATATTTAAAGATTTATTTAGTATATTTTATACTATTTTTATGGACATTTAAATATTATGTTACTTGAAAACATGGTACTATATCAGCAACCAAATACACTATATCCCCCAAAGGGGTTACTTTCTTTTAAGAAGGTTGACTAACCCTCCCTTTAAAGGAGAATCAAATAGGTCCTGCTGTTAGCGAGATCTTCTAGTACATACAAACAAAAGTAAACATTAATTAAGACCATAATTTATTCACATAGTGGTGAACATAAAGTAAAATCCCAGAAAATAAATTCTTTAGAAACCCTGACATGTTGATTTTGCAAATTTTCAGGGAAGCTTTATTTTGGACTCTTGAAGTGTTTTTTTTACCTTTTAACACCAAATTTTTACTTTTATGTTCCATTATTTTAAAATTATAAATGATAGGAGGAAAAATATAATATCTAAGCTTACAAGGACGACATAATCCAACGGTTGAATATAATTATTAATAGAGATTCAAGGAGTAAGGCAATAAAAGGCAAATTTAAGTACACTCCCTATAATAAAAGAGTATAACATTGATAATCAAAATCATCGGTTGCAAAGTTTGGACACGGCTAGTTTGAATAAATTAATCAAGATATAAAATTGTTTTTAAAACTTTGGGTACAAATATACTGCCTTATGTCCCCTTTCCCCTTAAACGTTATGGACCTTAAACCATAAAAAAAATAATTAAAGTGTTGCTGTGCTATTTGATGAAAAATATGGACTGTTTTGGCGTTCTTCAAGGTTTAGGTCAACCTCGTCTTTGGTGGCCTAATTTTTTATACAGAAGATAGACCCTTCTCTATTTTCTGACCCCACTACGTTTTTTTTTCGTTTTTTATACTGCATGTACTTTCAATTTTGATTTATAAACATTCCACTTATTTCAAACATTGCACTGGAACAGTTTTTATAATCCTCATATAAAATTAACATGATGTTTGTCTGCCTGTCTATCTGTGTGTTCCGAAAGATTTTTTCTTAAAAAAAAGTGGTGTGGCATTTTTAGGTCCTTGGAAGTTTTTTTTTTATCTTTTTTTGGGAGAGAGTATCTCCATCTGTCAAAGGGAAATAGCCTACAGAAAAAATATCCTCCCCCCCCCCCCCCCACATAGACAAAATGATCTTTAGAGGTATAGGTGATAGTAATATCAATACATTGGGTGTTACCTATCTGCAGTACAAATACTGGATATAAATGTCAGCGATTACATTTTGATACAAACGGTATATAGTTAGTTTGTGACTTGTACTGTGTGAACTTTATAAGCCTTTTCATCAGCGATGCTACTGTATATATATTGTGTGTGTGTGTGTGTATTTGTTGGACACTCCAGGTCACATAAGATCTCGGGTATGGCTAGCTATAATAGGTTGTTCGTTTCAAGACTCAATGAGGGGATTTTTATTCTATTATCTACCCTCTCCCAGCCCGTTCATCCATTCTTTCAGCACAAATACCACCAGAGGATAGATGCAAATTCGTATTATAATATTCTAAAGTAGTAGGTTGTGGGTCTTTTGGCGTTGCTACAAAAGACCTACCTCTACAAATAATGTATGAATGTTTATCGTACATTAACTTAATTATATTTTAGAATTTCGTTGATTTACAAAAAGTGGTTGGTAGATTTTTTTTCAAAGAAGGTGTATCAACTTTTTTTTATAGCTAGCCGGTTCTTTTAGTAAGTAGTAGATGTAAAATTTTTCATAGAATTCAGAATCAGATATGCAATCGGTTTTTTTGTAGACCTCTTATTTTTTAAGTAATTTAAGTTTTTAAAAACAAAAATTAAGTCGATTTTAAGGTACTAAAATGCAACAAAAAAAAGAAAGAAAATGGCCATTATGAACAAAAATAGTAAGATCTTTAATTTGACACCTTACTTTTTCAATTCTGTCAGGTAATTATTGAAAAAATCGATTTTTTTAAACCCACGAGAATAAAAACTTTGAACTTATTTTTTTCATTCCCCAGGCATAAGAAATAGGCATTATATATACTGTTAGAATGAGAAAAGTATTACAAATCCTTTCTAAGCAAAATTGAAATAAAAAGTTTACAATATAGTATATAAACTACAATAAAAGGAATTATATGAAAATATCATATTATATTATACAGGCAACGTCTTAATTCTTGAATTGAGTATAAAAATGGGAAGGGGGTAAAGAGGGGGTAAAAAAGGGAAGACGAAAGTGTTGCCTGAACAAAAAATATAATTGGCCATTTGTTTATTTTTTATTTTTTTACTTTTTTTCAATTTTGCTTACAATGGATTCGTAATATTTTTCTGATTCCAAAGGTATATATTAACCCATATTTTTTTACCTGTGAAATGATAAAATTAAGTTTAAAGTTTTTATTCTTGTGGGTTTTAAAAAATCAATTTTTTCAATAATTACCTGACAAAATTCAAAAAGTAAGGTGTCAAATTAAAGATCTTACTATTTTTGTACATAATGGACATTTTCTTCCTTTTTTTTGTTGCGTTTTAGTACCTTAAAATCGACTTAATCTTTTTTTTAAAAACTTAAATTACTTAAAAAATAAGAGGTCTACAAAAAAACCGATTGCATATCTGAATTATATGAAAAATTTTACATCTACTACTTACTAAATGAACCGGCTAGCTATAAAAAAAAAGTTGATACACCTTCTTTTAATATTTTTTTTACAATATTTAGGTAAGGTTAGGTTAGGTTATAGGCAAGGGGGCCGAGCGCCCGCGGCTATGCAGGCCAGGGGGCCGAGCGCTGCGGCCATGTATTGATTATGTATTACTTTATTAATAAATTTGATGTTTATATAACAATATATATTCGTAGGTCTTTTGTAGAGTGGGTCTTATGTAGGGGTAGGTATTTTGTAGAGTAGGTCTTATGTAGAGGTAGGTCTTTTGTAGAGTAGACCTTTTGTAGGGGTAGGTCTTTTGTAGCAACGCCGTTCAATGCTATCTTAGAAACAGCATAGTGCAGAAGCTTTTTTAAGATCCCAGCAAGTTTTCTTTCAAAATTTTAGTGGAAATGTCTCCATAGAATAAACAAATATTGACAAAAAATATATGTAATATGGAAATACATCACCATCTTACCGCATCGTATTATAGACAGCTTTCTACGGATATTAAAACGAACAATTAAAATATTATAACCAGTTTTGATGTACCCGAAGGGCTGGAGGCCGGGTCAACAAAAATGGTACTAATTTATGATTTTTATTTTAATATTGGTGGAAAATCGTCTGTAATACGATGCTATGCTTAATTTTCAGTATGGCTCAGAACCGGTTCTTATCCAGTGGATATTATCGGTTTCATAGCCATACTAGCAACCAATTTTTTTCAGAGTCGCTATCCCTAACGTTTGTGCCAAGTATTTATCATTTAAACGGTATTTGCACCATTACAGAATGTGTTTCATTGAAAGTTGACTTATTTAAAGGCCCATTTCTAGCTTTAATAGCCAACCCATTTATTTATTAGTAGCGCAGCTTCTCTATATCTAAAGTATATCCGTATGTCATGTCTTCCGTAAATATTGATTGTTAAGAATACAGATTGAAACAAAGTACTGAGCACCAAACCTCCCCGCCCTTAATTTTAAAATAATTTAAAATGAAGAAAGGTCAGGTTAGGTTAGGTTATATAGGGTACTTGGTAGCCCTGCTGGGTTAGATCATATCATTTATAGACAACCTGCAGAGGTTGGGCATAGGAAAAGCTAACAACTCCTTAATTTGTGTGAAAGGACATTTTCCTTTAATAGACGTAACAGGATGTTTGTACCAAAGGATCTCAATGACCGCTGAATCGATATGGTTCCCCTTTACAATATTACAATGGGTTATTACTATTTATTGGGAGGGTGATATCGCCCTCCCAAGAAAAATCACCCCAAAAAGTTTTATTTTATCTTTAAAGCTAAAATGAGAAGTGCAGGGTCGACATAAACCTACCACCTCCATTCCACTAAGTATATACCCAAATATCTAGTGAAATAAACTCTAGTTGATTTACAAAACTACGTGTCCCTTTATAAATGCTCAAACTTGTACAATAATATGAAATATGGGCTAGTGGGTAATATAATAATTCTCTTTCAATTAGAGTTCGCAAAAATATATATAGATACATGGAATTTACTAAATTATATTCTTTTATGCATATACTTTAGTCAAATTTAATATTACTTAAACTTTCCTAGATTTTACCTTTCCCATCTTATCCCCCTTCTTCTAAATACCTGCCTACCGCGATGTTCATTTATTTTTTTGTCTAAATACTTGTGTTTATGTGTGCATTACCTACCAACCGGGCCTAAATGTTTATCAACAGACTAAATGTTGAAATATATAAATATTGTATGATGTTCTGTATAATGACTACAGTTCCATGTTCAAATGATAACAGCAATGAAAATTAACAGGATAAAAAAAGTAAATTGGTAATTGTGACCATCTCCCCCCAAAAAACTGGGTGTTACACTAACTCTTGTTTTGAATAGAAGTAATATTAAGTTAGCACACGCTATTCTCAGGACAATACATGATATACACACCACCTCCAACCAACATAACTGTCAGGTTTAACTATCCAAGACTTGGTACCACCTTTAAATTCTAGTAAAAGAGATTTTATAATAGATCTAATATAAAAAAATTACCTTACATTCTACGTCAACCATTGAATTGTATGGAAATACAATTAAGCCCTTTTCTTCAATCTTTAAGCTAAAATAGCATAGTGTTGAAGTATTTCTTAAGGCCCTTGCCAAGAAATAATCCCTTAAAGATAAATTCTATATAATAATGGCTTCCATGCAATAAGTTTATAACAATATACAAGTAGCAAAAAAGAAATTTCCTACAGAAAACTTTTCACAAAACAAATTCTTGACAGCATTGCCAATAGTACCAAAATCTAAAATTATTCAAATTGATCTGCCTAATAATATGCACGTATATATTGAGCCATATCTCAACACTAATATCTGTATCAATAAGTTCATTAGGCATATCAAAGCAACATTTATAAATAGAAGGGTTTGTGGGTTGGCTTTAGAATCAAGGATGGCAAAGTTCATTTGCAGCACAGATAAAAATTTAAGTGAGAAGACATATTGATGCAAAAAATAATTATGTTTAAATAAAACTTAATCATTAATGTTCACATTTATGTCTATATTATAATCTCTACTAGAACCTTATGTTGACAATATAACGCTATTCTTAAAAATATTTATAATATTAACAAAATAATATGTAATTAAACAGAAAGACGAAAAAATAATGTAAATTTAATTTATTAAAAACTATGAATTTAGAAAATCAACCAAAAATTAAGCTTTTCCACTTACTTGGTTTTGTTTTGAAGTAGAACAGAGTTTATCATAGAGCATCCTCGCTCCCAATAAAAATATTTATGTTTACTATATACTGCTCTATTATTCTCTGTATAACAAGGCAAGATAGAGATAAGTTGTATAGAAGTAAAATAATGTAAAAAAAAAACATTTTATCTTCTAAAACAGTGTTAGATTTAAATTATTGGTGGAAAAGTTTAGACAGTTATAGTTTTTATTGATCAATCAAGATTATTAAAAAGAGTCCAAACTGAATTAGATTTCTAGTTTGTGAAAATTGGGGCACCAGTAAAAGCTATAGCCAAGTGTCCCTTCCCTTCTCAACAACATGCTAGTTAATAGTCTAAGTCTTACTAGTACTACCCCTACGAGATCTCGCTAACTGCTGAACCGATATGGTTCTCCTTTATGTAGCTTTTCATAGTTACATAGGTAGGGTAATAACTATTTTGGGGGAGGGTTCCATCAAACACCCAAGAGAAATCGCGATAAATCTTAAAATGCCGCTTGAGGCCTCTAGGTGCGTAGCCAAAAAGCACAAATTATTTTTGCCAAAAGCTACCCATATTCCTAAGTATAATCATATAACGGGAGAGAGAGCAGAAGAGATTGCAAATTTTATTGTCAAGTATCTTTGTAGGGTGGCTATATTTAAGTAGTTTTTATTCTCGAGCACATTAGGGTTTAGTTTTTATCCCCATCTATTTGGATATGTAGGAACAGTGACATCAAAACTAAAAATTACATTTAGAACTTCCAGACAAAGGTGACTCAGTCAAATAAATAGCGTTACTTTACCCAATAATCCAGGTATTTCGATAGGAAGGAGACATTGCTCCCGTTAGTTGTTCATTTTTTATAGCTGGTCTAGTAATTGAAAACAGGGGTTGGGTAAGTTCGAAATTTGTGTCAAAGAATGTGATGGCTGTATAAGCTTAGTATGGCTTAGAGTGGCTGCGCTATGGTCACATTCAAATTAACAGATACAACATTAGAAGAAAAAAAAACTGAGGGGGCACAATTTGTATGTAACTCTACCCGTGGGGTAGGGATTGGTGCCGAATTTTCATTGGGTAGATAAATATCCGCCAATAGCGTCGGAAATATAAAAACAGCAAAGTAGCTTCAAAAGAGCAGAAAGCTGTGCGGCTGTCTGCGGCTTTTGCTGTGTAAATCCAGAACCTTGACGACTATATCAACAAGGATGACAACATCCATAAAAGCGAAGCACTGAAACGGTAGGACAAACGGACATTAACACTTGTATAGTGTCAGAACTGAAAAATCAGAACTTATAAGTGTAAGAGTCGAAGCAAAATTATAAGTAAATTTGTTTAAAAACTGCTTGATACAGGACAATGTTTATGGACATACTTACATTTTTAGGACTTAATTATAGAGTTGCTTCGCTTATAATATTATACTTTGTTGTCCCAGAAATCAATATACCAAAAATCAGATCAAACGGATAATTAGAACACATAAAAATTTGTTGTTTAAAAAAGTAGAAAACTCAATATGTTTAAAATGGACGTACTGACATTCTGGTAATAATTATAGAGTTGCTTTCCAAATCGTACCTAACTACTACAGGAATCACCATGCAAAGTTTGAAACCGATAGGACAATTCTAACATGCCTAAATTAACGAAAAAAGCTATCTATCTCGGACGGACGGACGGACGGACATACCCTAATTATGGAAAAGCTTCGCTTTTAAAAATAAAACAATATTCATATGTAGCGAATTTAAAAGTTTAAAATTTATGAACATTTGGCCATTCTATTATCTGTGTATGGCTCTCTCTCTCTATTTTTTGAGTTGCACACTATGACTCAGTAACGATCGGAGCAGGAATCTTAGCAACTCTGCAAGTACTGTATGTTACTTTGTCTGCCTATATGTCTCTTACACCAATAGTCTATCATTTATTGAGTTGCACAAAATTTCTAAGTAACAATCTATCTTTACAGGAAGTGTAGCAACTCTGCAAGTACTCTATGTTACTAGATATGATAGTAGCATATTGTTAGTTTGTCTTTCTTTATAATTTTACAGTGTAAATTCTTTAAATCATCGATAAAACTTAACAGATTTTACAAAGTTTAATAACAAAATCTTTTGTTTGTTGGCTCAAAAAGTTTGTGAACTTTTTATCAAATGCTAAATGAGATGTACAAACTAGCAGATTCTGAACTATTTTCCATTGATTATGGTATGCATAATGGTCAAATATGTTTTTTATAATTGGGTGTGCATCACACTTTTGAAGCTTACATATTCCTGAAGATCTCAGCTAGTAAAGCAATAGTCTTTCTTGTTTTATTGTCATTGGCGCTACGTACAATCAAAATGGGTGGCAAATAATCTGGGTCAATGCCCCCCCCCCTTCCCCCCTCAATCCTTCTTTGAATTTTTATAATACCTCCCATGAAAGCTCTTTTTAAAAGCGAGGCTTTTCTATAATTAGGGTCGGTCCGTCCGTACGTCCGTCCGTCCGAGATAGATAGCTTTTATTCGTTAATTTAGGCATGTTAGAATTGTCCTAGTAGTTGGGTACGATTTAGAAAGCGAACTCTATAATCATTACCAGAATGTCCGTACGTCCATTTTAAACATGTTGATTTTTCTACTTTTTTAACAATAAATTTTCAAGTGTTTTAATTATCCATTTGATCTGATTTTTGGTATATTGATTCCTGGGACAGCAAAAAACAATATTACAAGCGAAGCAACTCTATAATCAAGTCCAAAAATGTAAGTATGTCCATAAACATTATCCTGTTTTTAAGCAGTTTTTCAACAAATTTACCTACAATTTTGATTCGACATTTATACTATCATGTTCCGATTTTTCAGTTCAGATACTATACAAGTGTTAATGTCCGTTTGTCCTACCGTTTCAATGCTTCGCTTTTATGGATGTTGTCATCCTTGTTTACATTTTATCTTATCTGAAAATACTAAGCTGTCTGTTACTCCTATTATCATTCTTTTATTAAAGATGAAGAAAAGTAAGATATTACAATCATATAAAAAGTTTTTGTTTTTATAGATTAGGCTATGGATGCCCCAAGAGGCCTCTAGGGGAATTTAAGGTGTGTGTGTCTCTCTTGATAATCTGGACAATAAATTTAGAAATTCAACAATATGACGGCAAATTGTGGCATATTTTTTTGTTCATATTTGATGACAAACAAAGATTTAGTCTAATAGAAGCAAACTGTTTGAAATTATAAGCAAAACATAGTTTTAGGACGTGCAGAGACAAGGTATACATACATGCATACAGAAGGACAGACAGTCAAAACCTTTATAGCGTAGTTTCACTAATATAAACAAGAAAAAAACCTGCAGTTAGACAAAAATGTTTTGATTTGGACTGATCAATAAAAATAAATGAAATAGATTCAGTTTATATCCCACTCCTTCCAGGTCTGGCAGGATAGTTCTCTTACATTTCTTCTTAAGTCTGCCTATGGTTCTCCACCCGTTCTCTGGTTCAAGTGTAGATTCACCTTTGGACCTCTTAGAGTACTCATTTTTATAATATGCCATCACCATCTTTTCAAATCTATTTCGTCATCTATGCCTATACTTTTAGTTAGAACAAACAGCTCCTACTTGGGCAGAATATTCTGCATACCAACTTAGCATAATATTAATACTTTTATGTGAAACGAATTGCTAATCCGAAGCAATGCTGGAATGTCTGTACACTGCAAAGTATTGCGGTTTTTATTTTATTATTTTATTTGTTCTTCATGACCTATTAACTAAAATAGTATTTGGGTGTACACAGTGTTTCAGTGATAAGGCAATAGATTATAACTTTTTAATTAAAATAGTATTGGGTTGCACACAGGGATACGATGATAGGACAATAAATGATAATTTAAAGTTTTATTTGTTAAAATAAATGTATTACTGGCGTTTCAATAAATTTTTAGGAAATAATTTTATTTTCATTTTTACTTATACTTATTATTTCATGAAGAAAAAAAAGCTGTAGAGCTGATGCTTAATAGCCACCCATATACATAGTGACAGTATGTATGTCTGTCTATGTATATATTCTAATAGATTTTAATAAGTTAATAACTGCTATACCGTTATTTCACTCTTTTACAGTGATGTAAGCAAAGTTAGGGGGCGAGTTCCTCAACCCTTCCGGGAGAAATTGTTCCAAGAAAAAATGCTTTCTTTTTAAAACTCTAATAAAAAGTGGAGTGTTGAATGACCCTCCTCCACCCCAAGAAGTCTTTAGGTGAACAACCGCTAGTAATAAATATAATGAAGTTTTAATGGCTAATATCTCTAAAACTGCAAGGCCTTAATTGTACGTCAAACGGTTTTTTTGTTCTGTTATGGAAAGGTTTGGTGATTATTTCACCTACTAATTTTAAATTTAAGAACAGTAAACACTTTTTTTTTAAATTCTGAACTTTAAATTATCAATTTGTTATCGCACCAGATAACAATGACTTCCCCTTAAAAAGATAAATTCTAGGTGCGTGCACAGTATTTTTCTTCCGGGGATTGTACAATTTTTAGAAGGGTTGTAATGGATTATTGAGTGAGGGTGAGGCCAAAATTAAATTTTGATTGGAGGCAATTTAACGAGTTGGTGAAGAGGAAAGGGGGGGGGGTGGTGTACCTAGAGTTTAAGTTTTTTCGACCATTACAAAGTACTAGTCATTTTTTGATTCTTCAATTTATCAAGTTTTGATTTTAGGTCCTTTTTTCTTACCTTAAATATAATTTTATACCAAGTAAAACAGAAAAAATGCGTTTTGTTTAATCGTTTTAGTATCTAAATGTTTGTCTGTCCTGTTTTATTTTTTAGACAGTTAAATGCGCGTTTTTTTTATCATGGATGGCCAAATAAAGTATATCGCGCAGTAATATATTTATAAATGCAATCTAAATAGATACTATTTATATGGTGAATATACATGAGCTTTACTTTAACAAAGACTATTATATCCAAGATAATGAAGTGCTTACTTATGAAAATAATGAATATTCATTCCCATATAAACGACCCCTTTAATAGTGGATGTAAATATTCAATTATTTCCCCGGTATGATCATTTATATCCCTGGTATCATTTTTAGAAGATTTTTAATTTTTTTTGGAAGATTTTAGAATTTTTATTAATTACTAAAAGAAAGAAAAATGATACCAGGGAAATAAATGAAATTTAAAAACCAAAATTAAACCACATTTTAGCATAAAAATGAGTTTTTGTTTAAATGAGAATGATTTCCTATCCAGTTTTTAAGTTAGGAATGAATATTTCATATATAGGAATACCCCATTTCATGTGAAATGTATACGTTAATCAACCTATGCCGTTGGGTAAGTTGATTATCAATACATCAACACGAACTTTATGTATCAGGAAAGTAGATTTTGAGAAAAGTGAAAAAGTATTGGTACAAGGGACCAGGATTCTGGCGAGTAAATTAAATTAATTTCTTATTTCTTTGTTACATCTATAGCCCAGGTATAAGGTATAACCAACAAATGCAATAAATCTTAAATGATATTTGGTGGGCAAATGGAGAGGTCATCAATTTTACTATATGTTTCCCCCCTACGAAAGTTGAAAAAAAAACTTTTAGGTTTTGTGATTTTTTTGGAATTAATTTCGTTATTGGTATAAGCTGTCTATAATAAGTGTTATCCTTAGTTGATCCCGAAAAGTTGTCCAATTTTAAGATAATTTAATTGCTGTATCACACTAGAAAAATGCATTGAAATAACATAGCTGTATTTGTGTGTCATTTTGAAAAAAGTGAGGGGGGATTATATCAGCAACTTTGAGAAAAACAAGTAATGTTACCTCAACTGAGTACTTTAAAAAAATATATTTGGGATAAAACCCTCTAGCCACTTTTTAATGTAAGCAACTGATCTGCATAGAATTACAAAATAAGTAAAATGTTACAGTGTCCACTATTATTTATACATATATACTGGAGGCTGCAACTCTTAATGTTCAAAATTGATGAATATTTTTGATAAGCATATCATCTACCTAAATTATTAGAAGCCCTGCTACTCAATAATTTAATGTAATTTTCATCTGACCACAATGTTTGATTGCATGACATTTTCTAGTTGTCCTACCTTTGGTTATTAGTGAGTTGTAACAAGAAAACTAAATTAAAATTCAGCGAGGTAATGAAGTTAAAACTTCTAGATATTTTTTTAAAACGTCAGAGTTCACTCTTCCCCTCCCTCCCATTTTTATCCCTTTAGACAACTAAAGACTCATAGGTAATTTTTTGCAAGATATGCTGTTGGTTCATAATTAATTAGTTTTTTAGCTGCGCTACCAATATAAAATTTTGTTCTTTATTATGATACTTCAGCCCAAACCACTATAAGACAGATAAAGATTATTTTAGGCTTATAAAACTTACAGAAAAAAAATACGCTAAGCTCCTCAACGGTAGAAGAAAGGGTTAGAAATATTATTTTTAATTATAAGTATATTAATTTCACTACTTTTGTCTGATAGTCTTCATAATAGTATAGGGGTTTAGTCTTCTTATGAAAACATTTAGATAACCAAAATTTTCACATTTTTTGATGTCCTTTGTTATGACGCAAGTTAGGTCGAAATTTGAACAACTCCTGGACGAAAACTGTGCTAGAAGTCTATTATGTTGATCAGCAAATTTAAAATTCTTTTAATCAAATATAGTTTTTAAAAGCTCCCCCCCCCCCCCTTTCAGAATAAATATTATTTTTATATGATTTATTCTAGCTAAGCCTTTTAAATCTATTTGTTTTGCCGTTATTAAATTAGAAATATATCATAAAGAGGAAAATGCTTGTTTTAATACAGAACTAATGAAATAAACCTTTAGTTAATGAAGAAAAATATTTATATTCCAAAAGAGAAAATGTCAAAGCATAAAATTACAACTAAGCACTGGTATCTAAAAGTTCTGTTTCAAGTTAATACATTTTGAAACAAGTTTTTCTGTTAGTCTGTCTATAATTCTCGAAGAATTAAAGATGTATTTTTTTTACTATTATCGTTAGCTGTCAGAGAGGTAATAGGACCGAGTCTTGGGGAAAACCACGACAAACTAGAGGCGTTACTAATAGTTCATTTGTTGATATGTCAGGCTCATGACAATTATCCTTTTGTAATAGGATCGTGTCTGTCTGTGGGTGTACCTTAGGATCTCAGAGGCCTCTAGGAGCATAGTCACTAGTGTTAAATAAAGAAATAAAGAGAAAAGAAAGAGAGAGTAAAATTGAGAGAAAAAGAGGTTTTCAGAATAAGGCTTAATTGAATATGAATTTCCAATGCCTGACAAAAGTTAAAACCTTTGCTAACTTTGAACGTAGGTGTCCTAGTTTTGAATATTATAATACCCATTACATGCCTACTAATGAATTTAAACTAATTATACTTATCTAATAATTACATATATGGTTTAAAAATATATAGAATATTTGAATTTAAACAAAAAAGTTAAATTAAATTAAAGCAAAGAAGGTGATGTTGGGTACCACCTCCTCCCCCTCATTTTGATTGTAACCCCTCCATATAAATTTACCTCTTCCTTGTGGGTGACAAAGAAAATACTTATATTTTTTTGAAAGCTTAAACCCCCAATTCCAAATTTTGTATTAAAGGTTGAAGCCATTAGTTTTTTTAAAAATCAGACCAACTTTTTAAACAATTTAACCTGGCAGAGTTTCCATGTAAGCCATGTAAGTAATTATCATAAACATAGCTGTTTTCTATCAAGTATTCTTTGATTTTATTTTGGACGCAGTAGCACAACAAATTCAAGTTTTTGCAAGCAACGGGATCTATAAGGCGCGAGATTGCATACGCAAAAATGTAATATTTGAAGAAAAAAATATAATTTCGCAAGCATAATTAAGATATATTTAATATTTACCTTTTATTGTAGGGTATAATTTTACAATAATAAATTTACATTAATATGTAAATTACACAGGAACCCAAAAGTAAATAACCACTTTCTCTTATATGTTGGCTCAAAACCGTTTGCTACTTTTATCATAGAAACTTGTTTCCAAAATGAAAACTATTATTGTCGGAACTTTTTAAATTCATAATTGGATATTATATTAAAAGGGCAGTTTGTTTGTTTTGTCTACAGTCTCAATTAAAATTTCTTAAATTGCTTACAGATATTAAAAATTATATGCAGAAGAGATGACACACCATAGGAGACACCAACGGGGGATGAGGATTAAGGACATAAGGAAAGGGACCAAAAAAGGAGAGAAGGATTTTAATCGCAGTGTTCAATAATTTCAACATATTATCACATTTGCAAATTGTTTTATAATTGTAAAATGGCAAATTTATTAGATGACGGTACAGATTAAGAAAAGCTTGGAAGAATAGCTAGTTTATTTTGTCATAATGTTCTGCGGTTTCTGTTAAAACAATACCTGCGCGGAAATAAATAAACACCTTTATTTGAGTGGGTCCGATGCAAAGATATTAATACATATTTAAGTAAAGTAAATGATGATTATTTAGGACAACGCGTAAATGTTGCATACAAACGTCGTTGGGGGAGGCTTTAGGTTTAAATCTTGGCCAAACTATGTCAAAATATCTAACATTGTACCTACTGATTCTTTAGCAGATGTACAATATTAAAAGTATTGAGTTGTACGGGAAATGCTTTGACCGATAAACAGGAGCAACTCATTATAATGGTGAGTAAGAAGTTCCAGGAAAAAACACGTGCAATAAAAGGATTAGTTGTCTACAAAAGTAGGGATGTTATTGCCTTTAGACCTTCAAAAATGGTTATCAGCAATCAAAAGGTTAATATATATTATTAGGTTAAGTATGGAATGCAAAACAACTTTAAATTTATCACTAGAAAGTCTGACGTTCATTTCAGATATGATAAGTTTTAGCTTTTTGATGAATAGTTTACATGATTATTAGTCTTGAAATGTGAGTACTTCCATTTTCATTCAGATTACCATTGGATAAAAAAAGGTATCTTTTTTGATATTGTATTTATTCATTTTCGACTTCCAAAAAATCCAAAGACCTCTTCACAATCCGTTTTTGCAAACGTGTATATGTTAAATATTACGCAAAATATAAAATGTCAAATTGCGTATGTATTGATGTAAATGCCCCGCAGGGTCAGGCTTCCCCCGCAGTAGCTAGAAAAAAATAGTTCAAACCCTCAATTGATATTTTTCACAAGTAAGGTGCCGGGGTTTCTGTGGTCGATAAGCACTTTTAGGGAAATCGCCAATTTGAGATTTATAATGTCATTTAATGGAACACAGTAATAGTGTCTGACTGATTATGACGTAACAAAAAAAAATAGCCAATGAGAGGCCGTTATTGACCAATGGTAAAATTTATAGTGGCCTCTCATTGGCTAATTTTTTTTGTTACGTCATAATCAGTCAGACACTATTACTGTGTTCGATTTAATGCCATTATCAAAAAAGTTTCGCGATTGATCATGATATATAGAAATACTTGATAGTGTTGGTCATAGGGTCAACGTTAATATCAGACAATCGATTATTTTCCTAAGTTAGCACTGATTGCCTATTTGTTTTTACCTTATAAAAATGTTGAATGTATTTCTATTTTTGATAGGGAAGGGACACAATGCTGAAAGTTATAAAAAGTGTGCGAAAATAACAAAATTTAACGGACTGGAACATAAGCTGAATCAATTAAAATATTAGAATATCTATCCGACTGTCCAAAATCCTGATTTTTTCTAATGCTTCAGATTAATCTCAAGATCTTTGATTATTGAATTTTATGGTTTTTCAGTCCTTCCTAATTCGGTATCTATACTCTGAGACGTGAACTAAATTTGGGTCGTATGTCAAAATTTTACCTCCAACACTAATCAAATTCATAAATGTTTAGTGCTTTCTAAATTTACTTTTGACTATAAAGACAATGGACGATAAATTGATGTAGACCCATAATTATTCCTTCTTAAAATTGAAAATTTGGGTATAGTAACATCGCGCCTTATGGAGCGATTCTTCGTATTTTTCACAGTAGCTTTTCTCCTATTTCTAGCGCCTGCGGGGGGCTCTAACCCTGCGGGGCCAATTACCTAACCCTGTGGGGACATCACCTAACCCAATATAACCTAACCTAACCTAACCTATAAAAAACCATTTTAAAAATATGACGAACCGCCCCTTATGGGGAGATGTTACAAAAGGAACTATTCCCGAAACTTTTAGTGAAAAGGAATGAAGGTTTGTACAACCCAATTAAGATTTGATGAGAGTCCCAAAATTGTTTACGCCAACAAATAGTGTTTTTTTTATAAGTTTGGGGACAAGTATAATTTACAGTCAAATGTCCTAACTCTTCCTGTTAGTTTTTAACCTTGGACGTCTTAAGAAGCACAACCAATCGCTTGGTAATTGGTTTGAGTCTCAACCTTGATGATTGCAATAAATGCACCTATGTCAAGAGCGTTTTATAAGTGGTTAAAAAATTGGCAATGCCTTGGCAAGGTAAACAAAAACAGCATATTACTTTTAACAGCAACGTTGCAACTTCCAAAAAACGATTTTGCAATTAAAATTAGTATCACATTTTATTAATGAAAACTGACTTTAAAACATACAAAAAATTATGATTTATTGAGATTTAAAAAGCAAAATATCTTCTTTGCTTATTTTAAGATTATATGCAAAACGTATTGCGATTTGAAGTTAATTGCAATGTACTACTTTTCAGTTTTATGCAATAAAAGGATATGCGCAAAATTATGATTTATTTTAAGTGCAATGATAATCTTTAGAAGGTGTCCGCAAAAGATTTTATACTGAGGGGTAATATAATAACCCTCTAACATCAGGTCTAACAACCTTTTCTGTCCAAACACCCGGGGTATTAGGTTAAGTAACACCCATCAGACAACCAACTAACTGTGCATGGTAATGAGTTGCGCCTATTTTGGGTCAAGGCATTCCCTCTACTCTAACTATTTATGTCGCGCTACTGACATAGCAACAGTAGGAACCAATTTTAAGATGTACATCAATTTATTGACCATTGTCTTATCCATTGGGTCCATATTTTGTAATTCATACGTCTTATCGCGGCCATAGCTGCAGTTTCTGACGATCCTGCTTAAAACAGTAAATAATTTAAACATTTTAAAAAGGTTAGCTTATAAAGTCTTGAGATATCAGAATCAGATGATCTTTATGTCAACTCATTATTTCTAGCCATTAAAATAGTTTTACGTTGCTACAAATTTAAATAAAAGAATTTTTCGTAAGCTGAATTTATAAAAAAAATAACATATTTATCATTATGAAAGAACATATATGAATTCAATATTTGTCGTAAAGATCTCTGAAATTTTAGCAATCGCTCTATTATCAACTTTAAACTTAAGCCATTCACACATGTTTTACATTTCTGTGCCTTGCTACCTATGGAATTAATCACCATTGTTTAATTTAACCCTTAACGGTCGGGGGAGGGGGGGGGGAATTGAACGCCCCCCTCCGGTTTTTTCTATCTCATTTTCTATGTGTGAAAGATAAAGAGCTTAAACTGCGTGACTTTTTAAGTATGGATATGACACATAACTGAGAGTTGGAATTTTTTGATTATCTCCATCCTGGCGGGCACAGAGTGCCAGCAAACCTGGCAGGGTCATCCATGTAAAGAGCAAAAATATTTTTGACTAAAACAAAGCATTTTATCTTACCAAAATACTAAAATATCCTCTAGTAGTACATCTTCATATGAAATACAGGTGTTTAAGTCAATTTCAGATCCTGCAGGTCCTGATCCTCTCCAAAAATCTTTAAAAAGCTCCAGTGGCCTCAATTTTTAACTTTTCTTACATGTCTACATAACGTATCAAAATTTCATAAAGATCCGCCGCCGTTTTCCCGCCGACCGCCGACGGCGGCAGCTGCCAAGTACAGCTGCGGCCGTTGAAATTTATATTTTGATATTTCTAATATAAAATTTACATAAAGATAAACATTTTCTGTAAAATAATTGTTCTTCTAGTTTCAAAAATAAGAAAATTACAGCCGATTGAAATTTTTAAGTAAAAAAGGACCTAAAAATAAAGGTTGTTAAATAAAGGGTGAAGGAAGCTAAAATTGACTTTGACTTATAAAAGGGCGGAAATTCATTATCAAACATAGGAACTGAGATAATAGGGGGGGGTGGCATTTAACGCCTCCACCCCCCCCCCCCCTCCGACCGATTAAGGTGCGGCAAGGGGCACGACTGTTCAGGGTTAATAAAGACTGCCCAGTTCAAAAAATAAAAGTAAATTTAAACAGATCTATTATACTATGCATTAATGTAGCACAACTTTGATAAAAACATATCCATAAAAGCGAAGCTCTGAAACGGTAGGACAAACGAACATTAACACTTGTAGAGTGTCAGAACTGAATAACCAGAATATGAATGTATAAAAGTTAAACAAAATTGTAAGTAAATTTTTAAAAATGTTTAAGGACATACCTACATTTTTAGAACTTGATTATTAAGATGCTTCGCTTGTAAAATTGTACTTTGTTGTCCTAGACATCAGTATTCCAAAGATCAGATCAATCAGATAATTATATCATATAAAAAATTATTGTAAAAAAAGTTAAAAATCAACATGTTTAAATGGACGTACGGACATTCTAGTAACGATTATAGAGTTGCTACGCTTTCTAAATCGTACCTAACTACTGCAAGAATCACCATGCAAAGTTTGAAGTCGATAGAATAATTATAAAATAATATAATAATAATAGAATAAAATATGCCTAAATTGACGAAAAAGCTAACCGTTCCGGACGTACAGACGAACCGACCTTAATTATAGAAAAGCTTTGCCTTTAACAAGAAAACTGAAAAAGAAAGTAGCATAGCTACAAAACTTTTATGATAGAACATTGATGTAATTAAAGTTTTTTAATAATTTTTTTTGTTCAATTAATTTGATGAATACTATTTTTTGTTTGTTTTATAATTGATCTTAAACAAAAGATAATGTTTTTATTGCTTTAATTAATTTTTTTCTTTTAATTAAGAATTAATGTAAAATTTGAGGAAGGACAGGAATGCCGCAAGTAGCTTTCATTACAGATGGACGCTTAAATCCTATATATAGAGTTACTACGCTCCTAGAAATTGTTATCACTTGAATTGTTTCTACTTAGCAACACCTTATTAAAGTTTATTTGGTCAGATAAGCAAATTTTAAAGTTCATTTAAATTAAATTATTTCTAAAACAAATAGTAAAATAACAAATTATTCATTTTTTTGATAAAGTTAAACTAATTTTAATTAAGTAAACGATGAAAAAACTATAACTACTCGATTCAGTAGAAAATTCGACAGACAAATTTATAAAATTTCGTCCATTTGGTAGATTGTATTTATTACGCGAATTTTTTTTTTTAAGAGTGCATTTTCCTTTGTCATTTAACCAAGAAATTTCAAGCTTCCAAAAGCAGAAAAATGTTTACCTTAGGGTAAGCCAACTTTATAAACCCTTTCTCTCTTACTTTACGAGCTTTTTTCTGCACTATTACATAATAGTTTTTTTTATAAACTTGATTTTAGTAAATGTTAAAGAAGGGTAAATACGTTCAATCAAAAAAAAACTCTAAATAAAAACAAAATAGTGCAGGTTTGAATAAATCCAGCTGATACATACACACACCTGATATAGCAGCAATAGATGCTATATAAAATGTCTTTATTTTTGACACCGTTTTGGCTAAAATTTTAATCCAAAAATTATATTATGTTAATCCTAAAATAAAAGTAACAGGATGTATGTCAATCTTTCTATGTTCACATTAAGATCTCGCAAACCGCTAGAGCAATATCTTTCTCATTTACAGTGAAGCTTTGTATAGGTTCAGGGAAGGTTTACAACTATTTTAGGGGAGGCTAACTCCACCCTTCCAAGAGTAAATGTTATATGAAAATATTCTTCCCCCTTAAATAAATTTTATATTAAAAAAAAAATTAAAATGGTAGGGATCTTCTCCTTCTCAAGTGTCTTTCAAGGAAAGTATACGCTAGTTTGGATATATAGAACAACCCTTGCGTGTTAAAAGCTTAATATAGAAATCTTGTAAATTAAATAAGGTCACTTTGTATATGTATGTGTGTATGTATAATGTATATATATTTTTATGAAGGGTATAATTTAAGTAAAGGTCAGACTGACAGACAGATACATGCTTCTTTAACGGTTTATACGCACTCACCCAAGGGTATTTATAAAGATAGACACATGAATGGTTAAAAAAAAGGATGATGAAACTCATTGAATTTAAGTCAACACAATTACTATCTTTTGTGACTAAGGGAAGTGTAACCCTGCGGGACAACAGCACAGAAAGCTCTTCCAGCTCTTATTTTGCCTTAACCAAAATAACATCACAAATACAAATCCTGAACATGCGTGGTTCTAAACCCTACATAGCAACCCTCTCATTTCAAACAATACAGTAAAGGTTCACATCATAGAGTCAAAACTTTGATGAAGGAGGGGGATTGTTATTTGATTCATAATAATGATAATAATTTTGAAATACAATAAATATAATGGGGAGAGGCATATTTTAGCCCTAAACACTGAAGGGCTACCCAAACACATAAAACTCTTACAGAATTTTAAATCAGAAGGCAAGGGAGGTTCTGCGCTCCACTTGGCACTTGGAGGGAAACGACCAGAATATTTACATAACCTTGAGGAGCGCAGCAAGAATACTTGACCTGGTGATAGTTTAGTTTTACTGATATGAACATCGAGTAGGTACACGAGAATTTTCCTGAAATTTACAAGTTGTGACATGACATTGCCACATTTCTCTCAGATAAATAACTTAAGAGAGGGCGGAGTTTGGGGCTTACAATACTTTATTCTCCCATTTGAGTACTTTTTAAAATCTTTATTGGTTTTTTAAAGTCGAAGTGTCCAAACTTTTCAACCAACAATTTTGTTGCACAGAATCAATTTATCTTCCATTGTCTTACCCCTAAAGAATACATGCTTTTCCATGAATTTCCTACTAATAGAAATCTACACTAGTATGTATAAAAAAGTAAATTGTAAGTATAACCATTCTAACATGGTAATATATATCTAATTAAGGGTATCAAGACCTAGTTTAAGGGTTGCTCAAAACTTTACTTTTTATATAACGTCAGATCCCTATGTGTATTTAAAATTTTGCCTAGTCCTTAGATAGGTCCAACTTTCCGACAGATTCAGATCTTCTATATACAGATTTCAAAGGTTGTTTGTCTTTAAAAAATTTGTTCATTTTCCTTCAACTTTTTTTTGCTCATATTTCATCATCATATATAAAACTCTTATCATAATATTATGTAATAATTGTCCTTTTATGTTTATAAATTTACTGCAATTGATTGTAATATCTTTTGTACGACGTAGCTTGGAAAATATTTAAATGCAATACATTTTCCTATTAGCGAAATTGGATTTTTTTGTCATTTAATATTGGAAGCTGGCGGTACTAAAGCATAGGTGAAATATTCCGAAACAAAAAAATCTCGAGTCTGGAGGGAAGTCAAAATTGTCTTTATGGCCAAATCGTCTGAATTTTTGTATACTTTATTGACTTCTCATTAAATTTGGGGGATTTTCTTATCTTTAAAATAGTGTTTTTGGTTGTACAGATCCAAAACAGTTATCTTTAGATAGGGATCTAAAGGGATAAGACAATGGTCGAGAAATTGATTTACATCCCCAATGATAATACACAAAATTATCCTTTCTGTAGATTACAATTAGCGGTTGAAATATTGAATAAAAGTCTCTAAAGTTGTTAGAAGAAAACGTTGTAAAAGTTTGGAGACTAGTGTAATAAAGAGCACAATGTCTTTAGGTGAAATGTCTGTTGTCTATCAAATGTTAAGTGGCTGTATGTTTGACTTTATATATTCCCATTAAAATCTTTTAAACGGCTGATAGAACCACATTTTTCATGTAAGCTTGGGTTATACATAGGTTATTTTTATAGTAGCATATTAACCACTTGAAAAAGGTTATAGGCGGAAAATTCCTTATAGGCTAGACGCGAAACCACTTATAATAAAAATGCCAATACTAGCTATACTAACCTTCAAAAATAATAAACCAAGAATAAAAAATTTCATAAACGTGATTCAGACAATAGGACTAACGAACATTAACAAGTATTTAAAGAAGAACCAGACGTCTAGCCAAAAATGACATTGAAATATAATTATTCAAATCCATTATCATATACTTCGTTGTTTTTACAGGAATACTCATGCAAAATTAATTTCAATATGACAATACTAACTTGCGTTTATTTACAAATCGGATGGACATACCCTAAATTTGGAAAAGCTTCGCTTTCCAAAAGGGTTGTTGTTACTTGTTTGCCCTTATCTGATCAAAATATAACAAAATTAGGAAAACTGCTGAAAAAAAGCGGATTTTGATTTATGAAAAAACATTACTGTAAAATGAAAGAAACAAATATCTCGATTTCAGCTATTTGAGGGGTTCTGACTTTGCTTTACCTTTTTATAGAAAATTTTACTTATCGGTAGTTTATATTAAAGTACACAGTCGAGCATAGAACGCCCCCCCCCCCCTCCATCCCTTTAGTTCTGAATAACTAATTTTAAAAGAATGGGGGAAAACTGTGCATGCTAGGCACATCGATTGATAGCACTCACCAATAAATTTAATCTTATGGGTAATTTTTTTCTATAAATGGGGATGTACATTAATTTATCGTCCAATGTCGTATCCATTCACTCTGGTTTGAAATTTGTGCAATTTCTGTGCTGATTACGGTCCTTTCTTATTTCAACTTTGATATAGGAGAATCCCTTAATTCTTGCACAAAAATACTGCAAGTTTAACTGTTAATTTTAAGGTCAAGTTTGATTATTTACTAAGTATATTTGCGATAACTTTTATTTAATGAAATCTTCCAATTTTTAACATGTACAAAACGGCCTGCTTAATTGCTTCAAGATCCATGTCAGATCTATATAGGAAATAAATGTCTATAAACGAGCTCAAGTTTTCCAAGGAATATTTGTTTAAAACTCATAGTGCTCCAATAATCCATAATAAACTCTCATTGCCCAGAACGATAACACCCATTATTTTACTTTATTAAAAATAAATTCCTTTTTTTAATTTCATGTTGCTATTTACCTTATATCAATGTATTTAATTTCTAATCATAAAAAAGAAAATTTAAATTTATAAAATAATAAATGTAAGAAAACTCTGTTTTAAAAGAATTCGATTGTGGCGACACTTTGTGTGTTCAAATATTAAACTAAAATTGTAATCATCATCATTAACCCTTTGGTGATGGTAATGTAAAGAAAAAATATAATTAAAAAAAATCTTTTTAAAATCATTTAGATTATTAAATATTTACTTTCTTTTAGATAGTAATGCCGGGTTAGGAAAATATATTTATTGAGAAATAGATATGCATATAGAAAACTAGCCAATAGGGAGATAATTATATCGAGCCAACTCTAGTTTATTTATATTGGTTTTGTATTTTTTTCGGAAAATAGTTACCAAATAAATTATTGTTTTTGTAATTTTCTAGTAGTAGAGCTACTCTATTAGTTTAAAATTGGTACCTGTTTGGTAGTAATCTACTTGAATGGAAATTGTGTGATGTATAATCATTTACCAGAACATTTTATATTTTAAAAAAGCATAGAAAACACAAAACTAGTTCTTAAATATATAATCAAATATGAACAAAGATTACAACATGTGACAGGAGGCGACACCACTAGATGTTACAAATAACTTATGTTACATTCAGGTGCATAACGATGCCAAGCTGATAACCATGATAAGCTGTCAAATTTTTAAAAAAGCAAATATTTTATTTTTGAAATTAAACTGATTGATAATAAAATTATTCTCAAGAAAGATATTTTACTTACTTATTACTTACTTTCTTAAAAAAAAAAGCAAATACTTTATTTTTTCTCTTCCTCTATTTAACAATTTTTTGTTCTAACTAAGTTTCTATTCGTATCTTTAGCCCTCGACTTTTTGTAAGCACTTAATTTCTATACCAAAAAAATAATAAAACAGCATTTCTTTAACCTCAAATCTCAACGAGTAGGTTCCGTAGGAACCGACATACATACCTATGTATAGAGTAGCTTTAGCATAGTTTGTTTCTTATCCACTTTATTCATTTTACATTTTATATTTTGACTTTGACTTCTTCTATTATATTATATATTTTTTATCAAGCAACTAACGAATCGCGCAACCTCTACCTCTATTTTATCTAATAAAAAAATAACAAAGTTTTTTCATAATTTTGACCAAAAATATATTTATTTATTCAAATTTAGATATCGAAAATTTTGTTTAATATATGACTATCGCTGACTGGACTGGTTAAGCTCATGTAGTGGGCATAGCCATCTACTCGTCGTAGTCGCTGGAGTCATCGACGTCGTCGGGTTCCTGTTGGAGGAGCTCCTCCACAAGGTCCTGCTGGACGGTGACCAAGCGGTCCATGGTGGCGATGGAATCCATGTTGGCCTGGAAGGAGCGGGCGTACGTGGGCATTACTGAAATTAGCCTCACGACTAACCCATAGTTGGAGTACATCATGCGGAGGATCTCCTCATCGATGGCATCTTGGCGGAATCTCCTCCACATAAGTCTGTCGCCCTCGTACACGACGCCCATTAACCTCCTCTTGACCATAAACCAGAGGTCCAGACAGCGCCTGTCTACCCCCGGAAATGGGAGTAGATCAGGCACTGCCGCGAGGTTCAGCAGCTGCTGGACGCCGTGCACGGGTGCAGGATCATCGATTTCATCGCTTGAGTTCAACATGGCGATGAGCTCCTGCACCTGGTCTTGGAGGGGAACATCTTCTTCTCCTCCAGCCTCCTCCGGAACTTCCGGCGCCCCATCCGGTAAAGCACCTTGGCCTTGTCCAACTTCCTCTTCTTGATCTGACATTTCTGAGACAATTGAACTTTGACCCTACCCACCCCCATATTTATACCCCCCTTGTGTCTTAATACCATACATTATTCAATCTTAATTTAACTTATTAATTAATAAATAACTTTCCCTACTTCCGATTTCCCGCGTATTCCCCCTATGCTTTACAACCAATTGTCTCCCCCCCGCCCCCTCTTTTGCTTTATTCTTTTGCTTTATTCTGCCGTGCTTTACCGGAAAACCACTCTTCCCCCCTCCCCCTATTTTTCTCCCCCCCAGTATATACCAAACGATAGGCGCCGCTCCGTCTGTCTAGCTGGAAGTCACGGCCGCGCACAAACCACCCACCACTCCCCTTCTAGTTTTTTCCCCCCCTCCTCCCCCTAACCTGTTGAATTCCCTGACCCATCTCCCTTATTTTAACCAGTTTCTCACTTCACTTTTTTTTATGCTAATGAAAATTAATCCATAGCGAAATATTAACAGACATCCTATTACTCTATACATCCTTCATAAAAAATAAAAGTTCATAGCAAGATATCTAGGATTTATTAAACAAATCAATGAATTTATGATAATTTATGATATTTTAATACTTTTACTTTTTGGATAAAACTAAACTGTATTATTCTTCAAAACAATTTTATATTTCAATAGCCATATCAGTAACTTTTGCAGTTTTTTTCTGTTGATTCATTGTTGATTTTTGTTGATTTTTGTGAACATCATGTGGACATTTCCGCGGGTGTTTTTGCGGATATTTTTGCGGATATCTTGTATATAAAGTCGTAGAGAACTTGACCGTAACTGGTTCAAACCGGAAATGGCCAACTTCTGGAACTATAGCTGGAGACAGGCCCCCTCTTGAGCAGTTATCCGCTCAGCAATTTCACCCAATTTAGCTTCATGAAACTCCATGTCCTTGTTTGGGTTGTATAGTGTGAGGGCCAACTCGGTTTCTAAATAACCCTGTTGGTATAGAAGACGGGCTACCTCACGACGTACTTCGTCACTGACATTGTCACCATTAACTATATTGAGAAGTCGTTCATATGTTATTGTCAATCTATTGCGTAGCGGCTGCCACATTTGTGGTATTCTTCCTCTCCGAACATTTCGTGTCTAAACAATAGTAAGATTTAAACCTCACTAAAGCAAAGCTATAACCAAATTACGCGCGCAATAGCACGCCACAGTCTTTTTTAACATGACCCACTTTCACCCTTTTACCTTCAAAAAGGGGTGGAATCAATGGATTAATGATACGTTTTCGCCTTCCCTTAAAACCCCCCCTCCCCCCCCCCCCTCTCCTCTCCCATTTTGTTGCCCCATTCACAGCCATGCTGTGACCAGTTCTCAAAACACAAAAATCAGATTCCGGAGGAATCGAACCATACATATTTAGGGAACACACTCCCATTATCAAAATACCAAAATCAGATTCCGTAGGAATCGCATATGACCTATTCTTAGGATTTTTTATATCCATTCTCAAAAATAAAAATCAGATTCCGTAGGAATCGAAACCAACCATTACACCTTGTTCACTTAAGTACACGATATGATTATTATTAGGGTATTCTTGTCCTTTTTTGGACTTTTCTTTGGTTTTTTTTGGATTTTTTGGATTGGACCAAGTGTTATCGCGAAATTTGCCGTTATCCTGTAATTATTGGTGTGGAGATGTCCTTAAAACCCGGACAAAACTCCACTCTATAATGAAAATAATTTGATATAAAGGAAACTGTCTATTTGGAGCTGAAAAGGGATCTCAACGGGAATAGCGACTCCTTATGGAGGTTTTGGTTCCTTAATTGTTCCGAATTCACGCTTGGAGAAGTTGCAACTGATAGTAGGAGGATGTCTGAAATACACAGCAAGATATTGTTTCATTGTTAAGATTATTATTTATTTGCACATATAACATTGTATCGGCTTGGCAAGCGTCAAAGTACACCAGTGGCTCCACAACCCTTAAAGGGTTATGCCAACTATCTGGTACAATGTTGCATGGAATTTTTATTGTAAAATATTGTCTCCATTCAATTTAAACTGGCCTGGTAACTAGGTGGAGATGAAGTTCGGCCAATTCCATGCTAGGTACTTAATAATTGTTATTATGTATATTATTATCTAACCTGCACCAAACACAACAAACCAGATGAATCAAACAAATCAAGCATAGTAACATAATTTATAATATATATCTAATAAAATATGTTGTACCTTTGAGGAAAATAAATCTTATCTTATCTTATCTTAAGATCCATGCTAAGCAGTCAGGAGATACAAGTCATGATGATCATGTTGAAGAAGTAGAGTGGGAAGGAGACTTCTTCATTGTTAAATAAACTAGACCCCTCTCCTGAGTACGAAATTACCTACCCATGTGACAGGAGGCGACACTAGTGCACCCCTCTCCTGAGTACGCCAGTACCTACATATGTGACAGGAGGCGACACTAGTGCACCCCTCTCCTGAGTACGCCACTACCTACACATGTGACAGGAGGCGACACTAGTGCACCCCTCTCCTGAGTACGCCATTACCTACTCATGTGACAGGAGGCGACACTAGTGCACCCCTCTCATGAGTACGCCACTACCTACACATGTGACAGGAGGCGACACTAGTACACCCCTCTCCTGAGTACGCCATTACCTACCCATGTGACAGTAGGCGACACTAGTGCATCCCTCTTCTGAGTACGCCAGTACCTACACATGTGACAGGAGGCGACACTAGTGCAGCCCTCTCCTAAGTACGCCATTACCTACCCAAGTGACAGGAGGCGACACTAGTGCACCCCTCTTCTGAGTACGCCACTACCTACACATGTGACAGGAGGCGACACTAGTGCACTCCTTTCCTGAGTACGCTATTACCTACCCATGTGACAGGAGGCGACAGAGTCCATTCTAATTGGACTTTATCTTCACATTACAACTTACACTAATTGGGTCAGTTAATTTACACCAAGAATTGCAGGGAAAGGACAATGTACAGGAAATTGTTCGTATCCACTGTTATTTATTTAAAATATTTTATATGGGATATTGGAATTTTAAAAAATCAATTTACTATATAAAAATTGTTATTTTACCGTAAACATATTTATTAAGTTGGTTAAAATAGCTAAAAACCTGTAAAAACAACAAAACTTTTAGAAAGATTATTTAACATTTTCTGTAGATTCATAGATCTTACTGAAAATACAAATTAAACTTAATTGCTATTTTATAGTTTTCTACTAAATTATACGAAGTAGAATGTACTGAAATCCTGTTAATTTAACAAATCTTTTAACAAATACGGATACAGATTTTTTATATGTAGGCAAATTTAATGTATTACTCAGTTAGGGCGTGCTAGGATATTTTATAGGAGATGGGGATTTTAAACTTAGGATAAACAGAATTTCCATATTTCTTTGTATAAATTAATTTTCAAATAAACAATCTATAATTAAGAGCAATTTTCTAAAAATTATACACATGCATCGATTTAGCTGTTTTTATGATCTTAATTGGCAGTAACAGTAAATATAATAATAAGGGGATGGAATTTCTCAAAATATTATGTGGAATTATCCCCCGTGGTTAGAAATAGGCTTAAAATCTATTTTTAATAGACTGTTAGAGAGAAGTACATTTTTAAATAAGTATTATTCTAAAGTTATTTTCAAAATATTACTCTATGATCAAATAATCGATTAAATATATGGGATAATTATAACATTTTTGAAAGAAGCAAGACAATTATAGAGCAGATCTTTAGTGATTAATTAAAAATGTATTGTATCAAGTAAATCAGGAAACCCTTATTACAGAAAATTAGTTTAGGTCTGCTATTGCATAACCGACTGACCGACGGAACAAGTTAATTACTTACTGGATGCTTACTTGTCCAGGGAATCTACAATAAAATTTAACCCTTTTGATTTTAGCAATCAATTAATATCAATTTTCAACTTACTGTGTATCAAGCAATAGTAACTTTTACAAAAGTTTTCCCTTCAATATTTTTATCCTCAAATATCTATCACTCCCAAATCTAAAATAGTTGCTACCAGTATCCGTATTTAGAAAATTTACCATTTAAGGAGAATTAGAACAAAAATCAACTCAAGTGACGGCAACATCCCATAGGTATAAGTTAAACATTCCTAAGGCCCAACCCCTGAAAGACTTATTGAAGATTAGCTTCATTGTGTTGCCCATGCAACAGGGCAGGCAATAGGCTATTTAAAGGCAGATTGCATCCCCTTGGTTATTTTTCTTCATTAAGAAATAAATCAGAAAAAAAACACATTTCATCATATCTATTAAAGGAATCCTGCAAGAAATACCACGCTTTAACTGCTGAAAGACTGCCACAAGTAGACCAAATACCCCAAATTTGAAGCCTTCAGCTTCTATAACAAAAAAGTTCTAGGCATTTTAAAATGACATTTTATGTACAATGGAAATTTTGAAAGAATTGCAATGCTCATGTTGAAAACTTTAAAATTAAACTACGTGGCCTAGAAACAAAATTATAAGCTTATTTTTGTCATAAATTTAGGTTTCCAGTAACTAATTATATTTTTACAATAAAAATACCCATTTTTATAGTCAAAATCATTTTAAAAAATTCAGTTTTACTTGCGTTGTACCGAATGTACTGTAGCCAATCAGAAGGATGAATCAGCTTAACAACCAATCACAGCTAAGCTTGTATTTGTTTACCCCTTTGTTTCCGCTATGATTTTCGTTTAAAAATGCAATTTAAATCGAATTTTTTTCATAGATTTTGACTATGAAATGTGGTGTTTTTATTGTAAAAATGTAATCAGTTACAGGCAATCTGAGTTTCTAACAAAGACAAGGTTATAATTTTATGTCTAGGCAACGTAATTTAATATTGTTATTTCTTTTATGAGCATTGGAAATCTTTTAAAAATTCCATTGTACATAAAATGCTAAAATGTTATTGAAGCTGAAGGCTTATAATTTGGGGTATTGGGTCTTCTTGTGGCAGTCTTTCAGCAGTTAAAGCGTGTTATTTCTTGCAGGCGTCCTTTAATATATCCTCTAGAGACTACGTTTGAACAACTATGAGTAAAATAACTAAACAAACTACCTTAATAAGATATTCATTTTTAAAAATAAAAATAAAAAACAATTAAAGGGGTTCAAACTGAAAAATAGAAAAACTATAAAAGTCTGAACGTGAATGATGCCCACAAACTTAATCTGTCCTAAAAATATCGGGGAGGGGGGGGGGGTTGATAGGATATTACAAGATAGAAGATATTATTTTTTTGTGAAGTACAACCTTTGGTAGATAATAATTTTTGTACAGGCATGATTGTAAATTAATGATATTCTAGTATGGTCCCTTTCCTCCCTAGAATATATAATTAGAAGCGAAGGTTATATAGTTAACCAGTCAATAAAGATTCAGCTTTCACTTAAAAATAGGTTTATCTATTAGAGAGGAAGGGAGCATGGAATTTAAATCATACTGTAGCATCCAGTCTTGGAAGTGAAGAGGCTATATAACTCACTCAGAGAGGCTTGCCTTACTACAATACCATATCTAATTATATGGTTTAAAACTTTGGGGACATTATTAAATTTATATTGGTTTGTACAAAACCAGCAGTATCTGAACTTGTCCTTCAGTTGTCGGACATATTAATAAAAGGTTCCTATTGTTGTTATGTAAGTTTTTTTTTAAATTTATAAGAAGTGCATCAAAAGAAAATCTCTAAAAATTCTCTATTCTATATCTATCAAATATTATCACCACTGAGAAAAAATACCCTCTCCCATCCATTTTTTTTTTCAAAACAAAGATAAATGTGGTCCAATGTAATTATAAAATCCATAAAGGACCTTTCTATTGAATTAGAGTATAGAGCAGACACGCTATTCTATAAATCTCAAACCCTTCTATCATAGACGTCCATGGGGGGGGGGGGTAATGGGGCGATTACCCCCCCCAAACAATTTTGGGGGGTAAATACCCCCCCCAAATACGAATTACCCCCCCCCCCAAAAAAAAAAAAAAGCTTGGACGTATATGCCTTCTACTATTGCAAATCGGCACATGCATATTCTGTTAAACTTCAGCACAATTGTTGTATTATTATTATTCTTTTCAGTAGAAATGGCATTATTAGAATAAGAATTATTTTATATACCGATTTCCACATCAAGTATGAAGTGTTTATTTACTCTAAGAATATGCATTATAAATAATATTCAAACTTTCAATAATATTAAGTGTCAACACAATTCCTCCAAGGTTAACATGATGCATATCTGCCAGGTGTCCAAATTTGTGACGAGAATGTCAAAAAATGTAAAATTAAACAAATGTAAAGTTTTATCAGAGTGCTTTATGTCAGATGTATCTACAGATATCAACTTTAGCAGTACAAAATTAATATTTCAAATATTTGGTACCAGGGAATAATAAGTTGTTAAGTTTGACTCCAGTAAAGACGTGCAAATTAATGTAGATCCATTAGTCAAGCCATTCTTGAGATCATAACAGACATTAACAAAGAGAATAATGTAGTTAAAAAAAACATATATGACAAATAGGAACCAGGACCAAAATCTTAAAATCAAAAATAGTCCTTTTTAACTTAAAATAATTCCTAATCTTGCATTTGCAGCAAAACTGTAAACTTGTATTGCATAATATATAGCCAGAGATAAAGGGGCACATGGACATGGATCTTGCTAACCACTGAACTGATTTGGTTCTACTTTACAGTGAAGCTTCTTATAGGTCTAGGGAAGATTATAAAACATAAATATTGTAAAGTTATACTCTCTTAATCAGCCAATAGGATAGCAGTGGAGGAATAATCTTGTCATTTTATTGCTTAGAAAGCAGGGGCGTCCAAGCTTTTTTTTTTGGGGGGGGTAAAAAATTTTAGGGGGGGGGTAATTCGTGTTTGGGGGGGGTAAAATGGCGCGCGAAGCGCGCCGAAATTTTTTTTTACCCCCCCCAAAATTTTTACCCCGGGGGTAAAATTTGATTGGGGGGGGTAATTACCCCCCCTAAAGTCTGTTGGGGGGGGGTAAATACTCCCCCCAAATCTGTTGGGGGGGGGTAATTACCCCCCCCAAAATTAATTTACCCCGGGGGTAAAATTTTTGGGGGGGGTAATTTAATTATGTAAAAAAAGCACCTACCTAATCTATTAAGTTAATAAGTACTATCTTATAACATAAAGTAGTAAGTACGGTTTATTTGACTATAGCTTCAGATTTCATTACTTTTAAATACTGAGTTCTCCTTTTTAGGAAAGCTTCACATAGATCCCATGATGGTTCCACACTATTATAGGTCAATCCTTTGAGTGGTTTTAGGCTATTTTTCTCCTCCCTTTTTACCCTTTAGAAAAAGGGCGCCACTACTATTCAAATATATAGTAGTATCTCATTCTTTAGAACATAAAAATACAATAATTAACTCACTAACCAATGAACCAATATGATTTTACTTTAAAGTGAAGCGTCTTATAGGTCCTGGTAAGTTTTATAACTAGTTTTGAGACACCCTGACATCCTCCCAAAAGAAATCGCCTATAGAAATTCTTTTTCATTATTTAATGAAATATTTAATTTAGTTAGGTATCTATTTTATGGAATCTTCAGTGCTTTACAATTACATCATAGATCCCCGGGATGGTTTTAGCCCTTATAAAGGCCTAAGCAAATAAAACATGATCAAACTATTAAATTTTTTGTTATCATGGTTAAGAACTGTTTTAACTGGTTGGACAGTAAAATTTTTTTTTTAAGAACATTCAATTTGGGGGGGGTAAATACCCCCCCCAAAAATTTTTTTTTAAAGAACATTTATTTTGGGGGGGGTAATTACCCCCCCAAAATCGTTTGGGGGGGGTAATTACCCCCCCAAAATCGTTTTGGGGGGGGGTAAATACCCCCCCCAAAATCGTTGGGGGTGCCTACGGCACCCCCAAGGTAGGGGTAATTTTTTTTGGGGGGGGTATTGTTCACAAAATTTTGGGGGTGCCTACGGCACCCCCAAAATCGTTTGGGGGTGCCAAATGGCCCATTACCCCCCCCCCCTTGGACGCCTATGTTAGAAAGTGTACAGACTACAGTTAAAGGACGTTTATTCATTTTATTTGCTTAATGAGTCAGATATAGATAGTCGCTAAACACAGGACATAGCTTTACCATCATAAATCATATTGTATACAAATTATTAACACTTAATAACAAATTATAAATATTTATTAAAATTATTTATTCTAATCATGACACATTCCAAAATCTGTTTCATAACTAACTATTCGGTTCACACATTTTTTTTCTCCTAAAAAACAAATGCAAGTACAATATTGGACATTTTGTGAACATAAATCCTTATAATATAAAGTAACAGGATGGCTGTCTGTTTGTATGTACCGAATGATCTCACTAACCGCTGAACCTTTTACAGAGGAGCTGCTAAAAGGTACTGTGAAGGTTTTTTGCTATTTTGAGGGAGGGTACTGCCATCTTCGAAAGAGAAATGGCCTCTAGAAAAAAAATCAGTGTACCTTGTTGTAATAGGAATCAGTTTTCAAAAAATCAGAAGAATCAGATAATTTTAATATACAAATAATTTGTTGTCAAATGGACGTACGGACATTCTGGTATTGTTTATAGAGTTGCTACGCTTTCTAAATTGTACCTAACTACTACAGGAATTATCATGCAAAGTTTGGAATCGATAGGACAATTCTAACCTGTTGAAATTAACGAAAAGAGCTAACTCTCTGTGACGGACGGACGGACGGACCGACCCTAATTATAGAAAAGCTTCGCTTTTAAAAATAGTTTAAAGATTGGTACTGAAGAAAATCAAGTAATTATCAAATGATACACCTTTTTTCAGGTTTACTGCCAATATTGCTGTTTTAACGAAAGATAACTGTGCTGTAGCGGTAAAAGTTATTTTAATCTTGAGGATTTTTAAAAGCGAAGCTTTTTTATAATTAGGGTCGGTCCGTCCGAACGTCCGTAACGGATAGCTTTTTTCGTTAATTTAGGCATGTTAGAATTGTCCTATCGATTTCAAAGGTAGTTAGGTACGATTTAGAAAGCGTAGCAACTCTATAATCATCACCAAAATGTCCAAGCGTCCATTTTAAACATGTTGTTTTTTAATTTTTAAAAACAAATTTCTATATGATCATAATCATCCGATTGGTCTGATTTTTGGTTTACTGATTACTGGGACAACAAAGTATAATATTATAGGCGAAGCAACTCTATAATCAAGTTCTAAAAATGTAAGTATGTCCATAAACATTATCCTTTATTAAGCAGTTTTTCAACAAATGTACTTACAATTTTACATTTATATTCTAATTATTCAGTTCTGACACTACACAAGTGTTAATGTCTGTTTGTCCTAACATTTCAGTGCTTCGCTTTTATGGATGTTGTCATTCTTGTTTTATCAACTTTAGTTCAAGATCTCTTAAGGTTGGTTAATAGAAAATGCAATACAGACTTACTGACATTATATTATATTATATTTGCTTTACACGAAATAAATAAACTTACCATTTCCAAAACAAGAACACCTTTGTGGCTCCTTGTCATACATTACAAAATGAGCTAAATAAATGTATCATAAAATTTTTAAACAAGGGGTTCTTCTATCTACTACTTTGCATAGGTAGATAGTTTTTTTACTACTAAAAAAATTGTAGGTTTATTAGATCTTTTACTACTTTAAATATTTTCAGAAGTCTTGTACGACATAAATATGGCGTTAATGATAAATACTAATGAAACTTATTGTATGTAGTATTATATGTTCAGTGCATTTATAGGTCTTTAATTTCCAGGGAAGCTTCCTTCAAGAATGTATGTGAATTTGTATGGTGGTACAGGTGTACACATGATTTTCAAGTTATAATTGAAACAGACGAAAGATGAGGAATAAACTATTTTGTTAATATCTTGTCTGATAAAAGTAAAATTGAAAGATTGAGCCTTAAAACAAAAATTTGAAGTTCATGGACAAAAAAAATATTTAAAAGGCACAGAAGGAAAAAACAATCATTTCTTATTTGATAATCTAATGTTAACTTTTGATAAACTATACTATGGAAATGTTTACCTTCGTCATAGTCAGAACAGGATTTAATACAATCATCTAGACCAGTGACATCAAAAGAAACTATCTCACCCTCAATTTCCTATTCAAAACAACCTATTTGTGATTATATCTTCTTAGACAATTTTGGAATGTTTTAAAGATATATCTATTAAACATCAAAATTATTATTAGGTACTTAGATCTTAATATTCGATGGGGTAAAAAGCATGAAAGTCGTCTAATATCATATCAATACTTGAATTTAAAATCAAAACGTCTAAATCCTTCCTGGTACATTTGTAAAGCTTCCATAAGATGTAGAACTGTAGTTCAGTAATTATCAAATTGCCTGTACTACTTTCTATAATAGAATGAAATATATATAGCTATGTTGATGAAAAAGATAGTTTAATTACCTCACATTCAGTATGGATATATCCACCACATTCTTCGTGCAGACAATTTATACATCCTGTACACACTTCTTCTATATCTGTACACTCATCCTAAATTAAATAATTTATACATCCTGTACACACTTCTTCTATATCTGTACACTCATCCTAAATTAAATAATGTATACACCCTGTACACACTTCTTCTATATCTGTACACTCATCCTAAATTAAATAATTTATACACCCTGTACACACTTCTTCTATATCTGTACACTCATCCTAAATTAAATAATTTATACACCCTGTACAGTGTACACACTTCTTCTATATCTGTACACTCATCCTAAATTAAATAATTTATACATTAGACTATAAAAGTTTTAAAGATTTTTAATCAATATAATAGATTTGAAATCTGCATAAAATTTTAATAATTTTTTTAAAATTCGTTTTTTATATAATTCTTTATTTAAAGGCGCAAATACGATTTAAGTTAATAAATTTTGACCAATAGGATAGCTGGATTGGAAACTACCTACGCTCTAATTGGTTGAATGATGTACGTCACTTAAGCTTCTCCAATCAGAGCGCAGATAGTTTTCAATCCACCAATCACAGATCTCAAAATTATTTAACTAAATTTGTATTTGCGCCTTTAAATAAAGAATTATATAAAAAACTAATTTTATAAAAAATCCTTAAAATTTTATGCAGATTTTAAATCTATTATATTGATTAAAAATCTTTAAAACTTTTATAGTCTATTATACATCCTGTACACACTTCTTCTATATCTGTACACTCATCCTAAATTAAATAATTTATACATCCTGTACACACTTCTTCTATATCTGTATACTCATCCTAAATTAAATAATTCATACACCCTGTACACACTTCTTCTATATCTGTACACTCATCCTAAATTAAATAATTTATACATCCTGTACACACTTCTTCTATATCTGTACACTCATCCAAAATTAAATAATTTATACACCCTGTACACACTTCTTCTATATCTGTACACTCATCCTAAATTAAATAATTTATACATCCTGTACACACTTCTTCTATATCTGTACACTTATCCTAATTAAATAATTTATACATCCTGTACACACTTCTTCTATATCTGTACACTCATCCTAAATTAAATAATTTATACATCCTGTACACACTTCTTTTATATCTGTATACTCATCCTAAATTAAATATTTTATACATCCTGTACACACTTCTTCTATATCTGTACACTCATCCTAAATTAAATAATTTATACATCCTGTACACACTTCTTCTATATCTGTACACTCATCCAAAATTAAATAATTTATACATCCTGTACACACTTCTTCTATATCTGTACACTCATCCTAAATTAAATAATTTATACATCCTGTACACACTTCTTCTATATCTGTACACTTATCCTATTTAAATAATTTATACATCCTGTACACACTTCTTCTATATCTGTACACTCATCCTAAATTAAATAATTTATACACCCTGTACAGTGTACACACTTCTTCTATATCTGTACACTCATCCTAAATTAAATAATTTATACTTCCTGTACACACTTCTTCTTTATCTGTACACTCATCCTAAATTAAATATTTTATACATCCTGTACACACTTCTTCTATATCTGTACACTCATCCTAAATTAAATATTTTATACATCCTGTACACACTTCTTCTATATCTGTACACTCATCCTAAATTAAATAATTTATACATCCTGTACACACTTCTTCTATATCTGTATACTCATCCTAAATTAAATAATTTATACACCCTGTACACACTTCTTCTATATCTGTATACTCATCCTAAATTAAATAATTTATACATCCTGTACACACTTCTTCTATATCTGTACACTTATCCTAAATTAAATAATTTATATAACCTACATACAATGTACTGTAAGTCTACCTAACTGTAGCTAAAGATCTCACTAACCGCTGGATAGTTATAGGTCGATAGAAGGTTTATAACTATTTTAGGAGAGGATACCTCCATCCACCAACCAAAAAGACATTGTTTATGGAAAAAAATAGAGCCCCAAAAATGTATGATTAAAAGTAGAGGGTCTTCTTAAGCTGGGTTGAAAGTTTGAACGCAACAAAGTTTCTAGAGTAGATTTATACTTAATTTGATAAAATAAAAATAATAGTTTTTGTTTATTACTTTATTAGATATATTGGCATTGAAGGTATAGGTCCCCCCACAGGGATTAGGCAAATGAAAAAAAATTACCCAACTTATTTTCAATTTATTGAAGAAAAAAAACAGATGGGGGTGAGGGGTTCAGTGCTCGATATACACTTTGAGGTAAAGCACAAAATATTTACCTCAACAGCAAAACATGATCCGGAGTTGGAGTCAACAAGAGGAAGACCAATTGAGTTACAGTGTTCAATTAAATTTTCCAATGAATCATCAGCAAATATCTTAAATTAAACAAGAATCACTTCCAATATAAACTCACTGGTATTAGTTAGTCACTCTACACATGATTAATGTATATGTTTGTTTGTAATAATATTGTATATCATCTAAATAAAATTTAAAAAAATATTCAGAATAAGCATTGATGATTTTGAAATTTCAATCAAATATTTTGTTTAAGTCCAAAGATCACTAAATGTTAAATGATTAGTCAATTTGATGATCCTGTTTACAGTGAAGCTTATTGTAGGTCCAGGGATAGTTTATAAATGAGATAATTATGCCGTTAGTAAATAATATAGAATTGATAATGCAGCTTAATATATTGTCCTGTATCTCTCTAAACTTACCTCACAATTTTCGTCAATTACAGCTTCAGAATATTTATAATAAGAACAGGACCCAATTTCACCTAAGATCTGCAAAAAGATTAGAATGTTAATTTCTGTTAAATGTTATAAATGACGAGGACATCAAACAATGTACCCTTCAAATAGTGAGTGGCAGAGTTCTGTGTTTGGTTTGGCACTTAAGAAAACCTCTAATATTTAGTTTCTTTCTATCATATCTATTTAAGTAGTCCAAACGACTTGTAGCGTAGCTTTACTCCAATTTCATAATTTCATAACCTGACAATTTTCGTTACACATTTCCATAGTAGGAGCGTGTATAGAATCATACACAGGGGGGTACTTACAATCATTGAAGAATATATCCTAAAAAGATGAAAAAAATTCACTAAATATTATAAATTAACCAGATAAATAACTATAAATAGTTAAGTTAGTTATAACATTGGATTTTAAGGGTTAGGCGCTTATTTAGGTCTAGGAATGGATATATTACTTGGATCTAGCACCAGATTTTAATTTTCTTTAATAAAGTGAAACTGACCACTAAACGAGTTTCATGTTAGAAAGCTAATTTGACGACAATTTTTCCCCAGTCATGATATATTCTACATACATTGGTCTAGACAATATATTTGCCGTTATGCGGACATACCCCTGAAATTTAAAAAAAAAATACATATTAAAAGATATTTAAAAAAAACTATTATTCAACTTAAAGAGAAACATTACCCTACAAGAGTAAGACCCAGGTGATGATGGCGATGTTGTAGTTGATTTCTCAGCAGTTGTAGATTTCTCAGAAGTTGTAGTATCTTCTTTCTTGGTTGTGGTGACTTCTTGTGTTGTGGTGGTTAATTTTTCTGTTGTACTCGACAATTCCTGTAGTAAAAGGGTAAAAAATAGAAGGGGTAGTAAGTAGACCGAGGACCCTGTCCCGATAATGTATTGGGTTTTTGAAATCAGCGAATTGCGTTGAAATTATGAAGACAGCAAATTCACTATAAAATTAAGTATTACTCACCCCACCCTAAAGTTGAATACCAATGCCACTAACTTGATTTTTAACCCCACTAAAATCAAAACTTGGACGTCATTAGTTTTATTTCTATATTTTGTATTGAAACCCTGCACAACAGCAGTTATACTGAGCATAGATTAACTGTTCCAACTAAACCTGGGTGGTTGTAATTCTCTCAGTGGTTGTTGTTGAAGTTTGCATTGTGGTTGGTTTCATTGTTGTGGTAGCCTCTTGCAAGCATTGATCATAATCAGTCTCATAACTTATCACTTTGTTCATACATTCTCTTGAAACTAACACAAAATAATCATTGGATTAAAGAGCAACAAATCTATGGTCAGAAGATAAATTCTTTCTTATAGATTATTTGCAAATCATAAAAACATATCTTTTTTAGGTTTTTAGTAAAAAAGTTCCAGGACAACTTGTATACAGTAGCGGACAGACTAACTTGAAGAGTAGTTATGCGCTCTATAATAATTATTAATAATGTTCTTGTATAAATCCTGTGTAGATAAATCATGACTATTAATAGTAATTCAATTTTTGTATTTGCCATTCCTTCCACAAAAATATATAAAGGGAAGGAATCAATCGTCATCCTTTTTAACCCATCCTAATTCTGTAAATATTGAAATCAATATTGTTTTGTTTGTGTATAAATAAATTTGTATATATAACCTCGGTGCTATATTTTGAATTGAAGCGAAGCTTCTCTACAGTTAAACTGAGTATATTACGTCCGCGTGTTCCACCACTCACGCTCTGCAATCTAGATATACCAATCAGTCCGGCCCTTGATGTATTTTATTTGAACATACACACATCCTGCTACTTTAGGATCTATGACATTGTTTACCATTTTCAAAGCAGATACATTTCTGAGTATCATGAGCATAGGTCACAAAAGATGCTAAAATAATAAAGTTAGGTTATGGTATGTAAAAATTATTTAGTACCTTAAATTAGAGAATGATATTTTAGATCTTCAGTGTTCATATAAATTAAAAATTATGCCGAAAAAACCGGTTTTTCCAAAGTACTATTTTTGTTTCGTTTCTCTTGAAACACCCTGTAGTTAACAGAATGACAAATGATTAAAAAATTTTGATTAGTCTGTTCAATTTTAATCCATAGAAGGGGTAAATTTGTTAATAATCAATGATGGTGTTCATATTTATAATTCATTGTCTTTTCCCTTGTAAGATCTCATTCAAGCTACAACTGATTTTTTTGCTGGTAGTTGTCTAAGATGTTTTTTTTAATGAACCAGACACTTAATTTTTTCCTCTCTTATGTATATTGGCACTCCCGGACAGCTAGTGGATCATTATCATGTCCACTTAACTTAAAGGGGACTATGTACGAACAGGAGCAATGCATTTTATTTAAGCACCTTCCAGCAGTAATTATAAGTATTTTTTGTTGATTTTACTCGGTTTCAGTTTTTCATAGCTATATCAACTAAAAAAATATGCTTAACTATGGTTTTATATGAAAAAAAAATCAAATGTTAAGTATTTTTGAAGCAAGTCTTCTAATGTTTTGTTGAGTTCCAGGTGCAAAATAAATAAAAGGCAAAACAAAATCAAATGCTGTAAAATGTCAAATTACATAGAAAACGTATACTCCTGTGTCAAAGCATTTGATGGTTGTATTCTAATCTTGTTAGGTATAAATTATAAAAATTTTTACTTAACTTTTTAAAATCACTTAACCCTATATAGCAGAAACCTAGTATATCAACATAAAAAAATGCCCTATATCACTGCTGGAAAATAATTAACATCACTTGCTCTCATTCGCACATGGTCCCCTTTTAGGGTCACTGAATTTGTAATTACCTTCCTGGTGTCTAGTATGGCAAACTTTAATACAGGTATTTAATGTTGATGTTGTATAATCTCCTAACACATTGTCATGGCCAGTATCCTAATAATTACAATGAGAACATTAATTAATGTAAAGCTTGAAAATCATACAATTTGGCATACAAACATAAACACTTGCAGAGAGTCAGAATTTAAGAGTCCAGATCTGATTTATTGCATAGGAAATTATTGATTTTTTTTATGAAAAACTGATTTTCAATTATGTTCACCTTGCAATCAGACTGTACATAACCTCCACATTCTTCTTCTAAACATGAGGTACATGTAGTACATACTTCATCTATTTCTGTACACTCATTCTAAATTTAGATACAATTTAAATCACAAAATATGAAGATTTGAATTTGAATGCATCACTTATAGCCATATTACTGGGCTCCTGAGAAATGGAAGCTCATTTCTAAAATAATGACAAAATGATAATTTAATTGAAGTCAACTTTTGAGAACATAAAAGATGATTCAATTTTTCAAGGATAGGATTACAGTGACTAATGCTTATTATTACACAAAGAATTTATTTGATCAGTGCTCTGTCTAGGTCATATAATAATTTGCTTTGGTTTGTACATTCTAACCTTTAGAATACATATATTTACCTCAAAACTCAAACAGTCTCCATCTGTATTTAAAATAGGTAAACCAATAAGATTACATTTCTTCACAAAATCGGTAAAAGCCTTTTCTGCAATCAGCTAAATAGACAAAAATATTAAAGAATATGATAATTATAACTTAATTATTTGCACAATATATTATCTTTAAGCCTCTTATTAGACACAGTATTATAGAAGACTATTAAAACTTATTCTATCCTTTAAAATATCCTCATTCAATTACATTTTTGAATTGCTACCTTACAATTTTTCTCATCTATGTCATCTTGGTTGAATGGTTCATGGTAAGTATAGAAAGAGCAACCATTGTCTCCCTCTTCAAGGATCTAAATTTAAAATGATCTTAAGTCAATTTATTAGGTTAAGTCAAAGGTACACAAAATATTTTAGTTCTCTTGAAATTGTTTACAGGTGTTTTAGACAAATACTCCCAGTATGGCTTCAAACCAATTTATGTCCTGTGGATTAAAACCGGTTCTCATGTATAGCATCATGTTGCAGACAATTTTTCTGGAAAAATAAACTAAAACTTATAATATTAATAACAGTTTTATTAGCCTGGGACTTAAGCCCTTCGAGACTATCAAAACTGGATGTAACTTTTATTTAGATATTAGCGGAAAGCTGTGTATAATTTCCAACTATACCTGACAAAGGTTATGACAATCCTCTAGGTTGACTGAGTGGTGAGAAAGAAATGGTGTAGGTACTTCACATTCATTAAAAAATATGTCCTAAAAAGTTTATTTAACCATTGGACTTTGTTTCTTTAAAAATGCTTGAATATTTAGGGACAATAGAAAATGCATCTGGAGATGAAAATTTTCTTTCTTAATCTGAACCCTACTCTTCAGTATACCTACTGGTCCTGTGGTGGTTTTGAGCTATTTTCTTTGGGGGAAGTATACCCCTCAACTAACCAAAAAACAAAAAAAATCAACCCCTCTCCCCCCAATTCTTTAAAATGCAACTTAATTTCCTATAAAGAAACTTATTAACTCTAGTTCATTATCGGTTATGGGCAAAGCCCCTAGAGGCTAGGGGAGAAGCTGCTAGTAGTTATTATATTTTAAACATACATTTTTTTGTGTAAATAGCTAAAACAAATAAAGAATCAAATAATGATATAAAAAGATTTTTTGTTTAAAGTTTTAAGAGGAGAAATCTAAATATTTTTTTTGCTTTCTAACTTAATGGATATAGAATATATATAAAGGATTTATGACAGGGGGAGAAAGATTGTCGGTCAAAATATGTTGCAATAAAATTTACATCAATAACTGGTCACCTCGTTTATCTATTAGGAGAGGGGGGATGGGGTAAAGGGTGTGGATGGAGAAGGGGGTATCATTATCTTAGCCAGCTACAAGTTTCACTTTATAAGAGCACATGATAATCTGGTGTAGGATCCAAGTAATAAATCCATTTCTAACTTTAATTTGAATGAGTTTAAATTTATGTTGTGAATCCTGTGATATTGAAGCTATTTTGATTTTCAATTTGTTAAGGAAAATCTAGATTTAATGACGTACAAATTAAAAAAAAACTGAACCACAAGCCTGATAGATGTTACACAAATTGTAGGTATACCTAAAACTTTCTCTCCCTTAACTAAATTAGGCATTACCTTACAGGAGTATGAATGGTCTTTGTTTGATGAAACATTTCCATTGGTACTAGTGAACAATATAGCCTAGTAAAGAAATGAATATGACATGCACACATTAGCATGGAACCTTTAAGTAAGATCTTGAATTTTAATACTATTGGAAGGTCAAATTAATTCAGGTATATTTGTGGGTCTGCCTAAGCAAAAAAAATGAGGATGGCAAGATACAACTCCAAAGAGTTGCACCAAAACAAAAATACTGAAAACAGCTGATTTAGGCAAGGACATAGGGAATAAGAATAACAGCAATTATTTTTTAGAGTTTTAGCTGAAAGGTCATGAAAACCAGATTTATCCAGCAAATTCAAAAAATTTAAAAACAAACCTAAAAAATTTGTATTGATTATTTTCAATGAATAGGGTCTGCTAGTGCTAGCAATGTAACAAATTCAGCGGCATTATGTGCATTAGTCTCCAAAGTCTTTAAATTAACCAAAATAAGAGAAGTTGTTTCAGTCATAGGAAACTACGTCAAAGACAGCCAAGGAAATTAATTTTAGATTCATTGTCACATCCCTATATCCCTGAATGTAAGCCTTTCTCAGTCTTTAACTATAAGCAATTAACTACTTAACTATTTTTGATATCATTGCAATGGCTGTGAGATTAAAAAATGTTATACCAGATTACAACAGAGTAATGTAAAGTTTTTGGACTTCATTCTCAATTAAACTAAAGATAAATTAGATGTGAATAAATAAATGCATTATCTTTTGAACAAAAAAAAACTTATCTTCTGATTAAATACACCATGACGTAATGGAACTGTAAAAAATCCGAAGATAACTTGCTATTAAATCAAATGAATTTTGTCTTAGCATCTCCTTTGTCTTATTCTTTACATGGAGTTCCAAGTGAAAAAAAAAATCTGTAGCTGGCGGTGACGGTTGAAAGGGGACTATGCACGAATGATTCTAAGTGATTCTAAGCACCTTCCAGTAGTGATACTAAATATATTTTTGTGAATATACTAGGGTTATATTTGAAATAGTTAAACCAACTAAAAAGAATTAAGTTTCACCATGGTTTCCTATGAATAAACTTTAGTCTTTAACGGTTAAGCTTTTTTGATGAAATATCAAAGGTTCAAATATTAAACACGCCAAATATAATCAAATGCTGTAAATTACGAAAGTACACTTATAACGCTGTTTACAATATTACAAGTTACCATTCCTTTTCCTGAATTAACATTTTTAATTGAAAAAGTTTACTTTTGTGTTACAGCAGTTTGAACTCAACAAATCATTTGATGTTATCAAGTTAGAAAATGCCTGAATTTTAAAGTTTTTTCATATAAAACCATGGTGAAACTTGTTTATTTTTAAAATTGATATACTGATATTAAACATAGTCCAAGTATATTCACAAAAATAGAATTAGGAGAGAAGAAGTATAGTGTGAACCCCTTTATCGTAAATCTGACAAAGGAACTCCTCCAGCTGACAAACTTAAAATTTTTTCGAGTATATAATTTCTAGAAAGCTAACTTTATATTAAGGAATTCAACAATTCATAGCTAACTTATTAAAGGATTTGTAATATGCTTTACACTATACTAGAAAATAAATTTTAACACGATATAATTTACGTGAGAAAAGCTTTATTTTAAGAAATGCGACTATTTACAGCTGAATCTTTATATGAACAAAATGAAAATAATATGCCCTTTAGTACAACGCTAGGTCCTGTTGAAAACGTAACGAACGTACTGTTGTATTGCTATTTGTTGTTATTTTATTTTTATATAATTTATTTCGAGGTAAACATGAAACAAACTATAAATTTATGTATTTTAAATGTTTATTTACTAAGTATATTTGCGATTACTTTTATTTAATGAAATCTTCCAATTTTTAACATGTACAAAACGGCCTGCTTAATTGCTTCAAGATCCATGTCAGATCTATATAGGAAATAAATGTCTATAAACGAGCTCAAGTTTTCCAAGGAATATATGATTAAAACTCATAGTGCTCCAATAATCCATAATAAACTCTCATTGCCCAGAACGATAAGACCCATTATTTTACTTTATTAAAAATAAATTCATTTTTTTCATTTCATGTTGCTATTTACCTTATATTGATGTATTTAATTTCTAATCATAAAAAAGAAAATTTAAATTTATAATATGATAAATTTAAGAAAACTATGTTTTAAAAGAATTCGATTGTGGCGACATTTTGTGTGTTCAAATATTAAACTAAAATTGTAATCATCATCATTAACCCTTTGGTGATGGTAATGTAAAGAAAAAAATATAATTTTAAAAAATCTTTTAAAAATCATTTAAATTATTAAATATTTACTTTCTTTTAGATAGTAATGCCGGGTGAGGAAAATAGATTTATTGAGAAATAGATATAGAAAACTAGCCAATAGGGAGATAATTATATCGAGCCAACTCTAGTAATAGATACGAATTACGAATTAAAGATTATAAATCATGTACATTTGAAGTCCGAGATATTATTTTTTTGTTTTAATAGAAACTCAAGAAAAAAAATATGATTTTTATTAACTTAAATTCATAAAGGGATTTTTATTATTTTAAAACGATTGCAATAGATGAAGCATATTTTTTATTAATTCACAAATAAAACATAGTTGTGAAACAACAATATAAAGGCAGTACTTCATGTGATGGACTTGATTCGAGTAAAAGTTGAAAGAACAGCTCTAATTAACTCTAATGAGAAAACTTTAGTTTAATTCAACCAATGAGATTTCATGTATGCTCCGATGCGATTCATTTATTGGCTCAATCAGACATTACCTCTCTTTCTTAGAACCTTTATTTTCACAAAAAAAAACATTTAAAATCACTGCTGGAAGGTGCTTAGAATCACTTGCTCTCGTTCGTGCATACTCCTCTTTAGAAGAGAGAAAAAAATCGTCAAGATATAGTTAAAAGAACATCATCTAACTATAGATGTAGTTTAAACTATTGAACAGAAATAATATGCAGTTCACAAAATTAAAGATTAAATGCACTTCGTGCAACTACCACTCCATAGTACCCTAGCTGCAGGAGTTAGAATTTATAGATGCACTAAAAGATTTGTGTGAAAAAATACCCCTTAACCATTACTTAGTCACGTATGGGCCCTCAGATGTCAAAACTTTATTTTAGTGTTTGGCCAAAATGACTTAGCAATTGTATCTGTAAGTACGTCTAATAACATCCTTTGCTATTTTTAAAATCATAGAAAATTTTTTTTGCAAGAAAATTGCATAAATTCGCAACCTTTTTTAGAACCACTACATAACTCGAGTTTTAAAACTTTTTATATAAAATCCTTTTTACAAAAAATATCAATAATTACTTAAAATTAAACCTGAAAGAAAAAAAATCTCATTACACGTGTTAATTTGCATGTTTTAGGTCTTTTTTTGAGGAAAGTATAACTTCCACATTTTTGACAATAATATATTTTTTTAACATTTCAAAGTAAAATATAATAAAACTTAAACGATTTTTCTTGAATTATCAGTTGAAAATTTCATCAAACATGCAATTTAAGTGATGAAAATTTAATAAAATCATTTTTAGAATGTTTAGAATTACCAATTTTCTACATTTAAAACAAAATGTTAACATAATTTAAAAACATTTTAACATATAACTTCAAAAATCATTAACATTTAATAAAAAGATGTTTCAAAAAATAAATCATTAAAAGGTATTAAAATGCATTTGAAATTACTTAAAATTAAAACGAGAACATCTTTTTACACTGTATTCTATGTAATAGAGTTTAAATGACATGATTAGTGAATGAAATATTTCCTAAACTCATTAAGCCTTTTTGTGACTATATTAAAAATAATTTATTTTGTTTTATATTGCTTTTTTATTCAAATATTTGACAAAATTTTCCCTACGTCAATAAAATAAAGTCAGTTTTTTACTGTTTCCAGGTTTTTCTTTATAATTATAACAATTAAATATAATATAAATCTTCATTATCTTTTATTTGAATTATCATACACATTAAAATGTAAAGTATAAGCTAGAATAGCACTTTTTTCAACGAATATTTTAATGACATTATATCAAAATAATTCCTCTTAAATATCACACAACATATGATTGGGAAGTATAGCCATTTCTTGGAGGTATAATATTTACAAAAATACCATTAATTCTGTTTTTATCAGAAGTTAAAAAAATTGAACAATTCTAAAACAATGGTTGGCTGTCTAGATATTGAGTACACTAAGATTACGTCTCTGTTCTATTAAAATAACGTTGCAAAAAGAGGGGTTCTGAAAGTAATCTACCTAATTTTTTTTAAAGAACCAACAAGTACTGTCAGTATCTTTTTTCTTGTAATCTAGCAGACAATCAAATCATAACACAATTTTCATGATAAAATATTCAGGTTTCTACTTCACATTTTAAAAAATATACTGATCAATAAAATGTTCAAAATTTTACTTTGTACTAATTGACAAAATATGTTGTAATTCTTATTTTAAAGTTACATTTTTATCCCTGACAAAATCATAGACGACTTTTAAAGGCATCTTATCTAAACTTTTTGAAGAAAAACTTAAAAACGTTAATTAAGTATGAAAACTATTTTCTTCGATTTTTCTGAAGTTATTATCGCATTCTATGGGTTTTTTATTATCATTTACTTATATCGAAAGTGCCAAACATTGTACCCTAACTTATTCATTTAATAAAAAACCAGCCGTGTAGTATATATGAATGTTTTTTTAATTGACAAACCTTCAACCAGTTTCCTAAATATTTTGCTAAAACATAAAAAAGCTTACCATTATAATAGGACTAATATACCAGGAATAAGGTATAACAACAAGCGTTAGCGAAATAAATCTAAAATAATATTTGGGGGGCAAATGGAGAGGTTTTCAATTTTACGATTTGTTGCCCCCCCCAACGACAGCTGAAAAACACGTATAGGTTTCGCGATATCTTTCCGAATTAATTTCAGTGTTTTTAATTATAAGCTGCTAGTATACACCTCATCCAATTTGGTTGTCTTGTTCTATCCTGTGCTACTAAAGATTAACTTTATCCTGGTTAAATATTGTCCCCAAATTGAAAAAAAAAATAAAAACTTCTGGCTTGGCAACTTTTAGAGTGGCGTTAGTATTAAAACTAAATTGTATTTTACTTCTTTTCTAAAATTTTCTATAATACGTGATATATAGAGAGTTGATCAGCTATTCTAGATTTCATTGAAGTTTGTCTTTCTGGTACTATTTGAGGGAATCTAAGAATAAGAATGACAACATCAATAAAAGCGAACCTCTAAAACTGTCAGACATACGAACATTAACACTTGTAGAGTTTCTGAATAATTAGAACATAAATGTATAAAAGTCAAAACTAAATTTTAAGTAAAGAAGCACGTACATCTTGATTAAAAAAAAATATTTTCCCTTATAAGCATAGAACAGTTAATATTACAGGTTTTCTTGTACTTATTTTTAGCGTAGATTCAGTATTTCAAGTTAGATATTATGCAAGATTCGTTATTTTTGAGATATAAGACCTAATTAAGACAGGAATAAGGTATAACCAACAAGCAAAATAAATCTAAAATAATATTTGGGGGGCAAATGGAGAGGTCGTCAATTTTACGATGTGTTGCCCCCCAACGACAGCTGAAAAACACGTATAGGTTTCGTGATTTTCTTCCGAATTAATTTCGTTATTGGTATGAGCTGTAATTAAGAGCCCCTTATCGATAATTAGGAAATACCAACAAAACCTCATAAAATACACACTACAATGATTTAAAATTAGAAAACCGCATCCAATCTGAAGGATAGATAGATAGTGATCCAGAACATACAATTTATCTGAAACTTTTTCTCATTTAGTAAAAATATCATACCTTGCCCATTTTATTTGATGGGAAGGAGATTGAAGATTAAAGTCATCCCAAGTATTTAACCCTTACAGATCGGGCCCCTATTCCCACCTTAATAGATCGTGGGGGGGGGGGTCATATTGACCCCCCCCCCTCTATCTCGGCTTCTGTTACAGATAAAGACGTAAAATTTTTTTCTGGTGGTTCATGTGTATTTTTAGAGAAAATTACTTTTTCTAGACATAGCGGTCAGGCCGCTCCTTAGCCGCTTTTTAGCGGCCAGCCGCTAAATTTTAAAACAGCTGTAGAGCGGCCAATTTTGCAGCTAGGATGACCAAATTTTAGGACAAACTTTTATTTTTCATAACAAAAAAATTACTTTTTCTGATCATCGCCGAAAAACGGCAAATAACGGAAACCGCCATTTTCGGCGGTTACGGCGGTAAAACGGCGGTTGGCGGCGCTAATTAATATTTTTATCTGTTTATTGTTGCTCAAGGATTTACCAAAAAAAATTTTAGGTCTCTAGCTGTAATAGAAGCCACGATATTCATGATATATGTCTGTAGTAAAAGCCGGACAAAAATCGGTCATAAAGTCGGTCAGGGTGCGGTCAAACGGTCATAACACCACATTTCTCATAAGGTCATTGATATCTCAGTATTCACTAAAAAAAATTTAGGTTTCTACCTTATACACAAAAGTCATAATGTAGAAATTAAGATTTATTTAGAATATTTTTTTAAGTTTGGTGCTACCCAACCGACTTTGACCGGACACCACGACCGACACAGACCAGATATCCTAATAAAATCAACTCTTGCCGACGTATAATTACTAAACTTAAAAAGTCATGAAGTCACAGCTCTCCATCTTACCTACAAAAAAAATGACATTGAAAAAACTAGAGGGGGGGGTCAATATGACCCCCCCCCCCAATCTGTAAGGGTTAAAGGTCAAAGCTTCTATCCTTTAAGGGTTCTCAGTATTGTTCATATAAATTCAACTATTTTTCTACACTAGACCTAACAATCGGCCTCAAATTGTAAAATAAACTCCTATTTTGTGAGTTTGCAAGCCTATTGGATGCAATACAGACTGGAGTTGTGCTACTTTTCTATATTTGCTGTTTCTCAAAAAAGTATGTACTGTTGAACTGTTGTTAGACTTATATTTTACTGTAATTCTAATATTGAGGATGTTTAAACCCAATATCACGCAGCAAAAGCTTATTGTAAAGTAAACCAAATTATAAATATTATTTTTTTAATTGATACCATTAACTTAATAATTTTTACATCAAGCCTATATTGTTGGTATTATACTTAGTAGCTTTTTATTTTTTTATTAACCCTTACAGATAGGGGGGGGGGGGCTCAAAGAGCCCCCCTCTCTAGTTTTTTCAATCTCATTTTTTTTGTAGGTAAGATGGAGAGCTGTAACTTCATGACTTTTTAAGTTTAGTAATTATACGTCGGCAAGAGTTGATTTTATTAGGATATCTGGTCTGTGTCGGTCGTGGTGTCCAGTCAAAGTCAGTTGGGTAGCAAAAAAAATTAGAAAAAATTCTAAATAAATCTTAATTTCTACTTTATGACTTTTGTGTATAAGGTAGAAACCTAAAATTTTTTTGGTGAATACTAAGATATCCATGACCATCTGAGAAAAGTGGTGTTATGACCGTTTGACCGCTCCCTGACCGACTTTATGACCGATTTTTGTCCGGCTTTTACTACAGATATATATCATGAATATCGTGGCTTCCATTACAGCTAGAGACCTATAATTTTTTTTGGTAAATCCTTGAGCAATAATAAACAGATAAAAATATTAATTTGCGCCGCCAACCGCCGTTTTACCGCCGTAACCGCCGAAAATGGCGGTTTCCGTTATTTGCCGTTTTTCGGCGATGATCCGAAAGAGTAATTTTTTTGTTATGAAAAATAAAAGTTCGTCCTAAAATTTGGTCATCCTAGCTGCAAAATTGGCCGCTCTACAGCTGTTTCAAAATTTAGCGGCTGGCCGCTAAAAAGCGGCTAAGGAGCGGTCTGACTGCTATGACTAGAAAAAGTAATTTTCTCTAAAAATATACATGAACCACCAGAAAAAAATTTTACGTCTTTATCTGTACCAGGAGCCGAGATAGAGGGGGGGGCTCTTTGAGCCCCCCCCCCCGATCTATTAAGGTGGGAATTGGGGCCCGATCTGTAAGGGTTAAGGGGCTTCTTAATAGGTCAAATACAGGAATAAGGTATAACCAACAAGCAAAATAAATCTAAAATAATATTTGGGGGGCAAATGGAGAGGTTGTCAATTTTACGATGTGTTGCCCCCCAACGACAGCTGAAAAACATGTATAGGTTTCGTGATTTTCTTCCGAATTAATTTCGTTATTGGTATGAGCTGGGTCAAATATCTCAAAAACTACAAATCCTCTATTTAATTTGGCTTCAAATATCGAATCTACACAAAAAATAAGTTCAAAAAAAACCTATAATATTAACATTTCTATGCTTTTAAGAGAAAATAAATGTTCCAAAATTAAGATGTACATGGTTCTTAGTTGAAAAACTGCTTAAATACAGGATAATGTTTAAAGACATACTTACATTTTTATGACTTCATTATAGTGATGCATCGCTTATAATACTATATTTTGTTGTCCAAGGAATCAGTATTCCAAAAATCAGAACAATCTGATAATCATATAACATAAAAATGTATTGCTAAAAAAGTTAAAAATCAATGTTTAAAATGAACGTATGGACACTGGTAATGATTATCAAGATGCTACGCTTTCTAAATCCTACCCAACTACTACAGAGCTGGATCTTTAGATCGTTTAAAGGTGCGCTGAATCGGGGCGATTCATTTCAGCGCACCATCAGATTATTAATACCAATCTTTAAATCAAAATAACATGGGCGGTTCAGCACGGCCAGTGGCGCAGCAGGAATAAGGTATAACCAACAAAGAAATTAATTCGAAAATTGATTTGGGGTGCAAAATAACGCAACCTTTATTAAATTGCCTTTTTCAGCTGTCGTTGGGGGGCAAAATTTGAATTTCACCATCAAGAAATTCAAGGGAAATAGCGGCATTTTCTAAATATTGTGCTTTATTTGTAATCAAAAATCTAATTATTGCTGACAATGGTTTGTAAAGTTTTAAAAAAGGACTGTTCACAAGGAGAAATTTTTTTTAAATAAGATTATCTGTTGACATCCTCAAAATTAAAATTTTGAACTATTAGGTTATCCCACTTTTTTTTGAGCTCCTTTTGTGTTGTAGCTTTGTAGTTTTCTTTCCTATTTTTGCCTCTTACAACGCTAAATGCGCCCAGTGCACACTGGTCCGGAGGGGTCAACAATTCAATTTTTCCTACCCATCAATTTAGACAAAAGTTGACCTGCCAGCCTTCAAAGACATCCTGGGCCACCTATATTTTAAATATCAACCCATGTTGATAATATGTTTTTTGAAATAATTTGGGGCCAAAGCTGCAGAACTCTAAAATCTAAGAACGTATTATTGACATTGTTAAATTGGCTATACTTGCTTAAATCTGATAAAATCAAATATCCGCATGTTGGAAATTGTCCAACTAAAAGAAGTCCTATATAAGTTCAAAAATTATTTATAACACAAAAAATGGTACAAAATGCAAAAATGTGTTTTTTTTCTTAGTTTTTAAGTTAAGGGTAAGTTTGGCAAAATTTTCTTATTGAGTACTCTCTGAGCTTTTCGCATGTTTATTAAAGAGAATTTGTTGGTATTGCAATTAGCTTCATATTTCACGATATATATGGCATCCAGTTTTGTTCGTTTTTTGCATTATCTTAAAAACTAATAGATCGATTAAATTTCATCGATGTTGTAATTTAGAATTATTCCGACGCACGTAGAGGGGGGAAGGATCTATTTTTGCGGAGTAATATCTAATAAACAAAATGAAAACATACGAAATAGCTAAATAGTATAAAAATCTGTTATATTTCATGTAGGTTAGTTAAAATAAATTTTTAAATGTCAATTTTATTGTTTTATATTCATATAATTGATATTATTCTTTCAGCCTACTCTTTATGTTTCTTCGTGTGGTGTGTGTGTGTGTGTGTCTGTATGCATTCGCGCCTTATTATTCGCGTTATTTCGTAGCGTAGAGTGAGGAGAAACAAGAATACACACACACACATTCAAACACACAAACAAATGCATCCTTATAAAAATATGCCATAATTTTATTATCCTCTAGTAAGATGAAATAACAATGATTTAAAATATTTTCTAAATGGATAAAATCAAGAAAATTTAGATAAAATAATCAAGATATTAAAAATTAAAAACGCGCAAATTTGAAATTTGCAGCTGGTGAAAAACTGGTTATACTTACAAAAAATTTTACTTCACATGATATTTAGCTAATGCAATTGTCTACAAAAAAGTATTTCAGAGTCTTCTTGATTTGACAACTCCTTCCCGCCCTAAATGTCCAATAAAACCTCGGGAACGGCAAAAATCAGACTTTAAAGGTCATTTTAACGGTCTTTGACCTTCGAGGTCATGTATTTTTTTTTTCATAAATGGACTCCCTGACCCATAAAACCCCTAATTTGCTGTATTGGGCATTAAAATCGGCCAAAAGACGGCTGAAAACGAATTGTTGACCCAAAACTGCGTTTTCAGACCAGTGTGCAGTGGTAGAATAGTTAGAGGTTTAATTTTTCAAAGGGCTTCAATTGCCATGCTGTCATATAAAATCTGCTTAAAATTATATAGAAAACATAAGTTTTAGGAAGAAGAAAAGATTATTATAATGTCATTTTTTTTAATTGGACACTTCTTTAAAAATTAAAAAATCTAGTTATAGTTTGAATAGGCATAGTAGATCTAGATGGACATTCTTGCCTTTTAATCCGTCAAACTCAAAAACCTTTTTGTTAATTTATACATATATAGGATTCGTTCCATTAATACAAACAACGAAAAAGCTATATCATATGCCCCTTATTATACGAGGGAAGAAATGTTTACATAATATATATACCACAGCAAAGTGTTATCCTGACAAATGTGAATATTTACACAAAATGAAATTAAATAAATAACTGCCTTTTCGTATCAAAATCTGTACAGTTTCTAATCATTAATAGTCTGATTGTCCTTCAACTTGTTTCCTATTGTCTGATTTATAGAGTATTTATCTAGAACATATCCGTTATAGCAAATCTTCGCTTCGAACAACAAATGATAACTTACCACGTACATCATAATTCACCATAATGGATATTTATATGTGGATATATTGACAGGGGAAAATTGTCGTCATTTTTTTTTAGATTAGATTATATTTATAATTTTTGGGTGTACCTACATAAAAATAACAACAATAATAAATGAATTAATGAATATTATCTACATTTATGTATACAGTCAAATTTTATTGATTTTGTTATTTTATATGAAAATTTAGTTTTTCTTATATGGTACTCATTTATTGGGCAGTTTGTTCATTCAGTAGAAGAGGAGTGGATGTGATTTAGGATGTGGATGGGGAGTATCGTTATTTTAGCAAGTATTTTATTAGAGTACATGAAAATCTGGTGCAATATCCATGTAATAATACATCGATTACAATAGTATGAATGTTTTGGTACTAACAATTGTATCATCAAAAAAAACAGGTTTTATGCAAGTATGGTGAAATAGGGTTAAATAATTAATTCGCTTGTTGGTTATAGCTAGCTGGTGGCGCAGTACCGGCGCGCCAATCGTACTCAGCGAGTGGCATTGCCGGGCCAAACCGGGGTGAACTGTATTTAATAAATAAATATTTTTTATTATTTTATTGCAAAACTATCGTAAAAACATTTTTATAGTTATTTTTAAAGTAAATTATATATTGGTTTATATAAAACTAGCGGCTACGCTCCTAGAGGCTTCTAGAGGAACTTGAGGAGGGGAGAGTCGAATTTGTTAACCAAATTTATTATTTTACACTGTGGTCTAGAATTGAATCAAGACAAAAGTAAGTGCCGAGCCCTGGGACCTATGTATGGTGAAAATAGACATAAAACCATGATTATTCCAGGTAAAACCAAAATATTTCAGCGGGGCTTTTTGAGAAAAACAATTTTTTAGACATTGAATGATTGAACGAAGACAATGAAATTTCAACACAGAGTATACAACATAAGAATTCAAAATTTTAAAATTATTATTTTAGCCATTTGTAAGAATTTAAATATTAAAATGTCTAATACAACTTAAATCCATTTTCGTTGCATATTTATTAATGCATCTTTTTAGAACTGTGTTAGACATTATACAAATGGCTAAAATAATAATTTAAAATTTTGAATTCTCAAGTTGTATACCCTGTTAAAAACCTTATTCCATCTTGAAGATCAATGCCCCGTACGATTTTAACAGAGTATTCAACTTGAGAATTCAAAATTTTAAATTATTATTTTAGCCATTTGTATAATGTCTAACACAGCTCTAAAAAGATGCAAAAATAAATATGCAGCGAAAATGGATTTAAGTTGTATTAGACATTTTATTATTTGAATTCTTATGTTGTATACTCTGTGTTGAAATCCCATCGTCTTCGTTCAATCAATCAATGTCTAAAAAATTGTCGAAAAAACGCGGCATCTTTCAAAAACCCATCTCAGGAATCCCCAAGTTAGAAATCGATAAGACAATTCTAACATGACTAAATTGACAAAAAAGCTATTCATTTTGACATACGTACCCTAATCATAGTAAAGCTTAGCTTTTAAAAAATACATTCAAACTAATAATCTTTCTTACTATTAGAAACGTTTGTCAATTCAACTTTTAGCTTCGCTGCTTTTGGATGTCGTCATCCTTGTTATGAAGATAAAATAACAAATAACCATGCACCATTCTAATTGAATAAGTGATCTTACATTTGTTATGATGCGATGTTTTCAATAGATATCGTACATTTTTATAAAAAAAAAACAAGGATGACAACATACATAAAAGCGAAGCTTTCTAAATCGAACCTATATACTACAGGAATCACCATGCAAAGTTTGGAATCGATAGGACAATTCTAACCTATCTAAATTAACGAAAAGAGCTATCTATCTCTTGGCGTACGGACGGACGGACGGACGGACCAACCTTAATTATAGGAAAGCTTCGCTTTTAAAAACTACCCCATATTTTGTTTTGATTGTCCAACGTTTCTTTTAACTTGTAATTAAAACTAATTCACAAAAAACTAGCGTAGATGCCTCTAGGGACACTTATAAATATTGGTGGACGTGGTCCACTTTACACTGCAGTTTTAAATAGAATTTTTATTGGGTGGGGGGTGGGAATTTGCGATTGCACATGGGATGGTAGATTAGAGGAATCTTCACCAAATTAATTAAAAACCTGACCTAGGAGAAGCTTTAGTACAAACAAACAGACATCCTGTTACTCTTTTATAAGGATTAAACCTAGTATAATTTAAGTATTTTATTTGTGATCTAAAATAATACATAGAACTGTATGACTTATTTTTTTCATTCATAATGCATCTCTATATGACACCCTTTGTAGGGGATTGAGAACGGAGTGAAGGTGGAGGGGGTGGAGGAAAGGGAGAAGGGGGTGGAGGAAGGGGAGAAGGGGATGGAGGAAGGGGAGGTTTAGGGGCATTAGAAGAGCCAGGTGCCCGTGCCGGTTTTGGAATTTCTTGCTGCACATTTGGGCCAGGGCTTGGGGGCTGTATTTCTATAAGGCGTGTCAGTTTAATTAAATGTGTTTGTACCTTAAAATTAAAAAGTTTTTTTTAAAATCTGTTGAATTTATTTAGCTTTAAAGTTCTCATTCCTACAGTTACCAAAGCAAACCCAAGTGTAAAAAATACCAAAGACCTTCTAGAATAAAATGATAGTTAAAGGGTTAAAAGAATTTTACAAGAAATGTAAGCTGTGATATTATTTAGAACATACAGTATTAAAACACAACGCCTTTTACAAGAAATGTAAGCTGTGATATTATTTAGAACATACAGTATTAAAACACAACGCCTTTCCTATAGATGGCATACCAAGGTTTCCAAATATATCTTTGAAGGATTCACCCTTCAGAGCTAGAAAATATAAAAAAAGTACCTAATGAATTTAATTAACAGTCTTTCCTATAGATGGTTTTGTGGAAGTTTTCACATAGTAGAAATCATCGCTAGCTGAGGCAAAAGAAGGAATAAATGTTTTTTAGTTTGTTAAATGCAACCATCTCGTAATCACTGAGTAAATGGCACTTAGAATTCGAATTTCGATCTGAAATTTTGCATAAGTAATCCTTGGTAGGTCTATTTTCCCTACATCAAACAAAAAGTTGGAAAAGTAATGGCTGGCAGCTCACCCGTTTAGCTGGTTTTTACCTATTTTCAGGGCAAATGCATCATTAATCATGAAGGAAACAACTTTTTAAAGCATAATTTTGGTTTAATTCATGTTAAATGATAGCAATAACCATTTTTAAAATTTCTAGTACCAACAGCTACCAGCTAGAACCATTTGATAACGTTTTGGAGCGGCAAAGAGTATTATGCGATTAATTTGCCCTGAAGATGGCAAACGGCTGAGCCATTAGCCGTTACTTTTCAAACTTTTTGTTTGATTAAGGGAAAATTGACTACCAAGGATTACTTATGCAAAATTTCAGATCAAAATTCGAATTCTAAGTTCCATATAATCATTGATTACGAGTTGGTTGCATTAACTCCCCCCCCCCCCCCCTTATATCATGATAACATTGTATTTCATTTTTAAGGAGAGGAAGATAATTTTTTTTTTATATTTCCTTCCTGTCAGGCGCAGTATGCAAGCAAACCTGACGGGTTGATCCATATAAAAATATTTAAATTTTCCATTTGCAAATACCAGGGTTCTTTTACTGCAACGGACCAAACACTTATTGTTAGTGGGCAAATATTACAAAACAAAACAGCCAATCTAAAATAGCAGTTGAGTTTTTTTGCATTTACACTTCAGGACGGATGGATGGTCAGACAAGATGGTGATTGACTAGCTTCGCTACAAAAAATCTGACCTGAGCAATAAGGCGGAGGATTACCATCAAAGCTGACAAAAGAATTGTTGTCCGGATCAAGCGCCTTTAGATTTCCCTGAAAAATATAAGCGAAGCTTTTCTATTATACAAGTAGATCCATCTGTAACTGATAGCTTTAAGTAAGGTTAGAATTGTCCTATAAAAATTTCTGTAATTTAGAAAACTTAGCAAACCTATAATCATTACCAAAAAGTCAGTTAATCCATTTAAAACGTGATGGATTTTTAACAATTTAAACAATAAGAGAGGGGTAGGTTTCTGATAGAATCCGTAAAGGTTATGTGTTATTAGTTAAAAACAGTAGTAGAATGATAATAGTTATTTCTCGCATCGTATTATAAACGGCTTTCCGTGGATATAGAATGTACAATTATAAGATTAAGTCTAGTTTTTTTAGCCCCGAGGTGTCAAATGCTGGATATAATACGATGCTAGACATAGTTTTTTTTGTATGGATGAGAACCGGTTCCTATCCACTAGATTCGAATGAATACGAGAATAGTTATTTCTCGCATCGTATTATAAACGGCTTTCCGCGGATACAGAAAGTACAATTATGAGATTAAAACTAGTTTTTTTTAGCCCCGAGGTGCCGAAGGCACCGGCTAAAAAAACTGGTTTTAATCTTATGATTGTACATTTCTATATTCGTAGAAAGCTGGATATAATACGATGCTAGACATAGTTTTTTTGTTTGGATGAGAACCGGTTCCTATCCACCGGATTCGAATGAATACGAGAAAAAGGGGGGGGGGGGGGGGTTTAATGCAACCATCTCGTAATCAGTGAGCAAATGGCACTTAGAATTCGAATTTTGATCTGGAATTTTGCATGAGTAATCCTTGGTAGGTCTATTTTCCCTAAATTGAACAAAAAGTTGGAAAAGTAACGGCTAACGGCTGGCGGCTCAGCATTTTATCCATTTTTAAAACTATTTTCAAGGGAAATCATCACGAAATCTATCTCTACATAATACTCTATGCTGCTCCAAAACGTTTTCAAACGGTTCTATCCGCTAGTTGCTGGTACTAGAAATCTAAAAGTGTTTTTTTTTTGTATCATTTCACATGATTTAAAGCAAAAATATGTTTCAAAAAGTTGATTCCTACATAATTTATGGCAGATTTGCCCTAAAAATAGCCAAAAAACTGCTAAACGGCTGAGGCATTAGCCGTTACTTTTTCAACTTTTTGTTCGATTTAGGGAAAATAAACCTACCAAGGATTACTCATGCAAAATTTCAGATCTAAATTCGAATTGTAAGTGCTATTTGCTCACTGATTACGAGATGGTTGCATTAAACCCCCCCCCCCCCTTTATGTTAACTTATTGAAATTTTTTTTTGTCTACAGTTCTTTTCAATGAGAAATACACATATTTAGTGAATATTATCGTTCTACTTCTATCTATTTTTAAGCCTTAAAACACACACCTTTACGGATTCTACCAAAACCTACCCCCTTAACTTTAAAAAAAGATTTGTCTATAGTACTTTTCAATAATAAATACACATATTTTGTGAATATTATCGTTCTACTTCTATTTTTAAGCCTTAAAACACACACCTTTACGGATTCTACCAGAAACCTATCACTCTCTTTTTTTTATTATCCTATTAACCTTAATTCCAGAAAAACAAGGTACAAAAGTATAATCGATTTATCTCTATAATCAAGTACTTGAAGTGTGTCCTTAAACAATCTCCTTTATTTCAGCAATTTTGCAGCGTATACAATGTTGTTAAGACTTATAAATTATACTCTGACATTTTAAAAATGCCCTGCTTTAATCATAAAAATAACAGTTAAAAAGCAGAAAACAATAATTCATATCAAAATACTTTATCTGTAGAAATGTGGGGGGGGGGGGGGGGGTTAATGCAACCAACTCGTAATCAATGTATCAATGGCACTTAGAATTCGAATTTAGATCTGAAATTTTGCATGAATAATCCTTGATAGGTATATTTTCTAGCTGGTAGTTGCTGGTACTAGAAATCTAAAAAATGTTTTTTTTGTATCATTTCACATAATTTAAAGCAAAAACATGTTTCAAACTGTTGATTCCTACGTAATTTTGACAGATTTGCCCTAACAATAGCCAAAAAAAACAGCTAACCGACTGAGCCGTTAGCCGTTTCTTTTTCAACTTTTTGTTCGATTTAGGCAAAATAGACCTACCAAGGATTATTCATGCAAAATTTCAGATCGAAAATCGAATTCTAAGTGCCATTTATATTTTATACATTGATTACGAGATGGTTGCATTACCCCCCCCCCCCCCTTTATGAAATGAAAGGTAATTTTTATTATAGCCTTTCCATGAATAACTAACCTTTTCAGACTGGATTGATGCCTTTGGAGTCTTGAAAATTCCCGCAAACCTGCCCTGTGGTTTATCTTCTAATTTTAGGTTTTTCTTCACACAGGAACCTGTCATCTTGGCATCGGTTCTACAATTTAAAATTACTAGAATGTCTAGGTATGTTTTAGCGAAGATTCTCGCTGAACCGATATAGTTTCTCTCACCGTACAATAGGTCCAGGGCAGGTTTATAACGATTTTGGAAGAGGGTTATTCACCCTCTCAATTTAAATCGCCAAAATAGACCACTACCTCCCACCCCCCCCCCCCTCAATAAAAAAAATATTTTCACCTTTTCTTTTTTTAGATTAAAATCGAAAGTGGAGGGTCTAATGCATTATGCAACTCCCCCCCCCCCCCCTCCTCCCGTAGAAAAAAACATAACTCTTGTATTAACAAAACACGCACAGACACTTAAAGAGCAGCTTTAGTGTTAAAATAATTTACTTGGATAGCCATTCATCTGTTGTAGAAAATGCTGACCAGAAACCAAGTCCCAAGTATGCCTAAAATATAATTTAAAAAGCTTTTTATAGTGCATATAAAAATGACGTCATACTGGCCTAACATTGGTCAAAAAATGTATACTGGCCTGCCATTCGTTATTTCGTCGGTATATTTGTCTATCATTGGTCATTTGTATTGTTATAAGATTATTTCTGTCCTCGTTCATACATATTACAATTGAATATGCTTTAATTCCGAAGCTCTGAATAATGGCTATAATAAAAATAACGTCATACAATACAAATGACCAATGATTGACAAATATACCAACGAAATAACGAATTGCAGGCCAGTATACATGTAATTGACCAATGCACATTGGGGCATATCAGCTAAAAAGGGGATTTAATTATTTAGAGCCCGAATTTCTTGTTCAAAATGTCAAATTAGAATGTTTGAGGTCAGGGAATGCATTTCTTAACTTATCAGAGTAGTATGAAAATTTTTCAGTAGCGCAGCTACTCTATCACTAGCTTTTTGGGCCCTTTAAAGTGTATCTATTATGTCAATTGTAGTCCGATTTTAGTGTTCCAAGTGTCAAACTAGGGGTTGTTGGGGCCTGGGAATTCATTTTGGTAGAAGGGGAGGGGATGGTGTAAAGGGGGTGGATGGGAAATCCTTATTTTAGTCAGCTACAAGTTTGTTCAGTGATAATAAATCCATTATAAATGTAGGCATGATTGACATCAATTTTTATAAACTAATCTATATTTATAATGAAATTATGATTCTTGTTTACTTTTTATCTGTATATTAACCCTTAACAGTTAGGGGGAGGGAGTCGTTTCTGACTTAAACAAAGCCTTTTATCTTACTAAAATATCATAAACCCTTATGTAAAATATAGGTATTCAAGTCAATTTTAGGTTCCAGTTATGATCTTGAAGGTCCTGATCCTCCAGGTCTCTAGAAATCTTTAAAAGCCTCCTGTGACCGCAATTTTTGACTTAGAGACTTCAAATTTTAAATTTAAGCTTTTCTTGTATGTCTACATAACGTATTAAAATTTCCTAAAGATCCGCCGCCGTTTTCCCGCCGACTGCGGGGGCTGGCAGCTGCCAAGTACAGCTGCAGCCGCCAAAATTTATGTTTTGAGATTTATAATATAAAATTTACATAAAGATAAACATTTTCTGAAAAAATTGTATTTGTAGCTTCAAAAAAAAAAAATAACAGCTTTTTGAAAGGGGGGAGGCGGATGTGCCACTTTTTGAAACCAAAACTAAAAGTCAAAGGAACTCAACTAAAAAAAAGAGTTACAGGTCTGAGATTTTGCATGGCAGTTGCTTTATAGGGTTACAATATGGAACAGTGAAGAAACAGCGGTGCAACCGCCGAAAACCACCGAGAAATTGCAAAAAAAAATTCGGCGGGAAACGGCGGTTTTCGGCGGTTGCGCCGCCGTTTCTTCACAGTTCCATATTGTACCCCTATAAAGCAACTGCCATGCAAAATCTCAGACCTGTAACTCTTTTTTTAGTAGAGTTCCTTTGTTGTCTTTTAGTTTTGGTTTCAAAAAGTGGCACATCCGCCTCCCCCCTTTTTAAGTAAAAAAGGACCTAAAAACAAAGGTTGTTGAATAAAAGAGCGAAGTAAGCGAAAATTGACTTTGAATCACTTGTAGTCGGAAATTCATTATCAATCAGGGGACCTGCAAAAAGAACCCCCTCCCCCCCGACCGATAAATGTGCGACAAGGGGCCCAACTGTTAAGGGTTAATTAACAAACAGAAATCTAAGGGACAAAACAATGACCGATTAATATATGTATCATTGTATATTGTATATACCTACATAATATTGATACATCAAATTATATTACGAAATTGACTACTGTAGATGACAATTAGTGATTAAAATATTTCAACAATCTACTTAATGAACCAAGCAATAAAAAATCAATAAAACTTCCTAAAGTTTTTAGGCCAAAAAATATAAAAAATTTATTTTAAAACTTTGGGGACTAGTGTAATAAACAGCCCAATGTCCCCTCCCTTCCTCAATAAAACTGCAGATTTTAAAATGAAGACCAAGTAATTACATCATTTAAAAACAAAGCATTACCAATAGACAGACACATAACACTTGCTAATTCCAATTTCAATTAACTATAAGAACACCACGTTATTTGGATATTAACTTAACCTTTGGGACATTTGGCTGTTTATAACACTAGTCGCCAAAGATTTACAGTTGTGTGTTAAAATGTTTTGAATACTAATTTTTATCTATACAAGAGGTAATTTTGTGTTTTATAATTGGGAATGTACATCAATTATATTGACCTTTGTCTTATCCCTTTAGATCATTGATAATGGTAATAATCCTTAGAAACAATTATTTAGTTACATTAAAACTTTGAACATAAAGAGGTGTTGATTTAGGCTTAGCCCCTCCCCACCATTTAGTGCAATATCTATCATCTATCCATCTATCTATTCATTTATATATCCATCTATCTATCCATCTATTTATCCATATATCAATCCATCTATCTATCTATCCATCATCCAACTATCTATCTATCTCAACCTCTAAGGAAAACAATAAGGATGATACAATTCATAAGTAACGAAGCACAAAAAATCTACTGTGATAAATTGCGAATATGGTCAATTAAAGAGCAAATGCTTAAATTTAATAGTAAATTATATACTAAATAGCTTTTATAGTGTTTCCAATTTATCTAAAAACTCTAAAATAATAGACATAATATACATGGATATTATAACTGGGTAAATTTTGTTGTCAATTTAGGTTGCTAATTTAGTCCTCATTTATCGGTCAGTTCTTACGTCCAGTATGAGGGGAGGGGATATCGTTATATTAGCATGCTGGAAAGACCATTTCATTTTAGTTGGAGAAAATATGGTGCAACATGCAAGTAATTATATATCCCTTATTAAGATTCTAATTTCGGGTTGATACAATATTGACAGGAAGAATTATCTAATAAATTAGCGCAGCAATATCAAACTTGAAAAAACCCATATATTTTAGAGGTAAAATAAAGCAGGGATTTAATGAAATAAAACAACTATGTTATTAAATTTTGACTTTAAAAGCGCCTTTAAAAGCATTTTCTTACAAAGTTTTTGTGCACCCACCTTCAGAAAACAAAAAACCCCTACGGGGGCGCGGGGGGGTAAATGAAACCAGTACTGGCGATTATAATATGTCTTTTGGTAATCAAATATCGCCTTTTTAGCCGGTGGCACCCGGTGAAAACATGTTTCCTGATACTGTCTACTTAAATGTTGATTTTAAAACAAACAAAAATAAACTAAAATCTTGACTTCAACTAGAATTATGTAGGACTAATATCTTCAATTTGTGCTTTTTTCTTTTATATTCTCAATATACATGTAATGCATGACTCAACAAAAGTTATTTTGTCTAATTACGTTAATTCTAAGAGATTTTATAATACTTTTAAATTGTTGGTGAAACACACAAAATATGCCTTTTTCTGTAAGAAATTTTTTGCATTTCTTAACTTCCAGGCATTAGAAAGCTTACTTAAAAAGCGTAATTTTACGATTCCTTTGAAATCTGATGTAATATGGATATAATAATACTCATAGAATGATTAAAACTTGATTGGGGGGTTGTGAATAAAATCCCCTGGTTGCCCGTATGTGCAATGGTAGGCCAGTATGACGTCATTTTTGATAGGCACTATAAAAACTGTTAAAGGGGGATGTGGAAAATAACCATTTGGGCAGGGGGGGGGGGTTTACTCGAGAACCCTTAGAGCTAGAGGGAGCTAATTTTGGATTTAAGCTTCTATGGGGCCAAAGTTACTTTTAAAATTATCGTCGACCCCCCACCCCCCCCCAAAAAAATTTTTTTTTTGGGGGGGGGTAAAAATTTTTTTTATTGCATTTCTCGCCGAATTAGGCAATTTGAAATCATTTAAGACCATGTTATTTTTTTCAAAAATTTTTCGCCTTACAAGCAACCCTGCGGGGGGACTTTTTTTCATTTTTTTCAAATTTCTCGTTGAAGGTATATCTTAAATACAGTATGCTACTCTCTTAGTTTTAAAGATAATTGGATGAAATCTTTTTGATTGTGTCACTAATTACCCCAAGTTTTGGTATCTTTAAAAAAAACGGCGGCGGGACCGCCGCTCCCGCCGTCCGCCGCCGTTTTCCGCCGCCACCAAAAAAGAAATTTTTTATTGCATTTCTCGCCGAATTAGGCAATTTGGAATCATTTGAGACCATGTTATTTTTTCAAAAATTTTTCCCCTAACAAGCAACCCTGCGGGGGGGACTTAGTCATTTTTTTCAAATTCTCGTTTATGAAGGTATATCTTAAATACAGTATGCTACTCTCTTAGTTTTAAAGATAATTGGATGAAATCTTTTTGATTGTGTCACTAATTACCCCAAGTTTTGGTATCTTTAAAAAAAAACGGCGGCGGGACCGCCGCTCCCGCCGTCCGCCGCCGTTTTCCGCCGCCACCAAAAAAGAAATTTTTTATTGCATTTCTCGCCGAATTAGGCAATTTGGAATCATTTGAGACCATGTTATTTTTTCAAAAATTTTTCCCCTAACAAGCAACCCTGCGGGGGGGACTTTTTTTTTTCAAATTCTCGTTTATGAAGGTATATCTTAAATACAGTATGCTGATTGATTCAGTTATGTTTAAAAAAGTATTATTTAAAAAAATCAGGTTGATATCTTTAAAAATAAGCTCAGAACTCATATTTTTAGCGTTTGGGGGGTTTTTGTGCTCCACAAGCCCTAAGAAGGAAAGTCCCAAAATGAATCTGTAATGGTTCGTTGATTCAGTTATGTTAAAAAAGTATTATTTAAAAAAAATCAGGTTGATATCTTTAAAAATAAGCTCAGAACTCATATTTTTAGCGTTTGGGGGGTTTTTGTGCTCCACAAGCCCTAAGAAGGAAAGTGCCGAAATTTAATTTTCAAAGTTTTATGTGTACATCCAGTCGTATAAGAGAGCCTACAAAAAGAATTAGGTTGATAACTATAAAAATAAGCCCACACGGCCTTCCCAAACTTTTATACTGAATTTCATTTCCTATAACTGTACAAACTTCCCCCCCCCTTACCCCAAGTACTAAAGTTTGGGAGGGCCGTGTGGGTTTGTTTTTAGAGTTATCAACCTAATTCTTTTTGTGAGCTCTCTTATATGACTGGATCTACACATAAAACTTAAAAATTGAATTTTGGGACTTTCCCTCTAGGGGCTAGTGGAGCAAAAGACCCCCCCAAACACTAAAAATTTAAGTTCTGAGCTTATTTTTAGAGATATTGAGATTATTTTTTTTTCAGAAACCTTTTTTAACAAAACCAAACTAAGTAATCATTGGAGATTTCATTTTGGGACTTTCCCTCTAGGGGCTAGTGGAGCAAAAGACCCCCCCAAACACTAAAAATTTAAGTTCTGAGCTTATTTTTAGAGATATTGAGATTATTTTTTTTTCGGAATTTGGAATCATTTAAGACCATGTTATTTTTTTCAAAAATTTTTCGCCTTACAAGCAACCCTGCGGGGGGACTTAGTCATTTTTTTCAAATTCTCGTTTATGAAGGTATATCTTAAATACAGTATGCTACTCTCTTAGTTTTAAAGATAATTGGATGAAATCTTTTTGATTGTGTCACTAATTACCCCAAGTTTTAGTATCTTTGAAAAAAAACGGTGGCGGTACCGCCGCTCCCGCCGTCCGCCGCCGTTTTCCGCCGCCACCAAAAAAGAAATTTTTTATTGCATTTCTCGCCGAATTAGGCAATTTGGAATCATTTGAGACCATGTTATTTTTTTAAAAATTTTTCCCCTAACAAGCAACCCTGCGGGGGGGACTTAGTCATTTTTTTCAAATTCTCGTTTATGAAGGTATATCTTAAATACTGTATGCTACTCTCTTAGTTTTAAAGATAATTGATGAAATCTTTTTGATTGTGTCACTAATTACCCCAAGTTTTGATTCAGTTATGTTAAAAAAGTATTATTTAAAAAAATCAGGTTGATATCTTTAAAAATAAGCTCAGAACTCATATTTTTAGTGTTTGGGGGGTTTTTGTGCTCCACAAGCCCTAAGAAGGAAAGTCCCAAAATGAATCTGTAATGGTTCGTTGATTCAGTTATGTTAAAGAAGTATTATTTTTAAAAAATCAGGTTGCTATCTTTAAAAATAAGCTCAGAACTCATATTTTTAGCGTTTGGGGGGTTTTTGTGCTCCACAAGCCCTAAGAAGGAAAGTGCCGAAATTCAATTTTCAAAGTTTTATGTGTACACCCAGTCGTATAAGAGAGCCTACAAAAAGAATTAGGTTGATAACTATAAAAATAAGCCCACACGGCCTTCCCAAACTTTTATACTGAATTTCATTTCCTATAACTGTTTAAACTTCCCCCCCCCTTACCCCAAGTACTAAAGTTTGGGAGGGCCGTGTGGGTTTGTTTTTAGAGTTATCAACCTAATTCTTTTTGTGAGCTCTCTTATATGACTGGATCTACACATAAAACTTTAAAAATTGAATTTTGGGACTTTCCCTCTAGGGGCTAGTGGAGCAAAAGACCCCCCCAAACACTAAAAATTTAAGTTCTGAGCTTATTTTTAGAGATATTGAGATTATTTTTTTTTCAGAAACCTTTTTTAACAAAACCAAACTAAGTAATCATTGGAGATTTCATTTTGGGACTTTCCTTCTAAGGGCTTGTGGAGCAACAGACCCCCAAAAACACTAAAAATATGCGTTCTGAGCTTATTTTTAAAGATATCAACCTGATTTTTTTTAAATAAAACTTTTTTAACATAACTAGATCAACGAACCATTACAGATTTCATTTTGGGACTTTCCTTCTAGGGGCTAGTGGAGCAAAAGACCCCCCCAAACACTAAAAATTTAAGTTCTGAGCTTGTTTTAAGAGATATTGAGCTGATTTTTTTTGTCAGAAACCTTTTTTAACATAACCAAACTAAGTAATCATTGCAGATTTCATTTTTGGACTTCCCTTCTTGGGGCTAGTGGAGCAAAAGACCCACAAACACTAAACATTTAGGTTCTGAGCTTATTTTTAGAGATATTGAGTTGTTTTTTTTCAGAAAACTTTTTTAACACAACCAAACTAAGTAATCATTGCAGATTTCATTTTGGGACTTTCCTTCTTGGGGCTTGTGGAGCAACAGACCCCCAAAAACACTAAAAATATGAGTTCTGAGCTTATTTTTAAAGATATCAACCTGATTTTTTTAAATAATACTTTTTTAACATAACCGAACTAAGAAAGCATTACAGATTTCATTTTCGGACTTTCTTTCTAGGGTCTAGTTGAGCAAAAGACCCCCAAAACACTAAAAATATGAGTTCTGACCTTATTTTTAAAATATCAACCCGATTTTTTTTAAGAACACTTTTTTAACATGACCGAACTTGGTAACTTTTACAGATTTTTATTGTTTTTAGGGTCTTTTGCTCCACTAGCTTATAGAAGGAAAGTCCCAAAATGAAATCTGTAAAAGTTACCAAGTTTGGTTATGTTAAAAAAGTGTTCTAAAAAAAAGGAAGTTGATATCTTTAAAACTAAGCTCAGAACTCATATTTTTAGTGTTTTGGGGGTCTTTTGCTTCACTAGCCCCTAGAAGGAAACTCCCAAAATGAAAGGGGGGGGGGGCGAAAGTGACACTTTTTGAAACCAAAATTAAAAGTTAAAGGAACTCAACTAAAAAAAAGAGTTACAGGTCTGACATTTTGCATGGCAGTTGCTTTATAGGGGTACAATATGGAACTGTGAAGAAACGGCGGCGCAACCGCCGAAAACCGCCGAGAAAAGGCAACAAAAATTACGGCGGGAAACAGCGGTTTTCGGCGGTTGCGCCGCCGTTTCTTCACAGTTCCATATTGTACCCCTATAAAGCAACTGCCATGCAAAATCTCAGACCTGTAACCCTTTTTTTAGTTGAGTTCCTTTGTTGACTCTTAGTTTTGGTTTCAAAAAGTGTCACTTTCGCCCCCCGGCCCCCCCTTTGTAATGGTTCCTTAATTCGGTTATGTTAAAAAAGTTTTCTTTAAAAAATCAGATTGACATTTTTAAAAATAAGCTCAGAACTCATATTTTTAGTGTTTTTGGAGTATTTTGCTCCACTAGCTCCTAGAAGGAAAGTCCCAAAATGAAGTCCCAATAAAAAATCAGGTTGATATCTTTAAAAATAAGCTCAGAATGCATATTTTTAGTGTTTTTGGGGGTCTGTTGCTCCACAAGCCCCTAGAAGGAAAGTCCCAAAATGAAATCTGTAATGGTTCGTTGATTCAATTATGTTAAAAAGTATTATTTTAAAAAAATCAGGTTGATATCTTTAAAAATAAGCTCAGAACGATATTTTTAGTGTTTTTGGGGGTCTGTTGCTCCACAAGCCCCTAGAAGGAAAGTTCCAAAATGAAATCTGCAATGATTACTTAGTTTGGTTATGTTAAAAAAGGTTTCTGAAAAAAAATCATCTCAATATCTCTAAAAATAAGCTCAGAACTTAAATTTTTAGTGTTTGGGGGGGGGTCTTTTGCTCCACTAGCCCCTAGAAGGAAAGTCCCAAAATGAAATCTGTATTGGTTCGTTGATCTAGTTATGTTAAAAAAAATTTTATTCAAAAAAAATCAGGTTGATATCTTTAAAAAAAAGCTCAGATCGCATATTTTTAGTGTTTTTGGGGGTCTGTTGCTCCACAAGCCCCTAGAAGGAAAGTCCCAAAATGAAATCTCCAATGATTACTTAGTTTGGTTTTGTTAAAAGGTTTCTAAGAAAAAATCATCTCAATATCTCTAAAAATAAGCTCAGAACTTAAATTTTTAGTGTTTGGGGGGGTCTTTTGCTCCACTAGCCCCTAGAGGGAAAGTCCCAAAATTCAATTTTCAAAGTTTTATGTGTAGATCCAGTCATATAAGAGAGCTCACAAAAAGAATTAGGTTGATAACTCTAAAAACAAACCCACACGGCCCTCCCAAACTTTAGTACTTGGGGTAGGGGGGGGGGGAAGTTTGTACAGTTATAGGAAATGAAATTCAGTATAAAAGTTTGGGAAGGCCGTGTGGGCTTATTTTTATAGTTATCAACCTAATTCTTTTTGTAGGCTCTCTTATATGACTGGATCTACACATAAAACTTTGAAAATTGAATTTTGGGACTTTCCCTCTAGGGGCTAGTGGAGCAAAAGACCCCCCCAAACACTAAAAATTTAAGTTCTGAGCTTATTTTTAGAGATATTGAGATGATTTTTTCTTAGAAACCTTTTAACAAAACCAAACTAAGTAATCATTGGAGATTTCATTTTGGGACAAGTCCCCCCCGCAGGGTTGCTTGTTAGGGGAAAAATTTTTGAAAAAATAACATGGTCTCAAATGATTCCAAATTGCCTAATTCGGCGAGAAATGCAATAAAAAATTTCTTTTTTGGTGGCGGCGGAAAACGGCGGCGGACGGCGGGAGCGGCGGTCCCGCCGCCGTTTTTTTTAAAGATACCAAAACTTGGGGTAATTAGTGACACAATCAAAAAGATTTCATCCAATTATCTTTAAAACTAAGAGAGTAGCATATTGTATTTAAGATATACCTTCATAAACGAGAATTTGAAAAAAATGACTAAGTCCCCCCGCAGGGTTGCTTGTAAGGCGAAAAATTTTTGAAAAAAATAACATGGTCTCAAATGATTCCAAATTCCGAAAAAAAAATAATCTCAATATCTCTAAAAATAAGCTCAGAACTTAAATTTTTAGTGTTTGGGGGGGTCTTTTGCTCCACTAGCCCCTAGAGGGAAAGTCCCAAAATTCAATTTTCAAAGTTTTATGTGTAGATCCAGTCATATAAGAGAGCTCACAAAAAGAATTAGGTTGATAACTCTAAAAACAAACCCACACAGCCCTCCCAAACTTTAGTACTTGGGGTAAGGGGGGGGGGGAAGTTTGTACAGTTATAGGAAATGAAATTCAGTATAAAAGTTTGGGAAGGCCGTGTGGGCTTATTTTTATAGTTATCAACCTAATTCTTTTTGTAGGCTCTCTTATACGACTGGATGTACACATAAAACTTTGAAAATTGAATTTCGGCACTTTCCTTCTTAGGGCTTGTGGAGCACAAAAACCCCCCAAACGCTAAAAATATGAGTTCTGAGCTTATTTTTAAAGATATCAACCTGATTTTTTTTAAATAATACTTTTTTAACATAACTGAATCAACGAACCATTACAGATTCATTTTGGGACTTTCCTTCTTAGGGCTTGTGGAGCACAAAAACCCCCCAAACGCTAAAAATATGAGTTCTGAGCTTATTTTTAAAGATATCAACCTGATTTTTTTAAATAATACTTTTTTAACATAACTGAATCAAAACTTGGGGTAATTAGTGACACAATCAAAAAGATTTCATCCAATTATCTTTAAAACTAAGAGAGTAGCATACAGTATTTAAGATATACCTTCATAAACGAGAATTTGAAAAAAATGACAAAGTCCCCCCCGCAGGGTTGCTTGTTAGGGGAAAAATTTTTGAAAAAATAACATGGTCTCAAATGATTCCAAATTGCCTAATTCGGCGAGAAATGCAATAAAAAATTTCTTTTTTGGTGGCGGCGGAAAACGGCGGCGGACGGCGGGAGCGGCGGTCCCGCCGCCGTTTTTTTTAAAGATACCAAAACTTGGGGTAATTAGTGACACAATCAAAAAGATTTCATCCAATTATCTTTAAAACTAAGAGAGTAGCATATTGTATTTAAGATATACCTTCATAAACGAGAATTTGAAAAAAATGACTAAGTCCCCCCGCAGGGTTGCTTGTAAGGCGAAAAATTTTTGAAAAAAATAACATGGTCTCAAATGATTCCAAATTCCGAAAAAAAAATAATCTCAATATCTCTAAAAATAAGCTCAGAACTTAAATTTTTAGTGTTTGGGGGGGTCTTTTGCTCCACTAGCCCCTAGAGGGAAAGTCCCAAAATTCAATTTTCAAAGTTTTATGTGTAGATCCAGTCATATAAGAGAGCTCACAAAAAGAATTAAGTTGATAACTCTAAAAACAAACCCACACAGCCCTCCCAAACTTTAGTACTTGGGGTAAGGGGGGGGGAAGTTTGAACAGTTATAGGAAATGAAATTCAGTATAAAAGTTTGGGAAGGCCGTGTGGGCTTATTTTTATAGTTATCAACCTAATTCTTTTTGTAGGCTCTCTTATACGACTGGATGTACACATAAAACTTTGAAAATTGAATTTCGGCACTTTCCTTCTTAGGGCTTGTGGAGCACAAAAACCCCCCAAACGCTAAAAATATGAGTTCTGAGCTTATTTTTAAAGATATCAACCTGATTTTTTTTAAATAATACTTTTTTAACATAACTGAATCAACGAACCATTACAGATTCATTTTGGGACTTTCCTTCTTAGGGCTTGTGGAGCACAAAAACCCCCCAAACGCTAAAAATATGAGTTCTGAGCTTATTTTTAAAGATATCAACCTGATTTTTTTAAATAATACTTTTTTAAACATAACTGAATCAATCAGCATACTGTATTTAAGATATACCTTCATAAACGAGAATTTGAAAAAAATGACTAAGTCCCCCCCGCAGGGTTGCTTGTTAGGGGAAAAATTTTTGAAAAAATAACATGGTCTCAAATGATTCCAAATTGCTTAATTCGGCGAGAAATGCAATAAAAAATTTCTTTTTTGGTGGCGGCGGAAAACGGCGGCGGACGGCGGGAGCGGCGGTCCCGCCGCCGTTTTTTTTTAAAGATACCAAAACTTGGGGTAATTAGTGACACAATCAAAAAGATTTCATCCAATTATCTTTAAAACTAAGAGAGTAGCATACTGTATTTAAGATATACCTTCATAAACGAGAATTTGAAAAAAATGACTAAGTCCCCCCCGCAGGGTTGCTTGTTAGGGGAAAAATTTTTGAAAAAATAACATGGTCTCAAATGATTCCAAATTGCCTAATTCGGCGAGAAATGCAATAAAAAATTTCTTTTTTGGTGGCGGCGGAAAACGGCGTCGGACGGCGGGAGCGGCGGTCCCGCCGCCGTTTTTTTTAAAGATACCAAAACTTGGGGTAATTAGTGACACAATCAAAAAGATTTCATCCAATTATCTTTAAAACTAAGAGAGTAGCATACTGTATTTAAGATATACCTTCAACGAGAATTTGAAAAAAATGACTAAGTCCCCCCGCAGGGTTGCTTGTAAGGCGAAAAATTTTTGAAAAAAATAACATGGTCTTAAATGATTTCAAATTGCCTAATTCGGCGAGAAATGCAATAAAAAAAATTTTTACCCCCCCCCCCCCAAACAAAAATTTTTGGGGGGGGGTGGGGGGTCGACGATAATTTTAAAAGTAACTTTGGCCCCATAGAAGCTTAAATCCAAAATTAGCTCCCTCTAGCTCTAAGGGTTCTCGAGTAAACCCCCCCCCCCTGCCCAAATGGTTATTTTCCACATCCCCCTTTTCCTCTAAAATTTTCACTGAAAATGGTACCTCCTGCAAAACGGCTGCATTTTAGATTTTAATGAAAAGTGAAATGATGTACCTAACATAGGGTAATGAAATGCACTATGTCCCAATTCAGGTTCTGACACAGCTAGCTTAAGCCAGGTACAGGTTTACCTGAGCAGGCCAAAGAAACTAACTAGCAGGGGTGTTCTAGGAAGGTATTGTGAGTTCATAACCACTCTTACTTAAATTATAGCTATACCTTCCCTACTAAGATTTTTTTCAAAATTCATTTTCTTGGCTGCTGGGTTTCAATTTTTCTTTCTACTATAATTATGAAATGAATTGTTTATTTCAGCAAGCTAGTTTACAAAGTTTAAAGAGCAAATCTAACTGTTAACTGGATATTTCAATCATATAATCCAATCCATCAATGAAAAATGATAAAAAATTCATATTCTTTAACTAATTATAAAATTTTAAAATAAGATACTTTCAAAGTTATACAATCTACATTTAGGCTAATAAACCACCCTTATCTTTAATTTAATTGATGAAAGCAATGATAAAAGATTGGTGAATCTGTATCAGATTGTCCCAGAATATTTTTGAGACAATTCTGAAACACCAAGTCTATTTTTCATTTCTCTACTGCAAATTATATCTTTTAAGTCAAAGATATATAAGATTATTTTAAACTTAATCATTTAAACTATAATATGTCTGAAACAAGTAAACTGAAATAATCCTTACACTAACATTCAAATATGGCATAGTCTGTGTCCATTGTGGCAAAAAAGATAAGGAGAGTAGGTGATACTGAAATAGTTTACATAGTATAAGGGGGGGGGGGTTTAATGCAACCATCTCGTAATCAGTGAGCAAATGACATTTAGAATTCGAATTTCCATCTGAACTTTTGCATGAGTAATCCTTGGTAGGTCTATTTTCCCTAAATCGAACAAAAAGTTGGAAAAGTAACGGCTAGCGGTTCAGCCGTTCAGCCGTTTTTTGCCCATTTTCAGGGTAAATCCATCATCAATTACATAGGAATCAACTTTTTAAAACATATTTTTGGTTTAATTCATTTTAAATGATAGCAATAATCAATTTTAAAACTTCTAGTACCAACAGCTACCATCTAGAACCGTTTGAAAGCATTTTGGAGTATCATGTTGAAAGAGGTTTCGTGACTAATTTGCAATTTAGATATAAAAAAAATAGCAAAACAACTGAGCCGCCAGCCGTTAGCCGTTACTTTTCCAACTTTTTGTTTGATTTAGGGAAAATAGACCTTCCAAGGATTACTCATGCAAAATTATAGATGGAAATTCAAATTCTAAGGGCCATTTGCTCATTGATTACGAGATGGTTGCATTAAAAAACCCCCCCTTAATTCTCAAAAAATGCACTGTTAGAGCTATACTACACAACAAGAACAAACTTCTTAGTAGAAAATATATTTCACTTTATTCAAGCCATCTCAATTTTAATCATTTGAGAGTTTCTGTATATTTAATGAAAGTGAACTATAATATTAACAACCCTGTGTTTCCAACTGGCACATGCAGTACATGTTGAAATATCTTAAGTAGTGCCAAAAAATACTGGTAATTTAACTAAATTACTTGCTATGCTTAATTATGAAGATCTTATTCTGCAAAGAGATACCTGCTCAGATGATAAAACAGAGCAGAAATGCAATTGTAATATTTGATTGACTGCAAGATCCCAAAGATTGAAAAAAATACAGGTCTGAATAGATCATCTGAATTGATATATCAGATTCTAAATAATAAAACAAGAAATAGGTTTTGGTATTAATCATCAATGTAATTTGAGCCAATTATCTGATCAAATTGGTAACATGCACTGATATTACCTGTCAGAAACTCTCAAATGATTAGAATTAAGAAAGTTTAAATAAAGCAAAATATAATTTCTACTAAGAAGTTTGTTCATGTTGTGTAGTATAGCTCTAAAAGAATATGATTTTTTTATTATTTCATTGATGGATTGGATTATATGATTGAAATATCCAGTTAACAGTTAGATTTGCTCTTTAAACTTTGTAAACTAGCTCACTGAAACAAACAATTCATTTCAGAATTATAGTAGAAAGAAAAATTGAAACCCAGCAGCCAAGAAAATGTATTTTGAAAAAATCTTAGTAGGGAAGGTACAGCTACGATTTAAGTAAGAGTGGTTATGAACTCAAAATACCTTCCTAGAATACCCCTGCTAGTTAGTTTCTTTGGCGTGCTCAGGTAAACCTGTACCTGGCTAAAGCTAGCTGTGGACTCAAGTCAAAACATCTTCGAACGCATTGTGAATGATAATAAACAAAGAGGAATTGTAATTATCTTAAAAATCTCAATATCAAAGTATTTAATAATAAAGATTTTGACAGGGGAAAAATTGTTCTTAATTGTAAAAAAATTATTTCATTAAATAACATAAAGATCAAATAATTTTCATCCAAATACTAAACTTAATGAAAGAGATACATTCTCAAAAGAACATATAATGTAGTGAAAAAGTATGGGTTAACTTAGTATATTTAAGTATAAGAAGTAAAGAGGACTCTCCACGAATGAGAGCAAATGATTCTAAGCACCTTCCAGCTGTGATACTAAATATTTTTGTGTGAATATACTAGGCTTATGTTTTTATATATTTATACCAACTAAAAAAAAATAAGTTTTACCATGGCTTTCTATGAAAACAAAAATTTTGAAATGTTAAACTGCTGTGACTTTTGTGTCGCAGCAGCTTGAACTCAACAAAACATTTGATGATAAATAGCAAAAAACCATTTCATTTAAAACCATGGTGAAACTTTTTTTTTTAATTGATATACCTAATGATATTAAACATAACCCTAGTATATTCACCAAAAAAAATATTTCGATTCACCGCTCACGGTTAGACGCTCAGATGTCAAAACTTTATTTTAGTGTTTGGCCAAAATGACTTAGCAATTGTATCTGTAAGTACGTCTAATAACACCCTTTGCTATTTTTAAAATCCTAGAAAATTTTTTTTGCAAGAAAATTGCATAAATTCGCAACCTTTTTTAGAACCACTACATAACTCGAGTTTTAAAACTTTTTATATAAAATCCTTTTTACAAAAAATATCAATAATTACTTAAAATTAAACCTGAAAGAAAAAAAATCTCATTACACGTGTTAATTTGCATGTTTTAGGTCTTTTTTTGAGGAAAGTATAACTTCCGCATTTTTGACAATAATATATTTTTTTAACATTTCAAAGTAAAATATGATAAAACTTAAACGATTTTTCTTGAATTATCAGTTGAAAATTTCATCAAACATGCAATTTAAGTGATGAAAATTTAATAAAATCATTTTTTGAATGTTTAGAATTACCAATTTTCTACATTTAAAACAAAATGTTAACAAAATTTAAAAACATTCTAATATATAACTTTAAAAATCAATAACATTTTATAAAATGATGTTTTAAAAAATAAATCGTTAAAAGGTATTAAAATGCATTTTAAGTTGCTTAAAATTAAAACAAGAATATCTTTTTACACTTTATTCTTTGTAATAGAGATTAATCATCATTTGCTGAAAATGAAACATTTAATAAACTAATTGAATCTTTTTGTGACCATGTTTAAACTTTTTAATTTTTACACTAAGGTGTTTTTTAATGAAAATCTTTGTTGAATTCTCTTTTGCGACAAAAAAAGAAAGGGAATTTTTTACTATTTCTAGGTTATCTTATGTAATTTAAACTATATAATATGAAATAATTTTTAATTGTCTTTCTTTTGAGCCACAAAACACTGTAAAATGTAACATATATGCAAAAATAACAATTTTTTTAATGAATATTATAATATCCTTATATGACATTGCGTCAGAGCTTATTCTTTAGATCATATGTTCATGAAAAGTAGTCATAAACTTGGAGGGTTGCGCTATTTATTAGAATATTAAATAAACTTGAATGGTAAAAATATAAGCATAGTCTTTGTCAATTTAAATGCTTTAGGTATATTATTTGGAAAGTTAGTTAAAAAAGAGAGAATTTGCTGTGTATACTAGACTGGCCCAAAAAAAACATGAATTATTAAATCTTTACCATATCAATTTGCGGTTACCTTGAAGTTGTTACCGGCTCAAATGTAGACCTTTTAGTGAAAACTAGACGTCTCTACAATGAAAATTGATCTCGAAATTTCAATCTTAAGCTTTTTATCAAAAACTTCATATTTTCATGATTTTAACAAGAAATAATTAAAGAACTGCCAACCTAAAGTAATGTAGCAAGAGTTCAAATATGAAGCAATTATAAAAAGTAGGCAGAACCGCCATTCCTGTTGAATAATTCCGAAAAAACGTCTAAAAACATTGTTTTATCTAAATTGATAATTTGTGTAAGAAATTGAACTAAAACAGTAGCTATTAGTCTATGAGAAGAGAAATGATGAAAAACTCTAAAAAATATACATTTTAAAGACATAAAATAGGAAAAAGTGTTTTTAATAAATTTCATGGCTCAACAGACATTGTCGCCAATAAAGAGACAATTTACTAAAATAAAAAATTAAATGAAGGTAAAAAAATATGTAATATACTTATTCTCATATTTAACTTTAAAAAAAAGCATGCTAATAAAAAAATTAATATTGCAAAAAAATAAAAATAATTTGATTGTTTTTTATTAATCCAGGAATAAAGAGTAAGGCTTATCTTTAATTATTTTTCTTCAATGATTTTGCAGTGTGAATTAGCTTCCCCAAATTATTGTAATTGTACAAAAATAAATTTTTATACTTTCTTTCTTCATATGTTTATTCCTGGTGATTTTAATATTTTATTTTAATGTTTGTAAACAAACAGACAGAAAATTTGATGCTTTGCTTTATATTTGGTGTAAGGCATTCTTAATTTGGGGAAGTAAAGGTGAAAATAAATATGCATTTGACGAGATAGCGATAGATTTTTTCTTAAAATCAATTATAGGGCTAAAATCTACAAACAATACATAACCTATTTTTACATTCCGCACATTGAAAAGCGATTTAGACCTTTATTTGGGCCACACTAGTGTATACTGTTGAAAGACTTTTAAAAAATGTAAATTACAAAGCAATCCTAAAAGATCGGGTCGTAGGCGAGTCTTAGTCGGGGGTTTTCTGATAGCAAATATTGCGTTATTGGTATACAATGTAAAAAAAAAACATTTTAAAGAAATTCTTTAAATAAAACCCAACGTGTATTGGCAGTACAAACATCTTAATGCTAGCAGACATATGTTTATCAACATTTGCAGAAAACTATTTCCACAAGAAAAATTATTCAGGTTTCTACTTCACAATTTTAAATATTTCTTTCTGATAAAATGTTTGACATATATCGTATAATCATTTACCAAAAACAATATTTTGATAATTTAGATTTCAGAGAAGATTAATCCTTTCAAAAAACTAAGACGACATTTTGCATCTTCTGTCATGACATTTTAGAAAAAAATATAAAAAACCTAAATTTAGTATGAAAACTATTTTTATCGATTTTTCTGAAGGTATTATCGTATTCTGTGGCTTTGTTATTATCATTTACTTATATCGAAAGTGCCAAACATTGTACCCTAACTTATTCATTTAATAAAAAACAACCGTGCGCTGGAAGGTGCTTAGAATCACTTGCTCTTGTTCATGGATAGTCCCCTTTTGTTATCTCTTTGGCTTAAAAAACGAGATAAAGCTATTGTATTATTAAAGTTGTAATTTAAGATTACCTTTTTACAGCCTACCATTAAGAACCAGAGAGGTATTTGAATGATGGACACGAGGGCCAGTGCCATTCCAAATCCATGGGCCCAGCCTTAAAATGATAGAATGACATGTTAATATTCATAAAAGCTAAGCCTAACAAAGCAGTATTCTTATATACTAGTAACAGTATGTCTGTCTGTGCCAAAGAATCTCACAAATCTCTGAACTAATAGGATTTTCCTTATCTGTAACTATAGAAAAAGAGAGCTTTAAATAGTAAAGAAAGATTTTTTTATTCATAAGTCCCACCAAAAAGATTATGCTAATGCTATGCTAATAATGCATGCCTAATCGTCCTGGGCACTATGATTTCAAATTTTGTTAGACAATTGGCACAAAAAAATGTTGAATGAAATGAAATATCTACAAGGAATTGTCGAAAAACAAACAAATTTCAATCAGAGAGAGAGAGAGAGGAGACTATGGGATGTTTATTAAACTAGTCCCTAAAGTTTTATAATAACCTTTTTCTATTTGTTGGCTTCGCAACTTTGGAGACTTGAATTTTGATTGGTTAGATCACTAAGATGAGTGTTCAAACGTTTCAACCACCAATTTTAATTTACAGATGGGATAATTTTGTGTATTATCACTGCAAGAGATACATCAGGTATTCATAATTTGAACAATGTTCAGTAATAATAAAACAGGCATACCTGGATATTGGATACTTCCGTAGGAGGGCAGCTGCCAGAATACACAGGCAGCAACCAATATTCCTGTTAGTAAAAAGGGACAACAGAAAGCCCAACATATCTATGAATAAAGTTTACATTTTTGTTTGAAGATAAAGAACTCGTAAAAATGCTTTCCGAAATAGATTTTACTTTTCAGTGAAGCTTTTTTTATTGCATTGAAATGGTAATCGAAATAGTTTTTTTATTACTTGGATGTTACACCAAATTTTCATTTACTCTAATAAAATGATACACACAGCTGGCTCAAATAATGATATACCCCATACAACCACTTTACCCCATTATCTCCTCTCCTACAGGATGAACGAACTGACCAATAAATATGGTCCTTATTAGCAACCTAAAGGGGTAGTTTCACGAAATGCATTTGAACTTAATTTAGTGAACCGCATATTTTATCCTTGTTAAATGGTTAAACTACATTTATATGGCATATATTTGAAAGAATTTCAATTTTCTACCACGTAGTTTTTAAAATATCAAGACTTGAAAATCGTCTTTTTAAATTGCATATATCACAAAAAGATAATTTTCAAGTCTTGATATTTTAAAAACTACGTGGTAGAAGATTAAGTTTATTTTAAATATATGCTATATAACTGTAGATTAACCCATAACTAGGAAAAAATATGCGGTTCACTAAATTAAGTTAAAATGCATTTCGTGAAACTACTATTTACAATTTTCCTAAGTCAATATATCTACGTATATCCAGTATATTTGTCTATTTTCCTGCCCTCCTTCGCCCTACCATCGAATCTAGGAGCGAAGCAACTTTTATTTAATATTTAAGAGGTTTTTTGGCTATTCATCACAATTATATTATGGAAAAGTAATACCTTAAAATAATAATTTGGAGTAAAACCCAGCATAACATTGATATCCTCACAAAAACTAAAACAAAAATAATAACTCGAGTTAATTCTAAATCTTACCAATCTGGCCCATTTCTAACATTCGTGTTAGCGCTAGATTGCTAAAAAAAAATTCTATATGTTCGGATAGATAAAGAATTTCCGACTATTTTAGTCAAAGTCATATTTTGATCAACCTTTATTACAATATCTATGTACTTTTTAACCTAAAACTTTTCAATAGCTGTATTTTTCTATGTTTTGAAGCAAGAAGAATATTTACTTCTGGAACATGTTTTAATAAATAACATCTAAACTTACTTTTTAACTCCATAGATCCACATAACTGTTACCATTTCAAATACAGCAATCACCATTACTATAACAGAATACTTTTTTATTCATGTTAGATATTAATTTACATTATTAAAATATAAAATGAAATTCTTAATAATACCGATAAATTTGAAGAAAAAAATTTAATCAAGCGGATAATTTAAGTTTTCGGGAAAAGTTAAACATTGGTTACTACAGAAATATTTTATTATGCTAGCTCAAAAACCCTGGAATAATCCTAGGAACCAGGAAGCATTCGTTACCAATATTTCACCATGAACTGCGCTTGACCCTGTTTTTTCACATGACCCACTTACCTGGCAAAATATATATCTACCTGAAATGGAAGCACCATAGGTATCCATGATATCCAGAACAAACTGGCCTCTGGAGAAAATACATGGCAGACCTAACAGAAAACAGGCAAAAGAAGCTGTGGCTGTAACCTAAAATGCAAATAAATTCACGAAACCTTTCAAAATTATTTTACTTCATTGTAAACTCGAGAGAAAAAAATGGTTGGAAGATTATTGGGGATTAAAGGAATTTAACTAAAGAGGTTTATTATGCACAATTGTGCACACACAACCAAGGGGGTGGGGGGAAGTTTTGCCACTTTCGCTTACTCCGTGATTATTAGGCTTGGTATTAATGTGAGACTATAGGTTATTTGGGATAAAAGTTTACTTTTGGGTAGTACTTAACGTATATTTAATTATTTTTTGGATAACCCCACCCCCTAGCCCCCCGGGGCTCAAAACCCCTAAAAATGAACCTAACCTTAATTTTCTCAGAAACCATTTGACCAAGACAGATGATTTCTTAAACTTAAGCTTTTAAGCTTATAAAGAAACCCTAAAAATGCAGAACCTAACTTATTTTTCTCAGAAACCATTTGAGCAATAGACATGATTTCCTTATGCTTATAAACTTACTTTTAGTTTAGAAGTCACCCCTCTGCCACCAACACCTAGCCCTCCGGGGCTCAAAAAACCCTAAAAATGAACCTTACCTTAATTTTCTCAGAAACCATTCGACCAATAGAGATGATTGCTTAAACTTAAGCTATAATGCTAATAAACTAACTTTTAGTTTAGAAGTCACCCCCCTGCTGCCAACCCAAAGCGCTCCGGGGCTCAAAAAAACCCCTAAAAATGAACCACATTACCTTAATTTTCTCAGAAACCATTTGATCAATAGATATATTTTTTATACTTAAGCTTTTATGCTTATAAACTAACTTTTAGTTTAGAAGATACCAGTAACCACATTATTAAAAGTTCAGATATTTTGGACTAAAGCTTTTATGTGTATAAACTATTTTTGTTCGGCAGATATATGGTTATTGGTTATAAACTAACTTTTAGTTTAGAAGTCACCCATCCCATAGCCACCTTGGGCTCAAAAACCCCCTAAAAAATATACTTAAACTTAAATTTCTTGATAATTTTTTTATGTAGACTTTCAAAGGAATAACCTAACCTCAGTTTCATCAGGAACAGCATTATTAAATATGCAGATATCTTGGGACTTCAGCTGTCATGGAAGAAAATTAACTTTTTGTTAATAAATTAATTAGTAAAGATTAATTTTACTATTTTAGGAGAAAAAGGATGTCAATCAATTTTGTAAGAGTTGGGACTTTTTAGGGGGGTTTTGAGCCCCAGGGGGCTAGTAATTGGCGGCAGGGGGGTGATTTCTAAACTTAAAGTTAGTTTATAACCATAAAAGCTTAAGTTTAAGAAATCATCTCTATTGGTCTAATGGTTTCTGAGAAAATTAGGGTTAGGTTCCTTTTTTAGGGTTTTTTTTGAGCCCCGGAGGGCTAGCGGTTGAAGGCAGAGGGGTGACTTATAAACTAAAAGTTAGTTTATAAGCATAAAAGCTTAAGTTTAAGAAATCATCTCTAATGATCAAATGGTTTCTGAGAAAATTAAGGTTGGGTTCATTTTTAGGGTTTTTTGAGCCCCAGAGGGCTAGGGGTTGGAAGCAGGGGTGACTTCTAAACTGAAAATAAGTTTTTAAGCATAAAAGCTTAAGAAATCATCTCTATTGGTCCAATGGTTTCTGAGAAAATTAAAGTTAGATTCATTTTTAGGTTTTTTTTGAGCCCAGAAGGGCTAGGGGTTGGCGGCGGGGGAGTGACTTCTAAACTAGAAGTTAGTTAATAAGCATAAAATCTTAAGTTTAGGAAATCATCTGTATTGGTTACACGGTTTCTGAGAAAATTAAGGTTAGGTTCATTTTTAGGGGGGTAGGAGTAGGCGGCAGGGGGGTGATTTCTAAACTAAAAACAAGTTTTTAAGCATAAAAGCTTTCTATATTGGTTAAATGGTTTCTGAGAAAATTAAGGTTAGGTTCATTTTTAAGGGGATTTTGAGCCCCAGGAGGCTAGGAATTGGCGGCAGGGGGGTAATTTCTAATCTAAAATTTAGTTTATAAACATAAAATCTTAAGTTTAAGAAATCATCTCTATTGGTCAAATGGTTTCTGAGAAAATTAAGGTTAGGTTCATTTTTAGGGTTTTTTGAGCCCCGGAGGACTAGGGGATGGCGGCAGGGGGGGGGGACTTCTAAACTAGAAGTTAGTTTATAAGCATAAAAGCTTAAGTTTAAGAAATCATCTCTATTAGTCGAATGGTTTCTGAGAAAATTAAGGTTAGGTTCATTTTTAGGGTTTTTTTGAGCCCCGGAGGGCTAGGGGTTGGCGGCAGGGGGGTGACTTTTAAACTAGAAGTTAGTTTATAAGCATAAAAGCTTAAGTTTAAGAAATCATTCCTATTGGTCAAATGGTTTCTGAGAAAAAGGGGGGGGGGGTTAATGCAACCATCTCGTAATCAGTGAGCAAATGGCACTTATAAGTCGAATTTAGATCTGAAATTTTACATGAGTAATCCTTGGTAGGTCTATTTTCCCTAAATCAAACAAAAAGTTGAAAAAGTAACTGCTAACGGCTCAGCCGTTTAGCCGTTTTTTGGCTATTTTTAGGGCAAATCTGCCATAAATTATGTAGGAATCAACTTTTTGAAACATATTTTTGCTTTATATCATGTGAAATGATACAAAAAAAAACATTTTTAGATTTCTAGTACCAGCAACTAGTGGCAAGAACAGTTTGAAAATGTTTTGGAGCAGCATAGAGTATTATGTGGAGATAGGTTTCTTGATGATTTCCCTTGAAAATAGTTTTTAAAATGGCTAAACTGCTGAGCCGCCAGCCGTTAGCAGTTACTTTTCCAACTTTTTGTTCAATTTAGGGAAAATAGACCTACCAAGGATTACTCATGCAAAATTCCAGATCAAAATTCGAATTTTAAGTGCCATTTGCTCACCGATTACGAGATGGTTGCATTAACCCCCCCCCCCCCTTTTGGTTAGGTTCATTTTTAGGGGGGCTAGGGGGCGGGGTTATCCAAAAATGATTGAATATACGTGAAGTACTACCCAAAAGCAAACTTTTATCCCAAATAACCTATAGTCTCACATTAATACCAAGCCTAATAATCACGGAGTAAGCGAAAGTGGCAAAACTCCCCCCCCCCCTTAAATCAATCCTTTATCGTAGAAAATGGTAATGGTTTTTTTGTCCGTTAGGATCTTGCTAACTACTTACCTATCTGATCAGGGAAGCTTCACAAAAGTCCCGGAATATTTTATTTCATTTTAATATTAAGATTTCCCCTGATTCATACAATTCCTAATTTGTATGAGACTGATACTGCATGCCAAGGCAATATTTAACTCTTGATATCACAAGCCTAGCATAGCAGCAATGGGTATTTCATTTTTAGGTATTTTTTATAGTGATATTTTTTTTTTGCTTACCAATGGCTTTTTGCTTCTAAGTCTAGGTAAGGCATCATAGATAGAAACCAGAGCTGTTTCGAACAATGCAAATTCAGAGTCTAAACCTGTTACATAATCTATTATTTTCATTTTCAAGAATGTTACATTAAAACACAATAATAGTATTAAAAATTTCTATCCACATACAGAAAATGTTTAAGGGGGTAGGAACCAGTGGGTTATTTTTGTCTTTCAAGCGCATACTATTATTTGAAAAAGGTACAGTTTGGTGCAACTTATTATTTCATTGTTTTCAAATTAAGTTTGCCAAAATATTGAATTGACAAAAGAAATCTTCATTAATGTTTACAACTTACTAATAACAATAATGTACACTACCCCGTCCCGGATTTGAAAAATTTTGTTAAAATTTTTGCCCCCAGCCAAAATATGGTTGATTTATGCATAAAAATGACCCATGCAAAATATTTTTTCTGTAATGCAAAAATTGCGAAGGTACAAGCACTGCAAAGTTTTTAAAATCTGCAAATAACCCTGTTTTTATGGCTTTTTTGGGGCTTTTGTACCATCCCAATTTTAAAGATTTAAGATTTTTACAAAATTTCAATTCAAGTGTGTTGATATTTACCTGAAATTTACCAAAAAAAATGGGGGCAGTCTCAATTATAAGATATGAAGGTGTAGCAAGTAATCTTCCAAATACAAAATCGTCAAATTGCATACATATATAATAGGGTTGGGCTGATACTTTTTTGGACGGATATTGGATATCTGGCTGATTTATAATGCCGGATATCCGGCATCTGGCCATATATCTAGCAAACATCCGTTAATTTGGCCGAATATCTGGTAATTTGCCGGATACCAAATATCTTGCATTATAAATCATCCGGATATGCGGTATCCAGCCTACCTCTATTATATAAGTATGAAATTAGTTTGATACACAAAACTATCCCTTCTGTAGATAAAACTTAGCGGTTGAAACGTTTATACACTTAACTTAATAAACCAACCAATCATAATTCAATAAAATTCTCAAAAGTTGTTAACCTAATGAATTAGAAAAACAATTATAAAACTTTGGGGACAAGTGAAATAAACAGTCCAATTTCCCCTCCCTCTCTGAATTATACCAGAGTGTACCAAAAGTCTAATAATAACTAGGGAGGCAGAGAACAATGGGCTGTTAATTACACTAGTCCCCGAAGTTTTAAAAACTTTTTCATTTGTTTGCTAAACAACTTTTTAGATTGTTTGAAATTTTAATTGGTTTAATAAGACATTCCAACCACCTATTGTAATCAACAGAAAGGTTAATTTTGTGTATAATCATGGGGTATACACGTCCATTTATCAGCCATTGTCTTCTCTATCTAGATCCCTGTACCCAAAGTCTAATAATAACATTAACACTTTCATTTTTATTACATAAAAAGAAATAATATGTTACTCAAGGATGTTACTCAGGGATAAGACTATGGCTAATGAATTGATGTACATCCCCATTAATAATACACAAAATTAACCCTTCTGTAGATTAAAATTAGTGGTAGAAACGATTGAACACTCAAATCAATAAACTATTCCATCAAAATTTATTGAAAGTCCCCAAAGTTATTAAGTCAACGAATAAGAAAAGGTTATTTTCAAACTTATGGGACTGTATTAAACGACCTATTTTGTCCCATCTATTTATGATACTTATTAAAAGCAAATCTTTTCTATAATATGAGTCTGAACGAACTCCGTAAAGGTTAGCTCTTTTATTTAACCTAAGCAAGGTAAAATTTTTTAATTGAAAACTTTGGTTGATGATTCCTGTAACAATAAGGGTTTAGAAAGTGTAGCAACTCTGCAATCGGTACTTCTGCTTTATAGCATTAGTTTTTGATATATAGAAGACGTAAGTCTAATGCAAATTATTGCCAGTTTCCCAAGTGCCAAGTCGAGCACATACCCCCCCCCCCCCCATCTTCCGACCTTGAAAAAAGGATGGGATACTTTCTAGTTTGTTTCTTAATTATATAAGGTCAGGTTAGGATAGTTTATATTGGGTACCAGGGACCCAGTTAATATAAGGAGGGAGGGGTTGTCAGTGCTTAAAAGACACTTTGAGGGAAAGCACCGAACATCTTTTATAAGCTAAAACATCTTTTATAAGCTAAGACATCTTTTTCCATAAAGTCAATACAAAATTAACAGAGATAAACAATAAATAATGACACATAAAAAGAAAATGTTAAAAATTATCTAATTTTCACAACAAGAGCTTCTCCATAGTACTTTCTATCTAGCGGTAATGCTCCTAAAGGACTCTTGGGCACCTGAGAGAAGGGTCGATCCTCTAATTTTATTTAAGTGGTAATAACTGAAACATTTCCTGGATCTATCAGAAACTTTACTGTAAAGAAGAAACAATTGCATACATATATAATAGGGTTGGGCCGATACTTTTTTGGCTGGATACCGGATATCCGGTTGATTTCTAATGACAGATAATCGTTATATGGCAAATTACCGGATATCTGGCTGAATAAAAGAACATCGGCCGAATAACTGGATATCTGGCCAAATAACATATATTTGCCAGATATCCGGCATTATAAATCAGCCAGATATCCAGTATCCGTCCAAAAAAGTATCCGGCCCAATTCTATTATATATGTATGCAATTTGACAATTTTGTATTTGGAAGATTACTTGCTACACCTTCATATGTTATAATTGAGACTGCCCCCATTTTTTTGGTAAATTTCAGGTATATATCAACACACTTGAATTGAAATTTTGTAAAAATCTTTAAAATTGGGATGGTACAAAACCCCCCAAAAAGCCATAAAAACAGGGTTTTTTGCAGATTTTAAAAACTTTGCAGTGCTTGTACCGTCGCAATTTTTGCATTACAGAAAAAATATTTTGCATGGGTCATTTTTATGCATAAATCAACCATATTTTGGCTGGGGGCAAAAATTTTAACAAAATTTTTCAAATCCGGGACGGGGTAATGTACACATATATTTGTTGGAGCAGAAGCTCTATTGAAGATATAAATGTTTACCTAATAAAAAGAGCATGAAGAAGAAAATGACGCACCAGAAGTTAGCTCCAGGTAACATTGCTAAAGCCTCTGGATAGGCAACAAACGCCAGGCCTTGTCCTCCTTTGGCGACTGTCTGAAAAAAAAGGGATAGTTGCATGAAGTGCATTTAACAAGTTTGATTGCAAGCATAAGTTACAAGATCTAACATATATAATTTTGTATTACAATAAATAGCTATCAATTAGGCACCAACAAAATAGTATTCATGCTGTTTTTGTGAAAAAAGGACATATATATAAGTTGCATGTATCCAAAAAATAAGATTATTAAACCTATTAAAAAATATTGAAATTCTTTTAAATATATGTCCTAATAGATAGTTTATGTAGTTTAAACTAATGAACAGAAACAAAAACAAGACCGATTGTGTCAGAATGTAGCATTGCTGTTTAATTCATCCTTAAAATAAAGTAAAAGAATGTATGTCTGTTTTTCTTTCAGTGCGTTTGTATGTTTGTACCTAAGGATCTCCCCCCTCTAGTGGCGTATCCGCTAGTATTGAAGAAAGAAGAGAATGATAAGGAGACAAAGTGAAAAAAAGAGGATTTTGTATTATAAAAAATATTTAGAGTTCGATTCCTAATCTGGAACTAGCATAGATATTTCCCCCTTATGCAAGTAATGTAGACCAACCAACACAAGTGACATGTCGTATGAGTGACCATGCTACAAAAAAAGGTTAAATACCTCAATAGGTACACCAAGATTGTAGGCAGTGTGTCCAAGAGTTGAGAATATTACAACACTCGCAATTATACTAAAACAAGGATGAAACATTATAAACAGCATCCTTAGAATCCTTATAATGAAGTCAAAGGATCTCTGTCTGCTTGTCTGTCTGTATGTACCAAATGATCTCGCTAACCACTGATTAGAAATGGTTTTCCTTTACAGGGTAACTTCTCATATGTCCTTGGAACGTTTATAACTATTTTAGGGAAAGGTACAGACAATTAAAAATGTTGGGTCGACTTTCCCCTCTCTCAAGAGCCCTAGAAGCCTCTAGGTGCATAGCCGCTAGTAATATTTAAGGCATTATAAAGGCTGGACAAAAATTCCATGCCGATCAGGGCAAATTTCTACAGAAAAAATAATAATGTCACCAGGAGAGGGCATAATGTACTTGAGTGTGGACCTTGATAGCCTTTGTAGAATAATTACAGAATTTACAACTTTATGTACTCTGAAAGTATAGTTAAGATCAAAAGCGTGCAAAAGGTTAGTGTAGGGGTTGTTTACACCACCCTTGTAAAATTAAGGGGGTTGGATACACCTCCTTAGGTGATCACCCATGTCCACCCTCTTGACAAGAGCCTACACCCTCTGATACACCCCTCTATAAATTCCAATGGGGGTGTAAAGGCAATAAATTTACACCCCATAAAATGAAGGAGGGTGGGGGGTGTTTAAGGAGAGTGTATATAAATAAGCCACTGATTAAGATAATTATATCTATTTTTAAATAAATGGGGGGGGGGGGTTAATGCAACCATCTTGTAATCAATGATTAAATGGCACTTCGAACAAAGCTGCTAAAAAACTGCTAGAAACGGCTGAAAACGGCTGGCAATGGTCAAGAGTATTATTTTTAGATAGGGCTTGTGATGTGTCTTTAGGTAGGTTTTCAGGGGTGCTGAGCTCAAATATACCAACAAGAATTGTAACCGACTATCCATATGGCAGCTTGGAAACGGCTGGCGGCGGTCAGGAGTGTTGTTTGTAGATAGGGCTTGTGACGTGTCTTTGGGTAGGTTTTTAGGGGTGCTGAGCCCAACAGGAATTGTGACTGACCATCCATATGGCAACTGGGAAATGGCTGAAAATGAAATAAAATATTAAAATCACCAGGAATAAACATATGAAGAAAGAAAGTATAAAAATTTATTTATGTACAATTACAATAATTTGGGAAAGCTAATTCATACTGCAAAATCATTGAAGAAAAATAATTTAAGATAAGCCTTACTCTTTATTCCTGGTTTAATAAAAAACAATCAAATTATTTTTTGCAATATTAATTTTTTTATTAGTATGCTTTTTTTAAAGTTAAATATGAGAATACGTATATTACATGTTTTTTTACCTTCATTTAATTTTTTATTTAAATAAATTGTATCTTTATTGGCGACAATGTCTGTTGAGCCATGAAATTTATTGAAAACACTTTTTCCTATTTTATGTCTTTAAAATGTATATTTTTTAGAGTTTTTCATCATTTCTCTTCTCATAAGACTAATAGCTACTGTTTTAGTTCAATTTCTTACACAAATTATCAATTTAAATAAAACAATGTTTTTAGACGTTTTTTCAGAATTATTCGGCAGGAATGGCGGTTCTGCCTACTTTTTATAATTGCTTCATATTTGAACACTTGTTACATTATTTTAGGTTGGCAGTTTCATGAATCATGAAAATATGCAGTTTTTGAAAAAAAGCTTAAGATTGAAATTCCGAGATCAATTTTCATTGTAGAGAGGTCTAGTTTTCACTAAAAGGTCTACATTTGAGCCGGTAACAACTTCAAAGTATGCGCAAATTGATATGGTAAAGATTTAAAAATTCATGTTTTTTTTGGGCCAGTCTAATGTCCATACATAGCTGTTATACATCCAAAACTGCTAAAAATTGGCTAAAGAAATGGCTATGAAAATCTAAAAGTTTTAATAGTAGATAAGCTTGTAACATGTCTAGATATAGGTTTTTATGGGTGACAAGCCCAAAACTGCTACCAAAAATTGTGAGTGCCTGTCTCTATGTCAGCTGGGTAACAGCTACAGTTCAGCTGTTAAACCATTTTTTTGGTATTTTCCCGGAAACCTAAACATAGAATATTGCAGTATAAGTACACTTTTTCAATTGAAATTTTAGCTTTTTTCATCAAAATACTAATTATAAACCTGTTTAATTCTATATTTAGCTGTTAAATATTTGAAAACGGCTTACAATGGCTAGGTATAGCCAAAAGTATGAGGTGTATTTAGGGCTTGTGACATAACTATGGGTAGGTTTTTATGGGTGCTGAGCTCAAATATTCTACTAATTTTTGTGTTGGCCCATCCATATGGCATCTTCGTAATGGCTACAGCTAGTTTTGGTTATTAGATAAATCCTTGAATATGTATGTCAAATCTACCTTTCTTCAATAGCATTGAAAAACATGTTTCAAATAACCTGTACCAGTTGTTGAGAAAAAAGCTTGTCATTTGTCTATTTGCTAGTTTTAGCTCAGTATTGTGACAAAGTTAATTATCCAGACTAGTGTTTTCATATGTTCAACAGCTATATAGCAATTAAACAGTTTTATAATAAGTATTTTGATGAAAAAAAGCTAAAATTTCAATTGAAAAAGTGTTCAAGAATAACTGAACTGTAGCTGTTACCAAGCTGACATAGAGACAGATGCTCACAATTTTTGGTAACATTTTTGGGCTTGTCACCTATAAAAACCTATATCTAGACACTTCAACAGCTTATCTACTTGTACAACTTTTAGATTTTCATAACTGTTTCTTTGGCCATTTTTAGCAGTTTTGGATGTAGAACAGCTATGTATGGACTTTTAACTTTCCTATTATTGATATTTTCAACAATATAGGGTTAAAATTTTAATTGATATAGTTTGATTCTATAAAAATATTTGATGTTCACATATCCTTAATTTTCCACAAAACATGGCAAACAGCTGATCTGTAGCTGTTTTCCAGCTACCATATGGATGGTCAGTCACAATTTCTGTTGGTATTTTTGTGCTCAGCACCCCTAAAAACCTACCCAAAGACAGGTCACAAGCCCTATCTACACATTATACTCCTGACTGCTGCCAGCTGTTTTCAGCCATTTCCAAGCTGCCATATGGATGGTCAGTCACAATTCTTGTTGGTATTTTTGAGCTCAGCAACCCTAAAAACCTACCCAAAGACATGTCACAAGCCCTATCTACACATTATATTCCTGACTGCCAACAGCCGTATCTAGCTGTCATATGGATGGTCAATCACAATTCTTATTGTTATTTTTGAGCTCAGCACCCCTAAAAACCTATCCAAAGACACGTCACAAGCCCTATCTACACATAATACTCTTGTTTATCGCCAGCCATGTTCAGCCGTTTCTAGCTGTTTAGCGGCTGGTACTAGAAATTTTAAAAATGGTTATTGCTATCATTAACCATGAAATAAACAAAAAATATTTTTATTTTTTAAGTTGATGCCTACATAATTAATGATGAATTTGCCCTGAAAATAGGCAAAACCGGCTAAATGGCTAAGCCACCAGCCGTTAGCCGTTACTTTTCCAACTTTTTATTCAATTTAGGGAAAATAGACCTACCAAGGATTTCAAATTCTAAGTGCCATTTAATCATTAATTACGAGATGGTTGCATTACACCCCCCCCCCCCCTTAATTTCAAGACTATAATAAAAATAATCTTATTCTGTGCAACTATACTGTACAACTTTTACATAGTAAAAAAAAGTGATTGAGACAGGATAGAGCTCTCATACATATATATTAACTAATTAGAATTAGGCTATGCTAGATGAATCAATGAAATCCGAAAAAGAGGCAGTTAGACAGATGGACAGACAAGGGGAGGGACATACAGACAAAGGGGTATTCTCTAAAAACAGTTTTGCTGCAATAAGAATCATTAAAACCCATCATAAAAAAAGAAATTTACATTAGTTTCTTTATTTCGATACTCAACGTCCCTCCCCCCCCCCCCCCAATCTAAGGGGTTTATTATTTCTTAAAACCAATAAGTGACTTCACACCATAATAAAATTGAATATACTTTTATTTCATCAATTTATCTCAACTAGAACTTAATTTATAATCATTTTATCGTCTACATGCAATATGCTTTGAGTAAAACTCAACCAAATTGTCAGTAAAAACGTCATATTTATGCAAATTTAAACAGTAAATAAATTTTAAAATTGTATTTTATTGTAATGAATAACTTAAAGGGGGTTGTATGATTTATTAAAAACCTAAAAAAACTAATTTGGTTAAATTAGTCCAAGTAATGATAGATTTAGTACAGCACATATGAATATGGTATCAATTTCCTATCAGAGTTGCTGTGGGTCCAAACACTAAGAAACAATGGCTACACACACTCAAGGACTAAAAAGTATAAGGAGTATAAACAAAGTATAGAGTTCATTTGTTAGTATAAGACACAGAATGTGATAACATCCTCCCCCCACCGCCCTCACTTCTTTACCTAGTTAGAAAGTCTGCAGCTGAAACGATGTGAGCATCAATATGAACTCTTGCTGAAAAGTTATTGTAGCTTCCAAACATGATTATTCCTCCCCATGATATTCCAAGAGAGAAAAATACCTAAATAAAACAAATTTTTCATTATATGGATGGGGGAACAATAACTTTGATTTTAGAATTTATCAAACATGACCCCTCAAAATATTCTAAGAGAGAAAGCTTTCTCATAACAAAAATAATTATATGAAAAAATAGATAAATCATGTTTTCCGAAATATTAATTGCCACCCAGAGCAGCCAAATCTTTTTATTTACCTGACCAGCAGCAGCTCTCCATACGCTGATATCAGCTAATTTGGACCAATTAGGCACAAACAAAAATCTTAAACCCTACAAAAATATATCAACCAAGTTTAAACAGTTGCATGAATAGTCTAACATTATCCTTGATGACCCTTCTTACTCCTAAATTTTGATAAGCGGGGGGGGGGGGGGTATGCAACCATCTTGTAATCAAGGTACTTAGAATCCAAATTTCGTTATGAAACTTGGTATGTCAAGATGCAATATGAGGGAACAACAAACTAGTTTTTTATCGCTTTTTATAATTGAATTGAAGTTCAATTGATCTTTCCATACATAGGTTCAGAATAACCATCTATCTTTTTTCTTGGTCTAATTCTTTTTACATTTGGCGTATTCTTTAATATATTTTTCTTCTTAAGTCTTAATTAGGTTATATGTTTTTGTTGTGTTCAACCAGACTAATCATGATAATTGTAGAATGATTACTACTCTTATTAACCTTGCTTAAATGTATTATTTAATATTTATAAACAAATAAAACCTGAATTGCCCCCTCCAGGCATAGTCCTTGGACCAGAAGAATTAACAAGACAACATAGGGAAAGGTGGCAGTGAAATAGACAACCTGAAATGGTCTAGATTTAAGTATAAAAGCATATCAATAAAAATTTGAATTTTATTTCGCATAAGCAAAATTAAACATACAATTACGTGAATTATAAATAGACAATGTGTTATTTACCTTTCCACTTGATTTTACTCCTTTCATTACGCACAAACTAACTAAAAATATAATTGATGTCTTGTTCATATAATTCTAACTTGATATATGGGCATAAGGAAAAAGGATAAGAGGATGAATACTCACCCCTCTTTCATGGTAAAATACTACTTCCCCATCCCTAAATTTAGAAGCAGACGAAAATCAAAAACCGCCCAGGGCTTTTTGTAAGTCAATCATAAATAATAATGTGAATAAAAAGAAAAGCGATATTTAGCAAACAGCCGTGGGCGGTCAGAATCAGCTGAATGTTCATTATGAAAAAAAATTCCCCCTTTTTAGAAATAGAAGGATTCATCTTTCATGAACAATTTTTTTTAAATAAAAATAAAATTCTATGTAATTTTTAATTAAAACATTAAAACGAAAATATCTAATCTAATATTCTTGCTCTAAATATGGAAATAGTAAAAAGTAAAAAAACATTTTTAAAAATAATTTTTAATCCTCCCATTTGAAAAGTAGTGGAATAGCAATAAATTTTAGCACGGCAACAGCGCTAAGTAGGCCTCTAGGCCCACTGCCTATTTTCGTCTTCTAGTTGCTTCGATTCCTCTCTTATTTTTTTCTCTATGTATATGGGGTACTAGATCGATACCTAGATTTTAAGTTTTCTTAATTCTCTCGAATCCTATTCAAAATAGAGTGCTAAACTCTTTAGGGATTAAATAAGTTCATATTATACATCTTAATACAGTTTCATAAAGGCTTGTCTATTAATTGCGGTGCTAGATCTATTCATAGATTTTAGGTTTTGTGATTTTCTTTAATTATATTAAAGATAGAAGACTGTAATTTTTAGAGATAATATAAGTTCCCATTCTAAATATTCCACCAAGTTTCATTGAGATTTGCTTATCGGTTGGGTTGTTGATTTGGTTTAGATTTTTTAAAGGTTTTGTAATTTATTATAGTTTAAGTTTAATGTTTATTTTTTATGACATTACTCTTTTTTTTCCAGATGTCCATCCAAAACGTTTAAGCTTCGCTACTTATAGATGTTGTCAAGACTTACCTATAAACCAAGAAATCGCCAGACAGAAAGCAAGATGATATTGAAATTGTCCAAGATCCCCAAATTCCTACAATCAAACTATGAGAAAAAAAATTAAACAGTAAACAATTGTTATCTTTTAGTCATTATCATTTTTAAATTATTGAAGCCCATTTAACTTTTAGGATAGATTTTTCTTGTACCTTTAAATAAAAAAAATTGACTCAGGCAAAACAACACTCATAGAGTAGCTTTACTAGTATTCGGGGAAAAGGGATTGTGATTCTGACAAACAATTCTAAAAGAAAATTTCCCCTCTACACCCTAACCTTTTTTCTCTCCCTTCTTACCCACTTCCCTTTCAGTTACCCTAAGAACAATTTTTACTCCATCTTTACTCCAACAAAATACTTAATTTTCGGCAATTTCAAATGGAATTAATTGGCTGAATAGCAGCCCCTGCTAGTATTAAAATAGAGTTATGAAGAAAATAGATGAACGGTACCTGTAAGCCATTGTGATCAAAGTTGAGCACAGCTTTCTCCCAATATTGTTCAGTAGAGGTTTGCAGATTAGATTCCATACAACCACCAAGATCATCAATTATGCAATGCCCCTGGATGCAAAAAAAAGAAGAGTATTTAAAAATCTTCTTCTATAAATGTTGTGCAGAGTGAGTACTAAAATCTTATAGTTCTCCATTATAAATCATTTAATAATATATGTAGATAAATGACAATCAATATTTTAATACAAAATTTGTACACCTGTAAGTCATCTAAAGATGTATTTGAAGTTCTAACGTAACATCTGAAATTTGAAATTACTAATGTTATAAGCATCCTTTTTAGTGATATTTTTTGTTTGAAATGTTAAAATGAAAAGGAACATATTAGCCAGCAGTCTAAATTATACGTTTCAAATTCATACCTGGCATCAGCCCCCCATTCTTTGTTACAAACAGTCCACGGAAGAACGGGGTTTAATGAGTTGAACATGTAGTACAGGCAGTAAGCCATAATCACATTGTAGTAGATAGCAACTAAGAAAAGATTATATAAGTATGAACATTCATCTGTTAGATTTTTAAAAACGAAATGTACTTTATACTTGAATTATATGATAAATTCAATTATATTAACATCCTTTATCAATTAGTTGGTACATTCACATTGGTTTAAGGTTACAGTTAAAGGAATTCTCATGCATGGATAAGAACTTATTAAAGTAGTCCATAAATTGTTATAATAACGTTTTCTTATCTGTAGGATTAAAAACTTTGGTACTTTTAAGCTGAGAGTTCAAACGTTTCAACCACTAACTTTATCTATAGAAGGGTAATTTTGTGTGTCATCATTGGGGATGTACATCAATTTATCGGCAATTGTCTTAATCCTTGTAAAGAATGATTAAATGTTGTGTTTGATAAAAGCATAATGGTACACATGTATCTTGAAACTTGCATAAGATCTCTTCATTAATCCTGTAATGAAAAAAATTGGAAGCATCTTACCTATCAATGAAATTATGATCATAGCAGCTCCAATGCCCACGCTTCCAGGTAATAGTTGGCTCCACATGGCTAAAGGTCCAACCTTAACAGTTACAAATAACAATTGGGGAGGGGGGGGGGGGGTGTTAATGTAACCTAATCATAATCAATGCGCAAATGGCACATAGAATCCGAATTTTGTTATGAAACTTGGCATGAGTAATCCTTGGTAGGTCTATTTTCCCTAAATCAAATAAAAAGTTGAAAAGTAACGGCTAACTGTTGCCGGCTCAGCCGTTTAGCCGTTTTTGGGCTTTTGTTAGGGCAAAATTATCTATATTAATATAAATAAACTTTTAAATAATTTCTAGTACCAGTAGGGTTGGCAATCTGTATCCAAATCTGGGATCCAGAATCCGGAATCCGCCCAATTTTTGGTCGATTTGGAATCCGAATCTGAATCCGGAATCAGTTTTTTAATAGCGGATTCGGATTCTTACTATGTAGGCTAAAATTAGCATCTTGAGTTTTTTCTTTCAACTCCCCCTTTTTGATGGCAAAGATGATCATCATTAAATATAAAATCTTTTAAAATCTGGTTCGATTCTTGGAAGTGAATTATAGAGAACACCAAGAACATTAATTTCAAGGACATATGCAGCACTTAATTTTTTTAAGAAGTCTTTTAAATATTGCTAGAATCCGGAATCTGCCAAAAATAAGAATCTGGAATCAGTGGGAATCTGCCATTTTTCTGAGCTCGATCTTTAAATCGTTTATAGGTGATTTAAACCGGGGCGATTCATTTGGCGCACCATCAAATTATTAATATCAATCTTTAAATCGAATTTGCATGGGTGATTTGAATCGGGCAGTGGCGCGGGCCCGGCGCGCCAATGCCACTCACAGAGTGGCATTGGTGGTTTAAATCGGGGTGATTTATTTAATAAATAAATATTTTTTTTTAATTACTTTAATATTTTATTGCAAAACTATCGTGAAAACATTTTTATAGTTATTTTTAAAATAAATTATATATTAATGTTTTATATAAAATACTATACTGACACGGTATTTTATATAAAATACCTTACTGACACTGCTTAAGTAATAAAGTTGTACTGGCGCTGATCGATATTTTAGTGAGTGCGCAAGCGATTTAACAACACCGCACCGAAAATCTTTTAAAAATCAGGTGCGCTGTGGCTTACCACCAGCGCGCCTACGGTTTACCTCTGAATCGCCCCGATTCAGCGCGGCATAAAAACGATTTAAAGATCAAGCTCTGGACGGATTCTTGTAAGAATCCAGAATCCGCCATTTTTTTGGACAGATTATTGTGAGAATCCGAATCCAGTCCAAAAATTTGACGGATTCCCATTCTTAGGTACCAGCTGCTTAAGAGCTAGAACCGACTAAAAACAGCTAGTAGAAGCTCTAAAACGCCATGAGTTTCTTTCCAGACATTACTTTTCCTACTTTTTATTCGATTTAGAGAAAATGGACCTACAAAGAATCACTCATGGAATTTAATAAAATATATCTAAAATCTTTATTTCTGAACAGATATTAAAAAAATAAAGGTCTAGCAGCCTAGTTATAGGACCTGGAAAACGATTAAAGCAATCATTATATGCGTAGAATGAATCATAACAAAGATATTTAAAACCGCATGAAGATTTAGGGTTCGCAGAGTTTATAATTATTTTTTGATATCGAGGAAATAAACTTTTTAGATAAATGGCAATTAAAACCCTTAATTGTATTTATTATTTATATTCTTAGTTTATAAGATACAGAAAAATACCTATATAAGAAAATAAAGTACTTACTTCCATTTTTATAGATATATAAGACAATTGTGTCAAAGTAAGCGAAGGATGATAAACTAAACAAATCTTGAATAGTTAAATTATACCTGGGCATATTGGCCTAGAGATGCTTCCATAAAGTACATTGGCTTACCAACTAAGACTGAAAGAAAAAAAATATTACTAGCCTTTTATTCTTTGATTTTTTGCAGTTGAATGGATATTTTGAATGCGTTTAGCAGGTAAAATAAAACCTGGCTATTTTTGACAATTACACCTATTTTATGTTAAGTTTAAGATTTAGGATTTGAATTTTAATATTCTTAGAAAATTTTCTGATATATGATGTTATACATGATTATTTCATTATGGCTGAGAACAAGTTCTAAACCAGCAAATATTAATTGGTTTTGAAGCCATACTGAAAATTGAATAATTTACCTAGAATGATAATGTATGGGATGAGAAAGGCTGCCCCTCCATTTTCATATGCTAAAAATGGAAACCTCCACACATTTCCCAAACCTAAATCATTAATGACGTTACAGGTATTACATTAAACTTGTGGTATATATATACACAAGCGGCTTCGCCCCTTGCCTCTAGGGGCTTTGCCCCCAAAAGATGATAAAAAAAATAAGGTGAAATTCATAAAAAAAATAAGGACCAAGGAAATCTTCTACAAAAAAAAATGGGGGGGATTTTTTTGTTTTTGGGGAGGTTGGGGGTGTCCCACCTCCCTAAAAATAGCCTAAAACCACCAAAGGACCAGTAGGTATATTCCCTGAAGAGTAAAATCTGATCGGTTCAGTGGTTACGGAGATCTCAAGCTTCAGACGGACGGACGGACAGACATCAAGCTACTTTGTATTATAGATATAATGTATAAGAATAAGATAACTATAGAATAGAGCTACAAAGAATTTGTTCTCAATTTACAATATTTACCAACAGAGTAACCAACACAGGATAGAACAAATTCTGCCCTTAAAAACAAGAAAATTATTACAACAATTTAATGTTTGTCAAAATAAAAAATTTTTCAATCCAAACAAAATTAATTCAGGCGCAATTGATGCAGAAAGGGAGGAGTAGGTTGCTCTAAAAATCCGTAATGGTGTAAGTTTTATAGTTAAAAATAGTAGTAGAACAATAATATTCACTAAAGTAGTAAATATGTGTGTGTATTTCTTATCAAAACTCTAGTCAAAGTTCTTCATAAAACGACTCCTGAAGGGAGTTAATTAATGGCCATTTTTTATGGAGTGGAAACAAAACAGCAAATGTTACACAACAGCGAAATTACAAAACAGCGAAATTACAAAACAGCGAATGTTACAAAACAGCAAATTACAAAAGAGCGAATGTTACAAAAAGGCGAAATTACAAAACAGCGAATGTAACAAAACAGCGAAAAAACAGCAAAAATCTGCAAAAAATAATATACTTTATATATAATATAAAAAAAATCTACAATAAAAAAAATGTCCTAAATTTTAAATGAAAATCTTCCAAATTTTACAAGAGGGGGGGGGGGGGGGGTTTTAATGCAACCATCTTGTAATCAGTGAGCAAATGACACTTAGAATTTGAATTTCGATCTGAACTTTTGCATTAGTAATCCTTGGTAGGTCTATTTTCCCTAAATCGAACAAAAAGTTGGAAAAGTAACGGCTAGCGGCTCAGCCGTTCAGCCGTTTTTTGCCTATTTTCAGGGTAAATGCATCATCAATTACGTAGGAATCAACTTTTTAAAACATATTTTTGGTTTAATTCATGTTAAATGATCGCAATAACCAATTTTAAAACTTCTAGTACCAACAGCTACCGTCTAGAACCGTTTGATAGCGTTTTGGAGTAGAAAAGAGTAGTATGTTTAGAGAGGTTTCGTGACTAATTTGCAATATAGATATCAAACAAATGGCAAAACAGATGAGCCGCCAGCCGTTAGCAGTTACTTTTCCAACTTTTTGTTCGATTTAGGGAAAATAGATCTACCAAGGATTACTCATGCAAAATTATAGATGGAAATTCGAATTCTAAGTGCCATTTGCTCACTGATTACGAGATGGTTGCATTAAACCCCCCCCCCCCCCCCTTTTCTATATAAAGAATATCGAACCACTCTATCTACTCAGTTTCTACTGGGCATGCCACCAATCCTAACCCATTGAGAAAGGACAGGGGGACAGAGAGGCTGGACATGTTGAAATATTCTCTCAAGAGTTATAAGAGGGCAAACATGAAAGAGTTCCCAAAGTCATAAATTGTTCAAAGATTCAATGTATAATTTGTTTTCTTTTTGTTTGAATAATAAATTGAAAAAAATGTAACATTCGCTGTTTTGTAATTTCGCAGTTTTGCTTCCACTCCATTTTTATCAGTTGCTTTGAAAGGTTACAGAAATTCAGCCTCAAATGAATTATATATAGAGAGGTTTCATAAAAGACTTTATAAAAGCAAAGAAGTTCAAAATTTTAAATAAATAATCTTTGCTTTTCTTGTCATGATTTTTCGGTAACTTCCAGGGGATGAAAATTGAACTCTAAATTTTCAAATCTAATTTTCTCAAAAAGGCCTCATTTTAAGATTTTCGTTTATCCACTATATTTACATGTTCAATGGGACATTTTAGAAACAGTTGGCTTTATGTCTGGGAAATTATTTTTCTCTGACTGTTGCTTCAAGTGAACTGTAAAGACCTTAAAATTGTAAAAAAAAACTGAAAAATTCGCAAATACTTTGATTAGGTCAAACTGACAAATTCACATTTAACATAGCAAATTAAAGCAGATTTTTTTTTTTATATTAGAGACATTAAAGTAACAAATAACAACATATCCCCCGACCCCCCCCCCCCCCACACTAGCTCTCAGGGGGCACACAAATCCTAAAAATTGAACTAACCTTCGATTTCTTAGAAACCAATTGATTATCAAGATAATTTAGACTAAGGTTTTATGGATTCAAACTAACTTTTTATTTAGGAGTCATTAACTGCCCATCCAGTCTTAAGCTATTTGTAAAATTGTACCTGGAGCCCCAATGACCTCTTTCTTCTGTTTTATCAGCTGGAATTTTCATCATGGATTGCTTCTCCATACTCATAGTGGCTATTTTTTTGTGAAAAATGCAGTCATAACAATAAAATATGTGTCTGAAATCAAAACCCTGTTATGAAGGGATCTTCATATAAAAATAGCAACAACAAAAAATTATTTGCATTACCGACAGCAAGAAAGGTACTGAGAAAGACAGGTAATGTCTGATTGAGCCAATAGGAGAATTGCATAGGTACATACATTTAATCTCATTGGTTGAAATTGTGTACACATTTTGTTACGAACGCATGTTTTTTTTTCATTTCATACATAGATAAGTCAGCTGCAAACAGTATATTTTCTTAGTAGAAAGCTTTGCGGAAACAGAATTAATTGCCCGAAAATTCTGTCTTCAATTTGAAAGCTTCAAACAAAGGTGGATTCTTAAAAAAATAGGCTGGCTACTCGCTGGTGAGGCAAAATTCTTTGAGAAAAATCCTCCAAAATCGAATAAAAAAATTTACAAAAATTAAATAAAATCTTAAAATGGTTATTAACATATGATTTTGTTTAATTTTTGTAGATTTTTAATGTGCTTTTGGATGATTTTTCACAAAAATAATTTTGCCTCACTATCGAGTAGCGAGTATCATTTTTTAAAGAATCCAGCTTGAGTCGAAAGTAAACAATACTTTTGTCTGCTAGAAATGTTCCTTCTTAGATTTGACGAAAAAAAGGGTTCAGAATATGCTTCTATTCTTATATTTCCATTCTGACAGCTCAGTAGACAGAATAAGTTGTATATGTATGCGTAGTAGGTACTTGAAGGTATGTTTTAGCCATTTATCTAAAAAAGCAAAGTAAACTAATTTCTCTGTATAAAGGGGGAGGGGGGGGGGTTGGGAGGGGGTAATACAACCATCTCGTAATCAATGTATAAAAGGCACTTAAAATTCGAATTTCTATCTGAAATTTTGCATTAGTAATCCTTGGTAGGTCTATTTTCCCTAAATCAAAGGTGAAAAAGTAACTGCTAACGGCTCAGTCGTTTAGCCGTTTCTTAGCTATTTTTAGGGCAACAAAAACAAGGATGACAACATCCATAAAATTTCAAAGCAATGAAATGAAATAAACATAAGCAATTATATGAGTGTCGGAACTGATTCCTGAATAAGCAAGAAGTTGTTACAAAACTGCTTAATTACAGGATACTGTTTATGGAAATACTTACATTTTTAGAACTTGATTATACATAAGCTTTGCCTAGAACTTGAATTAGTATTCCAAAAATCAGATGAATATATATAATTGTATGAAAAAACAAACGTATAGATTTTCGGGTAACGATTATTGAGTTTTTGCGCTTTCTAAATTATACCTAACTGTAAAAGGAACATCATGCAAAGTTAAAATTATAACATGTCTAAATTTAAGAAAACAGCTTACCGTTACGGACGGAAGGACCGACCCTAATTATAGAAAAGCTTTACTTTTAACAATAGGCAAGACACATTCATAGAAGCCGCAAAATAATTGAATAAGGGGGTTTGCAATCAACAGAACCATCAGTAACACATAACATTAATTTAATTAACAGCTTTCTGTACAGCACCCAAACCAATACTAAACACAATTTTGTACTCTTTCTTTCTTCCAACCATAGAACAAATAGAAAAGAGTCGACAAGATTAATAATTTTTTCTTCCAATTATCTATGTTCTAAAAAAGTTGAATTTATTGAATGTAAGGAATTTAATTACATAAAAAAATATTTAAAAAGACCAAGCTTTGGATTTTACCGCAGGAACTTAAAATAATATATATTCCTATAAAATTATATTAGACAGAATGTACGTTACTCGGATTTTAAAGAAAATTAACCATTTTAAAAAGTTTGGAAATGAATTAGTGAAATTTTAATTGATCATTTTTTTTAAATTCCTCTTATTTTCTTTCTCTTTGAATTGTAGTCATTTATTGGTGAGTCCTTTATGAGTTTCAATGTTTTTTTTCTGTTTTAATGCATCCAATATTATTATTATGTATACATGTAAAGTTGTGTGTGTTTGAAGAACTTTCTAACCGCTAAATAGAATGAAATCTCTATTTTGGGAAGATTTACATAGGTCCCAGGACAATTGTATTATATTTTGCATTTAAGTTTAAGCCGTGTGATGATTTACGGCTAACGCTAACTACTTTTTTAACTTAAAACCGGGGATGGATTTTGGATATTTCATTTAAAAATGTAAGTCTTTAAGTTGGATTTTATACTAATTTTTGCCTTTTCGATGCGAGTATTTTCTAGATGGATTATAAGGGGAAAACAGAGGTATTCTTCTATTGAAATTGATTTTAAAAGTTAAAACCTTGACAGGGTGAACTATAGGTCTGTAAAGAAAGTCTCCATATGTCCGCCAAGTGAAATCTGTTGAGGAACAACACACACACATACATCCAACATTTAATTAGGAATACTAAGATTCAAGCTCAATGAGATAATTGGGACAATGGACTGTTTAATACACTAGTCCCCAAAGTTTTATAGTAACGCTTTCTTATTCGTTGGCTTAACAACTGGTTCATTAAGTTCGTTCAAACGTTTCAACCATTAATTTTAATGTACACAATGATTATCATTTGTTTATTTTTGTTTATCATTGTCTTATCCCTTTAGATCCCTGTTTAAGCTAGATTAATTTCCAACTTCTCCCATTTCATAATCAACATTTTTTGGAGGTTGTTCAAAGACATTTTTTGTGTTTATCTTATCATCAAAAATCACGAAACCTTGCCTTATTATCAATGAAACAATGACAAGTATATAATAAAAAAGGTTTTTGCATAAAGTGACAGTGTTGCAAATAATCTGATGCACTTCACGGTAAAATTTTCTTGGTAAAATTATCTCCGAAGATATATTAAGTTTTAAAGCTGCTAGCTGCCAAACAGCTGAAGTACATATTATGTCCTTACATCTAATGATGCACAGTGAAAGCTTGGCTTAAGAAAACACGCATAAAATAAGTCTTTTTGTGAATTTATATGAACGGTAAAATAACTATGCTTTATTGATTTTTGGCTATTAATTGTAGGCTTTCATTTATGAGAACATAATTTATACATATAGCCGTTTGGCCGCGAGCAGCTTTAAAAGTTTCTAGATTTGTCATTTTGGAGATAATTGATCTCGGGAATATTTACCGTGAACTGCAATAATCTCAAAAATCCTTTGCTGTAAAATTTTGTGTAGGTTAGATGTTTTCTTTATAATCTTGCCCAATTAGAAATAGAGAAGCGTTGATATTATTTATTAAAAACATTTAGTGGTAAAAACGCCATATTATTTGAATACCCTTGAACTACTTTATAAATATTTTATCTAACATTCAAATACGACTATATACTATCTATTTATAGCAAAACATCTTTACATTTATACCTAGTCAGTTGGTCCCTCCGTAACGTATTTTTCAAATGTGCGATAATTTAAGTTTTGGAAACCATTTGCCCTGAAAAGGGGTATCTCAATTCCATGCAAAACTGAATTTCCTTTTCCCTAACATGTAGAATAATTCATATTTGACAATGACAGTGTGTGTGTTTGATTTGGAAAAAACTCTTCGATTATGTTTCGTAACGTTGATTACTGACGAACATATCTATAATACAAAGTAGAACGATGTCTGTCTGTTTGTCTGTCTGTCTGTTTGTTTGTAGCGAAGGATCTCGCTAACCGCAGAACCGATCGGGTTCTCCTTTACAGGGTAGCTTCTCTTAGGTCCCGGGAAGGTTTATAACTATTTTCTTGGGGGGTGGGACACCCCGAACCTCCCAAAAAAATTAAAAATACCCCCCCCTCAAAAAAAATTTTTCTTTTTAAAACTAAAATTTAAATAGTAGGGTCGACTAATCCCCCCCCCCAAAAAAAAAAAAAAAAAATTCTTCCCCCCAAAAAATTTTTATTTTATTTTTTCTTTTAAATCTAAAATATGAAAAATTTGTTTGATTACACCTCTTGGGGAAAAAGCCTCTAGAGGCTAGGGGCGAAGCAGCTAGTACATCTATAGTTGAGTAGTATCTTTACTTATGCAGGAATACTATTTATAGCTCACTGTATGTTAAAAACAAACAAATAGTTTTTATCTTTAATTTCTTGAAACCCGTTCGTTTATGAGGAATTAGTTATTTGTTTCTTTCGAAATTAAGCTCCTCCAAAGTACCCAGCTCTTATCAACAACGAAATTAATTCCCCCCCAAAAAACACGAAACCTATACGTGATTTTCAGCTGTCGTTCGGGGGCAACACATAGTAAAATTGACAACCTCTGGTCTACCCACAAAATATTATTTTAGATATAATTTCACTTGTTGGATTTACCCTTTTCTGCAAAGAGGAAGTATAATCCTTTATCTAATATTCTTATCCGCAGAAACCTTGCTGCTAAACTCTGTAGTTTTATATAAAACACAAAAAAATATTGTTAAATTTCGTTTAAATGCACAACATTAGTCTGATATAGATATAAATATAATATAATATAAAACATAATATAATATAAAATATAATATCAATATAAATTTAAAGATAACCTTAATTCGAACTATATAACAATTTGATTTTTATAAAATACACTTCTATGTATAAAAAAAACCTATTATTTTTTTTTTTGGGGGGGGGGTTGAAAATATTATATTTTTGCTGCGCTACTTATGTACATAGTTATGTGTTTTTTTCTTTTTTTTAATTAGAATTTTAAGGACAATGTTTAACCAGTTCTAACCCAAAGTGTGAAAGATAAGCCTTTCTTATTAATCACTAAACGGATTATAGAAAAATAGGATTTAAGTCGAAGTAAAAACATACACAAATCAGTATTAAGAACCGTTTTAACATAGAAATTACAATGAAGAAATCTGTATTAATTTTACTTTTTGTAAGTAAATTGTTATTATTACGCTTTCTATAATATTAATAATGATTGCAATTCTAAATATCTTTAAATGTTTTGAGGAAAGGTTATTTTCTTAGTTGTTTCTAAAGTTAGTGTCATTATGATTAATTTATTTTATGATTGCTATACGGCTTTATTTTTAAAATACAATTATTAATTTTTTGATTTTTTTAAAAGCTAAGCTTTTCTATGATTAAGGTCGTCAGTCCGTCCTTCCATAACGGTTAGCTTTTTTCGTGTAACAGTTAGCTCTTTTCGTTAATTTAGAATTATTCTATTGATTTAAAACTGTGCATGATGATTCCTATAACAGTTAGGTACTATTTAAGAAGCGTAGCAACTCTATAAGCGTTAAATATTTTAGGTTGTTAACTCAGTATTTGGTGAACGACTTGGATGTCAGGTATGTTTTCCTTAGGGAGTTAGGGGACATTGGTCCGTAAATTATTCTGGTAACCAAAGAATAACACACTCTCTTATTCAATGGCTTAAAAACTTGTATTTTACTTTGATTAGTTGGTTCACACTAGCAGTTGCTAAAATTTTCAATCAAAACTTTAATTTACAGGGTATTTTTGTTAATCATCATTAAGGAAGTTCATTTATTTATAGTCCACAGTCTAATCCCTTAAAATCCCAGGTTTTCTTGTTTTATCAGCAGTTTTTAATTGCAAATCTACTCTGCAAGTATAAATGTATGAACTGTTTACCATAACTTCAATGTGTTTCTATTTAAAGAAATAAAAGTATTGCTCAATTTAATCCACCTATCATTGATATAAATTAGTAATCAATTTCTTATCTACTCCATTGCATTGGCTTGGGATATTTTTTTCTCGGTTCTTAGCGGCCACTGAACGCCAGCAAGCAATTCATGTATTGATGTTTCATGTATATTTTCAGGATATCTTTTTTAATGATTGTCATTATCCTTACGCTATGGACTCAGTACACAGGGAGAAGATTGAGCCATGCCATGAAACTTGTAAGGTAGGAAAAAATTACATAACCAATGACAATAATGAAGCTTTTTTCACATGATAAACATAGAAAAAGTATTATAATTGGAGAAAAAGAGGATAAAAGGGATTGATATACAATAACTGTCACTATTAGAGTAACTTTGCTTATAAAAACCGAGTGCTATAGTAGATAGTACCCAGTTGGCCTGGTTAGGTTAGGTAAAATTGGGTACTGGGTAACCCCGCAGGGGTTAGGTATAGAAACCCTATATTATTTTCAATAAGGGGCACTTAGAAATAACCAAAAATCGAGTAAATCCTCTAAAATAATGTTTTAAATTATCTACCAATAAAATATTAGATTACCTTGACAAATATTTTGGCATTTAAATCAAACTTATAAACCACACTTATATTTTTTTTTCTTATCGTTTCAATTAAAGACTTATCATAGTAAAACAATTGGAAAAATGTTACATGTAAGATAAATTTCTTTATTTGTTTTACTTATTGTTAAAAGCGAAGCTTTTCTACAATTAGGGTCGGTCCGTCCGTCACAGAGAGTTAGCTCTTTTCGTTAATTTAAACAGGTTAGAATTGTCCTATTGATTCCAAACTTTGCATGATGATTTCTATAGTAGTTAGGTACAATTTAGAAAGCGCAGCAACTCTATAAACAATACCAGAATGTCCGTACGTTCATTTTAAACATGTCGATTTTTAACTTTTTTGACAACAAATTTTTGTATGTTAAAATTATCCGATTCTTCTGATTTTTTGAAAACTGATTCCTATTACAACAAGGTACAATGTTATAAGCGAAGCATCTCTATAAACAAGTCCCAAAAATGTAAGTATGTCCTTAAACAGTATAATCTATTTATGCAGTTTTGCAACAAATTTTCTTAAAATATTGTTTGTACTGATGCATTAATATTCTGTTAATTAAGTTCTGACAATCTACAAGTGTTAATGTTCGTTTGTCCTTCCATTTCAGAGCTTCGCTTTTATGGATGTTGTCATCCTTGTTGGTAAAAATGTCGATAAGAAAATCAGAGGAAAATTTGACATTGACTAAGTGCTTAAGTTTTATTTAATCAGATATAGAGTACTTAAATTAATACTTAGTATTTTATAATTAATCCTACATTTTATCATTTTAGATATATGCAGACATAGGATACTGTGACCTATATTTATATGAAGAAAATAAAGTTGAAGATGAGAATTGTAAGGTAGAGTAATTTTTCTTTTGTGTACTGGCGGATTAATTTTGTACTAAATTTATAGATTAACTAAGGATAAAGTAACTCCTTTTCAGTTTACAAATTTATTTCCAATCAATGGTCAAAATCGTTTTGTACATAAGATTTTTTTAAGCGAGGCATTATTCATTCATTAAACAGTAAAATAGGAATGAATAACATTCCAGTAACACACCTTGTCTGTCCATCTGTAAAGAAATCTAGACTGCTATAAACTATTTTAAGAATTAATTGTGAAGATTCCCACCTACAATCGTGCTTTGCTACTTATAAAGTTTATATTCTTGTTATAGATTTATTCTGACGAAGACATATCCGTATTCAAGCGAGGCTGCAACCTTATTGGGATGCCCATTAGAGATGATCAAGACAATTGTCTTAGCTACTCGGTAAGCTTTGTCATGATTTGTCCATTGAGATCTCAAGTTTGGCTAAAATCTTGGAGATACATGGTCCTAAAAACATCTTTTTAGAATGATTAACCGTAAATTACTATAGCTTAATTTTTGTTGTTGATGGATTTAAAATTTTTAAAAAATATGTGAATTAAATGATTATTATTGATTTACTGTTTTTGTTGTTGATATAATTGATCCAATTTTTAGGATGAATGTTCCCCAATAGATGAAGTGTGCACAAACTGCATAGCTTGCGCCTCGGAGCCCTGTGGGGGTTTTATTAACACTGAATGCACGGTAAAACATGACTTATTCTGTTTTTACTAAGGCTCTGGAACCCCACGTCAGTAAAGAAATAAACATCCTAAAACTTATTAAAAATTAGCTGTAAGTAAAAAACCTTTTCACTAATTTGATATTCTGGTCGTTTTACAATTTTAAGCAACCAAATATGGGTTGTTATTATTATTATGGGTATATACACGACTGACTCGCAGCTAAACAAAATTAAATTAATTTACATCTTTCTTTGTGAATTTACATAAGACATTTTTTTATAACGTTAATTGCCCTCTGTTCATTCTATTATAACAAGGATGACAACATCCATAAAAGAGTCAAAGCAAAATTAGAGTAAATTTGTTGAAAAAATGCTTGATACAGGATAATTTTGATGGACATACTTACATTTTTGAACTTGATTATAGAGTTGCTTCGCTTATTACATTATACTTTGTTGTCCCAGGAATCAATATTCATCAATCAAAAATCAGATCAATCCGATGATTAGATCAAAGTTGTTAAAAAAGTAAAAAAATCAGCATGTTTAAAATGGACGTACGGACATTTTGGTAATGATTATAGAGTTGCTACACTTTCTAAATCGTACCTAACTACTAAAGGAATCACCATGCAAAATTTGAAATCGATAGGACAATTCTAACATGCCTAAATTAACGGAAAAAGCTATCCGTTACGGACGTACGGACAGACCGACCCTAATTATAGAAAAGCTTCGCTTTCAAAAACGTAGTAAGCTTGTTTCTTCGTTATCCTCACAGATACATTTTTTTCAATTTTAAAATTTTTTATACTCATAATACCTAATATGCCCCCCCACGACAGAACTAAGACTCTGGCAGAGAAGAACTATTTTAGATTAGGTTAGGTTATAGGGTAGGGAGCCGAGGGCTGCGGCTAGGCAGGCTAGGGGGCCGAGCTCTGTGGCTAGGCAGGCAAGGGTGCCGAGCGTCGTGACCAGAGGTTATAGTTCTGTCGGGGGGGGGGGGGGGGGGGGGAGTGTCATATTAGATCTTATGAGTGTAGGTCTTATGCCACATTAAATCTTATGTTACATTAGGTCTTATGAGTGTTGGTCTTATGAGTGAAGGTCTTATGAGTGTAGGCCTTATGAAGCAACACCCTCAATAAGTTCAGAAGTTGCTGAAATCTAAAGCTTAAGACAAAAAATTGTTGAATTTGTTTTATAATAAATTATACGTACTATGTCTTTAGGTCTTATGAGTGTAGATGTTATGTCATATTAGGTCTTATGTGTGTAGGTCTTATGTCATATTAAGTCTTATGAAGCAACACCCTGATTGAGTTCTCCTTTTTTTATGAGGCCTCACTTAGATCCTGGGTTGGTTTAAGGCTATTTTGACCTTGGAATGGTATAAGGCTGTTATTCAGCCTTCTTATTACCCGTTTGAATACAGAGGTCCTAGAGACTAGGGGCGTAGCTGCTTGTGTTTTGATTTTTTATGCATAATTATAACAATATTTTAGTATAGTGGACATGATTTGGAATCCTTTGCAACAACAAGTCTAGAAGAATGTATTCATACTTGCTTTACTCGTTATCAAAAAGGTATGTAATTGTACAGGGTCTTCAAAGTTCTAAAAACAGCATTTATTTATCTAAACAAGGATAACAACATCCTTTAGTAGCGAAGCACAAAAATCATGGATAGATAAACGGGTAAAGTGAAGTTATATAACCAATGATAAATTATCATAAAACAAGGATGACAACATCCATAAAAGCGAAGCACTGAAACTGTAGAACAAACGGACACTAACATTTGTATAGTGTCAAAACTGAATAATCAGAATATAAATGTATAAATGTCGAAGCAAAATTGTAAGTAAAATTGTTGAAAAAGTTATTATTATTATTATTTGATTCTTTATTTGTCTTTATCATTTACATACAAAAATTACATTTAAAGTTTATCAATATTATTTTAAAAGTCATTCCCAATATAAAAAAAATGGATATAAATTATTTATGTACACATATATTAAAGAATATCATATCAAAATTACATTGGTTATAAGAAAAGATTTTTACATACTGTGACATTCCCTTTGTTCAGTCATAATTTACGTCTTCATAAAATAATAATGGATCACATTTAAGATGTGATTAGCAGACTGAATAAGTAAGGGAGGGGCATGGACAGTTTTATTAACACTGTTAGGTACAAGGGTCGCCAGAGGATGACTGGTCCCTTACCTTGTTATTGCCCCTTTAATTTAAGTCAGATATCCTGTGGTATTCCCTGAGCCCAGTCATCAATAAAGCCTCAAAGAAATAGTGTATCACATATAAGATGTGCTTGGCAGACTGAATTAAGATGAGTGGGGCAAGGACAGGTATTCTGATAGTAGACAGCTCTGACCCTGTTAGGTTTAAGAGTCGCCAGAGGATTAATGAAGGATCATTATCGACTGGTCCCTTACCTAGGTATTTACCCTATAGCTGAATAACAGACAGAGTAGGAATAAAATTTATCCAGGGTCAAATTGAATTGTTGTTAATTTTTCATATCCTTGTTTATACTGTTTGTTTTTAAGCAAAAATTTCCTTTGAAAGGAAATAAATTCAAGTAGATTTGAATTTAATGGAAGCTTTTTTTTCAGTCTTGACTGAAAGATGAAATATAACACAAGTATAATTTCAATATTTAAAACAGTTATCATTTTACTTGTGAGCGTTTTTGGAACTCCTACTAACAGCCAGCTTGCGTCAAAATTGAGTTGAATATTATGTAGAAAGTCTGTAAAGTAGTTGGTAGTAATATCAGTTGTGACAGGACAGTCCAGATAAAAGTGCTGGGCAGTTTCTTTGGGTGCGGGTAGATTCCGGTCTAGTATACAAAGTGTACAATCTGGAGACTCTGGCCTAAAATTAGCGATATTAGCATTAAAATAGTTATAATTGTTTATAGATTTAAACGAGAATTCTCGTATATTTATTGGAATAAAGGACAAAGTCCATACTCTCTGCCATTTACGCTCTCTCTCTATGTCAAATTCTCTGATTTTCGCCCAGTTATACCTATTTAAATAAGACTTACACTTTTCTATCCTCTGATCATCATTCGATAAGAAGTAACGAAAATGTTTTGACTTTACTTTTGGCTTTAAAAATAGTGAACTAATTTTAGTTTGGGGTTTAGAAAGTTTACACCTATATATAGCAATATTGTGCTGAACAAATCCCCTAAGTCTCAAATATTCCATGTAATTGAAATTGACCTTTGATTTGATGTTAAAGTTTCTATAATCTAGACATAAATTATCAGTATTTAGAAGGTCTCCAAAACAAATTAACTTTATATCATTTTCATAGCGTAACCATGTTGTTTCTGTAAAAATTACCCTACTTACAATTTGTTTTTCATTATTGCAAAAAAAGTTATTTTTAAAAATTCTCATGTCTTTTATGTTGTCATGGTTTAGCCAAAATGAATTTGAAAATATTGTATATGATTCAATGATTCTAGATAAAATGGGATTAATATTCTTATCTAATTTTTCATTGAAATAAAATGGATCATTTGCTTGACATCTCGTATTTTTTATTTCTAAAGACCAAGTATCTACTATAGATAAAGATTTTTTATACATTAAAATATCTAAAGAGCGTAAAAAATCTATTACTTTTGGTATTCCTAAACCTCCATTTTCAACACTTGAAAAGATTTTAGATTTTGCAATTGGTCTACTTTGACTTAAGAAAGAAATAATGATATTTTCAATTTGTGAAATAATTTCTTCAGAAGGAAAGACAACTGCCCCTACATAATTCAGTAACGGTAACATGAATCCCTTAATAATTGCAATTTTTCCAGGTGTAGTAAGGTAGAAAAGTGCCCAAAAATTTCTAACTTTTGACATTTTAGTGACAATTTTGTTCCAATTATCTTGCATATTAGACAGTTTTGAATCAAAATGTAAACCTAAAATATCAAAATCATCAACCAATTCAATACCAATTGAATCCAATTCAAGAAAAAAATCATTTGGTGGCTTCCTACCTATAATACAAATTTTAGTTTTGTTAACATTGGTTCTTAAATTAGAAACTTGAGCAAAGTAGGTAAGAATTTGAAAAATAGTTCTTAAAGCAATGGCTGTAGGAGTAAATGCAACATTACAATCATCGGCAAATGCTGATTCAGGGTCTGGCTGTATATCTGTGTCGGTCAATTTAAAAGGTATAGCTCTTGGAATTGCAATTTCATTGTTAATTGAAATAGTAAGTAATAAAGGGGTTAGGGCAATTTTAAATATGTTAGGACTAGGCCTATCACCTTGCATATAACCAACTTTCATGGGAAAGTTAGGTGTTATTCCAGTGTCAGTAAGAATGTGGGCAAATCTATCATTCATGCAAGTTAAAATCATGTTTATCATATTGGGGCCAAAATTCATAAATTCTAATACATCTTTTAAATATTTATGTCCAATACAGTCAAAGGCTGAGTGAAAGTCAATTAATGCAATTGCTAGAGACGAGTTGGAAGCTAAAGTTTTAGAAATAAGTTCATAACTTTGAATCAAATTTTCCTGAATAGTGTATTTAGAAGAATAGGCTTTTTGTGATCTTATATTTATTCTGTCAATTACTTTTTTTAACCTATTGTCAATAACCCCAGAGAAAATTTTATACACAGTAGATAGACAAAAAATTGTTCTCCAAGATTTAATTTTTGAAAGGTCAGCATTTTTTTTGGCTATAAGTCTAATTTTACCACATCTTAGCATGCCTCTTAACTGTTTTTTATTAATCATCTCTTTAAAGCCTCTCAGTAAAGGATAGCTTACAATGTCCCAAAACTTAATCAACATTCTATAAGGAATACCATCTGGTCCTACACTAGAATTTAAATTAGCTGAATTAAGTGACTCTTTTAATTCATTAATAGTGATGTCCGCCTCTAATTTTTCTCTATCGGTATTATTTAATTTATGTTCTACTATTTTTGGGTGATTTACATTATTGCCTAAAAAATCAAAGAGAGAAGAATTGGAAATAAAGGCTGTGCCAAATTTACTTTTAAAGTGATTTGTTAAAAACTCATTTCTTTCTTTTTCACAGGTAAAAGATTCACCTAAGTCATTCTTTATTTGTGAGATAGAGTCAGCTTTTTTTGAATTTTTTAGCAAACTACTAAATGCCTTTGAAGCCTTTTCTGCATTTAAAATGTGGAAATACCCAGAATTCTCTAACCTACGATAATTCTCTTCATCCTCCATTTTGCACAGACTATTTTCAATATCAATAATTTTATTAAGTACAGTTTCATCCTTGACATTTCCACACTTCAACGCGTTTAATGATTTTGACAAATCTTTTTGTATTCTTCTACAGCTCTTAAGAAAGTTGGATTGAAAGCTTATTATAGAGTTTTTAATACAGTTTAATAACACTTCAAGGAAAGCATCATGACTAATATTTAAAGGCATTTCGTACAAGTCATTTAAAGGGGGAAGTAAATCAAAGAGATAATTTATAGCCCTATCTTTTTGTTCAATCCAGAATAATATTAGCCTATCGTTTTTAAAGTCTGTCAAACTTAGGTCATTCTTTAAAGGGCGAATATAGGTTCGATATGATATGAGCTTATATCAAAGGTGCCATTGCATAGTTTTAGAATATCTATGTTAAATTTAAAAATTCAAAAAAATCCTTAAGTAGATTTTACAATTTTCGTGTTTTCTTCAACATATAATAAATGAGATGGCCTACAAAATCGTTTATTTTAGCCCTTTACAAGACTTTTTTTGACTAGTTTTCTTAAGTTTAATTGATTATTTCATTGGCATGCATCTTAAATGATAATTAAAATGTTTATTTTATTTAATTATATAGTATTTTATTCAAATTTTAAATAGCGTCAAAAATTTTGCTTTATAGTGCATCATAAAGATAAATATTAAATTTTTAAATTTATTTTCTCTACTAAGATTTTAGATTTATTCATGATGAATACAATTTATTTATATAAAAATATATAATATGTAAAATATATTTACCCTTTGTAGCCTGGGTAAAGACACAAACATGATGCAACTTTTAGCAAACAAACATAATATTTTAATTTTGAAATATTTTTTTAAAATTAGTTTTCAGCCCTCCCTTTTTCAATGTACTTTTACAAAATTATGTTATGAAAAATTTATTTGATCAAAAGTAAAAGTTGCAGCATCCTTTTTTTTCCCATTCCTTTCGTCTTCATTATGACTATGATTGAACAAAAGCTTTATAATACAACCTTCCGACGCACCCTTGTGTGATGCAGGGATGTTTGGATTTCTTAGGGAACCACACAAGTTACGCGAAATGGCGTAATTATATCAACGAATCAGTTCGGTTTTAGGCTAGAAACGGACTTATACAGTTAAATATGTCAATGTCTTTAAGTTACTTATAATCTATATAATTGCACGCTTGAAATAAGCCCATATCATATCAAACCTATATTCGCCCTTTAATCTAAATGCTAAACTTATCTGAGAAATGATGTCTTGTAGATGTAGCTTGTTAGGAACATCACAGTGTTGTAGAACCAGCTCGTAAACATCGATTCGGACACACTCAGTAAGACCATCAATATCTAATAATGAAGAATTTATAGTACATTCACGTTTAGAAGTATTTTGATAAGTGTTGAAAAAAACTTGCTTGTGGTCAAATATAGACGCTTTTAATGGCTCATAATAACAACTTTTAAATATATTTGCAAGCTGTGGACAAATTAAAATGTTGTCAATTCTACTTCTGTTTTCCTTTGTTTTCGAGAAAGGAACATAACTGAATTCTAATTTAGTCGGATGAAGCAATCTAAATAAGTCTACACAAAAATTTTCTTCTACCCACAAAGAAAGTTCTTTACAATGCTCAAAATTTGGCAATGATTTTGTATTTATCAAGTCTATGTGCTCGAGACCTTGTTCTGGTTGAATAGTCGTAGGTATTGCATTCAAATCCCCTGCAATTATGTAAAATGTATTTCCAATGCTCAATATTTTTTCCCTTAATTGTTTAAAGAAATTTTTGTTGTTATTTTGAGTTGGCCCATAGCATGAAATCAATGAAATTCTACATTCATTTATTTTTAAATCTAAAATCAAAATATTTTCATCAGTGGAGTAAAAGCTTTTAATTATTTCATATTTTAGTGTTTGTTTGATTAAAATTGCTACACCCCTCTCCCCCTTTGAACTATTGCAATAAGATATATAGCTACCAGCCATATTAAAACGAACTTCTTTGCTAAAAATAATTTCTTTATTATTTAACCTAATATCCGATAGCCTGATATCTAGTTGCCGAATGTGTACGCAGTTTCCTGAGTGTTTCCTCATCCTAGCTCAATATTTACTACTAGCTAAAAAAGCTTCAAACTTCAAAAAAAAAAATCAAAATTTAAAAAATTCAAATTTATAATGTATATTGTATAAATCGTTTACACGTTCAAATTTTGATTTTTTTAAGGGAAGTTTGAAGATTTGTAGCTAGTAGTAAATATTGAGCTAGGATGAGGAAACACTCAGGAAACTGCGTACACATTCGGCAACTAGATATCAGGCTATCTAATATCCTGAATGAACAATATATCAGGTTTAGTTTTAAGCATTGCGTTAATTTTAAGTTTAAACTTGTTAATTGATGCTTTACCTACATTGTAAGTACTTATATTAATTGAATTGCAATTAAGAGAACTAAAATAAATATCCTTAAGTAAAGAAACATCTTGTGTTGAATTAACATTTTGAATATAAATCTTTTCAATGAAGCTTAAATTATTCATTAAACATAAATTTATAAATCTTAATAAAAGATAAGCAAGTAACTAAATAAAAATTAACTGAATTTAACCTGTTGTAGATAAGACTAAACCTTGTATAATTGTTAGACGATGGTTTAAAATAGGGGTAGAGAAAAAGAGGGGATAAATTGTTTGAAAAACAGAAATTTTAATTTTATTAGAACTTCTGTTCAATATATGATTATTGAATCTTACTAAGTTTATTTTAAGAGTTGAAAAAGTGCTTGATACAGAATAATGTTTATGGACACACTTACATTTTTAGGACTTTATTATAGAGTTGCTTCGCTTATAATATTGTACTTTGTTGTCCCAGGAATAAGTATACCAAAAATCAGATCAATCGGATTATTAGATCACATAAAAATTTGTTGTTAAAAAAGTAAAAAAATCAACATGTTTAAAATGGACGTACGGACATTCTGGTAATGATTATAGAGTTGCTACGCTTTCCAAATCGTACCTAACTACTAAAGGAATCACCATGCAAAGTTTGAAATAAATACTAAATAGGACAACTTTGACATGCCTAAATTAGCGAAAAAAGCTATCCATTACGGACAGACGGACGTACGGACGGACGGACCGACCCTAATTATAGAAAAGCTTCGCTTTTAAAAAGAGAAATAATATTTGATTATTATATAAGTATAAAATCACAAAACCTTTCCAAAAATAGATATTTGATTGTTTAACTGGATGATTTTTTGGTAAGAACTGGGGTCACTTTATCATTTAAATCTGTTGTCTATCCTTTAAATATTAGAAGAGACAATCAAATTTTCATCATAGCGTTACGGACAAACGGACAGACACTTGGAATTATTGAATAGTTTTCTACTGAAAATATCTAAAAAGAAAAAAATAAGTAGAAAAGAATGTTTTAGACGAGTCTACACTCTATTTATTCACCAAACCTCTTTATTTAGTTCTACTATAAAAACAAGGACGTTTAAAAGTAGCGGAGCTTTTCGAGATTACAAGCTTGACCTTAGAACACACATTCAGAGATAGAGAACGAAGGGAAAACAATGAAAATAATCTAATGAAATATTTCAGCTCAATTTATGACATACACCCGCGAGGAACAAATTTGTACTTGTTTGGAAAGTGGTAAGTTCTTTTAGATAAAATCAAAATAAAATTTATTTTGATTTATTATCATTATTGGCAACTAATTATAGCATGATGTTTTTTACATGATGTTTTACAATTGATTTAATAATTCAAATATTTTCTTGATTATGCACACAAAAAAACAATTGCAAAAAATATTATACAAAAACCGAGTACAAAACCATAAAAAAATATGTCCTGAATGATAAGCAAGATACATCATTTTGATTATCTTTTAATTACTTCATGTAACTTCAATCCTATGATATAAAGCAGTAAGATTTTTTTTGTCTGAAGCTTAAGATTTCAATATCTACAGATACGATTGGGATCTCTATTTTAGGCAAGCTTTGCATAGATCCTGTGAATTTTTAGACTTTTTTTGTTGTTAGCTAGCCGCTCTCTGCCCCTTTGAGTACAGGATCTCCTAGATGCTAGGGGTGTAGCTGGTACTCTGAAAAAACTAAAATTCTATAATTGTTTAGGTTCAAGAAAATGTCAGAACAAAGTGGTTTTGGAGAATACAGATTTAGAATTGTGTAATCAAATTTGAGCATTTTCAAATTCGAAAAAAGCACATATGCATTAGAAAAAACAATATAAAAAATATATAGCAATTTTTTGACGTTTTTAAGTTTTTTAAGTATAAAAGCTTAAATATAATTTCAATATCATAGAATTAAAACTTCTTAAACACCTTATTTGTTGGTTGAGTGACAGAATGATTGAGCGAAAGCTCATAATTTTTAAAAGCTAAGCTTTTCTATAATTAGGGTATGTCCGTCCGTCCGTCCGTCCGTCACAGAGAGATAGATTTTTCGTTAATATAGGCATTTTAGAATTGTCCTATCGATTTCAAACTTTGCATAGTGATTCCTTTAGTAGTTAGGTACGATTTAGAAAGCGTAGCAACTCTATAATCTTTACAAGAATGTCCGTATCTCCAAAACATGTTGATTTTTTACTTTTTTAACAACAAATTTCTATGTGGTCTAATCATCCGATTGATCTGATTTTTGGTATGTTGATTCCTGGTACAAAGTATAATGTTGTAAGCGAAGCAACTCTTTAATCAAGTCCTAAAAATGTAAGTATGTCCAAAACATTAGCCTGTAGCAGTTTTTCAATAAATTTACTTACAATTTTACAATACATTTATATTCTGATTATTCAGTTCTGACACTATTAAAGTGTTAATGTCCGTTTGTCCTACCGTTTCAGTGCTTCGCTTTTATGGATGTTGTCATCCTTGTTTTTATTGTAATTAATATGGCTCATAACCAGTTTTAACCCAGCGGATTCGTAGCCATATTAAAATAGATTACTATGAATCAAAGCATGTTTATATTATTGTGATATTATTTATCTTTCTATTTATTTAATATTTAAACATATTTATTAAAATAAACAAATCAAAAATATTTATGTTTTCTTAACCAAAGGTGAGATAATTGTCGCAATATGATAACGAAACACAAATACAATTTTACTTCAAGTATATTGAATTTAACATACAAATTAAAATAATGATTAAATGAATAATAAGATTAATAGGGTTAAAATAAACTAGGGTTAAATACAAAATAAAGATAAAACAAACTACAATGAATTATGGTCTGAACACCAGTCAGCCATAGCACAACATCTTGATCCAATCACAGCAACTGCAAGTGTAGGCCTCAGTGTCAATTCACAGGCAGGATCCACTCCTTTTACCATGAACAATAACACAAGACTCCAGGAAGCAGGCATATTTGTGTGCTCTGCAACATTGATGACGTAGGTATGTTTCATTATTTCCACATAATCATTAGCAGATAAATTTTCCGTACCCTAATTGCCTTTTTTTCTTAAATAATACTTATCTACCAAAGGCATAAATTTCACAAAGAAATTAGATTATCTTAGTTATACTTTTTAATAAAATTCTAGAATTTTCTAAAAATTATTTAATCATTAATTGAATACAAAATTCTACAGGGTTTATCGAATAAGAAAATTTAATATAAATTATCATATCGTCCTTATTATTATCTAGTATTTCATAATTAAGTTACTTTATAATTTAAGTGACATTATACATAGATAGATTCATCTATTAATTAAATAATAATTTTATTAAACAATCCAACCCCTGTAAATGTTCAGTGTACAGTGCCAGACGCATGACAATTGTTCTAAAATTAATCATCTGACCTCAACAATTAAAATTGAAAATTTTGTTATTGAATTAGACAATTAGAAGTGTTCTTGTGATTTGGCGAATATGTACATTGGTACAAATTTTAGCATGGCTTTAGTTTAAAAGTGACGCTTCACTTTTTAAGACATGTCCGCGTATCAACTCGTATTTTCTTCTTTAAGGATGGTTAGCTCTAAGTGCAAACTTAGGAATGTTAGAAACATCCTATTGATTTGAAAACTTAATCTATTAGAAAGGCTTAGTCAGGGAAGCGTAGAAACCTTTACAGCAATAGTCTGTGCGTCAATTTTAGGTAAGTTGATTTAAAGATTCAGATGAGAAAAGTCTGCTATGAAAAAAAAACAAGAGCTTTGAACTAAGATCCAAATATATAATTTGAGGAATTTCGAAGGTTTTACGATCAATTTTGTTCTTCAGTTTTGACAATTTTGTATAAACATATAACATATACGACGCTGCTAAGCAATTATAATGACCTAAACCGCATTTGGAATTTTCCTATCTATGAGGAACTAAACCACCCTGTGAAAAAATAACAATACTAAGTCTGTACATCATTATTGGGTCAGCTATGACTACACAAGAGGCCTCTAAGGGCATTTAATTTTGGATGGTGGGCATTTCTGGGCCTAAGAGAAGCTACACTGTAAAGGAGAGTGATAACGGCTTTAGCGGTCAGCAAGATTATTCGGTACAAGCATCTACAGATAGTTACACTACACACCTTGTAAATTTTTTTGAAAGATTTATTTTATTAAAAAACATTAATAAACAAAAATCCATTAAAATAAAAGTAAAATAAAGTTATACTGGGTGGTTTATGTCCAAAGGGGGGCTGGGGTTAATTTACTCCTGCAATAGGAATTTCCTACCGCACTATTTATCTTGATTGTTGGTTAGTAAACCAAGAGGAACTGTCACAACTATCAGGAATCTAAGGGATGAGAAAATGGTCGATAAATTGAAGTACATCCACAACTATGATACACAAAATTACCCCTTCTGTAGATTATAAGTAGTGCTTGCAACATTTGGACACTCAACTTTACAAACAACCAATTATAATTCAATAAAAGTCCCCAAAGTTGTGAAGCCAACAAATAAGAAGACGTTATTATAAAACTTTGGGGACTAGTGTAATAAACATCCCATTGTCTCCTCCCTCCCTGCACAACTGCAGTGATCATTCACTTTCACACTATATCACATTCGCACAGTATTTAAAAAAAAGACACAATAGAATAGTTATTTATCGCATCGAATTTTAGACAGCTTTCCGCGAATATTGAAATAAAACAAGTCATGTAATTAAAACCAATTTTATCAGATCCGAGGGTCCAAAGGCACAGGCTAACAAAACTGGTATTGATTTTATGATATATATTTAAATATTCGTGGCAAATTGCCTGTAATACATTAAAAAACAGTAAACTGAAATGAAGAATAATAAATGCCTCGGCAAAAAATCAGGCACGCACAACTTATTACCATGCACAGTTAGAACTTCCAAACAAGGGATTTGCAATCAAAGGGTTGGTTATCTACCGTAGTACTCAGATGTATAATGATTGTGAAGCAAAGGACAGTTTGTGCTGTTGAAATAAAATGCTGTTATAATCATTTGGTCATGTGATACGTCACTACGTGTTTGGAAGTAAATGGTCACTGTTATTTTTTTCAACAATAGAAGTTTTATCACACCTGCTATCATTCCAAGTATCACAGAGAAAATAATACAAGAGTAGACAGTATAATTCACTTTGTCCGTTGGAAATGAGATTTACTCAATTGCTATAAAGGCTAGTCATCTAAGTTTGATTGTCAAAATTTACATCAATTTGGGGAATTTTGATTAAATTACATCCATAGCAGTCAGACTATTTTACAGCAGCCTTTTAGCCATTTTTTCATCATATCTATGGTGTTTTTGGTCCGATTTTCAAATTTTTGTGCATCGCATGAAAAAAAGAATGCATTGGAGCGCATAATACTCAGCCAAAGTTCATCATTTGAAAAGAGATTAATTTCTCTTCTTTTCTTTTTACTCTATGTATGATGATATATTTCTTTATAAATGGTATAACATCACTTTATAAATAGAATCAAATGATTATAAAACTTATGATAAGCGCACATTTTAATACTTCCTTAAAATTTTTATATAAAAGAATTTGTCTTCCTTTTAAGAATGTTTTCTATAGTTAGGGTGAGTCTGGCTGTTGAGTGTTAATATAGATTTTTTTGTTATCAATTAAATGAGTATTTATATTGATTAAAGTGTAAATAATTGAATGTATCTATAAAATTCAACTTGTAAATACCTATATGTTTGATAAGCATACCTTTTTCTGATATGGTTGGTATATTTATACCTTTTTATGATTTCAGCCAATACAACTGCTAATGACCATGACAAAACTTACTTGAAAATTTTAAAATAATCGGTTATTTGTTAATTAGATCTTAGTTTAAAATTTATTTAGAGGTATCTTCTAACTTTAATATTTAATAATACAACCAACGATCCTATTTAATTTTCGGCTTTAATAACAAAAATTATGCATTAATTTCTGTATTATTAAGAGTATTGCTATTGCTTTCAATTATATTGTGATCCTTGTTTTGTTTTACTTTTGTGTAGTTCCTATTATGAAATAAATAGCATGTAATATTTTAATTGAAATCTGAGAGTGAGTAACAACAGTTGTTCTCTACATCTATTCCTCAAAAGTAATAAATTAGTATCAAACGTCTTTAAAGTCATATTTCACTTCTTCCCATTTACAGGCCTTTCTTTACAAAAAGAACGAGGACTTTTTTGCCTTTTTGTAGAGTGGCGATGCAGCTTATAGTGCCTAACAAAAGAAAAGTCATACAATACAAATGGCCAATAATAGGCTGGTATACATTTTAATTGGCTAATGGTAAAAAGAATACTGGCCTATCATTAGTCATTTGTATTGCCTGACATAATTTTTTATTAGGTACTAAAAGCTGCTTCTAGCATGGTTGTTTTATTTATTAAGCTAAAAGGAAATATAAAGATATTTGAAAGGAAGAATGAACAGATACGATCATTTACAGAGTTGATTCACTACTTAACAGATCACTTACGCCTTATTAAATTGGAAATTTATAGAGAAATTAAATAAAAGATTGTAAACACATTTTAGATTTAAAAGGATTTACAAGTCTTTCTTTAAATTAATGCTCGTTGCTAAACTTGTAGTAGTTTCGGCTTCGGCTGCAGATTGTTTCCGAAAGGGGATATTGATTGAGTTTTCAATTCAAGGGAAGCTTCAAAAAGGTCTCGAGATGGTTTTAGGCAATTTATTTTGTTTTTGGTGCTGGGCTATTTTCTATCCTTCGATTATAGGGCCCCCATAGATGCTAGGGGCACATCTGCTAGTTTTTTGAGTAATATAAATCTATTTAGACAAGGCCTCATAAGATAAAAGAAACTTAGTGGAAAATATATTTATGTGCCACAACCTTCTTTTTCGCCCCTATTGCAAAGAAGATCCTGTTAGAGTAGAATTATTATTAATTTGATCTAATAAAGTGAAAATTGTGGCTGGTTAGAATAACGATCCCTCCAATCCACCCCCTTTACCCAATCCCATCCCTTCCTACTGGATTAACTAACTGACAAATACGTAATGTCCAAGTTAGCAAGCTAAATTGACAACAATTTTTCCCCTTTCATAATATCCACGTATATTCTATATCCATTGCAGAAACAATAAAAGAGTTGCAGTTAGTTGTGATTACATTTTGAGTTTTGTGTGGATACTTCTAAAATGCAAATAATATGCAATATTCAAATACAAATAGAGAGTTTGGCAGATAAGTATCTTTTCATCAACTTAAAAAGCTAGATATTTACATTAAGTTTCTCCAAAATTGTAACTTTTTTCATCTAATAAGATGGTTTACTTTTTCAAATATAAAGCGATTCTATATTTCATGGTTTCTACGTAAAATGACTAAGTAGTATGACAAAAGATTCTAGAAGAGTAATACTAACTAATATATCAGGTAGGTTGACGAAAACGCACACCACTTCCCTTTTTTTGCTCTTATGTTTTTTCCATTTGACAAACAGACTCCAATATCAATGAGCTTTTAAGTTTGGCAATTTGCAGGAATAAGGGATAGGAAACCTGGCCATTAGTTAGGTCCCGGCCTAGATTCTAAAGGGATGTTGCAACTTTTACAAATTCCTAACAAACTGGCGGACGCTCCCAAGTAGCTTTCGCTCTAAACCAATAAGAATCAGCCTGTTTTGTATCAACCAATCACCAATTGGCGGATGAGAATATAATAAAACGCGGCAATGAAAAAAATTTATCTTGTCTGCTTCCTAATAAAAACAGGAATTAATAAGAAAAGGTGTTTTATCACTTCAACTTAAATATAAAATCTGCCCAGAGTTTACATTAAAAAATACCATATATAAAAAACAAAAATAGAGTGATTATTTTTGGAAAGTAGATAGCTACGAATTTATTCATTTGGTAGTTTATAAATGAAATGTTGTATTTTAAATTTTAAAACTTTATACGGAATTGAATGAAACAACTAATGTACTATTAAATGCTAAAAAGTACAAAAAACATTATTCTACTAACATAGAACAAGATTATTGATAGAAGGTTACCCAAGTACTTATTTACTTTTTGTACTAAATTTATTTATTTATTTCGAATTTTAATAAGAAATGATAAAATAATATTTTTAAATAAAATTTTTACTCGTTAATAAAAATGAAAGAGACAAAAAAACATCATAACTTGATTTTAACAAAAGCCATTAATAAATAGACTAGCTACCTGAATTTTATTCTTTACTTTATCTACACACACGTCACACACACACAGCTATTTCATTACTGTTTATAATGAACTACTGCGCCATCCCAAAACTAGTTTTTTAGGCCTAGGCTTGAAATAGGCCTAAAATAATATTTTCCTACGTTTCTTATCCCTTATCCCAGGGCAATTTGTGAGTCAAAATTCAAACTACAGAGGTAATTGTGACCGATTAATGATACGCAGGTGTCAATAAAGGGTTCCTACAAGCATTTTAAGCCAAGAAAAAAGTCAGTATCCACATAACTTTTTCAAATGTGCAAAAGTGTCAACAATTATTTTTCTTCCTTATACTTACAATGTGAAATAAAGTTTGTATATAATGTTTCTTATTTTTTAGAGCTTAGCAGTTCTATAATCAAATGTATACCCTATAATAGGTATAGAGTAGTAATTTTTTTTGTGTCTGAAGCTAAAGATCTCGGAAACTGCTGTTTCAGGAAGCTTTATATTTATCTTTGGATGTTTTTCCTGACCTCCTACGCCCTCCCCTAAAGCTAGGGGCAGGCATAGCAACTAGTGTTTAATATAAAGAACCATCTAGCTTTAGGCTCTTTAAATTTTAAACTTGAAAAAATTGTATATTTAATCCAAGGAATCCTTAACTATAAAGTAGCAAGATTTTTTTTGTCTGCAGCTTATGATAACTACAGAACTGATTGAGTTGTCCAATTTGGGGAATATTTACAAATTTTTTTGGTATGATTTTAGGCTATTTTCTGCTCTTCTTAACCTTTTCGAATACAAAGCTTCTAGATGCTAGTATGGTTAAAACGGACAGTATTTGGTCAGGGAGGAAGGGACATTTGACTATGTTTTATAACGACCCAAAATTTTATAATCACGTTCTCTAATTTGTTGGCTAATAACATTTAGGGCTTATGTTAAATCCTGATTGATTTTACAAACCAGGAGCATTCAAACTTATCACTAAAGATTGTGAGTGATAGTTTTGTTTATCATAATTGAAGGTGTATATGATTTTTTAGTTGCGCAGCTACCTTAGAATTTTTTTTTTGCTTACATGGCCTGGTGCATTCTAGGACGAATAGCTAGGAATGATGTTATACTCGTCACATCATCACAATTAAATTTTTTTACAACAAAAAAGCAACCTTACTCAATATGTGATAATTTGCCCAGCTGTATGATTTGTTTTGCTTCGCTTTCATGGATGTTTTAGTCCTTGTTTTTTATTTGCTGTAGGATATATTTGATCTAAAATTTGCCATTATCTATCATTGTTTTGCAGTAAGTTTTGCATCTGTAATTATATATTTTGCAAACTTGTTAGTATGATAACAATTTTCTTCCTTTTTCTTTATTTTTCATTCTCTCGCTTTTATATCTTTTCTTCCAATTATACATTTATTTTTATTTGATATCTATAATAGTTATTTATCGCATCGTAATGTTGATAGCTTTCCCCGGATATTGAAATAAAAAAAATATTTTTATTTTAATGTTTGTAGAAAATTGTCTGTAATACGATGTTATACATGATTTTTCAGTATGGCTAAGAACCGGTTCTAATCCAGCGGATATTAATCGGCATTGCAGTTATACTAGAAAAAAATCTTAATTTATGAAAACCCTTGGTTGGACGCTTGACTTTAGAGCAGTAGGGTTACAATCATCTCTTAGTATGACGCGATTTCTGCTAGCGGCTAAGGGCTTTAGAGGTGGTGGGGGGTTGAATTGCCCCCCCCCCCCCCATAATTTATATTCTAGATTTTAAAGAAAACGTATAAAAGATTTACGGGGTGAGTTTTTTTTGGTGGGGGGGTGCTGGTATCCTCCCAAAAATAGCTATACACCTTCCCAGGACATTAGCGGTTTGCAAGATCCTTCGGTACAGACACACAGAGATCTTTTTACTTCTATTACTTGGCTATTCATTGTCAGCATTATGATTTAAATCATTTACTTAATATACCATAATATTTATTACTGTCCTTTTAACCAATAATATTGTTAGCTTATTGTTGCTGCGCTACTTATGGTCAAAATTGCCACTGTTGAAATAGCATACAAGTGTTTTAAGCGGACGCTAAACAATTTTAATGGCTTACGAAGTTACGAACTTCAGTTGACGCAAACCATTGCAAGGGAAAACACACGGGATATCTCTCTCCCCACCCTCCCATATACATACAGTTCAACATATAATAAGACAATAAAAACAATAGTAAAATATTAAATAATAACAGTTATAAATAAATACAGACACAGAAGCATGCAATTAACAATTAATCGTTTTTAAATTAAAGCTGTGTAAGTGTTTGTGGTTTTCTACTAATTATTTGTGCTTAAAGGGTTATAAATTAAATCAAATACTAAATAGTTAACTAAAATAACACATAGTTAAAATACTAAAAATCTATTGATATACTGTGATACTTAAGTGATATGGAAAAATGTTGTTTTTTGCTTTTATCATCATTTTAGGTAATTGTTTTCTTATTATAACTTTGATTTTTGTCTTTTATAAAGATCATTGTTATGGCTGTTTGATTTGTGCTTTTAAAGGAAGCTAAATGAATGTCTTTGTGCTGTTTTATTCTATTTTCATGATCCCCTGTTTTTTAAAGCAAGGGGCGAAGCGCTAGTGCTAACATATTTCGCTAGTTTTAGGGAGTGTGATGCGTTCAAATTTCGACCTTAACCACTATAAATATGAAGACATTCAAATGGTTTCCACAGTTGCTATATCAGATGTTTTTAATAATTGCGGTAATGCTTTAGCTCACAAGCAGCTACATTTATGACATTCAGACAAAGGTCGTGGAAAGAAATTGTAAAAATGAGAAAGCATTTATTCAATTAAATGCTAAAAACAAAATGATTCAAATACTCAGTATCTACTCTAAGTCAAAGCTAATACGATTATATTAATGGAGGTAGAATATACGTAGATATTATTTGCTAACATGGAACTCATTTATTGGTCATTTCGTTCATCCAGCAGAATGGAAGAAGATGGGGTAAAGGGAAGAATCGTTATCTTGGTCCGCTGCAAGTTTCACTTTATTAGAGAACATCAAAATCAGGTGTAAGTTCCAAGTTATAATATATCCATTAAATAGATATTATCTATTATTATATTCAATTGTCAATTAACTTTTTTTTAAATAGGAAAAGTTGTTAATTACGCGACAAATGCTCTTGTACTTCTTATGTATCCTTAAACTTAATTGGGTATTTTCATCCTGTTTTGTTGTTAGATGAAATAACCTTTTTTTTAAATTGCTGAAATGGTTACAAGTAAATTCAATATTGTCATTCATGTAAACTTCCTTTTAAAAGTGATTAAGTTTTTCTACATTTACAAAAATCACTTAACATGGTAAATGAAATTAGTTACTGTTTTTTATGTGGATAAAAAGTCTGAAGAATATTTTATTGAAAAAAATTTTATCTTTTATTTTAAACTAAAATTTAAAGTGGGAGGAGGGTTACCTTCCTCTCCCCTTGAGTGCCTATAGAGGCCTATAGAGGTCGTAGCCGCTAGTATATATTGTAGCAAAGCTCCAAAATCAAACGGTAGGACAGACAAACATTAACACTTATAAAGAGTCACAACTTGAAATATATATTTTTAGGTCTAAACCAAATTGTATGCAAATTTTTTGTTTAAGACATTCTTACATTTTTAGAATTTTATTTTAGAGATGCTTTGCTTATATCATTGTACCTTGTTGTCCTAGGAATCATTATTTCAAAAATCAGATAAATGGGATAGTGATATGAAAAACTATTTTTGAACAAGGATAAAGTTGGTTTTTATTTATAATAAAATTTTTTTTATTAAAGAATAATTGTTGGTTTCTTTTTTTACCAATGCAAGCTCTTTAAAAGCAGCCCAGGCCTCTGGCCACTCGGGGCCAACACAACTGGTTTGAATTTTTGATTTTATTATCCTCGGTAAGCTGTCTTTATTTTTTAACAGTATTCTAAATTATTAAGTTATTTATCTTTCGCTGTATCCTTGATTATTATATGTCAACAATAAATGTCAACAGTTGATGTCTGACCTCTTACTTTACCTCTAGGCTATGGGTTTTTATAATTTTTAAGTAAGTATAATCAGGGAGGGAAAGGACATTGGCCTGTATATTACACTAGTCCCCATAATTTTTATTAACGTTGGATTAATAACTTTGGGGACTGTTATTGAGTTTTGATTGGTTGGTTTATTAAGTTAGGTGTCCCAACGTTTTTACTATTTATTTAGACTTTAAAAAGTGGTACTTTTGTGTATCATCATGTGGGATATACACCAATTTATCCATTGTCTTATCCCTTTAGACCCTGAGGTATACTATAAGAAAGACTCGACAGCCGCTATTAAACCGCCGCCATGATGCCGTAATGATTTCGATATTTTGTAATTAACTGGTTTTAATGTTTATCTTCCCCTTATGGCGGTAGGCGGTTAAAAGCCCTTTAAGTAATTTTTTTACCCGGGATAAAAAGATGGGAATAGAGGTAAAAAACATTCAAGTTAAATCAACTGCCTTATTGAGTATTTTTTTACAAAAAAAGAGAAAAGCTTGTTTTACTTTTGTTTTATACTTTTGATTTATAACATACTGGCATTACGTAGAAAATCTACGAAAAGAATCAAAATTTCAACCCAAAAAATTGTTTTTCATTCTCCTTGTCATCTAATTGTATATTATTTCAACTATTTTGGGGACTTTAATTTCACAAGAAATCATTTGTTTTTATTGGACTTTTAAGATTAAATTTTGTAGCAAATCTACCCTATAACTCTTACTAGGACAGTAATTGCAAATCGTGAAAAGCTGTTTGTAATGCTATTCATGATTTTTCCGTTTGGCTGTGAACCAGTTCTAATCCAGCGGATACCAATCGGTTTGAACCATAATGGAAACCACTTTTCTTTCTTCTGTTTGATAATACAATCCTTCAAAAAACTTAATTGCTGAATTTACTAAGGGACACATGCATTTATATTTCAAGTTATAGAGAAGTTACAGTTTAAAGATACGGGAAAAATTCTTAGAAGATAACTAGGTAATTTCCCTCAAAACGCCTAGTCGATCACAACACCCATGCCCCTTATTTTGAAATAAGTTTAATATAAGGAGTGTTAGTTTTTCATTTGTTTTATCTATTCCTTTCGGATAGGTTAAGTTAGTTTATAAGGGGGTTCAGAACTAAATAGGCACTTTGAGGGAAAGCAATGTGTGTTGTTTAAAAACAAGGATGACCTTTAAAACGAATTTTCATGATAATTTTTTACAAAGGTTTGCCCTTTAAAAGACCGTTTTTTACCTTTCAAGGCACAAACATAGAGATATGACGTCCAGTATGCGAAACACAACAAATCATGGATTGATAAAGTGTTCTATAGAGCAGATTTTCAATTGTCACAAAAAAAAGAAAAAAAAGAATGTCGATGTTTTTTGAAGCATCACCTACAAATTGACGGACAAAGTAAATTGTACACAGTATGCTCATTGGCATATGAAATCCTTATCCCTAATTTTAATTGTCTATCTTTAATATCCTCCGAGAAAATCACGTTACCAATAACATTACAATAGAACTGACGAAAAGACAAAAATAATCACAGAGTAGATTCGCTACCAAAAAGCTAACGTTCATTAAGAGCCCGTGACCTTATTGAAAAGTAACTCTTATCATATACAAGCGAAAGTTTCAAAAGAAACCTTTAAACAAGGGTAAATATACCCAAATAATTTTGAAAGAAAATTGTTAATAAACTAAATAAAGTTGATTCAGTTTTAGATTGACTGAGTGTATGACTTTAAATTGATCTAGTTCTTGCTTATAAATCAGTAAAAACAATTGGTTATTGACAAATTATGTACCTCTTTTTTTAATTTAAAGGAATAAACCAAACAAAATAATTATCCGCCTCCCCCTTCAACCCCCAAAAAAGAAATTTTTAAATTGAAAAAGAAAAGCTATTCTTAAAGAATCATTAGAAAAAGTTTTTGAATTAGTGAATTATAGAAAAGCTACTCTACTATGAAAAAAAACTCGCCCTACATTTGCATCAAATCTAAGTCTTATCCAAGGATATAGGAATATGCAAGTGTACCAATATGTAAAATAAAAAAACTATAATAATTAATGATATGCTTTATTTTAAGCAATATTCTTTAAGAAAATAGAATTGTTTCTAAAAAATGAACAGGAATCGACATTTATATCATAAAAGATCAATAAACTACTCTTAAAATTCATAATACTGCTGGAGGAAATAATTATATGGTTATCTTTCCTTATAGCTTATAACTAGCAAACCTTACCTCCTCCCCCTTTGCTGTGTGCTGGGGTGTTAGTTTTTTTTTCTTTTTACCCATCCCCTCCTGAATCCTAACCATGCTCTTTACATTGTAACCGAACTTAACCTAAAGTAAACATGAACCTTACAAAACTGCCCCCTTCCCCAATTGCTATAAATATAGGAATTCGAAAGATGATGGTACTGTGCTTAATTAGAAACTTTGAGGTGAAACCACCAATGTATGTATTTTCTATTTAAGTATTCCTGTATCCCTGCTTATCTCTCAACATTTCAGGCTGTATTTGTCAAGTTAAATCAGAGACGGACAAACAGACCACAGACAAATGGGTTACTGCTGCTAATTTGACAGTGAAAGCAAGCAGGCATCAGGACGTGTGTCCCCTGGCCTTTCAGAGGATTGGAAATAAGTGCTATTTTTATGGATATTTTAAGGTAAATCATTTTAATTCATTCTTAGTAGTTATTCTATAATTATGGTGAATGCATGTCAGTTGCAATTGTTACCATCTGTAGCTATAAAAGAAAATATTCTAACTGTGTAGCAAAGCCATATTAAAAAAAAGAATAATACGTATATGTTCATTATCTCTAACAAATTTTCTTTGACTTTTGTATGTCTCAGTGCAGCTCCTCTATAAATAATTCCCAAAGTGTGCTATGTTTATTTAAATATAATTTATTTCATCTTTTTTGCACGACTATACAATAATGATGTAATATTTTTGAGAAAGTGGGTAATTTCCCTCTAAAGGCTAAGCAAGCGCAGAAAATCTCCCGCCCCCCTATTTATTTTCGGAAAAAGTAACCTAACCTGGCATATAGTAAAATAAGTACATTTTACAAAGATTATTTTAAAATAAGATTTTTTTTCTGCTCTGCTAGGAACTTTAAGGGAAACCGCCAAAAAAAATATTTAGATCTCTAAAATTTTGCCTAAAAAAATTTGAATGGTTTAGTTAAACTGGTGGAGAGCTGCTGAATTTTGTCATAGCTTTGGTACTGGATCTGCTCTAGGTATTTATTATGTACTTTATGTAAATTTAGGCGATAGATATTTGAAATTGTAGGGTAGGGTAGAAAAATAGCCTAGAACCATCCCAAGCCATAAGTAAAAAATAAATAGCCTGGAATCACCCCTGGAACTTTGTAAAGATTCCTGAAAATAAAGAAATCATCGGTACTGTAGTTATCAAAATCTTAAGCTTCAGACAAAATACCTTACTACTTTATATGAATGGATGTATTTGCCCTGCCCGAAATGTATTTATTTTGTTTTTATTTATATATCTTTTCTATCTAAGTCAATCGATTTTCCCATTTTTGGGGTCTAATTTTATACTTGCTAGTCCCAATCGCCCCCCCCCAAAAAAAAATACATAAATAAACCACTAAATATGGAGAACTCCACCTGTCCCTCTTGGATTAAAGCTTCGCCTTCTAGTAAGTATAAAAAGTGTTTTGATTTATAAATTGTTATATATTTTTTAGCTTGTATAGAGAGTGAATCAGAGAATGAGATTATTGAAAAATTTCTACGAAGAGTAGGTATGCCTTTTATCATAAACAGCTTATAGTGCCCAATAAAAAATGTTGTCATACAATACAATGACCAATTATAGGCCAGTATACATTTTAACATTGGTTAATTAAAAACTATACTGACCTACCATTGGTCATTTGTATTGTATGACGTCATTTTTTGTCAGGAACTATAAGCTGCTTCTTGTTTATGTAACAATTTTTAAATTGATATTAGGGGTGCGAATGGGGTAATAATGTATGTCAAAGTGATTTTACCAAAATTTCTAAAGCTGTTTTAAGATAAATTTATACTTGCAACGCCCAAGGAACATTATTTGAATGCCGTAATTACATAATGAACACTTTATCTTACCAAAAGATCTACATTTCTACATTTTATAGCTGAAGGGATTGAGACATTTATTATGAAACCACGACAATTGTGTACATAAATAGCCGCCAATGAAATTATGAAAGGGGTTTCTTGTCAAAAGATTCTTAATTTTCCAATCAGTGAAGTAATCTACCACAATCTAATTTATCTCAACCTTTATCTAAATGTTCAAACCGTGCAGGATAGTTATTTTTAACTGCAACTGTCGCATCCCAGCTTTTTTAACCACAATTTCTTATAAACTGGCTCTAGAAAATAGGTTATTCCTACAAGTATTTCTATATCTTTTCCTAATTCCTATCTCAGTTTCTAATTGTATGGGTTAAACAATTTCAAGGTGACATATTTCTAACGCACGTACAACCATACACGTACACACACATCCGTACACAATACACATACACATACACACACATCCGTACACAATACACATACACATACACACATACAAACACCCAATAACAAATAAAAAGAAAAACTTCTTTACAACTTGGTTGATGAGCATCTGTCTGGTACTAATAATGATAATGTGATAGGTGATCCAAGTACTGGTACATGGGTTGGAGCATCTGTCTGGTACTAATAATGATAATGTTATAGGTGATCCAAGTACTGGTACATGGGTTGGAGCATTTGTCTGATACTAATAATGATAATGTTAAAGGTGATCCAAGTACTGGTACATGGGTTGGAGCATCTGTCTGGTACTAATAATGATAATGTGATATGTGATCCAAGTACTGGTACGTGGGTTGGAGCATCTGTCTGGTACTAATAATGATAATATTATAGGTGATCCCAGTACTGGTACATGGGTTGGAGCATCTGTCTGGTACTAATAATGATAATATTATAGGTGATCCAAGTACTTGTACGTGGGTTGGAGCATCTGTCTGGTACTAATAATGATAATGTGATAGGTGATCCAAGTACTGGTACATGGGTTGGAGCATCTGTCTGGTACTGATAATGATAATGTTATAGGTGATCCCAGTACTGGTACATGGGTTGGAGCATATGTCTGTTACTAATAATGATAATATTATAGGTGATCCAATCCAAGTACTGGTACATAGGTTAGAGCATCTGACTGGTACTAATAATGATAATGTTATAGGTGATCCCAGTACTGGTACATGGGTTGGAGCATTTGTCTGGTACTAATAATGATAATATGATAGGTGATCCCAGTACTGGTACATAGGTTGGAGCATCTGTCTGGTACTAATAATGATAATGTGATAGGTGATCCCAGTACTGGTACATGGGTTGGAGCATCAGAAAATGGCCACCAGGGCCTGTGGACATGGTTTTCTACAGGTAAAAAAAACACTTTGGTTTGTTGGTATTATTCAACTCTTCAAATCAATTGTATTTTTTTCAAGAGGCTCTGTCTTGCTTTATTTATTAAATTTTATGTATAAAACAAGGATGACAACATCCATAAGTTGCACGGTCCAAAGTAGTCATTAATTACAAACGGACCAAGTGAGTTGCGTTTTAGATATTTATTCATAAAAATGAGTATCTGTGCATTTCAAGCATGGTCGACAGACCAGTTATTACTAATAGTAGGTCATAAGTAAAGGGAATCAGCACCAAATTACATATAAAATAGCAGCCAGAAAATTTTATTTTTACCATAGAGTTATAGACCAATTTACAGACGGACGGACAATCAAAAACATATATTAAAGAGTACTTTTACTACTATTTGTAGAGACCTTAAGATATAAGACAATGGACTATAGATTGATGTACATCTCGATCCATTGATGATAAATAATTACCTGTTGAAATGTTTGAACACCCCTAGTTTGAATCAACCAATCACTATCTAAATGTTTTAAGCAAACAAATGAGATAAAGGGTTAATAAAACTTAAGATACAAGTGAAATTTACAGTGCTCATCCTCCCTGCATTATTGAGTATCAAAATTATGCAATTTTAGAACTATTAATTCTAAATAACAGTAACTGGACCTGTGTTTGTCTGTGTGTCTGTACTGAAGAAAATCACTAATCGCTGAACTGATATGGTACTCCTTTACAATGTAGCTTCTCATAAGGCCCTGGGAAGATTTAGTACTATTTGGGGGGAATATGCCATCATTAATACAAGAGAAATCGAACCTTAAAATTTATCACTAATTAAAGAAAAATTATAATTCTTTAATAAACTAATCTTACAGACATTAATTTATGAAGGTACTCTGATGTCATGGACAGATTGGGGACCAGGTCAACCCACAGGAGGAGACCAACATTGTATGTACATGGTGGGCGGAGACAAGGGATTTCAGTGGGCGGATTTTCATTGCGGTTATCAGGTATTATATGTACTTCAAGTACCATATTATATTATGGTAAGCACTTAGGGTCTGTCCGTCCGTAACGGATAGCTCTTACCGTTAATTTAGGCATGTCAGAATTGTCATATCAATTTCAATCTTTATTAGTTAGGTATAATTTAGAAAGCATAGCAACTCTACAATCGTTACCAGAATCCGTACGTCCATTTAAAGCATGTTGATTTTTACCCTTTTCGACAAAATTTTTTTAGTGGTATAATTATCCTATTCATATGGTTTTTGGAGCCTTTTTCCTACTACAATAAGGTACAATGTTATGAGCGAAGTATCTTTATAATTAAGACAAAAAAATGTATGTATGTTAAACAGTATCCTATATTAAACCAGTATTGCAACAAATTGACTTTTAAGTTTTTTTAGACTCATACATTATATTCTGCTTATTCAGTCTGACACTCTACTGAAAGTGTTATTGTACGTTTGTCCTTTTGTAACATGCTTCAGAGATCCGCTTTTATGGATGAGAACATCCTTGTTTTACTAGGATTTCCATTATATCTTATCATTCTTGTTTATTATTTGTTTTAATTTCAGATGACGTTTCTGTGCGAATACTCACTTCGTCCTGAAGTTTTATGGGATTCAGAACCACAATATTCAAAGGAAAACAATTCTTTTTTTAAGTTAAGTAGGTTAAGTAGTCTAACTTAATCAGACTTTTTATACCATCGTATGTCGATGAGACTTTGAGAAATTCAAGATTTAGACATAACTCAAAGCAGTTTAGCTTTATACTGAGCTGCAATAAGCTGCTATATTTTTTTCCAGTTTGGCTTCGAAACCGATTAATATCCGCTGGATAAGAACAAGTTCTAAGCCATACTGAAAATCATTTATATTATAGTATTACAGACAATTTTTAACGAATGTAAAAATCAAAACGAGTTTTGTTAGCCCGGGCCATCGTCCCTTCGGGCCTAAAAAACCGGTTTAAATCTTACAATTTTTTCATTTCAATATCCGCAGAAAGTTGTCTGTAATACTCTGCGATACTGTTAAGTAACCCGGAAAGCGTTATGATAAGTGTGTAATTCATTTATCTACTACTCCAACATGTAAAGTCATTATTGTGTTGCGTACGTCGGAAATCCTAATCTTTTTTGGCTTTTTATAAACTTAAAACGTTTGTCTAATGTAACAATTTTTTTTTAAAACTAGCACAAGTACCAAATCTTTAGTATGTTCAACTGACAAGTCAGCCCAAACGTTGAATATATCAAAACTGAAAGTTTAATGAAGGGTTGTGAAATAACATATTTCTGAACATTTGTCTCAAAGTTCTAACTTAGCATGAAAAAGACAGCAAGCTGTACCTGAAAATAAACCAAGGCATTTCTCCAAGTTTATAGTCTACATAATGCTACTTTTAATAGCAACTAGTCGATAGAATGCTCTGGGATATTATTTAATCGCTTAGTCATATTTTTAAACTTAAAAAAAATTGTTGAATTAATCAAACACTAAAATCTCCTTAACTGAGTGGTTAAATCATTGAATGATTTGAAAAAAAAAGCTTTTTTTTATTTTTATTTCATCACTTATCTTTTTTATCCTTATGTAATACTTCCTTGAAAAGACACTCCACGACTTCAGAAAAAAATATTTTTTAGGGGTTTTCTTTCTCACTTCACCTCTCGTCTCCCTCATTTTTATGACGTCACGTGTCTGATTTTTGAGTGACTTTCTCCCCCTACTTTTTCGTAAACCAAAGAAGTAAGATTTATTATTGTCAAAGTGTGCATCCGATAAAATGTCGCAATATTAAAGTTTTCAGGGAAGTTTATTTTTCGTCCAGGGGATGTTTTTAAGCTATTTGCAATCCAACTGAAGTTTGTACATGATTGATTTTAACTTGAATTTGCTTACAATTGATTCTAGATTGTATTATTAAACTTTGAAAATATTAAAGAAAGCTTTTGACTACTTTTGAACGTAGTTATTCAAAACAAATATAAAAATAGTATTGTCCTTTTAGCGTAAAATATAAGTTCAGTCACGTCTGCAAAAGTGAAGTATTTAAAAACAATTTTACATGTATCAACTAAACTAATAATCAAATACTTGCAGAAGCAAATAATTAAGTCCTACATATTCCTTAAAATATCTAATACAATGGATGGCCAACTCCCTAAATACCATAGAAAAGTTTAGAGGATTTTGAATCAAAATATTATAATATGGTTTAATGTAGTTTGGTTATGACAGTGAAATATTTACAAAGAGAGGGGTAGGTTTCTAGTAAATCCGTAAAGGTTATGTGTTATAAGTTAAAAACAGTAGTAGAACGATGAAAATGTAAGTTAACTTTTAAAATTTTTTTTGTCTAAAGTTCTTTTCAATAAGAAATACACAAATTTAGTGAATATTATCGTTCTGCTACTATCTTTAAGCCTTAAAACACACACCTGTACGGATTCTACCAGAAACCTACCTCTCTCTTTGTCGCTGCGATATTAGAAAGCTTCTTTGAAATTTGATACATTTTAATTTGATAATTTAAATATAAAGTCTTTTAGCAGATACACATAAACACCACACAAAAATGATTTTAAAGATTTGGTCTTTTTTCTATCTAACTGTCCAATAAAAACTGAAATGTCAACTTTAGGACTGCTTGTATTATGATAGATTTAGCGGATTAAGTATTTTAAATAATTTTGTAGTTGCAGGATTTATAAAGTGAAGCTTTTCTGTACTTATGGCCGTCGGTCCTTCCGTCCGTCCGTAACGGATAGCTCGTATCGTTAATTTATGCATGTTAGAATCCCATATTGATTTAAAACTAGGCCTAATGATTCCTGTAACAGTTAAGTACAATTTAAAAAGCGCAACAACTCTATTATCGTTACCAGGATGTCCGTACGTACGTTTAAAACATGTTGAATTTAACTTTTTTTTTTACAAAATTTTCATGTTATATAATTATCCTATTCTTCAAATTTTTTGAATACTGAATTCTAGGACAACAAAGTGAAATGTTATAAGCGAAGCATTTCTATAATCAAGCCGTAAAAGTAAAACTTTAAGTATATCCTTAAACAGTATCCTTTATTGAACAGTTTTGCAACAAATTTACTTTCAATTTTGTTTAGATTTATACAATTATATTCCGCTTATTCGGTTCTGACACTCTACAAGTATTAATGTTCGTTTGTCCTGCCGTTTTAGAGCTTCGCCTTAGTGGAGTTTGTTACATTTATGTTACGGACAAACTAAACGACACGATTAATTCGTAGAGAAGCTACGCTACTGATAATCTGTTATAGAAACTAATTATTAATTCGCCGGTAGCTAACAAAATCTTCCATTATAAACAATTGAAAAAACTTATTAGTTATGCACTGACATTATACCACATTTTCGCTTTAGATTTTTTAAATTAATACCTCTTAAAACCTATGAAACTCTTAAAAATGTTGTCACTTTGCGCCATGGATTAATGACTTTAGTTTTAAAATTCATGAAAATTATTTAAATTTTACACCCAAAATTTTACACCTTCAAAGAACTTATTAGGTGTTTTGTTACCCCCCATGTAGAATTTACCCCAGGTTTTATATTGTAGGGACGGGGTAAAAATGTTTCTAACTCTTACAGAAATGTAGAAAAGCTTCGCTCTTAAAAATCATCCATCAAAAATATTGAAATGAAAAATGAATTAATTTTTGTTAATGATTATTATGCAGACAAACCGTATTTGTTGCATAACTAATATTTACAATTTTTTTTCATGGGTAAGGCATTGCAAAAAAACACCCGGTCATATTGGTAAAAAACACAAAGAAACAAGTAATAAATCGATACAAAATGGTATAAAATATGATATTATCCACATAGCAAAACCAGGGGGGGGGGGGGGTGAAGCGCACTCTAAAATCTTAACACACCCTAACGATTTTCAACACTCCTTTAAACCAAAATCGAAGTGGGTGTAGAGGTGTGTGAGCTTGACATCTCAAGGGGGTGTATTCACCCACCTTAATTTTGCTAGGGGATCCAAACTCCTCCCTTATAAAACCGCTGAGCAAAACTTAGTCAAGGGAGAGGAGGGGGGGGGGGGGCGGAGGGGGTGGTAGAAGCGACAAAAATATCTGATTTTTTGATAAATTTATTATTTGGAGAGGTTCAAATTGTTTTATTTTAAAGCTGCCTAGGATTGATTTTAAATTTTGTACCTTAAGAATATTTCATTATCTATCCTTCATCCCGTTAATTTTGTAAATGAAGCATAACATTATTGCAAAATTCACCATCAAACTGTGCCGTTTATTTTATTTCCTTCTTCTACTAATCAGGTATACGGATAGTTATACCGAATTTCAAATTACCTTAACATTTTAAGTAGGGCTACTACTTTTTAATAAACTGATCCTTATAATAAAGTAACATGATGTATGTTTTTGTATGTTTGTACCGATTGTGTTCTCCTTAACAGGGTAGCTTCTCATAGGTCCCGGTAAGGTTTATAACTATTTTGGGGGAGGGTACGACCACAATCCTCAGAAAAATCGACAAAAATAAAAAAAAAATTGCTAAAACCATAACTAACACCAACTATTGGCGAATAAAATATTTTTGCTAAATAGCTGATAGATACAATTTTACGTGTCCCTGGATACCTTAGCTTAATTAATTTTTTTGGGTATAGTCCTTTTCACGACATCCCTCCATAAGGAGCGATTCTTCGTATTTTTAAAATGGCTTTTTATAGGTTATTTTAGGTTAGGTTAGGTTATATCGTGTTGGGTGATTGCCCCACAGGGTTAGGTAATTGGCCCCGCAGGGTTAGAGCCCCCCGCAGGGGCTAGAAATAGGAGAAAAGATACTGTGAAAAATACGAAGAATCGCTCCTTATGGAGGGATGTCGTGAAAAGGACTATACCCATTTTTTTTAACTTGCAGTATCAGCTAGGATGGCAACACCCATAAAAGAAAAACTAAACAAATCCGTAAGTTGGAAAACGACCTTATAACATATTAATTGTACCCCTTGGTCATAGGAATCACCATTAAAAATCAGGATATTTAGACAATTATACAATGTGAAAAAGGACGTAAAAACAACTTGTTGAAAAAGGTCATACAGACTTTATTGTAACAATGTATAGTTTGAAATTGATAGGACAACTTTCACATGCCTAAGTTAATTGTCAAAGACGTCAAATCAGACATACGGACAGAAACTAAACTTTATTTTTTGGAATATTTTTCCCTACTATAGTTCGCAAATTAATAATTGGTCAATTAAAGATTATAAATTTGAATTAACAGTAAGTTCTTAAGATTACAATGCTTTTATTATGGAGTGGCTTTTCCATAATTAACTTAGAATGTATTATTATACGTCTACATTATACAATACTCTATCCTTCTGTATATTTAATAGGATTTTTATGTTTGTCCGTTAAGATTTTCCTAACTACGAACCCATTGAGAAATTAATTTTAGAGAAGCTTTATACATAAACTGGGAAGGTTTGAACCTATTCTTTATGATGCAAGTGTTAGGATGGTTTATTCTGCCCTCCCAATCCACTTCCAATTTAGGGGCGCAGCGGATAATTATACACCATTAATTCCGATTGCAGTTTTATAAAATTATAAAAAGTAGTAAGCTTTTTTTGTCTGGAGCGAAGAATCTCTGAACCGGTATGGTTCTCCTTTACAGAGAATCTTCATGTCTTACTTTTTCTTCTAAAACTTAAATTGAAATTGGGGGATGCAGGGATGTCGACTTCTCTCCCTTCCCCCCACGTTAAGTGTACTTAAAGGCTTCTATGGGCGTAGCTGCTAGTGTTGATGTAAGATATTAGAATACTTTGTATAGTTATACCCACATAAAAACACAAAGTAGTCATAAAAATCACAACAATATATAAATATTTTTATTGCTGTGCTTCATACTAAATGTTTTATCCTGTTTTTATGCAAAAAAAAAACAATGAATTATTGCTTATTTTAAATTTTTACGATGCGGAAAGATATTTTAATTGTTTTAATTATGCTATTATTATTATTTATTTATGTAGTGTACTGTTCGTGTATTTATACATTATAGGAAATAGAGAGGTCCATAAAAATCTAAATCCGTAAGATCTCGTAAAAGTCAGAACAAGTTCTAGGCTAAGTGGCGACAATGTAATTAAGAAACCTCTTATTTACCTAAAGAGTAACTTTCAAAGTAATTATTTTGTCCTGATTTTAAAATTCATAAATGATTTGTTATGATGAACCTTTGTAAATTTACCATTTGCTTCCGGAATCAGTAGTATTTTCAATTAGATATGTTTATACCAGATGGAAACTGTTTAATTAACTATTTAAACCACTTATTGCCCAAAATACTTTTTAAAAGGAAAGCTTTCCTATAATAGGGATCAGCACGTAACGCATTGTTCTTAACGTTGTTTTAGGCACGTTAAATTGTAACAATTGGGTTCGATTTAGAAAGCTGAAATCTCTATAATCATTACCAGAAAGTCCATACTTCCATTTAAAACATACTGATATTTTATTTGTTTGACAAACTATTCATTTCATTTTTGTTACATTGTTTCCTAGGGCAACAAAAAATGTTAAGCAAATCAAGTCCTAAAATTATAAATCCACATTATAAAGCCACAGTTTAATTTTTATTCCCTTATCCGCCTGTCTTTGCTAAACCGGAGTCGTATATTTTTTAAAAGGCGTTTGAAATTGACAGAGCAATTATATTACTTATGAACGTTTGGACCCTTCCTAATCAAGAAATGCTGTTACTGATAATTATCAACAGACTATTTTTATTTTATTATAATTTATAAATTCTTAAAATGTAAAAGTCATGATTTTATAAATAATTATGCTTTTGACAACGTAAAATATAATTAGAATTAATTTTGTCTGTAGACGGTGAAGATAATTAATACTGTGTCTTTGCAATTAGTCTTTCGTAAAAGCTAAGCTAATATATAATTAATGCATGTGTGTCTTATTCAAGGGCATTATAAAGAGGCTCCTGTTTTTTATTGGAGTTCCGAGGCTGGTAGTAGAAAACCCAAAACTATTAAGATATTTTAAATAATAAAATTAAAAAGCCTTAAAACGACCATGGGAAGGGTAGGGGTTTGTACTCCCAAAATATTACTAGTATCCTGTGATTAGATAGTAGGAGAAGCATATCGGTTCAGTGGTTAGCATGATCCTCCAGACATACTTCTCTTACTTTATATATAGACTAGCGGCTTCGCCCCTAGCCTCTAGGGGCTTTACCCAAAGAGGTAATTAAAAGAAAAATTAAATTGGAAATGCAACCACTAATTACACTAACTGATTTTAAAAAATTGAGAGGGATTTTTTGTTTATTTGGGGTGTTGGGGGTGTCCCACCCCCCAAGAAAATAGCCTAAAATCACCACAGGACCAGTAGGTATATTCCCTAAAGAGTAGAATCCGACCGGTTCAGTGGTTACAGAGATCTTAAGGGACAGACGGACGGACAGACAGACATCAAGCTACTTTGTATTATAGATTGTTTTGAAATGATTTGTTTTTGGTAGAACCGAATAAGAAATAGACACAGAATAAAACAGGAAGAAAAAAATAGAATAAAAAACAAGGACAATGAAATAAATGTGGACAGAGACAATAATGATTATGATGTTAAAACTGTCAGTGTTAATGGTTTTAATATTCATAAACCACAGGTGACTAATTTCTTCATAAAATTAAGAATTAAAACACCTATAAAAGCCAGGGATAAGGGATGGGAAACCTGACCGAAAATTAGGTCTCAGCCTCCTTTTTAAAGTGATGGGGCAACTTTTCTTTTTTGCCTATAAAATCAACTCATTTTCGCCAGTTCATTATTGGCTGTAGGCTAATATCCAATAGCCTGAAACTTGCTTTTAGCATTAACCAATTATTAATAACAAACGCGTCCCCCAGTTCATTATTGGCTAAATTAATTCAAGCAAACATAAATTTCTGCTATTAGAAAGACAACAATGGAAAGTTTCTGCTATCAGAAGGACAACAATATATATGACGTTCAATCACATCAACTTATTATTAAATCTACACATTAATAAATGTCCATATAGCAAAACATAAATTGAGAGATCGTTTTTTGAAGACTGAGTAGGATTCAACATTTTATACTTTAGAACAATGTGAAAAACTCATTGTCTTTAGACAATTTAAAAGGTACATTTCATGTGGAATTGATAACCCACCTAAATGATTACAAATACAAAACTAGTTCAATATGTAAATAAAAGTGTACTGTGTTTTGTTAAAAAAAAATTTTCATTAATTTTGGTAAAAATTATTGCACACTTAATTGAACTTTTCTGTTAATATTTAACGTAAAATAAATTTTTTTAAAAATTCTTAATTTATATGTATGCTATGGAACAATTAGTTGATAGAATGTTACCCATGTACTTATTCAAATCTACTTAATTTATTTATTAAAGCTGGGGGGCTAAAGCGGTGTTTATTTATAAATACAAATTTTGGGATGAAGTAGATCCCCCCTTAAAATGTTTGAAAATAAATCAGATTTAACCATCTCAAAAAAAACTTTTTTTTTAAATGGGGGGGGGGGGGTTTGCGAAGTAATAACGGGATTCTACTTAAAGCCACTAACATATTGGTTCTTTGAAAAGTTTTTATTATATTTTATGATTGGTGAAATCAACTACCTGAATTCTATTCTATACTTTTTTTCTTTGCATTCATATAATAGCTATTTCATCATTGTTCATAGTTTTCAAATCTAACTACTGCGTCATCCCGAAACTAGTTTTTTAGGCCTAGTTGGAAAATAGGCCTGGAATAATATTTTCTTACGTTTCCCATCCCTTATCCCTGATAAAAGCTTAGCTATGAATTACAGGCTTTTTTTGTACAGTGTCAATTTATAAGTTTTAGCGCTTACAATAAGATATAAATAAATTAGATATTTTGATGCTTTTGTACTTGTCATTTTAGCGAATCTACTCTATAATTAACCTTTGTCTGTTTACAAATCTTCAGCTATTTTAGATAGACAAATGAAAATCAACTATGACATATATTAACCGTTTGTTCGTTCATTAACCTATAGGATAGCATGGATTTGTATGATATAAATGTTATGTTATGATCTACAATTATAAAATTTTGTGTAAAAAGTCCATGACCAACGACTTACTTTAACCGTTAGTCGTCCATCTTTAAGACCGGTACTCAGGAAAATTTTATATGATAATGAACATTGCTACTTTTTAACTTTAATGTGCTTATTTTTAATTTATCATAGATAAATAATAATAGAAGACAAGATGAGTATGACATAAATACAACAACAAGAAAATATGACCATACAGTCAGGTACTTTATCATGTTATTTCCATTTTTAATGTTCCTTTGAATAAAGAATAAGCTTAAGAAACATCATGAGAAAAAATCTCCGAACGTTGCTTTTAAAAAATATCTTAAAGAAAAGATTCAATAGTTAACTTCTACTAAACTAGTTAACTATATAATATAATACAATTTAACGTACACAAATATCATTTTTGCAGAACTTTGATTCATACTTATACAAGTTTTGCATTATTTTAATGTTTATTTTTTGAAATAATCATATTTAGGTACTTAATACCTCTTATAAGTGTTTTGTTTGTTCGGGCCTAGGGCCAAAAAAACTGGAATTTTACCCACAAATTTTCATTATACTCTTTCAATGCAATAAATAACTATTACATTTTAATTCAGGTTGCGTGATTATTTTGATTTAATGTATGTCTTGTCCTTATATAAAAGTAATAGGATATCTCTCGGAGTATGTCTCTGTACCAAAGGGAATAACTAACCAATGAACCGATGTGGTTCTCCTTATAAATATCAAACTTGGAAGGCTTTTAATTATTTTTGGGGGAGATTAATACCACGATAGATTGCCCCTAGAAGAAAAATTATCCCCCCTTACTAAATATTTTTTTCTCTTTTTTCTTTGTTAAAGTAAAATTATAAATGGCGGGGCTCTAATTTTCCCCTCCAAGTGTTCCTAGACACATTTAGGGCGTGTCCGCAAGATGCTTATATTTCATCGTTATGTGGGTGCTTTGTGTTTGTTGTTTTCTTTAATGTATACTAAACATATACTTTATTTTAGAAGTATTACAGAAGAAATTCCTGATAAATTTTACACCATGGTAGGAAATCAATTTTTAAAAAAAATCATTAATTATTAATGGCCTCGCTCCTAGACTTTATGCTCATGCAGTGAAGGGGGGAAGAATGTTGCTGTTCAATTATACCTTATAAGACTAGACATATACGATGATATATTTCCAAGATCATTTGTGTCGCATGTAATACAATCTTTCTACTCTAAAACCAAAGGATAATTTTTTTTCAGGACACATTATCAAAAAGTTCCAGCGGTATTATACTCAAGGTTCCAATTCACATATCTAAAAAAATCAAAGGAAAACTAACTATGTCAAAGCGTAGCACAACAATAACAAGCAAAAAAATATTTTCTAAACATTTCTGAATTGTTGTTAATTAATTTATGTTCTTACATTTTAAAAGTAATAATATTTAAGGTTATGACAAAATGTATAACTCACAATTAAAAATTTTAGTTTAAAACCAACATTAATACAAGCGAAAATCTTAAGAATAATAAGATCCGGCATTTTCTGAGATCTTAAACTTTAGACGGACGGATATAGAGATATCGTAAATATTAGCATCGTGCTTGTTGAGAAAAACATCATATTTTTTGTCTCTTAATTTAAGTTAACTTTTGTTAATTGTATTGAATAGTTAATGTGAATTATTTTGGAATAGAATCGAAACAGCGTAGTTTTAGATACTAGAGGTAAAGTATAATTTTTACTTTTATATAGTTGGATGAAAGGGCGTGTGAACAAGATTAATTAGGGGGGGGGGGGGGGTGTTGATGGGTGTTACCAAATTCAATTTTAAGTGGGCTAGCTGATAACCTTTTAAAACCCCCCTTTCGCCTGCCAATGTAGGATATTTGTGTCAGCTTGTGTCATATCAAATTTACTATGGTAGGGGTGGTTGTTACCTCCCAGAAGCCGAAAACTAGCTTTGAAATTAAAATCAATCTTTTTAAAAGATGCATTACTTAACATGGAACCTAATGACTGTAGCTTTAAAATATCTTCTAAAAAAGTTGTGCTGTTGAACTGGTACAGTTGCCGAAATTATGGTGCCTTTTCTAAAAGTGCTGTTGTGAAATTAATCAAAAAATATATAGGGAGGTTTATTTTCAACCCAAACCCATTTTTTTTTTTTTTTGGGGGGGGGGGGGCTAACTCGCCGTTGCACTACCCTGTAATCATTATAACCAAACCTTATTTGATCTAAAGTAAAATCCAATACATTCTTATTTTCTATTTATTTAAAAATAAGGCGTACTAAAAGTAAAGCCATCGCAAACTATATTTGACTCGAAAAAAGACTATTTTCCATATAATTGGATTAAAAAAAATTATGTTTATTTTCAGGAAAGGAGTTAAAATGGGATCATAGCCAATTTGATAAAGATATTACACAACAGGTCAATCATGTGAAGCTACTCATTAATACACTTTTCCTTCTGTCTGCCCTTTCAGCTAAAAGGATACATTGCTACATAATATAGATTTAAGAAATTTCATGTAAAAATAATCTTACCAAGGAATATTTTATTTTAATTTAGATTTCAACTTTTCCTTACCACTCTACCTATATATGTTAAGTTTTTGAACTAGACTATAGGAACTTATTCGCTATCAGTGTAAAAAAAATATATTTAAAAAAACAGGAATGAATTTGATTATTTGTTGAGGGTGGAATATAAATAAAATAGCAAATATTCCCGGAGAATCATAACAAATTCATTCCAGCAGTTTGCGAAATATTAAGCTTTATATGGACATACATCGTACTACTTAGTATTCAAAGTATAATTTTAAATTATAACATTTACCAAAGTTCTTTTCTTTGTACAAAACTTGCTATAAATGATTAATTTTCTTATTTTTTTAGGGACCTGAGGAGGATATAAAATCTCGAAGACACCAGTCAATACTCAGAATCATAAAACAGATGATTGAAAAAAATTAAGAAATTTTAAGCAAGGACAATTGCGTCATATTGCAGCAAAGCTTTCATATCAACACAAAATTGTATTGTCCATTTCTGAGCTTACATTTACGTCTTTTTGCATTACCTTAAACGTAGAGTGCATGTTACATTAACCTACAGAAAAAAAATGCAGAGTAGCTTTACTGCTAAAACTGTTTTTTTTTTACAAATATTTATTGAAACTTAGAGGCATTATTATTAACTATTATGACTGTTTTATGTATATTTTTTGTTGATTTTATTGTTATTGTTATTTATAATTATTTGTTATAAATTTTATTTTGTTTAAAATTATTATGTACTGTTACTTAGTGCTCTGTTCTTTTATACAAAATAAATAATTACATTATTATGATACTACAAATAATTTTAGTCGGAAATACGAAAGCATTTTTAACTTATTTTAGAAGCTGTTAGCAATCAAGAGGCTGACGTCATAGAAAATATTTTTACTTCATTTAACCGAATGCCAACAAATAAAAACAGGAATGACTTTAATCGAAGATGCACAAAACCCACAATAAATGCGGATTTTTTTTTAACTTTGCGCTTTGCATGCATCAATAGGCTTTAGCTATTCCAGAAAATTCGTAGTTATTAATTTTCCCATTCGAATTATATTGTTCGAAGCTAGGTGGACAGGTAGCTGTTTGAAAATAATTTAAAATGCCTTCAATTTTCGATCTAAAATATAAATTATAAAAATGCACAGAATGGATTAAGTTAAAAGCAATACGTTTAGGTAAAAATGTAAATAAAAAGATAAAAAACACTATACATAGTGAAAACAAAAGGGCATTATTATAAGCAGAAAACTTAATACTAATTGAAAGCAATATCATTATCACTGTATTTACATTTATTGATAATTGGTTTTAAAGAGGAACAATTTTTTTTAAACGTAAAAAAAATCTCAATCTGCTCTCTAAATTATGATTTTGTTGACTTACTTATCATTTACTTGATATTAACCTTATTGCAACTTCTTTCTTGTACACTTGAGAATAAAGCTGACTTAATTGGAATACAGTTAAAGAGGTCAAATAAGATTGTAGTAGTAATAGTTTATATTGGATATATTGTCGACTTAAATACCAGGCAAATTTTATGAAAACTATGTACATACATTATATTATTTTTCTTTTCACTGAAAAATTAAGCTGTTGGAGTAGTAGTTAATTCTGTTGATATTGAACTAGAAGTATCCTCGTTCTCTGCCACTGTCGAATTTTCTAAGTATACAAATAATAATGATTGATATGTTAGCATCGACGATTATGGCCAATGGTGAAAAATAATTATAAGATTGATTAGGAGTTAATTGATAGAACAATGGAAGATATATGTTTTACCCCCTAAAAGTTTCATGTGTGTAAATTTTAATTTAACATGGGGGGGGGGGGAAGTGTTATGAATATCTATTTCAGAGTCATTTTTTTAATGACTTATTTTAGGACACCAGCCTGCCTCAATTCTATCTAGGTTCATTGAAATAACAAGAATATTCATTAATGAGTAACTCTGCGCGGCTAACTCTATTTCAGGTTCAAATTTTAAAATAAATTAAAATTCTAAATTTTACCTGAGGAACTTGAAATAGTAGCTTCACTTGAAGACGCTGATACTTCTTCTATGGATGCTGAACTTGCTGTTACTGAGCTGTTGGCTGTTGCCTCACTGGATCCTGTTCCTTTATCATCATCAACAACTGCGGTTGAATTATCATCGGATGATTCTGTGCTTGTATCAAGAGTCTCATTGCTACTTGAATCAGATGTATCATTGACCAATGTTGTATTATCAACTGTTAAAGTATCTATAGATGTTTCATTGGCTTGTTTGGTAGAGTTGTCGGGTATAGCTTTGTCCAGGTCATCAAGCAAGGCAAGAATTTGACGGCGCAATTCTTCTTTTTGCCTCATTCTGTCAGTTAAATCTGAATCTGTTAGATTCTAAACAAAAGCATATCTTAATGTGTTAGCAAGGATAAATACATTTATAAGTAGTGAAGCTGCATTTAAATAACAATACAAGTGAATTTAGATAAACAAACAGTATACCTATACTTAGAAAGATTATGTGCTTATATTGTAGATAATAATATAAGTGAATTACTATATTTAAAAGGGGAAGGGTGTAAAGAATTGTTTACCCTCCCACCCCATCAAAAAAAAAATAGAAATAAATAAGACCACCTCAAAAAAAACTTTGAAATCAATCATTTTATTACTCTACCCCAAAAAGCTTGGATGCCCTTCTATAATTATTATTTTGCTTTACAAAGCCATTTTAGGTTTCTATCAAAAATGCTGAATTACGTAAAAAGCATTAACATATATGCATGAAGCTTTAAAAAATAGAAATGGGACATATAAAAAATAGGATAATAGTTACAAGATTTGTAAAAACTAACTATTTGTTCACAAAAAAATATACCTGGTTTGGTCCTATTGCAATAATTGGTTCTAATGTAGTTCCATTACTAGAATCTAAGATAAACTTCAGTTTTAATTTGCTTTACTTCAAAACTTAAAAAATATATTGAATCTTGATTGACATGTTCAAAAAAACAGTGTCCAAACTTTTCAACCAATAAGTTCAATTTACAGGGCTAATTTTGTTTATCATCATTGTAGATGTTCATCAATTTATCATCCACGGTTTCTCCTATAGGTTCTCTTGAATGTTGGTGAACATTAGTGACCTCCCCCCCCCACATACCTTTTCCTCTAATTACAATTAATTAGAATTGATTTAGCATTTGACCCTCTGTTATGTAGCAGTAGTTCTCAGAGGCTAAAGGTAAATGAAATCAAATTAAATCAAATTAAACTTAACCTGCTGATGATATATCAGTAATATTAGAAGCAGAATCATTTGACTCAGAAGTATTTGTTGATGATGGAGTAGATATATCTGATGAGGCTTCTAGTGGCACTGCTTGTATTCCTGGATAATAAAGACATGCATTATTATTTTCAAATCTCATTGAACTAAAGGAATGGATTGAGCATTGAATATAAAACAACCCTTCCCTCCTTTTTTAAATTCATTTTTACTTTATTTTAAGTTACTGTTGAATTAATGTAATATTTCAATAAAGATTTCAGTTTGACAGGTCTAAAGTCTTTAATTATCACTTTGTATGAGCGTCGAGCGATAACTACATTTTTAAATTGAATTCAACAACAGACCACTATGTAGCAAAATGACATAAACTTGTATAACGTCATCGTTACAAGAATTAGTACAACCCAACTCGGGAAAACTTTCGACAAACATCAGTCATCCATTTTACCCTCCCATCGAATTGAAACTGCACAAGCATCTGATATAGCAGCGGTATGTGCATGTCATTACTATAATTGGATATGTTTTAATTGGTCTTAGAGAATCCTAAAATAAAAATAATACCTGTTTGAAACAAAAGAAAGAGTATTCCAGATATAATGGTATTCATTCTAAACTACTGAAAACAAATGTCATATTATTATATAGAGTAGTTTTTTGTCTGTCCCGAAGGATTTCGCTAACCGCTGAACCGATATTGTTCTCCTTTTCAGTAAAGTTTCTTATAGGTCCTGGGAAGGTTTTAAACTATTTTTGGGGAGGTGTCTTGACCCCCCTCCATCCCAAAAAATATTTTTTTTTACAATTTTAAAACTCAAATTTAAAATGGGATGGAGTCGAATTTCCCCCCTCCTACCTTAAGTGCCCCTAAAGGCTTCTAGGGGGCGTAGCCGCTACTATTACAAAAAGTAGTAATAACTCACTAATAATAATAGGTTTTATGTAAGATTCACATATGTTCTAGGCTATTCTATTTTTAAGTCAAAGCCTAGAGATGGTTTTATGCTATTTTCTTCCCCTTCCTCACCTTGGTGGAAGAATGAGACCCATGTTACTTGGGCAAGGCCACTTATATTAGTTTTAGTTTTGTTTCAAGAAAGAAGTCATAATTCCTCAGTTTTTAAAGCATCTGAGAAAATCCTATTAATATGGGAATCTTCGCAAAAACTGTAAATATTTACATTAACTAGTGTTGACATTTCGAATTATGGAGTAGCTTTGCTGAAAAAAAACGTTTCACTAAAGTCTTTTTTTCCTTGAATAGAGCTACTTAAATACAGTATGATATCAAATGAAGGTAATTGTTGAAACTGAACTACTATTCAGGTTATTTCATATTTATTGCCGATTGTTCTATTTTTATTATCTACATTAAAGAAGATACATTTCAAGAGTCTGCAGCCGCGCGGCAGCCACCTGTTTAGGTGCCAAATAAGCCGTATTTTCTGCAACTATAAAATCTGTGGGCTGCTGTCTAAACTTGTTAATACTTGTCCATATAATATATTTTAAGGCTACTAGTCAAAACGGGTTATAGTGGCTTATGCGCGGTTGCCGACCCCTACTATGTATTTTTCTTTCTTTGATCATTTTCCTAGATGATTGGAGCATAAATTAACAAGGTTAAAAATATTCATAAGCAGCACAGCAATGAAATCATTGAAATAAAGACGAACGTTTTTTCTATGATACAATGTAGCTTGATGTCTATCTGTCCTTCCGTCCATCTGTTCCTGAAGATCTCGGTAACCACTGAACCAATTTGATTCTTCTCTTCAGGAAATATATCTACTGGTCCTATAATGGTTTTAAGCTATTTTCTCGGGGGTTGGTACACCACCCCCCCCCCCCCAAAAAAAATCCTACTCAATTTTTTCTCATTAATTTGAAATTAGTGGTGTCAGCACCAGAGGTACTTCATTTATTTATATTTTTTTGTAAATTACCTCTTGGGGCAAAGTCCCTAGAGGTTAGGGACGGGGCTAGTAGTGTTATAAAGTAGTTTCGGAGAAAAGTAAGCAAACTATTTGTTTTTGAAATATGAATTGTTATCAATGCAGTGAAAAGTGTAAAATGGAGGGACATCTAGGGATTGAACTTCATTTTTATATATTTAAACTAGCGGCTACGCCCCTAGAGGCCTCTAGGGGCATTTGAGGAGGAGAGAGTCGAATTTAATAATTCAATTTCTTATTTTAGATTTTAAAAGAAAAAGTAAAAAAAAATTTACGTTTGACAGTTAGGGAGTTGAATCCATTTTTATAGAAGCAGAAATATAATCTATGATTATGGTTTGGACCCTCTAAAACTGTAATCTACCCTTCCACTATCCCCTCTCTTGGTGAAGATATCTTCAACGCCGATACGATTTTTGAAATATAAGATTCCACTTTTGTCTCTCTTGTTAAAGATATCTTCACCAAGAGAGGCAAAAGTGGAATCTTAAATTTCAAAAATCGTATCGGCGTTGAAGATATCTTCACCAAGAGAGGGGAAAGTGGAATCTTACATTTCAAAAATCGTATCGGCGTTGAAGATATCTTCACCAAGAGAGGGGAAAGTAGAATCTTACATTTCAAAAATCGTATCGGCGTTGAAGATATCTTCACCAAGAGAGGGGAAAGTGGAAAGGTAGATTACAGTTTTAGAGGGTCCAAACCATAATCATAGATTATATTTCTGCTTCTATAAAAATGGATTCAACTCCCTAACTGTTTGATGTTTGTTTTTCGTTGAACTCTCTTTCTAAAATTGAGAAATTAAAAAAAAATTTATTTCTCTAGGGAGGGTGGTGGTACCCTCCCCCAAAATAGTTATAAACCTTCCCGGGACATATGAGAATCTACCCTGTTAAGGAGAACCCGATCGGTTCAGCGGTTAGCGAGATCCTTCGGTACAAACAAACACACAGACAGACACACAAACATCCTGTTACTTTAGTATAAGGATAGCTATTATAACAATAAATTCTAAAAAAAGTCACGAAACCTTATCAAGTGTTTCATGTAACTAAAGAGGGGTGGCAAAAAAGGGGAGAAAAAGGGGAAGGGGATTGTGGGGAAATTTTCCTTTTTGAATTGTTTATCAGAATATCATTCCCTGATATTCTAATATCAATTTTGAATAATTCTAAATATTCTATGTATTTTTTACTAAGTATATTTGCGATAACTTTTATTTAATAGATTCTTCCAATTTTTAACATTTATAAAACAGCCTGCATTATTGCTTCAAGATCCATGTCAGATCTATATAGGAAATAAATGTCTATATATGAGCTCAAGTCTTCCAAGGAATAAATGTTTAAAACTCATAGTGCTCCAATAATCCATAATAAACTCTCATTGCCCAGAACGATAAGGCCCAATATTTTACTTTATTAAGAATAAATTCATCTTTTTTATTTTATGTTGCTATTTACATAATGTTGAAGTATTTAATTACTATTCTTAAAACAGAAAATTTAAATTCATAATATAGTAAATTTAAGAAAACTTAGTTTTAAAATTAATTGATTCTAGCGCCTCTTTTAATGTGTTCAGATTTACAAACAAAAATTAAAAACATTTTAACCCTTTCGTGATGGTTATATAAAAAAATATATATTGGAAAATAAATTCCATAATTCAAATTGCATTTTTGAAAGAATGAAAAAGGCATTATTATAAATACGTATCTGAAGATCAAATAAAGAAATCAAAAGAAAAATGGAAGAAAAAGCAAGTGTGAGAGAGAGGTTTTAATAAAAAAGAAAACGCTAAGGCAGAATGTTATTACGTTCATAGTATCAAAGGCTTTTATTACAAAATAAATAACTAAAATCAACCGGACAGAAATTCTAACGTAAGTAGTTGAACTTGAAGTAATCTTTATGTGCAAGTTAATATATTTTTATTTATTTTCTAATATTTCCCCTGTGAATATACAGTGAACCCCCGCCCCCCCCCCCCCCCAAAAAAAAGGGCATAGGAATTGTCAGGGAAATTTTAACAAAATCCATATTTCTAATTCTGAATAAAAAAATGCATACCTAACGGATGCGTACCTAGCATCCAGGGGCTTTTTAATTAAAGGAGCAGAAACAGGCTAGAAAAAATAGCTTAAAACCATCTAAAAATGAAATAGCCTTATGCCCTCATGGGACCTATTTGAAGCTTACCTAAAATTGAGAACCCAATCGCTTTAGTAGTTATTGAGATTTTAACCTTCAGACAAAAAAACTTTATATATTATTAGCGTTTGCCCCTTTATTATCTACGGACTAGAAAAAAAGCTTAAACCCATCCCAAGACTTAAATCTAAAAATTAAATAGCCTAAAACCATCACGGGACCGATGTTAAGTTTATTTAAAATAGAGAACCCAATCAGTTAAACTGTTTTTAACCTATTTTTAAAACGTATATAAAAAATATACTATGACACCAGTAAAATCAGACTGCAGAGCCTAAATTTGAATTAAGTCCCCAATAAACTTTTTTGGGGGGATTTAAATATTAATTTTTACTGTTGCCGTAGTCATTTTGATCAAAGCAAAAGGTCTTTTTTTTATTTGGGTAAAATTCGTAGCTTTTAGAGTGTTTTGCTTCATAAATATTGTATTCTGGTATAGAGTAAAATTAGGCCTTATGATTTTACTATAAAAATTCACTAAAAAGTTAAATCTTTACAATATACCAATGAATTAACATTAACATGTTTGTGTTCGTTCACCTATTTTAAACACATAAAAATTGGCTGTAAAGGGTTAAATTTGATGTCAACATGACAAGATGTCAACAAATGTTTATGCAATACAACAAAATTATTTTTGACACATATACAAATATGATATAAAATAAGATTATTCAAACTTATTTTTTTTAAATATTTTTAAAAATTATGTATCTTTTACGTGTATAGTTTTCATTCTTTTCATTTTAATTAAATAAAAATTATTTAACTACATTGTAAATAAGTCACTTTGTGAAAACACTCTTTTTTGAATTGTAAAAAACAGAAATGAAACAAGACTTGTAATTGGTTCAGACTTCAGAATAATACGTTTTATTTTAATGTTAAATTTCTTCTATATAAATTATTGTTTTAGAAAAAAATTATTTGCATCGAACAGAGTAGAGTTTTTATTATTGTATTGATATAATCTGAATCACATCAAATTGTTCTGTAAGAAACAATTTAACCCCAAACTAAAAAATGCTTTTGCTTCCATCAAAATGATCACAGCAACATATAAAATTGATTTTTAAATCCCCCAAAAAAAGTTTATTGGGGACTTAATTCAAATTTGGGCTCTGCAGTCTGATTCTACTGGTGTCATAGTATATTTTTGATATATGATAAAAAAATAGGTTAAAAACAGTTTAAGTAGATTAGATATTAAGAATGAGACATTGAAATCAAATTGACAATATATTTACAAATAAAAATATTTTTATTAGTTATTTATTGTTGTATGTTGTAAATCATACAAAACTTGAATAGAAGATAAGATAATAAAGTCTTCCCTGGAAATACTAAAAGCTATACTGACAGACCGACGGCATATAAAGGGTAAAAATACATTTTTAATTTAAAATTAAAGCCGTATATCTTTAATAGCAGATGAAGAATTATGTTTTACCCTCAAACGGACAAGGTGCTTCGCGTATAAAATATATTTAATAATAATTAAGCAAGTGAGGTTTAGGGTGCTTTCCCATATTGAGTACATATCAAGCATTGAAAATACACTTCCATATTTTATAAACTAGCGGCTTCGCCCCAAGAGGTTTAATCAAACAAATTTTTCGTATTTTAGATTTAAAAAATATTTTTTTTTAAATTTTTTTTTGGGGGGGGGGGGTAATTGACCCTACTATTTTAATTTTAGTTTAAAAAAAAATTTTTGGGGGGGGGCATTTTACATTTTTTGGGGAGTTGGGGGTGTTCCACCCCCCAAGAAAATAAATATAAACCTTCCCGGGACCTATGAAAAGCTACACTGTAAAGGAGAACCCGATTGGTTCAGCAGTTAGCGAGATCCTGCGCCACAGACAGACATCGTTCTACTTTGTAATATAGATAAATTGTAAATTAGAAGGGATAGTTTTTTCCCATAAGCCTAATTCTTGCAAGGGGCCCTAACCCACCGAGGTTTACACTTGATGTGCCTTTACTCTTGATAGGATTAATTATAAGAATTTCTAAGAAATTTTAAAGCTTAACAAGGATGACATTATTTATAAGTCCTTAGTAAAACTAAAAAACATGGAAAGGTTTACAATAGATTTATACAATATCTTTGATAGTAGATGCATATCAAAGCTTTCCAACAGACGGACGGACAAAGTAAGTTATATACTGGATGTTCATCAGTATGGGGATGTTTTCTTAATTCCAGCCATTTATCTTTAATAACTGAAGAGAAATTCACGTTTACCCCTTTACGGTTTCTTACTGACAGACAGACATTTCAATTAGAGTACAAAGAAACATATGATAACATCCATAAACTTTGGAAGTTAATAAAAATCTAATAAGATAGACAATGTGGTTAAAACATTAGATTTCAATAGAAATATATACAGTAAACTTTAAACATACATCTCTAAAACCATAAAATCTAATTACTAAAACTTTAGCATAATGGACGGACTGACTGACAAAGATAATTGAATATATGATGCTTTTTAGTCAGCGAAATCCTCACAGACAAATTTGCTTTCTATTTTTATTTTAGAGTAAATCATAATTCTGAGTGTGTACCAGACAGACATATAAAGTTCATGTAAGATTTTCTGCTAAAATATTTTTTAGTAGAGAAGCTACTCTATAATTTGAAATGTCCCTCTGTTTTTTTCTAATAACTCGGACCCTAAGGCGGCCTAAGGCCGCTTCGTGACTAGTAATTAAATATAAGGCTTTGTAAATTGTGTGATTAGTTAGTCTGTTATTCTAATTATCAAACTTTTAGTGATCATAAAACACTTGCCAATCATCCATTTGACAACTTTAAAAGGCTTTCGCCTCATATTCTTGTTTGAATACGAAGAATTTATTTGACGAAGCCCAATCTGTACCACTTTTGCACCACTTTTAATTCCTGTGACGTCATAAAATGAGGGAGATGAGAGGAGAAGTGGGAAAGAAAACCCCTAAAAAGAGATGGAGAATATGACGTCAAAAGTGGTACAGATTGGGCATCGTCAATTATTTCTTTAAGTCTTAAGTTACAGCCAGAAGAGAGAATTAAATTCATAATTTATCTTATAGTTTTCACAGACACAATTAAATTAATCATCAATAAATAAATGTGAAAATATTTATAATCATATACCTACACATGCGAGAAAAATATAAAATAAATTTCTTACCTATATAGTACCAGGATATGAAACTATATTTCAAGCCATTATGCTGAGAAGGATATTGAAATTTAAACTACACACACCAATGCTTTATGATTCATTTCAAAAGGAATATCATATGCTCATAGAATATTAGAGAGAAAGATTATTTTAAAAATAAGTTATCATGACGATGGAGTAAAAGGTTATTTATATAAAAAATGTATCATTATTATGTCAAGAATAAGCATGTAAGGCTATTTTTATCATGTCATAATTCATTTCGACATAAATATTGTCAAAAATTTCGTTATATCTACAGTATGCCGATAGTTTGGACAGGGATACTTCTGAAATTATTAGAACCAATGTAAGATATCATTTTATTTTATAAAAACGATAGACGTTGATATTATGACAAAAGAAAAATTGTCGATAATTTAGGTTGCTATTTATCCTGTCATTTTTTGGTCAGTTTGCTTATTCAGTAGGTTGGAGGGGATGAGGTAAAGGGGGCGGAAGGAGCGGGTAGTTGTTTTAGACCGCTACAAGTTTTGCTTTATTAGAGAATATGATAATCTGATGTTAGATCAAAGTAATAATACATTTTAAAAAGGTACCTGACTATTTATCTCTAGTTGATAATAATCTATGGGAACAAAAAGAACTAGGATGAAAGTGAGAAGGATCAGTTTACATGTCTTACAAATCAATACAACACGTACAATTTTTTGCAAAGAAGGAAACCTTAAAAAGTACATTTTACTTCAGAATTTTGCAACATTATAATTTTTTTGCTTTGATTGGAGGTGTAGAAGATTAAAAAGCACCATGACAAAATTGAGGTTGTGTAATATATTTTTTAAACCAAGCAATAAGTTAGTGTTGATTAGGGAGCCATGATCCAAAGCTCTTGATTTTTAACATTTTTAACACCGAATTTGGGTTTTTCATAATTTTTTATTTTTTTATATTTATAAAATATATTTATTTATTGAAAAAAATATCTTATTTAAATGTATAAGAAGGCATTTAAAATATAAATATTTAAAAAAATAATATTTAGATACAAAAAATCAATAATAATATTTGCAAATCACTATGGCATAACCTATTTTTTTTTATAAAACAGTGATTTAGAATTCTAGCCTTTTGTTCAGAAAGATCTCTACACACCTAAAAGATAAAAGACACCTAAAATAAAAGTAGCTTATTGTCCTGTTATGAATAGAGTGGAATATAAACCTAAAAATACATCTTTAAAAAATAGTTAATTGTCCCTTTATGTATAGGGGGTGCCAACACCTTCCTTGAAATTAAAATTGGCAAGGCTTACTTTATAACTATCCCTAAGCTAATGGTTCCAACCCCTGGCGAATCGTTGTGTACGCCACTGCTTTCAACCTAAAAAAACCTGCTACTTCAATAAATTAATAGAAAATAATTTATTTTACAATTCAATATCTTTATTACACTGTCATAGCTGCTTAACATTTTAAGGTCATTATTTAGCAATGAAATTATTTATCCATATTCATTTACCTGGGTAGTTTTTGAAGCAAGTTAACCAAAGTTTCTGAATCCTCACTTGTGCTCGAGAATTGTCATTACTATTTAATATAAACCTGAAAAATAATATTGCAAGGTCAATAACTATCTCATATCTCATATCAGGCGAGCAGGGACATTGAAATGAAAATTACTCTGATTACCATAGTTTTAAAAACATGTTATCTTATACATTAACTTTAAAACTTTGGGGTTCACTATTTAAAATTTTTTATTGATTAGTTCCAAACCATCAGAGTCAAAACTTTTCAACAAATAATAACAGTTCCAAAAAGGGGTTATTTTGTTTATAATTCATTACTCGGCAAAAGTGATATCCAGTAAATGTTTTTTTTCCCACAGGCTCAACTGAAACACAGAAGTTGTTAAAAATGTAAACCTGTTTAAAAGAGTGAACAATCTCTGTAGACTTTTAGACTTTGCAAATGGCGATGATTTCGGCTGAACCAAAAGTGCCATCAAACCTTAAAAATAAAGAAAAATCATTTTCTAAGTTATATCCCCTTGGTGTCATCACGACAGGACAAAATGTAAGACAATAGCAATAAAGTTTATTATTATTGGGAGTTGTAAATTACTTTTCTGTAAAAATGTAAGCATTTTAAATTAATTGACAATACCTGCAATTCCAACTGCATTAGAATACTTACACAGCAAATTAAAAGATTAAGAGTAAACATAAATTTATTTTTTTCCTTTCAAATATTACCTACCTATTTGTGTTTTGATAGCCATCTTTTTCTTTTTTGTTTCTTCAACTGTTCCTTCCCGGCTGTAGGGCCTCACAACGGAAACTGGCTTTTTACCCTGAAAAGAAAAAGTGTTATTTAAATTCTAACCGAAGGCCTAGTGTATTTCTACTATTTAAGTACTATATGGTGAATTTACCTTTTCTTTAACTCTCTTTTTCTTTTCTTTGTTCATAACTTCATTAAACAATCCATCAATGTCAATGTTATCTTTTTCTTTTTCCTTAAAAATTATATTCTTAAGGATATTATTTTATATAAATAATAGTTATTTCTCGCATCGTATTATAAACGGCTTTCCACGGATATAAAATGTACAATTATAAGATTAAAACTAGCTTCTTTAGCCCCGAGGTGCCGAAGGCACCGGCTAAAAAAACTGATTTTAATATTATGATTGTACATTTTTATATTCGTAGAAAGCTGGATATACTACGATGCTAGACATAGTTTTTTCGTATGGATGAGAACCGGTTCCTATCCACCGGATTCGAATGAATACGAGAATAGTTATTTATTTCATCGTATTATAAACGGCTTTCCGCGGATATAGAATGTAAAGTTATAAGATTAATACCAGTTTTTTTAGCCCCGAGATGCCATAGGCATTGATAGTACTAACATTCATTAACTCATCAATTTCTTTGTAATCTGTAGGAACTTTATTGACTGTTGGGTAATTAGATATTTGTTTTTGCATTTGAAGATAATCATAGACAAACCTAGAATAATTTTAAAAATTGGTTAGAATTTAATTAAAAGGTCATGAAAATGAAGAAGTTCGTCCCTGAATTTTAAAATCAAAGCAAGGGGTTAGGGGGGGGGGGTAATTAATATTATCTAATCCCCCTTTAGCAGAATTCTGATACTTATCTGTGGGTGGGTGGGATATGATTGTAGAATAACAAACGAGCATTCAAAAGATTCACATATGTAGAGCAGTTTTTTTTTAAATAATAAACCCGTGCCCTTCATCATCTATAATACAAAGTAGAACGATGTCTGTCTGTTTGTCTGTTTGTTTGTAGCGAAGGATCTCGCTAACCGCTGAACAGATTGGGTTCTCCTTTACAGGGTAGCTTCTCATAGGTCTCGGGAAGGTTTATAACTATTTTCACTGTGGTAAAATATATAGCGGCCTCTCATTGGTTAATTGTTAATGTTTTCTGACGTCATAGTTCGACACTTTTACTGTTTTCATTCTCCCCCCCCCCATTTTTTTAAAAAAAAATTTCCTTTAAATCTAAAATACGAAAAATTGGTTTGATCAAACCTCTAGGGGCAAAGCCCCTAGAGGCTAGGGGCGAAGCCGCTAGTTCTGATTATATAGAGCTCCAACACTTTCTGGAATTTCTTGAACTGATGAAATTTCTTCAACATAAAATTCTGAATTTTTTCTTTGTCTGATGGTTTAGGTTCATTTGTGTTTACTTGGTGCTCATTTAAATTTGTAGTATTGTCATTATAATATATTAGATGCATCAAATGACTATCCTTTACCTAAAAATGATATGTTTTCTCCCAATTCTAATAAAACGTGCCAAGTTTCAGATTAAGAAGAGAATATCAACCAAGTTGAAGCCAATCTCCAACTCATATGACAAAGCATAAACTTAACTACCAAACTGAATAAGTTAAACGCAATCTTGTCAAAGTTTACAACATTTAGCTGGTTAGACTAAATTGATTCAAGTGATAGATGTGATAAACAATTCAACTTTGCCAAAGAAAAGTAGTTCAATTCAATACTTTAAACTTAAACTAAAATTATGTTATGAAGTACTTATAAGCTATAATTTGCAAGAATATTAAATAAAGCTAGATTTTCCAAGAATAAATAAAATAAAGATTTAGCCAATGCTTAATTAAACTCTAGCAAGCTACCAGATGTATTTTGCTTTTCTTATAACAATAGAAAATCAGAGTAAACTGCATAGTCGTCTTATACAAGTACAACTTGATGCGCTACCGTACCCTTACTCCAAGAATCTAAGCTATTAAGCTACAGAGCTGTACTAATCAGTGTCCCAAAATCTAATTTAGCATGTATTATACAACTTAATATTTCTTATCAAGCATCCTTAAAGAGAGGTACAACTATAGAGGTTCCCATGTTCCGGTGTGCTCTAGGGCCTCTAGAGTGTCAACCGGTGCGAGTGTCCCCCTAGGGCCGCGACCAATGGCCACAAATATACTAGCATTCTCTAGGGCCTCTAGAGTGTCATCTAGCTGCAATTGCTTGTACACAAGGTTCTCAATTGCATTTGTGTCGTGCGTTTCAGTCCCTAAAGCTCCAAACGCCTACAGATAGCTGTCCTTTAATCTCTAGTAATTCTACAAGACTTAAAATATTTGTATCTACTATATATGTAATTGCTAACCACGTTGATTCCTAACCCTCAACTAAGAATGATTCTATTTTTGCACTTGAATAATTCCTAATCAAGTTGGAGGAAAGAACTCCACTCTTTACTAACGTTTTCCAAAGGTACTAGGGCTTTCTAACAAGCTTTGATATTAGCAACTACTTTGAATTTCTAAATAAAAGAAATCATCAAAGTATTTTTGAAGTTACTTTATATTTAGACAATATAGTAGCAAAGGTCCTTTAATAAGTTGTACATGTAGACTATCATAACCTAATGAATATCAACTATATACATAATCACTAATCACGCTATTCCCTCCGCAGGAATAACTCCGCTCTTTACTAATCGCTTCCAAAGGTACTAGGACTTTCTAACAAGCTTTAAATTAGTAATTATTTTGCTTTCTAAGAAAAAGTCTATTAGATAAAGAATATTTAAATAATAAACATTTACCAAGATAATATAGAGGCAAAGGTCCTTTAGTAAGTTATGATATGCTTATAAGTTAAGTTTTTAAATTAGTTTTACTTTTACTCTTAAACTGCTTAAGTAATGGCAAAATTAATACAAAGACCTAAGTGTTGTAAACACTTCCACGCGAAGATCTCCTATTATTTATTAACTTTTGTGCAATAAAGAACTGTTGTCTCACAACTTCAAGTTCAAATTATTCAATATATACCAAAGTGAAAAATGTACTAAGTGTTTATTGTTTATACTTTATTGTTGATTAAATGTGAGTATCATAGTTTAGTATTGTATTCTAACATAAGTATAATAATGTTTTTTAAGTTATTTTCAATTATTTTATATAAGGTTAAATATGTTTTATGACAGTTAAAACATATCTTTGGATTTGCAAAGTGTAAACCATAAGTTCTTAATAAGAAAGTAAACTTTAAACTTATAATATTTGATTCTTTAAGATTTTCTTTACACTTGACATGTAATTGTTTGTTATCCAAATACTTTGAAAAATAATCATCAAACTTCATTATGTTTTGTAAATTTACAAGTCCAAAGATATAATAGTTAAACTTAGATAAATTTGCTAAAGATAATTTTTTTTAAGCAGCATAAGTATCTGATTTTTCAGAACTTAGACTATTTCTCTAGTTTTGAGCTTCATTTGATTTTTACAAGTCCCAACAGGGAACTTGTAAAATTTCTATAAATCTCAATAAGAGTAAAACAGAAATTAAGATAAATGAAAAATTGATACACATAAAAATAAACACCATTCTTATCAAAACTAACAGAATGGTTAGGAAAAGAGATAGTATACAGATAAACACATTAGATAGGTTAAACATTAAGAGATACAGAGGTTAAATAAAAGATTACGAGTGAATGAGTGTGCAAGGCTCATTGAGAACCAAATACTTTGCTGCTCTATTTATACTGAGATCTTAGAATGTTCTAGAATTTAGTTAATGGCATAATCTGATGCAATCCTAGTTTTTTGTGCAATAAAAAGTATAACAAAAACTTCTACATCAGTTTTTGTCATATAATAAAGAAGATTCTGGAAACTTACACATGATGCAATATTAGCTGTTTATGTCATAATAAAACTTCTACATCAGTTTTTGTCATATAATAAAGAAGATTCTGGAAACTTACACATGATGCAATATTAGCTTTTTATGTATGACAAAAACTTATTCATTGGTTTTTGCTTGTATAATTAAAGTGTTTCTAAGAACATTCTAGTATCTATATACAATTACATAATACAAAATAATGATGAAATTATTGAATCACAGTAAATAACTATACTCTTGTTTCCTACAAAAAGTCTAGAATATTCTAGATATAAAACACAATTATATAACTTTGAATTGTTGTGCAATCCTAGTTTTTGCTCTTGTAAAATTGTAGCAAAAACTGCACTTTCTGTGGGAAACTCAAAATATACTAATACTTGGTTTTTTTTATGTATTTTAAAACTACAATTCTTTTTATGTTTTTTTTTATTTTTAGAACTTTTTTTATTTAATTTACTGGACATTAGTCAAATTGATTTTTTGTGTATTTTTTAATAAAAAGTAAATCATCCTTCCCTCTCTGCATAAAAAACAAAAAAAAAATTTTCAATTGACGAGGGTGAAATCATTTTGTCTATGTTTCAAAACAAGGGTAAAAATTAGAGCAGGAGTCAGTCTCAGGATACTTCCACTTGGAAGAGAGACAAAAAGTAAGTTGAATCCTGAGTCACTGAACAAATTTCTGATATTAACCAGAGATAAATCCAGAAACCTATCAACGTTCATTTTTCCCTCCCCTGAGAATTTAGCTCTAATCTTTGAGCGAATCTCGTCTCTTGTATGGGGCATCCAAAAAATGTCCTCAGGGAAATACCCATACAATTTGAGACACTGGGCACTCATGTACCCAGAGTCCACGAGATATAACTCTTCCCCTTGACTAAGAAGCACATTCAAGTCTCTAGGATTGTCCACTGGTACAATCCCATAGACCTTATCCACGAAGGTACATGAGTCAAGAATTTCCTGATCTTGTGCTCCAAGGCAAATATATTGGGAGCTGGGTATTGTTGTAGGACAACCATACACTTGGATCGGGTTTGTCTTAGTCTCATACAACTTCTGGTAATAACTGCTTCTATAGTGCTGTCTAATTATTAATTGATTACTTTCAAAATCTTTAGCATTAAAGAAACAATAGTGGGGTGGGGGTGGTTGAGCAAAGAGATGGATATACTTCTTAGTCATGCTTTGTAATGCTGGCCTAAAACCCCCGCTACTTATGCTTGCCTGTTGAACTCTATGGATTCCCCAAGTTTCCCTAAACCTACTGAGAAGATTGAGTTCAACATTATTTTCGTCAATTCTGAGCATGCAAGGAAGTATAGCTGCTCTTTTTTCAACTGCCCCTGTGAGTACAGCAATTTTATCGTAGTAGAGATTGTGTTTGAACAATGTTTCACTATCTATGTCTGTCAACTTATAATTGAACTTTTGTGTACAAGCTAAATAGGGAGTTAGAGAATAACTTGCTTTAAAAATCAATGATGTGTTTGTAATTTCTGACAGTGTTGATTTCTCAGAAAAGGGGAGTGAGAAGTAAAAAGGTGAGTAAAGAGCCCGCCTATTCTGAATCTTTCTTTCAAGAAGATTTTTCTCAGCTGGGGTGGAAAAAGACGTATTATAATTATCGCTGATGAGGACAGGGAAGGTTTTTCTAATCAATCTTGGACTATCAAACTCCTCTAAAATTTCGAAGTCGTCGAAATCTTCAGCTACCTCATACGAATTTTCACTAACCTCCTTGTTCTCTGACTCTCCCTGACCATTCTCCTTGTTGACAACATGATGACCGTTTGTTGTTGCAGGTGTACAGACCTCCATGTCTTCAGTCACATCTGAGGCTTCAACAACTGCTCCATCCTCTGCATTCTCACCAACCTCATCAGCTTCTTTGCTTTCAGTAGGGTCACCCTTATCCTCAGCAACCACTTTAGAATCTGATGTCTGTCTTCTCCGTTGCCAACGTCCACAACTTCGCCTCCATCATCAAGAATGGTCTCATCTCCGTCCACCACGATGATTACTTCAGGTTCCGGTCTCTCAATTATCTCTATGTCTACCTCCACCTCCTCCTCTCTCCGGGTCTTGGAGGCAGATTCTGAGGAACTTTCTGAGCCTGAAATTCGAAAAAATTTTAGGACCCAAGAAATGGTTTCAACTCCTTTTAAAGAAGTGAAATTGGATCCTCTAACCACTTATCTACCAAAAGTTCCTACCACTAAACTACCTTCTCCTAAACTCAGTGGTAAAGTTACAAAAAAGCGAAAACTTAAATCTGGTCCTCAAACCCAGGTTGGAAACTTTACTACAAAAACTTATAGTTTACCAAATATTCCCAGTTTTACCCCAAAACCGAGTCCTGCCTATAACAAATCTATCCACCGTGATTATGGATTGGCTGCCAAGAATTCCTATCAGTCAATTTATGAAATAATCAGCAGGTAAATTTTAAAAGAAAAAAATTGTTTTACCTATCATTTTTAATAAAATGTATTTTTTTTATAGCCCAGGTTATTTCTCCATTTTGGTTATTGGTGGTACAATTCTAGTGGCCCTATTTCTTATCCTAATATTACTTGCTTTGCTTGCATTGGGTAAGATTTTATTTTATGCTATTTTATGAAATTAATTTGCAGACTTTTTTATTGGGTGCGAACGATTTTATAGTCTGTTAGTCTATATAGATTATATATATTTATGATACTATTATCAAAAAGATCAAATTTCAATTTTTAAAATGGCCAATATTGATCGCGTGTGTCCAAAAAAAATTGTAAGAATAAGATGGAAAAAATAAAATTAAACCAATAGATATTATTTTTAGACTTTAATTTGGTTTATTTTGCTTTTGTTATATTTTCTTTTACTTTAATTAAATTTCCTTATTCATAATGTCGTCTTCGTGTATAGGTTTCGCAATTTTCATTTTTCAAACTTCATAATTATCAGCGGCATTCTTAATTTCTATTGCGTATTTACTAGAACGGTTAAATTTAAAAGAAAACTTATTATTTTTGTTGTTAATTGATTTTTTATTCGTAGGTCAAAAGTGTACTAAAAAGATTAAACGGCGTTCCCAGCAGAGTCAAACGGCTAACTCAAGAGTTCATCGTGCTACCCAGAAAAACCTTGATCCTACCAAATATTTTAATACTACTAATTTTGGCCCCAATTTGTCTACTATCCCTCCTGACTCTGTTGTGAATAATCTGCAGAAATCTTTTTCAGTTTAATGTTTACTTAGTGTTTCCTATTGTTCTTGAGATAAACTAAATTCATACTTTCTATTACAGTTTAGAATTTTCATTTCTTGTGTAACTGAAAAGTACCAACTGCTAATAAGTTTTTTTTTACAGTAGTGTCAACATAACATTTAAGCCATGCAAGAACTATAAAAAATTGCCAACCTATGTTTTAACAAGGCGAATCCCCCTATTATACAGTTGTATATTATCCCAAAAAAAATGTTCTTTAAACACTATTATCTCTCTACTAATATTATCAATGCTTAAACTAATAAACACAAACATCAGTATGGATTATGCTTACCTATATATCTTTACTAATAATGTCAATAGATAAATTAATACCTATAATTATTGAGTTTAGATTTACTTACCTATTACTGTAAAAATTTATGATTTCAGATTTTTTTTACAACAATGAGTATCCCGGATGGAAGTTCCCAGATTATCTTAAATAAGATTAAAACAATTCTCAATTCCCTTCTGCAAGAAGAACGCGATGAGGCTACGACCGATAAGTTATTTCTTGGTGCTGTTGCCCTTGGACTTTTGGCTCTCGGGTAAGTTTATTATTTTATTCTCCCCCTCTATTTCATTACTAGAACCAAATCTCCTTTCTCCTCTTTCCTCTCTTAAATATTTTAATTCTGACATTTGCTTATTTGCATTCTCAGCCCCAAAACTGCGTATGGTTAATATTTTTGGATAGCAGCTTTTTAGAAATATCATTTGACCTATTTTTTTCACCCTTTTGGATGACATATGTTTTCCCTGATAAGTTATGAAGTATGAAATAAACATTACCCAAATAATCAGGATCTATGATCCCACCAGTGCATATTATATTTTTTAAACTTAAACTTGATCTATCCCTAAGCATAGTAAAATGACTTTCGGGTGCTTTAATTTGGAAACGCAAATCTATCTTGACGCAATTTCTTGGTAAAATCTTTATGAGTCCAGGACTATAAAAGTCCAGGCCTACAGATAGCTTTGTAGCCCGGGTAGGCTTTTTGATACTAGCATCCGAAGTAATTACAGCTGTCATTTTTTTTAGAACGGCGGCGGTATTGAGGTTATGTTTTAAGAAGAGAAGACAAAATATTTCCCAACCAGGTAAAGTTTTTTTTTATCTCCTTTCTAATATGTTAATGACAATTATAAAAAATATGAGTATAGTAGTATAGATTATAATTAGATTTTTATTTAGTTTATGGTATTGACAGCTGTTTTAAAACCCAATATTCGCTATAAGTGATGTTACAGGGATGTAAATATTCTTTAATAATCATTTAATATAGTTTAGTTAATAGTCTTTTTATATTTTAGATCCCGAACGAGTTGAGAGCCAAGAACTAGAGTTGCGTCACCATCACCAACAACCCCCTCGGACAAATCAGGCGATTGAAATGATGCCCCAACCCCCTGAGATAAATCTAGAGGTATATTAAATAAGGCTTTTATATCTTCTGAAAGAAATTATTATTTTTACTTTTATAAAAGTCATTCTAAACTTAAATAAACTTTGATATACAGTAGGCTATTTTTATTTGATTGCATAGAATCCCTGCTAATTATTTATAGGTGTATTAAACTAATTATTAGCTACCTAATTCATTAAGTTTTACTTCGCTTCTGTAACTTCAATATACTAAAATTTTATACTAGGTTTTTGGTAATTAAGTTTCTTAAATTCAAATGATTTAATTTACTTCCTTCTAATTTACTTTAAACTACTCAAATCTTAAATACCCTTTCTATAATATATACTGACTTTTTTTTCTGATCATATATACTTTCAGATATTAAAACATAAATTCCTACCTAATAAAAATTTTTATTTATAGGCTCGTCTATCTGCGGAACTGGGACAGTCAAGAAACCCTTTCTTGCTGCCCGTGAATAGAGTAAGAAAAGTTTTCCTTATAAAACAAATCTTAACTACAGTACCTAGCTTACTATATGTGTAATTACAAATTTTATCAAAGTTTTACAGTATTTTAAAATTAAACTTTTCACCTATTATTTTCTAACAAATTATTTGGTAAAGCTAGTATTGTTTTTAAGTTTTTAAAGTTTTTCATTAAAGTTTTAACTACGCTAAGAAGCATTGCCCTTTGTACTTGCTTAGCTAAACGCATATTAACTTCAATGTATTCAAAAAATGTTGATGACTTATTTAAATCATCAACTTGCTTATTCTTTCTAATGCAATATTTACTTTTTTCCTTATTCTTTAAGTTACTAATTTTCTGCATTAATCTTAATCGGGTTTGTTGAATAAGCCATAATAAAATTTCTTCCATGAGTCGTAAATCTATGTTGGAAGTCCTAACTATAATTTCATCCCTTCCCCTTAAATTAAAGGAGTTATTTCTAACTATAAGTTTATAGTTCTTTAGTTTGCACATCTTAAAGTTTTTTTTTTACTGAAAAATTATTTCCTTATTACAATAAATGAATGCTAATCAATTTTAATTTTGTTTCAGATGGTTCCAAACCCCAATATACACAACTGGTAAAAAAACTCTGCTTTTGGACCCACCTTTTCGGACTTTCAACTTTCGGACTCAATCTTTTCGGACTTTCAACTTTTGGACTCAATCTGTGATAAAAATTGTGATATACAAATTCAAAATTCTTTAAATTTCAATATTCATAACTGATAAAAAAAACTCTGCTTTCGGACTTTTTTTTATTCGGTCTTTCAACTTTTGGACTTATTCTGTGATAAAAATTGTGATAAAAATATACAAATTCAAAATTCTCTAAATTTCACCACCAAAAATCTCATAAAATTAGTGAAAAAAAAATTTCTTAAATCAAAAGAAATTCTTCATAAATTGTAACTACTCTAAATTTCACCACCAAAAATCTCATAAAATTAGTGAAAAAAAAAGTTTTTTAAATCAAAAGAAATTCTTCATAAATTGTAACTAAACATTTCGGTTTAAAGTTTCTGGCTTAAGTGATAAATATTATTTTTTTTAACTACCTCAATAATTCAAACATAATAAACTACCTCGTGTCTTTTCGTGATATTAAGTAAACCAAGATCTCAAAGTTTAAATACCTATTATTCTATTTTCTTATATAATTTGGCATGTATAATAAAGATTTCAAAATTTCAAAATTCCTCCATCAAATTCTTATAAAAACAGTGATAAAATTATAAACTAATTCAATTACTATGTAATTTATGAATAATGTTTTGTTTTAAAGTTTTTGGCCTAAATAATAACTATATTTTTTTTATTAACTACCTCAGAAAATTCAATTTTGATAAACTACCTTATATATTCTTTACTCAAATTTATACTTTAAAATTGTACATAACTTTTTTTTTTAACTAAATCTTTCAAAAATTGTAAATAATATTCAAACTTAACTTAAGTACAGTGTTGTTTTTAAAACGTGATTCTTCTTTACAAATATTTGACCTCCTCAGTGGTAAAAACTTATTATTTTTTTTAACGCAAACTTATAACTAAATGTTTCGGTTCAATCTTTCGATATAAATTTTAAGTTCCTTTTAAATTTAAAATTCCAATCATACAAATAATGTTAATTATGTAATAATCTTTTAATATACATCTTGTTTATAGGAAAAGTCTTAGTCTAGATAATTAAAGAATTAAGTTAAGCCTGCTAATTGGATAAATATGTTTATAAAATCTTGCTTCTTGATAAAATTTTCCCGCTATAATTATTCAAAATCTTTTTTTCTGTACTTCAATTCTATTTTAATTACCCTTTTATATCCTAATATATCTTAACCTAATCTTAATCTAACAAACTCAATATATAAAGTCTTATTTCAATAAACTTAATTAAACTTTCTTTTGGGAAGGCATTTAAGTTCAAACTAATATTTCTCTTACACTAGAATTTAGTTTTTAAAGTATTGTCCTCTCTCTTCCTTGTAGCATTTGTTAAGATCTTTACAACCTAGGTGTATTCAATCTTAAGTAGGTATAGATATTCTACTACGGCTAATCAATTTAATGATTATTATATAGTTGATTTTCATTTTCGAGATATGTGAACAATTTTATTTAACTAAAGGTCTTTACATCCTGGTGTATTTAACCTATAGATAAATGTCATTCTTTTTGTTAGGTATTCTTTTTGCCATTTTTAGAGGGAATATACTTGGGTTCCAAAATTGTACTGCTTAAAGAAACACTAGAATTTATACTTTCATTGCCTCAACATATAAGAGTTTAATTAAGATGCTTAAAGGTCCTCTATATATATCTATTTATTTAAAATCTTACTTTAATAATTACTTAGAAAAAATTCTTTTTATGTTTTCAACTAAAACTCAACAGTTATTATATTTGGAAAGAAAAACTGGCTTTGTTAAATTTAAATGAAATAAACTTTCCTATATTGCTCTTTAATTTGTTTAAGATCATAGAGAATATTACATTAAAATATTTTTCTAATTTTACCTAGGAATCTACAATTTTAAACGTAAATCTAAGGTCTTTTAATTAGGAGAAAAAATTAAAGGAATTTTAATAATATTTCAAAAAAAATTTCATTATGCAAAATTATGACAAAACTTAAGGCAATAGTTCTACAATTTTGTGTTACATATATCTAGTTCTAGACTCCTTCCTAAAACATAAGATTCTATCTAATGTAAGCTATATACTCTATCTTATAAAATTTATTGAAAATTTAGTTGATATTATAAAATAAAGCCTACCAAAAATTCTCTTCATTCTTTAATCACTTAAAGTTTTATGTTTCACCGACAAAAGTTTGTTGTAGACATAACTGCTTAAATAATTTTTCCGCCTTGTATATTAAAACCAAAATATGATTGAAACAAAGAAAAGTTTTTATTTGTAGTCTCTCTTTAATCGAGCTGGGTCTTTAAAATTCTATTACAATGTTGAAAACACATATGATATTAGTTTTAAAGTTACTCAATATTTCTGAAAGAAAACTTTTAAACGAAAATCCGAAAACGCTGATTACTAGTTAATAATAACAGTTGTTTCCATGTATAGGGATGAGATACACTTTACTTTGAATATTTTAAATGCATTGGAATGAGATACACTTTACTTTGGATATTTTAAATACATAAGGATGAGATATTTTCACCTTGTTAGATTACCTATTTTAAATCAACTGGTTTTTTTTTAATTATATTTTATATTTCAGAATAGATAATTTGCTTTTTAGGTTATCGACTGGAAGAAGAATTCTACTGGAAGGAGAATAACAAATGGTTAAAACATTGTTTTAACTAAAAGTTGTCAACCCCCCCCCAAAAAAATATTGTAAAATTTACTTTTAAAACTGATACTTAGAACTACTGTTCAACTATAACATTGCTTAAATTTTAACGTCTACTTCTAGATCTCAAAGGTATTGTTTCCAATCTGTTTATTATAAGTTTTTTAGAGCTATTTCGAGGCTTGTAATGTGCTTTAATTTTTTCATATAATTCCTTGGATCCAACTCCCAAAAACGCTATTGTGGTAAACACAAAAATATTAATGAATATCTGATAATATGAATTTTTGAAGTAGTTACTTATATGTTTAATAATTGTAGCTTGTTCCAGATTACTTCTGGTATTATTAACTTTTAATTCCAATAGATGTCTTTGATCAGATGTTAACGAGGAAGAAATTACTTTAAAATTAGATTGTCTTTCTATTACCACATCTCCTTTGTGAGGTAGATTAAATTCCAATTTCCCATTAAACATAATATGTACCGGGTAATTTGAACTATTTAAATCCTTTTGAAGCCCTAACACAAATGCTTTACCTATTGTATCATCATGTTTAAAAAGTAAAATTTCCTCGTTTGTAATTTGAAATAATTTTGTATTGCTAATAAAAGGACAATATTGAATAATAAGGTCAAATTTCTTATCATTTATGATTTTTAAACAAAAAGTTATAGCTTCATTTAGTCCTAATTGTTTTTCATCCTCAGTGATAAATTTAGCAATCTTTTGGTTTTCTGTATTGTAGTAATAATAAGCATCCAAAGAAATTCCCGCGTATGGTATCGCAATCAAAGAATTATATTTAATTTTGTTTGATAAAATATTTAATTCTAAATAGAATGTTGGTTTACTATCAACCAGACCTGATCCTATAAAATTGATATTTACTAAGTCAGAGTGTTTATTTTCAGGAGTCAATTTTCTTCTAAGATCATTTGTTACAACCCCTTGGAAACAATATTTGAAAGTTACAATCCAATTTTCCAGAAAACTTATTAAAATTCTTGCAGGAATATAGAGATTATTAAAAGTAAGATCTACCCCTCTAATAAAAGTATTATCTTTTCTCATTGCTTCAGTTATGGAAGGTATAGGTTGAAAAGCTTCCTTTAAATATTTTTGATGCATTTTAAAATTATCCAAATGAAAAGATTGTTTATTTTCATCTATTATATAATTTACTTCGAAATCTGAGTTAATTTGTTGATCTAGAGCTGTCATATGCGAAATTATTATATCAATTTCTTTTGGTAATTGGTCATATCTATTTGTAAGTACAAGAAATTTATTCAGACTAATAGCTATATTTGAACCTTTTGCTTCAATTTCAGCATTATCAGTATTTAGTTCAGTTTTTAAATCATTAAAAGATGTTCGGAAGAGTGTGTTTACATCCTTCATATTTTGGTTGTAGTCAAAAATAATCTTTACCACCGATTTAGTTGAGTCTAGGTATTTATCTCGGTTATTTTTTTCATTCTATCACATCATTTTTTTCATTCTATCACATCTTCCGAACATGAAAAAGTTATAAAAGTAGCTAAAAATACAAGATTCTGAATGATTGAGTTTTTAAAATTTATTTTGAGTCAAAAATATTAGTTGCTATTATGTTGCTCGTATGGTTAAAATAATTATATTTAAAGCATGACGCAATCTTAAAGGAAGTTTAAAACAAGAAATTGACACTTGTCATTTCCATTTCTGGTTTGTGTCTACTAGAGATATCACAAATAGAATGAGCAACAAAAATTTTAATTTTATCCTATTTTACTTTAATAGAACTAAATATTTTAAATATCATACAATGTACTTTTATTTACTTACTGCCTAAATTAAAACCTTTATTATTACTTAAAATTATAAAACTAAAATTTTGGACAGAAATTTAATTAAATTAGACTTAAGAGTAATGAACCTACTCTATACTTTTGCTCGTCTGTTTGTATGTCAAATGTTATTTGTTTTGGTGTTTCTTCAGTCTTTACAGAAGAAAGTAAATTTTGAATTAATTAGAAAGAGGTATATTTTTTAAATGATTAAATGGCCTGATAATAGTTAATTAATCTATAATTCTAGATATCCAGGCTGAGACTGAATTTAATTTTACAATAACAATAATATATGATGATAATATGTTTTAAGTGCTACACAATATTTTATTCATATCCTCAAAAAATTACATCTCCTGCTTGAAACGCTCTAGTGATTTTATTTCTATTGGCCTTTGTTTTATAATAAATTTTCTTGTAGTTTACAAACTTTTTGTCAAGCTTAATTGTTGTTTCACAGAATTGTACACTGCGAGAAATTATAGGATGAAATTTTGGTACTAAAGGTTAATATACAAAGAATTTACTAAAATGTGACTCAATACCAAAACTAATTGATTAGGTGTAAAACCTGTCTTTGTTATATGATTATAGTTATGTAATTGATCGATTATAGATGGTAAAAAATGTCCAATTTGAATTAGGCTGATTATATAATATCTTTTTCATTATTTATTTAACTAGCCCCACGTAGCTTCCTGCTGTTCAATTAGGCATTTTAAAGAAATTTGATAAATAAATAAATTGACAACCCAAAAGAGCTAATAATTTGATTGTTTTATTTGAGCTAAATAAACCAGCGTTATTTGCTGTTCCTAAACTTTTAGTAAAATCCATGTGTATCTATTTCAGAACTCTAGCTGTTTGTGGGAAAACCGTTAACTTTTTGCCCTTATAAAAACATACATGCTACACATATACTTGCATATTTATGACGCAATTTCTGTAAATTTGGATTACAGTAATTTATTTAATTGTCAATCATTTTCTTAGGACCGTCATGGTTTACAGATGTATAAACCATAGCTAGATATTTATCCAAAATACTATCAGGCATATCAATTCTGGAATTAAATACTGTTCTAGCATTATGTTCAGCTAAATTCTTTAAGAAATGCTAACCCAAAAAATTAAGAATCTAATTCATTTCTTATTATATTTTCCATCTATAATACAAAGTAGAACGATTTCTGTCTGTCTGTATAAAACTTAAGATCTCAGTAATTACTGAACCGATTGGGCTCTTTTCTTCAGGGAATAAACCTAATGGTCCTGTGATGGTTTTAAGCTATTTTTCTTTTAAACTAAAATTTAAAAAAGTTGCAGCCCCCACCGAAATTCTAAAATGCAAAGAATTATGTTTATCAAACTATTTAGGACAAGGCCCCTAGAGGCTAGTGGTGAAGCCGCTAGTTGCTTTTAAACTACTAATTTTATAATTAACTAGAAAATTGTTAAATTTTATTTTCTTCCCTTTTCTCTTATTTACTACATTACTTTCTATTGTTTTTCATTATTTACGATTTTACTTGGAACTGGGAACTGTTTTTCTGTCAATTTTGATCTGTCAATCTCAATAAATGGCAAATTATTTTCTACCCATACACGTCACTCTTTTCCAGTCATTATAATTTGTTTAGACCTGTAGTCATTTAAAGAATCTTTTAACAATATATGGCTATTTAATATGAGCAATGTCAGGTTTACTAACTTGAAAAACGCGACTTAGAAAATTCGTTGGATTATTTTCAAACTTTATGAAAACTAAACCTAAATTTGTCTGGTTATATTCTAGCTTAACCATCCTAATTACTAATTTTAGTATGACTGTCTTAGACATCTTAATTATACAGATAATAAAGACATTTATTGTCACAGGCTAAAGTAGTTCATAAGAAGTTACTATTTTTCTAGTGGCTTGTAATAACCCTAAAATTGCATATAAAATAAAACAATAATTAGAAACTTTTTATAGTCATTATGAAAATTGCTTTATACTGCCCTATCATTGGTCAATTGATATGTATACTGACCTACCATTGGTAATAAAGATAATAACTTTAGAAACCTTTCACAGTCATTATAAAATTACTTCATACTGGCCTATCATTGGTCAATTGATATGTATACTGGCCTACCATTGGTAATAATAATAATAACTCTAGAAACCTTTTACAGTCATTATAAAATTACTTCAAGCTGGCCTATCATTGGTCAATTGATATGTATACTGGCCTGTCATTAGTAATAATAATAATTTCGTATTATACTTATTGCCATTATGCTCAGTATCTAAAATATGTTTGTACATAATATGTTCTCTAATAGTTCAATACAAATGTTCTCAAATTTTGTTGCACAATTTTAGAGCTGCAACATTTGCTCCAAACATAGATTATTCTTGATACCCTATTATTATTGAGTAAATTTAGGTTATTTTGTATCGTTTTTTCAATAAATTTGTAGGAAAGGGCTTAATATCATGTACTTTAGTAGATAATGAATTTTCATAAAGTACGCTCTCTCTATTTCGTTTTATTAATAATACTTTATTGGGCTTTAAAATAATTGTCATTTGAGTTTTTTGAAAAGATTTGAATAGTAAAGAAGATTTTTCAATATGACTTTGATAAGCGCTGGTAGTAACCCAAAAAGGAATTGAATTTTCATCAAAATTAAAAATATATTCTCTATCTTCAAATTCAGGATAGATACCATTAAGTCTCATTGCTATATTTAAGGTATCTCTAAAATATTGGGCCTGTTGCCTTGGTAGTTTTTTCCTTTGTAAAATAAGGTCAGTCAAATAGTTACATACAGTTTCAATTTCCATTTTAAGGTGATACATTTCCATGTTTCGTTTTTTTCTTGATATACTGTGTGTGTGAGAGTGTATATAATTACTTCCAAGCTTGAAGATATATACGGTTTTATATATTACAGTATTAATTATTCATTTTCAAAGACTAGCATAGAATTATTAAAAAGCTACTATAAATATGGCGAGGACTTGGCCAATGGTTCCAAAAATTGTTAAAATTTTAATTTAATTGATAATGGAATATCATTCCAGTTTGTTTAGAATGACAATTGAACTGAATGTTCAACATTATAATAATCTTTAAGTTCATATTTTGGTATTACTTTTTCTTCAATGTTTATCTGCTAAAATGATCTTTGGATAATTTACAATAATATTTATTGCTGTATAATCTAATAGATCTGGCGAATAATTTGAAAAACTAATATCAACCTTATAACATTTTGATTTTATCTTTGACTTTTCTTTGAAAACTAGAGGTTCATTTATGACAATATTTTTAACTGGAACCTCTTTTTAACATTGGGTAATTTACTTTGTGATATAATAGATACTTTATCTTTTTTAAGTCTTTTCATTTATCATTTAACATGTTCTAAATTATCTTTAATAGGATACAATGTGTATTGATTATTGAATTAATCAATTATTGCTTTAATTACCCAAGAAAAAGTTTTATTACTTAAATTTTCAACTAAGGCATTTACTGCATACTGATATTGTTATAAATTTTTACTAAAGTTGCTATTATTTTTAGTCTATCCATTTCATTATATAGAACTTTATATTGTAAAACTAATGATTTGATTTTGAAAATACAGAAGCATTTAAATTACCAAAATATCTGTAGCATATGGACTGTTTATCATCCTATTCCCATATTTATTACGTTGAATTACTTTAATAGTATTTTCTAGACTACTAGGCATTAGTATAAGACCAAATAATGTTTGCATTCTTGATGCAATAGTAAAGGTGATTCAGTTAGAAATTGATCAAATTAATCAACTATAAAAATTCTATACTAAGTACTGGCCCTCTCGTAAAAAAAACATGGACATATAAACTGAGCCAATAACATCAATATTTCTATTTGTTATACCAGATACTTCATAATTATTTTCTTTTTATTTAAGACAAGATTTTTTGTTTACTTTATTCAGAACAAATTCTTAAAAATATGAGAATCTCATCATACAGGTGTCAGCTCCTGTATCATACATGCCTGTGGTTTGTTTAGATTTTGAATCTTTAAATGAAAATTTACATGATATATATATTTTTCGTCCTATATCTACAGAAATATTTACACTTTTCAACTCCCCAGAGGGTGGGTTTTGAAAAGATTTGTTTTTTAAATTTAGATATTTTTTTTGCTAAATTACCCCCTAATTGCTTACTAAGTTGCCACCTCTTTTCAGCATTAGGATCTTTCCATCTACCCTGCATTTTAAGTTGTTTTGCAACTGGCCTTATAAAACACCTGTAAGATGGATGAAATAAAGTTTTACCAATCTCATTTTTACAGACAAGACAAGGTTCAGAAATTGGGACCGTAAATTTTATAATTCTTTCATTATTTTTCATCTCATAGCAAAAATTGATGCTAGTGTGGGTGCCTTTACCACATAAATTACATTTTAATCTACCATTTTCTTTAATATGGTTTCCATTACCTTTACTGTTAGTATTTTTATCATTATTTCTGCTATTTTTTTTCAGAGCTATCTCTTAAAGGAATATGATTAGGATTTTGTATTATGTTATCTTTATATCTTTGCTGACTATCATTATTATATCTAGTGCCTGCAGGGCTTATATTGTTAAAAGACTGAGAATTAAAGTTGCGATAATTTCCATTCCCTAACAATTCTGCTTGTGATTAATCTTAGATATTTTTGCATGCATATTGTTTCTTGCAGAAAATATAGGTGCAGGGATATCACTTACTTTTGACTTCTCAACCATATTATACCGTTTTCTATTGTTATCTCTTTTGTAGTTTAAATCAATAGCACCAGCATACTTTCTAAGTGCTTGTACTAATTCAGAAAATGTTGGAAGTTTACCTAACTCTGAAACTAAATCAGCTCTAATCTTTACCCCATCATTTATTGATCCATCGGGTAATTTTTTTAATAAGTATCCAATAGCAGTTAAATTATAAATTTGAGTCCTAGCAGGCTCTTCATGTTCTAAACAAGCTCTTTGACATAGAGCCAAAATTTTACTAACAACTTTATTAAATGTAGGATCCTTAGGCAAAACAAAATTCTCAAGTTCTAATTGGGCATGCTCAGGCCTTAATCTTGTATCATATTTAGTTAATAACGCGTTATATATTTCAAAAAGTGGTATATTTCCATCTACCATTGTAGCTACACTATCATATACTTCTCCTGTTGTGCATCTTAGGAGTGTTTCTTTAAATGTATGCTCAGATAATTTACATTGAGCTTGTGCCGCATTCATATTTCTCAAAAATTCTACAACGGAAGGAGTGCCAAAACCGCTAAATTTATGTCTAGTAGGAAAAGTGTGATTGATTAGACCTAGCTTTTCATCAGAAATAACTGAGATAGAATTGCAATCAAAACTTGGGGGGAAAATTGTTTCAGCATGATTGATATAGTTACTAAAAGCTTTTTCTCTAACATGTTTCTGTAAGGCCTCATTAACACGTTGTTCTACTAAGTCTTCAATCTTACCCACTCTCCTATTGACATTATCATTAATACTAGTTTCTAAGTCCTTTAAATGTTCATTAAAATCATTTATTTAAGCAGTTAATTCAAGCAATATACAGCCTAAGTTATTATCAATAGTATTATTAAACTTAATATCTTGTTTTAGTATCTCAACAGTATCATTCATATCATTTACTAAGTCTATGTCTTTTGAATTTCTAGACATAACTTTTTCAGTAATATAAAACTCAGAGCTAGTTTCATCTTCTACTAAATCCTGAGATGAGATTGGTAAACTTTCTAAGTCCCCTTGTCCGTCAGACTTAATAAGATTTGACATATTTCTCAAATAGTCAATATATTTTTCCCTACTTTTACTATGTTTTCTTAGTGATTTCATTTTGAATAAGTATAAAAAGATCCTTAATAGATGTTAAAATATGACTGACTAAAACCACTATTGGTTTAAAAATTGTGGGGTCAAAAATTAATAAAGTAATGAAAAATATAGATGTTAATAAAATTATTAAACTTGAGATACAAATATAAAAATTAATTTTGCTGGCTAAAATTTCTTTTAATTAAAACTTGAGATACTAGATTTTAAAACTTGAGATACAATTATAGAAGTTAGTCTAACTGATATAAAACTTCTTATTAAAGCTTATTAAAGAAGCTAGTCTAGTTGATATAAAACTTCTTAAAGGATTCCTCCCAATTTTCTTTGGTACAATAATGCAAAAAGAACCCTTTACTTAAAATTCGCCGCGGACTTAATATACAAATGTAAAATTACTCTAACTGATATCAGAACTTTTTATAAGATTCCTCCCCAAAATTTTTTTTGGTACAGTAATGCAAAAAGAATCTATCTCAAAACTTGCGGACTTAAAAATGGAAATATAAAATTATTCTAATTGATATAAAACTTATTAGAAGATTCCTCCCAAAAATTTCTTTTGGTACAGTAATGCAAAAAGAATCTATCTACACTCCTTTTTTAAAATATTCTTACCAACCATCTGGTACAATAATGCAAAAAGAATATATCTATAAAAATTGTACTCTAGAAACATTCTTACCAATTTTCTAGTACAATAATGCAAAAATAATATACCTGGAAAAATTGTACTTTAGAAATATTCTTACCAATTTTCTAGTACAATAATGCAAAAAGAATATACCTGAAAAAATTGTACTTTAGAAATATTCTTACCAATTTTCTAGTACAATAATGCAAAAATAATATACCTGGAAAAATTGTACTTTAGAAATATTCTTACCAATTTTCTAGTACAATAATGCAAAAAGAATATACCTGAAAAATTTGCACTTTAAAATATTCTTACCAATTTTCTTGTAAACTATTGAAAAAAAATATATATGTATAAACTTCACTTTAAGATATTCTCACCAATTTTCTAATACACTATTCACTATTGAAAAAAATATATATGTTAGAATTTGCACTTCACTTTTTAGTTATATTACTTTGCACTTCACTTTTTAGTTATATTACTTTGCACTTGCACTTTAACCCTTCTGCATCTCCTTATAATGTAAAACCTGTTCAGCTTTAGTTTTTTTTTGATGTAAAAAACAAACTAATATGCACCCCCCTTTACACCAAAAAAAATATTGAACAACCCGATGTTGCACCAAATGATATGTTTTCTCCCAATTCTAATAAAACGTGCCAAGTTTCAGATTAAGAAGAGAATATCAACCAAGTTGAAGCCAATCTCCAACTCATATGACAAAGCATAAACTTAACTACCAAACTGAATAAGTTAAACGCAATCTTGTCAAAGTTTACAACATTTAGCTGGTTAGACTAAATTGATTCAAGTGATAGATGTGATAAACAATTCAACTTTGCCAAAGAAAAGTAGTTCAATTCAATACTTTAAACTTAAACTAAAATTATGTTATGAAGTACTTATAAGCTATAATTTGCAAGAATATTAAATAAAGCTAGATTTTCCAAGAATAAATAAAATAAAGATTTAGCCAATGCTTAATTAAACTCTAGCAAGCTACCAGATGTATTTTGCTTTTCTTATAACAATAGAAAATCAGAGTAAACTGCATAGTCGTCTTATACAAGTACAACTTGATGCGCTACCGTACCCTTACTCCAAGAATCTAAGCTATTAAGCTACAGAGCTGTACTAATCAGTGTCCCAAAATCTAATTTAGCATGTATTATACAACTTAATATTTCTTATCAAGCATCCTTAAAGAGAGGTACAACTATAGAGGTTCCCATGTTCCGGTGTGCTCTAGGGCCTCTAGAGTGTCAACCGGTGCGAGTGTCCCCCTAGGGCCGCGACCAATGGCCACAAATATACTAGCATTCTCTAGGGCCTCTAGAGTGTCATCTAGCTGCAATTGCTTGTACACAAGGTTCTCAATTGCATTTGTGTCGTGCGTTTCAGTCCCTAAAGCTCCAAACGCCTACAGATAGCTGTCCTTTAATCTCTAGTAATTCTACAAGACTTAAAATATTTGTATCTACTATATATGTAATTGCTAACCACGTTGATTCCTAACCCTCAACTAAGAATGATTCTATTTTTGCACTTGAATAATTCCTAATCAAGTTGGAGGAAAGAACTCCACTCTTTACTAACGTTTTCCAAAGGTACTAGGGCTTTCTAACAAGCTTTGATATTAGCAACTACTTTGAATTTCTAAATAAAAGAAATCATCAAAGTATTTTTGAAGTTACTTTATATTTAGACAATATAGTAGCAAAGGTCCTTTAATAAGTTGTACATGTAGACTATCATAACCTAATGAATATCAACTATATACATAATCACTAATCACGCTATTCCCTCCGCAGGAATAACTCCGCTCTTTACTAATCGCTTCCAAAGGTACTAGGACTTTCTAACAAGCTTTAAATTAGTAATTATTTTGCTTTCTAAGAAAAAGTCTATTAGATAAAGAATATTTAAATAATAAACATTTACCAAGATAATATAGAGGCAAAGGTCCTTTAGTAAGTTATGATATGCTTATAAGTTAAGTTTTTAAATTAGTTTTACTTTTACTCTTAAACTGCTTAAGTAATGGCAAAATTAATACAAAGACCTAAGTGTTGTAAACACTTCCACGCGAAGATCTCCTATTATTTATTAACTTTTGTGCAATAAAGAACTGTTGTCTCACAACTTCAAGTTCAAATTATTCAATATATACCAAAGTGAAAAATGTACTAAGTGTTTATTGTTTATACTTTATTGTTGATTAAATGTGAGTATCATAGTTTAGTATTGTATTCTAACATAAGTATAATAATGTTTTTTAAGTTATTTTCAATTATTTTATATAAGGTTAAATATGTTTTATGACAGTTAAAACATATCTTTGGATTTGCAAAGTGTAAACCATAAGTTCTTAATAAGAAAGTAAACTTTAAACTTATAATATTTGATTCTTTAAGATTTTCTTTACACTTGACATGTAATTGTTTGTTATCCAAATACTTTGAAAAATAATCATCAAACTTCATTATGTTTTGTAAATTTACAAGTCCAAAGATATAATAGTTAAACTTAGATAAATTTGCTAAAGATAATTTTTTTTAAGCAGCATAAGTATCTGATTTTTCAGAACTTAGACTATTTCTCTAGTTTTGAGCTTCATTTGATTTTTACAAGTCCCAACAGGGAACTTGTAAAATTTCTATAAATCTCAATAAGAGTAAAACAGAAATTAAGATAAATGAAAAATTGATACACATAAAAATAAACACCATTCTTATCAAAACTAACAGAATGGTTAGGAAAAGAGATAGTATACAGATAAACACATTAGATAGGTTAAACATTAAGAGATACAGAGGTTAAATAAAAGATTACGAGTGAATGAGTGTGCAAGGCTCATTGAGAACCAAATACTTTGCTGCTCTATTTATACTGAGATCTTAGAATGTTCTAGAATTTAGTTAATGGCATAATCTGATGCAATCCTAGTTTTTTGTGCAATAAAAAGTATAACAAAAACTTCTACATCAGTTTTTGTCATATAATAAAGAAGATTCTGGAAACTTACACATGATGCAATATTAGCTGTTTATGTCATAATAAAACTTCTACATCAGTTTTTGTCATATAATAAAGAAGATTCTGGAAACTTACACATGATGCAATATTAGCTTTTTATGTATGACAAAAACTTATTCATTGGTTTTTGCTTGTATAATTAAAGTGTTTCTAAGAACATTCTAGTATCTATATACAATTACATAATACAAAATAATGATGAAATTATTGAATCACAGTAAATAACTATACTCTTGTTTCCTACAAAAAGTCTAGAATATTCTAGATATAAAACACAATTATATAACTTTGAATTGTTGTGCAATCCTAGTTTTTGCTCTTGTAAAATTGTAGCAAAAACTGCACTTTCTGTGGGAAACTCAAAATATACTAATACTTGGTTTTTTTTATGTATTTTAAAACTACAATTCTTTTTATGTTTTTTTTTATTTTTAGAACTTTTTTTATTTAATTTACTGGACATTAGTCAAATTGATTTTTTGTGTATTTTTTAATAAAAAGTAAATCAAAAATTTATGATTGAGGCTACTTTGTCATATAAAAGATTTTGCCTTCTAATAATACGTCCTTCCCCCCTCAAAAAAGGGCAATAACACCAATTATGATAAACAAAATGCCCAGCTTACCATTAATAACAACTTGACCGTCAAGATTACTTGCTGATAGTGGTAGGAATAGTTCATTAGTTTAAGTTAGAGGATTCATGATATAAAAATCAGGTTGATTTTCATTATCTTATATTAAATTTTAAAAATGGGATGGTTATTAGCCATAGTCATAGGGATAATATTTCCTTAGTTGTATGTTTATTTGTATATTACTTTTCAACAAGTAAAAAAAGTCTAACAATTTTAAAATTTCAGAGATACGACAAAGAACAAGAAGTATACCATAACCTTTCTCTTACTGTGGATTTATTTGTGATCCATATAATTTTTATATTGAAATTTTGTCCATTTTATTTATGAAAATAAGTCTATATTATGTATTAGAAAAGGTTTTTGTTTTTGTAATTTGTAGAATATTGTATTGGAAAAACTTGTATAATTTAGACTGCAACAAGGATGACAATATCCAAAGTAAAGCAAAGCTAAAAAATTATGAATGGAAATCAAGAAAAAAATTACTATAGAGCAATGTTATACAATAAACATTAAACTTGGTAAAATATAGGGAAATCAAAAAACATTTAAAATCACGCAACCTTTAAAATCATGAAAACTAAAAATCTAGGAATCGATCTAGCACCACAATTGATAGACAAATTTTAATTAAACCACATGGAAATATGTAGAATATGAGTGAGCATCCCGGATTATTTCAGCCGTCAATCCTAAAAAGGAATAGAAAAATTCCGAAAACAAAAAATCTAGGTATCGATCCAGCACCCCAAACAATAAACAAATCTTAACAAAACTTGGTGAAAATATGTAACATGTAAAATTTTAGCCATCTCTCTTGAAAAGGGAACTGAGAAAATTACGAAAAGTTGAAAATCTAGGAATTGATCTAGACCCTAAAAATCCTTAAAATTTGGAATAGTTGGGCAGGTGAGCTAAGATCATTAAATTTATCCAAAGCTGTTGAAAAATATGTGTATATCAAAGTACAAAACATTTTGATGCAGGGAGAGAAAGTTTTGTCCCTGTGAAAAAACCTAAATAAAATCTAAATATCGCAACCAGTAAGCCTCTTTAATGTCATACCCTGTAAATAGCTAGTATTATTTTATATCATTTGTGAAACTTGTAAATATATTAAAAAATGAATGAAAATTGTGCCGAAGGACAGTCAAGATTGCCTTTAAAAGCCCTGTAGTTACCCTAGTTTTGTGAAAGTAATGGAATTAATGTAATTTAAAATGTCAGGGAGGAAGGGAGGGGACAATGGATCTAAAATTCATATTTCTGATAGTCTTGGACTTTGGGTACCAGAACACATGCAACTTTTATTATTTTGGCAAATTTTCAAAGACTTTGGGTACCAGTGCAGCGCAAAGAATGCCGCTAAAATAATTATTCCCAAAGCAGACAACTCTTACTGAATTAACCAATACAAATACTAGCAGACTATTTGAAAAAAAAAATTTGAAACAAGTTTATTGGGTTTTTAAACTAAATAGTTTTCTTGGTAGTGCGAATGGGGGCGCTTGTCCAAAATCTGTGATATGGAGATCGCTCTTCTATGGTTACTACTTAAATCCTACTTTTACTGCAATACACATAGACATTCTCAAAGTCGGCTTGTCAGTGAAGAATGCTTTTCCTTTTATTCCCACAAGTATAATACGAATTTGGTTGAACCTGTGGCAGTCCAACAAATACCCACGCATGGTATTATATTGCTTTAAACTAAGAATAAATGGCTGGTTATGATGTTCGATCTATAAAATGTAAGTATATCAAGTATAAATTAAGGAAGATAGTTTAATAAAGTGTATTTACATTACAAGTGAATCAATTAAGTATGAAAGATACAGGATAGGAGATAATACACACAAGTAGTGTAGGACAGGAGATTGCCTTAAGTCCAAAGCATCTAATTGTGCATAGTGTTAGGCCTCTAACATAAGACCTATGCACAATTCATGCTAAGTACTAAGGAACCTAAATTTAAACCACAATGCATGCTAAATTAACTAAGTTCATTACCTTTAAGCCAGAAGAGGAGAACTTTTTAGTTCAAGAGTTAGTAAATAACTGACTGATTTTAGAAGGTACAAGCTATAAAAACAACTTATTACCCAGATTTAATGTTCTGTCTGTTCATGACAGTGTCTGTATGTTAAGCTTATGACATAAATGTAGCAGTGGCTGTAGGTATACTTAGTTTACATAATTGTTACATGGTTATTTTATCAATAGATACAAAGTTCAATATAAACATATAACATTAGTCAATCACATATAGATTACCATAAATAGGCTAGTATTACCCATATATGGGAGTATATTGGTAATAATAGGCCTGAAAGTGCATAAAAGTGCATTAAAATTGCCTAAGGGTTGACCATTTTAGCTGTGTCTTGTGCCCTGAAGCACGAGCGATAATTACACTAAACTGTCAATCAAAGGTGGAATAATATCTTATATAGTACCAATCTATAGTAGGGTATAAATAAATTGATCTAGATGCGAAGCATTTCTATAAAAGATTTGTCTGTACGTTCAAAGTATTTTGAAACTTAGATCTTGCATCTCCATTCTTCTGCATGAGAATGGGTGGGATAAGCCAGAAATTCTACTGTGATACTTCTGTAATTATCCATTCTAATCAACCCCTTGTCAAATATGAAAACAAATTAAAATTATGGTATTATTTGTAAGAAACTGACAGTACTCAGGTCATACCTTTTATGATAAATTACAGACTATTTGCAGGGAAATAAGACAGAATAACCTAATGTTAAATACTTTTCTTTCAGTGTTTAATAATTTCTTATTATACAAATCTAATAAAGATTGCTATATCTAAATTTTTTGAATTTTCCAGATATATCTGGTTTTGAAGATATTGAGTTAGAACTCTAAAATTGAATTAATTGCCCATTTTCCCCTCCCTTACTCCCTGTTAGAATGTATTAAATTATTTGTAAAATTAATCTGTAACTTACTGCTAATAAATCATATCATATCATCATATTTGTATGATAAACAATCTAAAAACCCTAATATTTCAAGCTAATGTTTTTTGAATTTTAGTAGCAGTTATAATTTAATCATAAGGGGTAAACAAGTTCTAAGGTCAATTTTTCTATTGATAAATTACTGAATTTTACTTCATTGTGATGTACTGGTAACTTAATTGACAGCAATCAATAATTCGCCATTTTCAACAAGTCATACCCTAAAATTATAATTTTCTACAGCATATTTCTATATATATTTTAGAAAAGTTAATGGACCAACCCTGAATTCAAGGTCATTATTCTTACCAAATAACTTTAAATGCAGCTAGCTACCAAATTTCTGGCAGCACACACATCATTAGAACTGGAATTAAAAGATAAAAACAACAAAAAATTTGTTTAGAACTAAAAATTCACAGGAATGGCATTACAAACAAAAATATGCAAAAATGTAAAAATTTGTAAATTAATATTTCCAAAATCATTTGCTATGGAAAAGCAGGAATTTGGGGTTGAAAAATTCAAAATATTTGTTTCTTAAACAAAATGCTACAAGTCAACGAAGAAAGTAAGATATAAAAGAAAAAAAGAAATTTTTAAAAATTTCATAATAATCAGAGACTGAAAGATAGATTTTAATACAATTATTGAAAATATTATGATTTAATTTCTGTACAAAGCAAGCCTGCAACAAAATTTGGATATTTCCTAAAAATGAAGTTAAGTGTATATTTGAAATTAAAAATTAATTTTTCCCATATTTCTATGAAACTGATTAATATCCGTTGGATTATAATCGGTTCTCATTCATACTGAAAATTAAATTATATATAGCATCATATAATTTTAAATTTTTATATTCTTGGATATAATATGATACTATATATAATCTGTATACAACGAAAAATAATAATTTCAACCATGTACTATGGAATTTTTAGTACTTTAGTAAAGATAACTGGAAAGTTTTAAGACTTTAAACAAGCAAGGATGATAATATCATTTAAAGGGAAGTTAAACAAGTTATATTGGTAAACAAGGATGACTACATCCACAAAATGCCCATAGATCAGGAAAATCATTAAAGTCTTATAATAACGTTTTCTTATTCATTGGCTTAACAACCTTGGGGACTCGATTTGTTGGTTCATTTAATTGAGTTTCCAGATGTTTCAAACACTAATTGTAATCTAGGGTAATTTTTTGTATCACATCAATTTATCGGCCATTGTCTTATCTCTTTATATCCCTGCAATGCATTGCCAATAGACTTACGTACAGAAGGACATTACTAATTATAGAGTACCTTCGTTACTAAAAAGAACAATTTTAAATTCAGAGTAACAACATTTATTTAATATTCAATATAGTCTGAACCTAAATTCCTTAAAGATTTTTTTCCAAAATTACGTACTTTCCATCGTAATGATTATAGAATTGTTACTCTTTCAAAATTATACTTAACTTTTACAGGCATTGTTCTATTGTTTTGACTCTTTAGCATATTGATTCCTAGAATAATTAGGTACAATTAATCAAGTGTTATAATGTAAATGATAAGTATGTACAAATTAAGCATCCAGTATTTGAGTCATTCCGGGATAGATTTATAAAGAATTTTCTTTCAGAAATCTAAATAATTTCTACTAGTATATGCATTGATAATCGAAATTTTTAAATGTTCGCATATGTGGCCGACTTTTGTAAAACAAAATAGATGCATTTGAACGATTCGTCCGATTAGGTATTGCTTTTCAGGGAAGTGTGTATCTTTTAATGGTTCGACCTGACCTCCTAGAGGCTGTAGGCTCAGCCATTTGTAGGTTTTAATTTAAAGTTTGAATAAAATGCTAAGCGTCTAAAATTACAGAATAGTTATTTATCGCATCGTATTATAGACAGCTTTCCACTGATATTTAAAGAAAAAAATATATGCAATTAAGATAAGTTTTGCTAATTATAAAAAAAATGATACTTTTGCTCGTTAGATTCAAAACGCAAAACGAAATTTTTACAAACTAAAGAAAAAAATCTGCAAATGAAAGCAACAAAATCTAGGAAAACACGCATTGAACTCCTGATGCTAATTTGATTTTGGTAAAAGAATCATGAAGTTAGCTCATGATTGCTAAGGGTTGCAAGCGTGCTACGTGCTACTTTTTCTTAAACTGTACTTTTGGTGTCGGTGCTCTTGCATTCTTGATAAAATATTCTTTTCCATTTTTAAAAATATTTTCATACAGATAAAATACTTTTTCATAATCCTCTATGGTGAAAAACTAAACTTTTACATGAGACTTTGAAAATTTTATTGTAGGAATCTAAACTCGAATCTTTGACCAATTTATTGTTTTTTTTACATGTAAAACCTTTGAAGTATATACAAACATTTGTCATTTTGATAAAAACCGAAGTCTAGCTTTAATATTTTGAATAGGAAAAAACCCCAAGTATTTTAAATATTATGAAAGCTATAAGTATGTTATATTGATGAAAAAGTGTGGGGAACATGCCTGATGTACAATTTATTTTAATTTAAAGTTCTTTTTTTATCTAATTGTATTGGACAACTTCTGAAAACACCAGGGAGGGAGAGGATATTGGGATGTCTCTTGAATTTTGTTTGGTTGCTTTATTAAGTTGAGTGTCTAAATATTTCAACCACTATTAGAAATCTTCGGACTGTGTAATTTAGAATATCATCATTGGGAATATACATGAATTTATCGGCCATTGTCCTATGCTTGATCTCTGGAAAACACGATTATGGAAAAATGCAACTGCCGTCCTTTATAGGGGGTGCTATTCAGTTCAGGGTAAACTTTATAATTTATTTCTTAGTCAGCGCTGGAGAGTTGAACGGACAACATGAAAGGAGCTTTGTGAACTGAAATAAATATTTCATTGGTGATAATTTTTAGTTCAAAAATAGTTGGCATATTACAAAAAATCTTTTTATTTTAACATATTTACTTTATTTATTGACTTAATTAAAATTGATAAATTAAGAAGATACAGAAAATGAATTGAACTATAACTTTTAGTTTCATCGATTCTTCATTTTAAATATAAATAATTAATGTTTATATTGTTATATTATATTTGTTAGGATTTTTTATTGTTGATTTGCTATCTTTATATATTTAGTTATAAGCCGAACTAGGGTCTTTTTTTTAACTGCGTCTGCGGCCCTAAAGGTTTTAGGGCAGTAAATAGCCTAAAACCATACCGATTCATTTCTGGCCAGTAGTTATCGAAATTTTAAGCAACAGACAAAAGAAAACCTTACTACTTTATTAAACGGGATTACAATCGTTTGAAATGAATTGTATCCTATTGTATAAACTAGGATCTCGCTAACCGCTGAACCGAAATGGGTCTCCTTTACAGAGTAGCTTCTTATATACCCAAGGAAGGTTTTTAACTATTTTTGGAGAAGGGCGTGTCCACCATCCGAAGAGAAATCAACCCTAGAAACCCCCCCCCCCCAAAAAAAAGTCTTTCACTTTATAGAAATAGAATTGAAAGTGAAGGGTAGACCTATCCTAGAGGCCTCTAGGGGCGTATCCGCTAGTATAATGTACAGTACAATTAGTTGCAGTTTACAAAAGGGCGGTGATAGTGCTGTGGAGAAGAGGGTTATTATTACTATAAAAGGAAGGGGACTGGTTATTTCAAATTGTTATCAAAACGTGCATGTATGTCAACCAATAATAGAGTTTCTAAGTTAGCAAAAATCTTTGATTAAAATCTTAAAATTATTTATATAGTTTTTAAAAATTAAGTGCAGCTACTCTACATCTAGTGTTTGACAACAAGTCCGTAAGTTCGACTGTATAAACTATTTCTCATGTAGTTTATACGTATTTTTGAAGGAACATAGTTATCGCCGCGTTGAGCAATAACTTGTTTCAAATTCCTTCCATTTTCATCAGTAAGTCGGTATTACTTAACAATTATGCTACATTACTGTACTAAAATATAGTTTATTAGTTGTTTCCTCCCTTTTCTTTGGGCAGGGTACCTCCACCTTTCAAAGAGGATTCGAATCGACATAAAGGTGAAAAAAATACTTTTCTTAAAAAATGTTTTTTTTTAGTAGCAAAGCTACTCTTTAATTTGAAATTTCCGCCTGTCCGAAAGAAACATTTTGGTGGGAGAAACGTAATTTTCTCGGCTCCTATAAATAACTGAAATTTTTAGTGAAGATTCCTATGACATATGCCCATCTAATCTATACATTGTTTTGTTCATCTGTCTGTTATTTGGGTTGCAAGATTTCTAGATTTTCAAGTTTTCATGATTTTCTTAACTCCTCTTCAAGAGAGAGGGCTGAAATTATTAGGGATTAATCAATTTTACATTCTACACATTTTCACTAAGTTTCATTATTTAGATTTGTCTATTAGTTGGGGTGCCAGATCGATTCCTAGATTTTTAGGTTTTCGTGGTTTTCTCTATTTCTATACAGGATTTTCGACTGAAATCATCAGGGATTGAATATGCTCATGTTCCACATATTTCCATAAAGATTTGTCTTTTTATTGCGGTGCTAGATCCATTCCTAGATTTTTATTTTTTTGTGATTTTTAAAGATTGTGTGTTTTTAAAGTTTCCGTGATTTCCCTATTTCACAAGTTTGATGTTCATTGTATGACACTGCTCTATAGTAAATCTTCCGATATCTTTTCATAATCTTGGAGCTTCGCAATTGATGGATGTTGTCATCCTTGTTAATGAAAAAAAAATTAAAGCTCCTAAGTACAGTAAAGGGGACAGGCCTCAATTCTAAGACGCTATGCACGACGTAGTACAATAATGAAATTATCAAAAGTGAAAATCTGGTGTATTCTAGAAAAATTGACATTAAACGTTGGGCCTTGTTTCTTTGTCCAAAATGTATATAAATAAATCTAAGTTTTCTAAACTGAACTTAAAATCTGATCAAAATCTTACTATTAGTTGGATTCAATTGAGTGCACAAGGACTTCCAAGCTTTAAGAAGTCATGGAGTAGACTAAGCAATCAAATATAGCCATTACAGATTTTCAAAATACTTTCTTAGTTTCAGAGGAAAATCTTTAAAAATGGCTGACTCAACGATGGCTGCTAATATTACTGCATTAAAAGAGGAAATTCATTATTTTACCGTTTTATGTATGTAATAGTTAGTCATCAGATCTATTACAGACAGCTTTTCACAGATATTAAAATAGAAATTCTAAGATTAAAAACAGTTTTGTTTGACCCGAGGGGCTGAAGACATAGGCTAATACAACTGATATTAAGTCTATGATTTGTATTCTATTATTCGTAGAAAATTGACCTTAATACGATGCTATACATTATATTTCAGTATAGCTGAGAACCGTTTCTAATCCCAACGGATATTTATCGGTTCGAAGCCATACTGTAAAAATAATTATTTTTTAAGTGGTAAGATTTATATTTTGTTCTATTTTAATTAAATTATTTTTGAAAAATTATCCGAAAAAATAATGAATAAAATTGTACAGGATCAAGCTTTATTTCATGCCAGTGTTGACAGCTTTTTTCTCATTATTATATCAATTATAATTTTCTTCATGCAAGGAGGATTTGCTTTTCTGGAAGCAGGCTCTGTAAGGTCAGTGAATTCCGCGACTTTTGTGTAATATGCAGCTCACCTGTGTCTGTCATTGCGAGTTCGAATCTTGGCCAAAGCTTAGTCATAGTGAAAGACGTTAAAAGTTTTACCTACCGCTGATATTTAATGTTAGATGCACGACATTATTTGTATTGCGAAACTCATTACCCTGTATAGTTAGGCCCTCCAGACAAAGGTCATAAAATCAAAGTATCTGCAATAGTTGGAATGTAAATGCATTGGGACTTACTATAAAGGTTGTTTAGGAGTGATGCTCCTCTTTACCTAACCTAAGTTGCATTTTCTCTGTTTTGCTTGTTATCTTTTATTTGCCATCCACTTCAATTACTTTTCTCTCCTCTGTATCTCTTTTCGTTGTGGTGTTAGATCGGTTATTAGATTTTCACCTTATAAATGTAAAAGGTTTCGTGATTTATTTTAGTTTAATGTTTTTCATAGCACTGATCAATAGTTCGTTTTTTTCTGGATGTCTGTCTATAATTTTTTAGCTTCGCTACTTAGGGACGTTATAATCCTTGTTTCTTTCTTCTTAGATAATTTTAACCCACGAATACCAGTTTCATTCTTGTATACATTCTAATTTTTGTTTTAGGTCAAAAAATACAGTAAATATCTTAATCAAGAATATATTAGATTGTTTTATTGGAGGTAATTTTTGCCTTTATTTTTGTCAAAAATAAAAATACTACAATTTGATTTGATATCGTTGCTTGACACTTAATTATGCCCAGGTTGAATTTTCTACAACTTAAAACGTAAATTCGACAGAAAAACTAGTGAAACAGTAAAATTTTATGATTTTCGTGATATTTTATGTAAAATTAGTAAAAAAAATAATTAGCAACTTTTTAAATATTTTTTTTGTCGAATTTTACTATCATTTCTTTCAAATTCTACGGACAAAACTTATGAATTTAAGTTTTTTTAACCTCGTTAAATTACCTAGAGAATATTTTTGTTCAAATTTTACAATATGTTTCTGGAGGACAAGTGTCAAAAATCGGACTTTAATAAAAACAAAATTATTGTAAATAGAGTAAATTTTTATTTACTTTGTAGAATTTGAACTATTTTTAAAAAAACTTTTATTCTTTTAATTACATTTTTATAAGTTTCCCTTCTTTTGATATAATAATTTGGACATGTACTTGTATAAACTTATTATATTCAAGCAATAAAATAGTGTTTTACTAGGAAAATCTCAGAAAATGTTTAAACACACAAAACTTATATGTAGTTCATAATTTTGCCGCCAGATGATGTTTTTTAAAATATAAATATTTGTCTTCAAATCAGAATTAGATCAGAGGTGCCAGATATACCCTTTTGGGTGTAATTTACTAATTAAAAAAAATATTATATTTTACAGATTTTTTTTGTAAAGTTTTAACTAAATCTTTTGCGAATTTCAATTAAAAAAAAATTGTCTAATTTGGAAACAGATTCGACAACGTTAAGATTGTATAAATTGTCTAAATTTTAGAGCATTTTGTCTAAATTATGCTAAAAACGTTGTAAATTTTCCGACTTGGGTGGTAATTTTAAATGTACCTTTTAACTTTTTTTTTCTATTTAGGCAGAAGGAAATGTTGTTAGATTTGTTACTTTTTTGCTCTCAAATCCACGGAACAAAGATAACAACATCCATAAATTGCGAAGCATAATAAATCATGGCAGAACAAATAGACAAAATGAGTTTTAAAGCAGATATTTAGTTATCATGAAAAAATAGAAAGCACTCGTGTTAAAAAGAAATTCACAAAACCTTTATAGTAAATATACATTTTTGTCTTTGTCAGCTTGACAGACAGACCAACCGACTAAATGTATTAATACTGACAAAAATTATCAGCTGCCTTACACAGAATCCTAGACTTTTCCACAATATCTTTGACTGAAATACAGACTAACATTTCTAGTTATTAAGTAGCTTTCTTATATACTAACAACAACAGATATTGACAAATCATATCAAATAGGGAGCTCTTATCTGTTTAGGTGTGAGTTATTGGGCAATCGGTTGGGGTCTTGCCTACGGCCCAGGTATAATTTTAATTTGTTTAATCGGTTTTTTTAAACTAAAGGAAGCCTGGGCGTTCTTCTTTTAGAAATATTTTTTTCAATTTTGAAAATTCTATTCCACAGGTTTTTAACTGTTTTTTTTTGGAGGTTACCTTCACCCTCTTAAGAGAAACCCCCAATAGAAAGAATACCCCGCTCACAGTTTAGATTACCTCTTCTCTTTACCTAAAGTGCCCCTAGAGGCCTAAAGAGGCACTGGGTGCTGGCTAGTATTAAAACTAACAACTATTACATTTTTGTAGGAGGAAATCCATTTTGTGGCGGTTCCCAGTTTTTCAGTTATGCCATGCCTTATGATCTCTATCCGAAATGGTTCTTTCAGGTATTTACCAATAGATTGTATCAAGGAATTCAAAGCTCATTTTTTTGGATGGGATATGAATCAGCTTATACCAATAACGAAATTAATTCGGAAAAAAATCACGAAACCTATACGTGTTTTTCAGCTGTCGTAAAATTGACAACCTCTTCATTTGCCCCTCAAATATTATTTTAGATTTTTTTTCGCTTGCTGGTTATACCTTATACCTGGAGATGAATGGTAAAAACCCTTACTTTAGAGTAATGACCCAACAGATAAGGGATTCAAACCATGACTTAGACCATGGTTTTGCAGGTTTAGACCCCCTAATATCCGCGAAAAAATCTTTGGGGTAAATTGTTATGGGGGGAGGGGTGATAATTTATTTAACCCCACCTTCTTCCACACTCCCTCCCCCCGCCCTCTTAGATTTACTTACATGTCAAAACTGATAATATCCTTTAAAAAATATTTAGAAACAATCTAGAGCCTTTCATGACAGCATTTCTTTTGGCTTGGGGCAATATTTTATTACAGTTTTTAAAAATTTATTACTTGCTTAAAGTTTTGTAAACAAATAAATTCATATACAAAGTTAACAGGATGTATGTTAGTAGCTTAAAATCTCATCAACTGTTGGACTGAAATGATTATCCTATAGAGTGAAGCTTCTAATATGCACAGGGGAGATGATAACTATTTTGGAGAGGGTACCTCCATCCAAAAAAAGCTTCTAGAATAAAATTACCTCCTATTCAAATTTTTTCGTTTTTTTTTTCTTAAAACTATAATATAAAGTGAAGGGTTGAATCCTTACCTTCTTTCAAGTACCTAGCAAGATACCTCTAAAGGCGTAGTCGCTAGTAAATAAAATTAGAATTTTTCAAATACTACATGTATTTTTAAGTTTGAATAATGCAAGGAAAAACAGTCAATTTATATAACTTACTACATGGCGTAGTTGCAACAAACTGGGGTCAGAGTTCAATTACAAGTAAGAGTAAAAAGTTTTAAAAAGAAATAGTAACACCCAAGGGGGTGCGATGGAGATATCCTCCATAAAAAAGTTATAAACTTTTCCTGGATCTATATGAAGCTTCACTGTAAAGAAGAACTACATCAGTTCAGTGGTTCACGGGACTCTGCACTACAGAAAATAAACAGCTTTGTTACTTTTACAAAATAATATTTTAAATATATTTAAAAACCTAGCCTTTATATAATCCAAGATATTTTGTGAGAATATTGATTCCGGGTAACATATAATTACCAAATCTATAATTGAGCTCCAATAAGGAGAAAGATTCTTGAGAAAAATCACTACATGGTATTTTGATAATTAGATTCAGCAATAAATTAGTCTGGACCAAAAAAGGTCATTTAATTGTGTGTAGGGGGAAAGGGGGGGGCGTGGGCTGGGGGCGTAATGGTGCCCAAAGTGCGCAGAAATTCCTCCACCCAAAGAAATTGTTTAACCCAAGGGTAAATTTGCTTGAAGTGGAGGGGGGCTAATTACCCCCGACAAAATTTTGTTTTGGGTGTAACAAAACATTTCACACTCCCCTCTAGGGCGTCACTGGTGCAGCTACTTTAAAATTAGTTTATGTCAGTTACTACTGGACTTATAATACAAAGTAGCTTGATGTCTGTCTGTCCTTCTGTCTGTCCCTTAAGATCTCGGTAACCACTGAACTGATTGGATTCTACTCTTCAGGGAATATACCTACTGGTCCTGTGGTGGTTTTGGGCTATTTTTTGGGGTGTTGGACACCCATAACCCCCTCCCCCCCCCCCAACCTAAAACAAAACAATTCCCCGCCCATTATTTTTCTCTTTTTTTAATATGTGGTTGTTGCAGCACTAGAGGTTTTTATTTTTTTAATTATCTCTTGGGGCAAAGCCCCTGGAGGCTAGGGGCGAAGTCGCTACTAATAATATACTTCTTTATACTGTAAACAAATTGTCACTGCTGTATTTAAATTTTTCTTTCTTTTTATATTATCTTTCCATGTCCTTTGGAAGAGAGTATCTGTCAGTCAAAAAAACAGACTGGCTTATATTTAATTTTAGGCTACATATCCTATCTATAATACAAAGTAGTATGATGTCTGTTTGTCTGTCCGTCCGTCTGAAGCTTAAGATCTCAGTAACCACTAAACCGATAGGATTCCACTCATCAGGGTATATACCTACTGGTCCTGTGGTAGTCTTAGGCTATTTTCTTGGGGGTTGGGACACCCTTAACCCCCCCAAAAACAGAAAAATCCCTCCCAATTTCTTTGCTGAAGATTTCCCTGGTCCTTTACGAATTTCGCCTTAATTTTGTTTTGATCACCTCTTGGGGCAAAGCCCCTAGAGGTTAGGGACGAAGCCGCTAGTTAAATAAAAAAGTAGTAATTTTTATTTGTCTGATGTTTAAGATTTTATAATACTCCTGAACTGATTCGCGGTTTCTGTTCAGGAAAGATTTACATAGGTCTTGAGTTGGTTTTAGACAATTTTTCCTTCTAACCCTTTTGAATGTAAAGTCCCTATATAATAGGGACATAGCCGCTAGTATATTATAAATTAGAATGTTTACTGTCTAATGTTTATGACCATCCTCCAGAGGTGAGGGCCGAGACCACTTTTTGCAATAAATAGTGTCGTAATTCTACATACATTTTTTTGCGCGAGACTTTAACTAACGTACAGACCTATTGATTATAATTCTAAAGTAGCGAAGCTAAAAAATATCTCAGAGATTGCTTGCAAAATTAATAATCATGCCGAGTTTCAAATCGCAGACAATTCTTCCTTGGCTAAAATCTAAAATATCTAAGAGATGTTATGCCTTTAATGATTTTATTAACCCTTACAGATCGGGGGGGGGGGGGGGCTCCAAGAGCCCCCCCCTCTAGTTTTTTCAATCTCATTTTTTTGTAGGTAAGATGGAGTGCTGTGACTTCATGACTTTTTAAGTTTAGTAATTATACGTCGGCAAGAGTTGATTTTATTAGGATATCTGGTCTGTGTCGGTCGTGGTGTCCGGTCAAAGTCGGTTGGGTAGAACCAAAATTCTAAAAAAATTCTAAAAAAATCTTAATTTCTACATTATGACTTTTGTGTATAAGGAGAAACCTAAAATTTTTTTGGTGAATACTTAGATATCAATGACCTTCTGAGAAAAAATGTGTTATGACCGTTTGACCGCTCCCTGACCGACTTTATGACCGATTTTTGTCCGGCTTTTACTACAGACATATATCATGAATATCGTGGCTTCTATTACAGCTAGAGTCCTATAAATTTTTTTGGTAAATCCTTGAGCAACATCAAACAGATAAAAATATTAATCGGCGCCGCCAACTGCCGTTTTACCGCCGTAACCGCCGAAAATGGCGGTTTCCGTTATTTGCCGTTTTTTGGCGATGATCAGAAAAAGTAATTTTTTTGTTATGAAAAATAAAAGTTCGTCCTAAAATTTGGTCATCCTAGCTGCAAAATTGGCCGCTCTACAGCTGTTTTAAAATTTAGCGGCTGGCCGCTAAAAAGCGGCTAAGGAGCGGCCTGGCTGCTATGACTAGAAAAAGTAATTTTCTCTAAAAATACACATGAACCACCAGAAAAAAATTTTACGTCTTTATCTGTAACAGGAGCCGAGATAGAGGGGGGGGCTTTTGGAGCCCCCCCCCCCCCCCCCCGATCTATTAAGGTGGGAATTGGGGCCCGAGCTGTAAGGGTTAAAACTGAATTAACTATTTATTTATTTTTCAGTTTGTATTTGCTGCGACAACTGCCACTATAGGAAATTATTCTTAATATTAAAAACGTCTTTTTTTTGTTGGCTTCCAATTTACTTAAGGGAACTGTGCACGAACGAAAGCAAGTTTTGTTAAAACACCTCCTAGAAGTAAAGTCAAGCTTTTTGTTGTTGAATATATATACTAGTTTTCTGTTTAATGTTGACAATGTGTACCATCACTGCAGGAAGGTGCGTAACATCACTTGTTTTCTTCTGTGCATAGTCTCCTTTTTCTTGATTTATTTGGTCATAAGTAGTAACATCTTGGCCTTTAATACTGAGAATATACAAACTTTTGTATATTATAAACAAGTTAAGAATAATTGATCTGTAAACAGTGTCTGGTTCAGTAGCAGAGAGATGTCAGTTTGGAGCATATTTCACTTATTCTATCCTGCTGACCGCTTGTGTCTACCCGCCTGTTTCTCATTGGGCGTGGGACTCGGGAGATAGTGAGGTCAGACCTTTAATTTGATGTATCGCGGCTGATATATAAGTTTATGCATTTGAAAGATTATAAACTAAAAAAACACAGGATATAACGGCAGGCCTAGCATCAGAGTATATCAATGAAGAGCCAGGAAGGGAAGGGACATTAGCTGTTTTTATTTTTTACAATAGTTGGCAAAGTTTTCTAATAACATTTTCTTATTCGTTGCCTTAACAACTTTCAGGACTTTTATTAAATTTTGATCGGTTGGGTTGGTTCATTAAGCTGATTTTCCAAACGTTTCAACCACTAAGTGTATTCTACAGAAGGGGTAATTTTATGAATCAAAATTGGGGATGTACATTGATTTATCGTCTTTTGTCTTATCCCTTCAGATCCCTGATGAAAGGCAAAGTATACTTGCCATTCCAAACTGTTATTATTAATGTCACTCGCCTAACATTGCAGCAGAAAGTAAAACTTTTAACTCTAGTATAACAAAGTGTGGCTCGGACTAGAATGAGACACCTTCCCGACACTAAGCCGACACGTTCATTTGTAAAATTATTTCCTTTGATATTGTGATTTGTTAATTGAACATTTAAAAATATTTAGGGCTATGGACAAGGATGGCTAAACATGATGGGATATACAGGTATTGTATTAAAATTTGATTACTTTATGTTATTCTCATGCATCTAGAGGCCTTAAGGGGCAATTGGGAAAGGGGAAGATGACCATTTACTTTCAGTTTTAGCTCTAACAGAAAAAATATTCGGAGATGTTTTCTGTGGGCGATTTCTCTTTGGAACCAAAAATAGTCCTAAACCTTCCCTTATTAACATTTACTCTATATTTGTTCTATTGTTTTACATTATTTGAACATTTTAGATTTTGCTGGATCTGGAGTTGTGCATTTGCTGGGTGGTGTTTGTGCTCTTGTTGGCTGTGCTTTCATTGGACAGAGAAAGGGAAGATTTGATCTTAATGGTAAGATTCTATAATTAAAGTTATTAGGATTGGCAATCCGATTCCGGAATCCGAAATCCGCCCATTTGTATGACCCATTTGGGACCCAGAATCTGAATACGCAATTTGCAATTTAAATTGCGGATTCGGATTGTTAATTTTTTTTGACTTATGTAGCACTTAAAATGGGTAACATTAAAAGATTTTTTTTGTATTTTATTTTCACAGTAGCTTTTCATTGTTATTTTAGGTTAGTTTGGGTTAAGTAAGGGTTAGAAAATGGCTAGAATTTTTTTGATTTGCAAAAAAGACCTTTAAAAATATACTCAAAAAGGTATACATTTTCGCATGGCTTGACAGGTATTACGGCCAACTGTTTTAAGCAATTACTGCCATATGACGTACGTCTAGTCATGCTAATCAACCACAAATATATCTAACAAAGCTAGAACTCTGGACCCCTTCAAATTCTCAAGGGATCAGAAAACGGACGATAATTTGATGTACATCCACAATGTTGATAAACAAATTACCCCTTCCGTAGATAATATTTATTGGTTAAAAAGTTTGGATACTGAGCTGTTTCTTTGGATTAAGCTTTATTAAAAGTATTCAAAGTTTTAACCCTGCAAAGTTATAAAATCAAAAAATATATGTAAGATACAAATACAATTAAAAATACTATAGCAATAAACAACCTAAATCAAAATCAGTTCTGCCCGGGTAGCCACGAATAGATCACTGTGGATCTGGCTACTTTGCCCGAAATAGATTAATTGAAATGCTCGCCGCCTCTAGGTCTGTCTCAACAGTTTTGTATAAGTATAGATGCATAACTAGGGTCCCCTCCTCGTACGCGGACATACAGTAATTTAACCCCTATTCACCCCATTCTCTTTTTTTAATGTCACAGCCTTAATTAAAATTATTATGTTAAGATATATTTTATTTGTCAGGTAATGCTATGGAGATGTCTGGTCACTCGGTCCCTCTGGCCGCCCTGGGAGGATTTATTCTCATCTTTGGATTCTTTGCTTTCAATGGAGGCTCTCAGGGATCCATTTCTAATCCTGGAGATGGAGCTGTAGGTTTGTGCTTTTCATGTTTTTTTTCTTATTAGAATTTATATAGAATATACGTGAACATTATCACAGAGGAAAAATTGTCGTTAACAATTGCGTATCTAACATGGTCAGTTCGTTCATCCATTATTAGGGGAAAGGATGGGGTTAAGGATGTGGACGGGGGTCGTTATTATTCAGCTGCAAGTTTCATTATAATTAGAATACATTTTAATCTGGTTTAAGATCCAATCAATAATAAATCCATTATTACTAGTGGCACTATCTATTACAATAGATTTTCTCTGAAGATTACCAAAGATTGGACACAACGTTTTTAAGCCACAACGAGTAAGCTATCGTGTTTAATAACTTTGGTTACTTGTTTAATTTACAGCCCTTTGTCCCTCCCTCCCTGGAATAGAGAGACAGGAACAAATCATTAGGCATATAAACTAGTTAAACATCTCTTTGCTTGGTAAAAAATAAAAAGATTCTGATTATAATATTAAACCAAATTAGTAGCCGGGGCCACCGGTCGCTCGGGTCGAACAAAACTGGAGTTAAATTTATATAATTTATTTGTCATTTTAATATCCACGAAAAACTGTCAATAACAAGTTGCGATAAATAACCATTATAAACTTTAATCTTTAAGTTGGTTTGGCCATTGTGAATACAGTGCTTGGAGCATGTTCTGGAGGTCTTACTGTTCTTTTTGTTAACAGGTACAAAATAACAAGCATGAAAACATCCATAAATAGCGAAAAGGTCATGGATTGCAAACGGACTAAGTGACAAACCTATACCTAAATATATGAAAAATATATGATTTTGATTAAAATATATTTATATTTATATCTGTTTTATAGCATAAACTTAAATAGCAGCTGCTTTTGGTTACAAGTTTCCACTGTTAATTTTTTATTAATCAGCACCAATGAAGCACAAGATCTCAAAAACAGCATTTTGGGTAAAAACTGGTGAACCAAAAAGATATGCAAATCCAAAACAAATCAATGGAAAAATTATTTTTTTTGCACTTTTCTCCTGTTTTAAAGATTGATTCTGATAAATTAACAATTTTTAAGGGATTTATGCATTAATTATTATGAAATGTAGTATAAGGTAGATATTAATGATTTTTTAAAATAAGAAATATTAGAAAAAAAGAAATTCGACCCCTATCACTTTAGAGGACAATTGCTGACCTCCAGTCTTATGGATGAAGCTAAGTACATATTAAAAATAATAATAACTCCCACAAGTATACAAAAATGATTTTTAATGTGTTAAAAAAATCCATTTTAAAATCTTGATTTTAAGGATGATGGCCTTTAAGATGCTCCTATGGGTAGTGATGGTGAGCCAAATGTTATCAAAGTGCATGACCATGATGACAACTTATATATTGAACTATGGTCCAATTTTTGTATTCATAGCAGCCTCCAGCAAAGCAGTATTAAAAAAGAAAAAAATTGTAATTTTAATTACTCCATTGCATAAGGTAAATACTGTCGTTTTTAGAAGATGTTTATATTTCTTGTCATCAGGCTCCATTGGAGATTGCTATGACTACAAAAAATGGTACATAGGTTGATAGACAAGTTGTTGTAATGGGCATGTACTTAGATAACATTTGGCTCACCATCATCACCAATAGGAGCATCTGAAAGGATATCATCCCCAAAATCAAGATTTTGAAATGGTTTTTTTTAACACATTAAAAAGCATTATTGTATACTTTTCAGAGTAATTTTTATCTTTAACATGTATTAGGCTACATCCATTAAACTGGAGTCAGCAGCTGACCTCTAAAGTGACAGGGGTTGAATTTCTTTTTTTCTAATATTTCTTATTTTAAAAAATCATTAATTTCTACCTTATACTAAATTTCATAATAAATAATACATAAATCCCTTAGAAAATTGTGAATTTATCAGAATCAATCTTCAAAACAGAAGAAAAGTGCAAAAAAAAATCGTTTTTCCATTGATTTGTTTTGGATTTGCATATCTTTTTGGTTCACCAGTTTTTACCCAAAATGCTGTTTTTGAGATCTTGTGCTTCATTGGTGCTAATTAATAAAAAAAACGGTGGAAACTTGTAACAAAAAGATGCATCTACATATTATATTTACAGTAAATTCGTCCCAAATGAATAATGAAGCTGACATTCTGAAAATTCGGATTTGCCTATTTTTTTGGTTCGCAGTTTATTAATCATCTAAGAAGAACATTTTATTAGAGTAGGCGAAAAATTTGGTGCAATTTCCAAGTAATTATATACAGATTTTTAAAGTTTTATTTTTGATTATCAAATCATAACATCATTAGTGATTCTTTTGGTAGGCTAACCAACCCACTGAAATGCTTTCTTTTTTTCCGTTTTTTTTTAAATCAAAATGTTGCATAGCATTTTTAATATGATTTTTATTTAAATTTAGATTAATTCTGAATCAAACTTGGAGTTTTCTGTTCACCTTGAATGGAGCTCTAACAGGTAACAATATTCTCCCCTTTATGTTATCAACCTAAATCTAGAATAATCTTTCTGATGATATAAAAATATAAGATTAAAGTTAGCCTTAAGGGACAGAACATTAACTATTAATATTATGATTATCATTTTGATATTCGAAATGTGGCGATTCGATACACAATTTTTCAGTATGGCTTAGAACTGGTCCTAATTCAGCGGATATTAGGCAGTTTCGTAGCAAAACTGGAATATTTTTAGAAAAAAAGTACGACGTAATTTTCAATATTAGTCAGAAAAATTGTGAAAAAATGATTGGCCGAGGCATATTCATATATTTTTAGATGCGACAGATTGATTTAATTTTAATAAGGTTTGTATTAACTCAAGATTTTTCTTGCAAGGTATGGTAGCTCAGTGTGCTGGCTGCAATTTTTATGAACCCTGGGCAGCTTTGGTTATTGGTGTCTTTGGTGGACTTGTTTATATTGGTGTTCATTATCTTATGTTAAGGTAATTTTAAATATTTAATAATTTTAATTTGTATGTTTTTGGTGGACTTGTTAGTAGCGAAGCTACTCTATAATTCGAAATGTCCGTCTGTCCGTCTGTCTGAGACAGAGTGGGGGAAACGTGATTTTCTCGGCTCCTATCAAAAATAGACAGCTGAATTTTTTAGTGAAGATTCCCATGACATATGCGCATCTAATCTATATATTGTTTAGTCCATCTGTTTGTTAATTGGGGTGCTAGATCGATTCCTAGATTTTTTGTTTTCGTAATTTTCTCGACTCCTTTTCAAGTCAGACAACTGAAATTTTCAGGATTTAAGTAAATTTGCATCCTACATGTTTTTACTAAGTTTTATTAAGATTTGTATATTGATTGGGGTGCTAGATCGATTCCTAGTTTTTTCAAGTTTTCATAATTATCTCAACTCCTGTTCAAGATAAACTCCTGGAATTTTTAGGGATTAATTAAGTCAACATTTTACGCATTACTATTAAAGTTTTTTTTTTTCAAAAAATAATAATTGGTTGGGGTGCTAGATCGATTCCTAGTTTGTCAAGTTTTCCTGATTTTTTCGACTCCTGTTCAAGATAAACAGCTGGAATTTTTAAGAATTAAGTCAACATTATACATATTTTCATCAAATTTGATAAAGACTTGTTTTTTGTTGGAGTGCTAGATCGATTCCTAGAGTTTACGTTTTTATTATTAGCTTAATGCTTCAAATTCATTATACATTTTAAAAAGGTTTCGTGATTTATTTCATTTATATCTTTTTACCATACCCAAAAGATTATTTTTTCCTGATGTCCATCAATAAATTTTGAGCTTCGCTACTTATGGATGTTGTCATCCTTGTTTATATTGGTGTTCATTATCTTATGTTAAGGTAATTTTAAATATTTAATAATTTTAATTTGTATTGATTATTATAAGTAAGCTTGTCTTAATAACATGTATTTCAGGTGCCCTCTTACCTGATATTTAAGGCTTTTGTAAATTTTAGTTTTCTTTTAAGCACTAATGCACTAAATGGGTACTCTCCTTCCCTCAAAATGCCTTGTCAAGCACATACTTTCCCTCCATCCATTTCATAAAATTAAATGAAAATGAGGGGGTTTGATTGATTGATAATGTAAGGTCATGTTTAATTAGGTTCTTTGGGTAATGGTTAGCCCCACGGAGTTTGAAACAAGAAAAATTATCACCCCTTTACTTTATCTTATTTAAAAAATAAAGTGGTAAGGGAGTATTGTTCAGTGCTTGATAGGCACTGTGTCGGAAAGCACCAAAAACGTTATGAAATCATTTATTTTATATTTAACCTAACAATGTATCTTGTTTAGATTACGCCTTGATGATCCCTTAGATGCTGTAGCTGTCCACGGTGGAGGTGGTCTTCTTGGGGTTCTATGTGTTCCTTTCTTTATGGTAGCCAATCTTGAGGTAAACTTTGTTTCTAACACAGATGTAATTTATTCAGGGATCTAAAGGGATAAGACAAAGACCATTATATTGATGTATTTCCCTTAATGATGCAACATAAATTACCCCTTTCTGTAGATTAAAATTAGTGGTTGAAACATTAAAACACTCAACTTAATGAATCAACCAATTAAAATTTACTAGAGTCCTCAAAGTTGTTAAGCCAATGAATAAGAAAATTTTATTATAAAACTTTGGGGACTAGAGTAAAAAACAGCTCATTGTAACCTCTCTCTTTGCATTTATTGAATATAACATAATATCAATAACAGTTTAGTTTAGTTAGTGGATACTCTAGGGATGGATTTACCCCTCATGTTATTTTTTTGAGAGGGGGAATGCAAAATCTTCAACTTCTTTTTATTAGCTGAAAACCTTTCTTCAAAATAGTATTACGAACGATGTATATGTTTACAAAATCTAAGCAATCATACATTTTGGACTTATATTTTTTTACATTTATCCTACTATAATTGTAGCATGTCCTTCCGTCCAAAAGTAATTTAATGAAAATACCTGTATGCCTAGTATCTAAGCAATTAGTATGCTCCTATGTAGTGAAGATTTTGCTACACTATCTAACTATGCAAATTAGACTTCCTCAAATATTTCTTAATATACATATATATTTTTTCAGGTGGGATCCCGTGGTATTCTATGGGATGGTCATCTTTCCAGTCCTTGGGTCACCCTGGGTTACAATATACTTGGTGCAGTTGTCATAGCTCTGTGGTAAGTATTTCAATTTCATATAATGATAGCTGTTTCCCTAGTATCTGGAGGGGGGGGGGGGGGGGGAATAGTTGTCATAGCTATGTGGTAGGTATTTTATTTTCATATTATAACTGTTCTTTGCATCTAAGGGGTGGGGACATTGTCATAGCTTTGTGCTTGTTATTCTTTTTCATTTACTGGGGCAGTAAAATAGCTCAAAACTATCCTAGGACTAAATTTAAAAAAAAATAGTCTAAAACTATATTTAATACATATGAGATGTTTGCTTAAATAAATAATTAGATTGGTTAAAAAGATCTGCATGGACAGACAAACAAAAAACTTTTTTTTTCATTTAAAACTAGTGGCTACGCCCCTAGAAGCCTCTAGGGGCACTAATAGGAGGTGGATAAGTCGACCTCATCCTATTTTAAATTTGAGTTTCTAAAGAGTTTTGAAAAATATTTTTTTGGGGAGGGTAGTGAAGACATCCTCTCCAAAAATAGTTTTAAACTCCCCAGGACCTATAAGAAGCTTCGCTGTAAAGGAGAATAATATCGGTTCAGGAGTTAGCAAACTCCTTCGAGACAGACAAAAACGATACTACTTTATATAATAGGATGATTGTATAAGTAAAAATTCCCTACAACTCATATTGCTCGTCGTCTATACATTATCCTGTCCATACTTATAATGAGGAAACTAAGAGTGTTAAGAGATGTTTATATTATATCTTAAATATCAGATAAAATGAAATATAAAAAAAATTGTTAAACGCCAATTAGGTGTAGTTATTTTGTTTCTGATTTTTCTAAATTTCAGGTCCACCTTGTGGTCAGTAATGATCTTTGGTACTCTTTATTTTTTCAAATTGCTGAGAGTTTCTGAAGAATTAGAACGAACAGGTTTGATATGATTTATTGTAGTTTTATTAGTAGCAAACCTACTCTACTGTATCGGTCTTCTTAGTTTAAAGAAATGAAAATGTTTTTTTTTCAATCTTTTTTAAGATCAGCTGTTTACAAAAAATTATTTTTTGCCGCTAGATTGGATTAGTTATGTTTTTTTCCTTTCTTTGCGATTTCTCTTGGAAGTGTGGTGGTTCATTCCCCTAAAAATTCCAGAACCTATGAGAAGCTCTACTGTAAAGGAGAACTATATCGGTTCAGCGCGGCGGTTAGCGAGATCCTTCGGGGTACACACAGACAGACAGACAAACATTCAGAGATCCTGTTACTTAATCATGAGAATATTTTTAATAACAGGTATGGACATCCTGAAGCATGGAGAAGCTGCTTACCCAGCACAAGCTTGGATTGAAGAACAGTACAGGAAAAGACAACAGTCCATGTATGACAGAAAACCCTCTCATATGCAGGGTCCAGGTATTACTGTTCAATTAAACCAGCTGTAACCAACAATTGAATTAATTCGAAAAACTATTTGATAATTTCAGCAGATCTGAGTAAAGACCTTTTTATCTGCCCCCCAAATTTTACTTTATATTTTTTCGCCTGTTAGCTATACCTTATTCCTGAATTTAACTGACTTCATGGATCCATCGATTTTTGTTGAGAAATATTAGGATCTTAGATTGGTTAGAATCAGACAGAGCTGTGTGTTAACTCAAGACGTTTAAACTCTGCCTATTGCTTAAATATTTGATACATTACATTAAGAGTGAAGGAGGGAGGAGGGGGGGGGGGGATTCTGGCTCATGAAAAAGACTCAATTCACAGGAATCTAAAGTGATAAGTCAATGGCCAATAAATTAATGCATATAGCCAATGTCCATACACAAAATTACCCCGTAAGTAGATTAAAGTTAGTAATTAAAAGTTTGAACATTTAACTAATTGAAACAAGAAATCAAAATTTTATAAATGTCATAAAAGTTGGAAGGCAAACGAATAAGAAAACGTTATTTTAAAACTTTGGGATTAGTGTAATAAATAGCACAATGTCCTCTGTCTCCCTGCTCAATTCATTACCATGCAAAAATATAATTAGACTTTAATTCAGAGAAGTGTGTAATATTAGTGTTAGCTGTTTTGGAGTTAAAATGCAAATTAATTAACCATGAAGGTCAAATCCAAATATCCTCAGAAACACTTTTTTTTCAGGTTTTGAAACCCCGAATAATAATACTTCAACTGCAGATTCAGGTATAGTTTTTTTCATTTTTTTTAATGCCGCTACCATATTAATAGATAATGTCAGCCTGTCGATGCATAAAAAAAAAGAATATAACCTCTTCGCGTATTTCCTAGATTTTTAGAGTCCAATTTTTTAATGCTATAGAAGGAATGTGATTTTCTCTGCTACTATTTAAGATAGATTGCTATTTGTTCTGTAAAAATAATATTACTCACTAACAGCATATAACTTACTTTCGTCAGTCATTCTCAAAATACATCTAAATATATTTTATAAAGGTTTCGTGACTATAATCTATATTCTTACAATCCAAATTTTTTTTTGCCAACTAAATTTCCTCTGTATTTATGTTTGTCCATCCGTGATTTTGGGAGCTTCGCTACACATGGATGTTGTCATCCTTGTCAACAACACTTTGATATTTTAGAAAATGTTGAACTTGGAAAACTGAATGGACATGGAAAGTTGATTTTAAAAGAACAACAAAACGAAAGCGGCATCGATAACAGTGGCTTTTCTCATTAAATACAATATTTTAATATTTTAGAACTTATTTTAATATTTTTTATTGCTCAGCTGTTAACAACAAATCAAAATTATTTGGAAATTGTATTTTGATATGAAATATCATATCATATAGTATTTTAGTATGTATAGCATAACCCTGATTCTATGTACCTTAATAATGTATAAAATACCTCAAACACAATCATGTTAAATAAAAAAGTAATGAAATCAAATAAATTTGTATACTTATACATCTTAAAATGTTATTTTTTCATCTAATTATGTAAATTGTTAAGGATTTTATCATGTGCAAAAGAAATTCTTTATTTTAGAGAAGCTTTATTTAGGTCCTAGAATATTGGCTTAAGGCTCTTTATTCTTAAATTTAAGTCCTGGGTTGGTTTTAGGCTATTTATCTGTTTCTTTTCTTTACATACGAATAAAAGCCTCTATATGATAGGAGCGCAGATGTTAGTCTATAATACAAAGTAGAACGATGTCCGTCTGTCCGTCCGTCCGTCTGAAGCTTAAGATCTCGGTAACCACTGAACCGATCGGATTCTACTCTTCAGGGAATATAACTACTGGTCCTGTGGTGGTTTTAGGCTATTTTTTTTTGGGGGGGGGATACCTCCAACCTCCCCAAAACAAATAAATTCCCCCCTATTTTTTTTACGAATTTTGCGAATTCGTTATATAATCGCAAAAGTTTTTCCTGCTGGGTAGGGGCGAAAATTTGCGATCCGTTGTGCTGGGTAAGTAATAGAAGATGTAATTATACCTCTTGTGGCAAAGCCCCTAGAGGCTAGGGGCGAAGCCGCTAGTTTATTCATAAAGCACAAGACCAGTAGACAAAGGGACATTGGTAAATCATAAAATAGCTTTGCTAAAATAAAATAACACCATTTATAAAATATTTATTTATTTTTATATCGGACAGAAAAGAAACACTACTAAGAAGAAAATTAAAGCAATAAATGCGATTTTTTGAGCTTACAAATCATCAAAATCATACAATACACACATGGCTACAACTTTAAATGGCTTTCTATTTGGGTTGGGCCGGATATCTGACCAACGTTCGATATCCGGCAAATTATCTTATAACCGGATATTCGGCATTAAAAATCAGCTGGATATCCGGTATCCAGCCGGATATTGAAAATGGCCGAATATCCGGCCAAACCGGATCAACCCTAGTTTCTCTTTAAATAAGTCTTTATAACCCAAGAAGAATGGTATAATTGTAGAAATAAATGTATTCAAAGTCAAAAGGAGTCCCAAGAAATTTTCAGTGGCTGCAATTTCAGGGATCTTAAGGGATAAGACAATGACCAATAAATTAATCTACACAAAATTACCCCTTCTGTAGATTACAATTTATATTACACTCAACCTAATGGTCCCCAAAGTTGTTAGGCCAATGAATACGAAAACGTTATTATAAGAATTTTGGGCCTAGTGTAATAAACAGTCCAATGACCCCTCACTCCCTGCTACAAATCACCACCCCCTGAATTAGATATTTTATATATTTTTGATCAACATAAAGAAATCATTGCTATTGAAACTTTTAGAAAGCCAATATTTAGTTGAAGCCAAGTGTGAAAAGGTCGGATCTAATAAATATTATTATTTTATCAACTATCTGTCTTTTATACTCATTATTAATGTAAAAATCATAATAAGTTAGCTATTTTGAATTAATTAATTTCTTTTTAAAAATATCTTTTTATAGGGTAAGGTCAGAAAATCCTCTTTTTAAAATCATCTCTTTTGAAAAAAAAAGTTTTATTCCACTGAAATTTTATGTAAAAAATGTTACTTTGAAGAAAAAAGGGCAGTACCGCCGAAAAAAACTATTATTTCTAACCACCGCCGTTTCTTCATAGTACACATCAAAAACATTCAAATAACTGCCATGGTAATTCTCATTGATTTGTTTTGAATTTATAAGTGTTGGTTTCAAAAAGTAACATTTCCGCTGCTCCCCCATTGTTTTATAATCTTCTAATCTAAACAACAGATCTTTTTAAACAACAAAAATCAACAAGTTTTAAGATATGAAAATAAATTATATCTAACCCCTACGGTCATTGATCATAGTTTGACAAAAAGTTCACATAACAGTTTTATAGAAATTTCGGATTAAATGTGTGGCCGCGCAGGCTGTGTCCGCAGCTTAGACTTGGCGGCCGACTACATGGCCCTCAATATTCATTGAAAGACGGCCTTTCATGGCAAAGGCTTGATCCGAAATTTCTATTCGAATTTTAGGATAAAGCTCATGACATTTCTTACATACACAAAATCCTGACTTTAATAAAATTGAATAATTAAGAGTAATTGTAAATCAAAATAATCTAAAAAGGCTATTTTCTCAAAAGTTAGACAAAATACATTAGGTAAAGTAAAGTAGTGCTGTTTTCATTTAATTAAGTTTAAAGGTTATATTTATAGACACTTTTATAGTTTGTTAATTCAAATTTATTTTTTCAATGATACAAATTTATTTTCTTTGAAAAAAATCAAACTTTAAATAATATTATCAAACACTATTTTAATGTTAAAGTTACTTTAAAAATCAAATTCTCAATCCATTTTATAACAAAGGATATCTAAAAAAAACTAAATTTTCATTGCAAGCATCTTTTATACATTAACTATTAGATAAACTATTAAGATAACAAATTAAATTTAAATAGATATATACACAATAATTCTAAAAATATATCACCAAGTAGTGTCTAAGATACTATAATAATAATAATATATGTAGGACTAGGTATGGTGTGTATAATGTAATATAATCACAAAACTAAAGTGATATAAAATTTCTTGCAAAAATGAAGAAATACACTAATAACTACAGGATGGATGGATTAAGTACAGTATTACATATTTATACCATTAAACAAGGACGAGCATTTCCTCACATAAGATTTTATTCACACAAAAATTTATTGGCTTAAATTTTTGATTATTCATTTGAACAGTTACTAAAAAAAAGGACTGTGCAAGAATGAGAGCAATGATGTTAGGCATTTCTTAAGGACCATACTTGGATAAGATTACGATAGACCTTATTTTTTTCGTTGATTTTACCATATTTAACAGAAACCTTAATAAATCCACCAAAGAAATGTCTCACATTATTGGGGAAAGATGATTAACATCATTTGCTTTTGTACTTGCAGAGTCCCAATAAAATCAATTCTTCTTGATGTAATTTTTTTCCTTTAATTTTTTTTTTGGAAAATTCATCTTAGAAAATTTTCTTCAAAATATTTTGAACTATAATTAAATATGAAATTGAATATTTTTGAAATGATATAGTTTTTTTCACTATTGTTTTCACTTATTTTAAAAGAATTTTTCGCATTAACCTGTTTAAAATTGGAAAGTAAATTGTTAGATTATTATGAAGAAAGTAGTGTTACCAAATTATATGAAAGTTAATTAATTTGGGTACTACCAAAATTATTTTTCAGATATAACTATTATGTTATCAAGAATGAATTTATCATTTATTTGTTGACGAAGTTTCGTGATAGATTTTCAATATGACGGAAAATATTTTTAGAGAACATGGAGTTGTTTAGCAGATGTGGATGAAAGTAGATTGCTGCTGGCTAGATTACTCACCTAAAAATATTTCTCATTAGGAACACCAAGAAATTAGTTATAATTATCTATCAAGAAAATGGTTTTAATATCATGATTGTACTTTTCTTATCTTCGTAGAAAACTGGATATAATACGGTATGATACATGATTGTTCAAAATGGCTTAGAACCGGTTATATCCAGCGGATATTAATCGATGTCTAAGTCATACTAGAAATGTAATTACCTGACTACTGGTGCTAGCATTGCCACCGTTTAACTGTACAGACTGTACATTCTGGTTGAAGGGGGGAGGGGCTAGCATACCATTTGGACTCGGTTGGGGAGTGCAGCTACTAAAATAGTATATACAAGATTATATATAAATAGAAGAATATACATGGATGATATGACAGGAGAAAAATTGTCGTCAATTTAAGTTTCCAACATGGACCACACTTTTAAGCCAGTAAGTCCATCCAGTAAGACGAGATTGGGTGGATCTGGGGATCGTTTCTTTAGCCAGCTACAAGTTTCACTTTATTAGATAGAATATCCCAACTGAGAGAATATATTTACTTGAGATGAAATATCCCTACTTAGTTTCATCTATATAATTGTATAAGCATATCTAAATCACAAAAAAACTTATGAAATCAAAATATTGTAGCAAAAATCAGGAAAAATTTGCAGTTTAGAAATTGAACAATTTTAAAGATTATCTAATTTTGTTGATAGTAAATTGGTTAAATTGCTGTAAGCTAAATGAAGTTGCTTCACAAAATTTGTTAGGAAAACACAAGGTATTTGGAGATAGGGCAATGCAAGATTTCTCACTTTTCCTTAAAAATAAATAGTTTGTTAGCTGGTAAAATGTCGGTTTCCCTAGGAGTGTCTATTCGAGCATATAAAAACCTCTTTTTTGAAAATTACATTGAAAATAATAGGGGAGGCAGTTTTTTTGTGTGTTAGTTTTTTGCATAAGGTGAGGCTAGGTTATATTGGATACAGGGTAGCCTAAGAGGAATGTTGCACTTTAGGGGTGTTTGTAAGGAATAAAAAATACCCATTCATCCCCCCTCCAATGCACCATTTTTGGCTTCTGTAAGGCAAATGGGGTAAGGGTTACTGTGCTCGCTTTGTACTTTGGGGAAAAGTACTCTTAATGTTTTGAAAAGTTGAGAATTAATATTATGTAAAAAGGTACATATATATAAGATTAAAACTAGTTTTGATATTATAATTGTACATTTTTATATTCGTAGAAAACTGGATATAATACAATACAATACATAATTTTTTCAATTTGGCTTTAAACCGATTCTAATCCAGCGGATATTAATCGGTTTCGAAGACAAACTGAAAACATATTTACTTAAGTTCTTAACACAAACTAACAAAGGGTAAACACAGGTTTTTAAGGATGGGTAAATGGAAAATATATAAATCTCCCTCCGAATATTCAAACAAAACGAAATAATTTTTACTTTTGAATTCGAGGGAAGCTTCAAATTCCATATGACATGGGTAAAAAGGGAAGCTTTACAAAGTGACTCAAAACATCAGCTTTGTGACGTCATAAAAATGAGGGATTATCCTTCTCTTTTTAAAATTTTTTTCCCCCACTTCTTCTATCATTTTATGACGCCACATTGCTGATTTTTTAGACACTTCGTAAAGTTTTGTAAAAAAAGTTTAATTAAAACAGATTTCTTAAAAAAAAAACACTACGTCTCATCAACATATGTAAAATATTCTGGTTTTAACTAGATAGGTTATTTTAAATGTTAGTAAGGGTTTGGTAACTTAGGTTTTTTATCTGAAAATAATTGTTATGTAATACAAAAAGGTTTTTTAATCATTACAGCGCAGTGGTAATATTTTAGCATAAGTAAGGGTAATAAAAGGATAACTTCCAAGGGATTAAAACCTTTATATCATTGAAAAGCTTTTTTGAATAGTTTGTTTCAAATATTTTTCAAAAATATATCATTAATGAAAGAAAAATAGTTAATGAATAAACGTACATAAAACTACTGTTAAAAATCCTTTTCAATGATTAAACTTTTGGTGGAACATACGTTAGAATGATGAGAGGTGGTTCACCATTGACTGGAGTTATATTGATAGCTTCAGACTGGTTGCTAAATTTTGAATATTTTTAGTTAACCTTGTGGTTGATTCTGGTAATAATAAAAAAAAATTTAAAATTTAAAATCCTTTCTTGGAAAGAATTTTTAAAAATAATCAGTTAAAATCAAAGAATATGTAATCTTTTTTCTTAAAAATCTTTGAATAGGGCGGAGAGACAGACAGACCTATTAAATAATTTAAGGCAAATCATCAAATGCTTAGACTAATTATATTCAAAATTGCTATATTTAGTATATAAATTTCAACACATGATGTGATTTTTAATACATCATTAGAAAAAATAAATTTCTAATTGCATTTGTTTATGTTTTATCACGATTTAGTCTATTAGCACTTTGAACTTAACAAAACATTTAATGGTATTTTTACTCAAAATCTTGTTTTCATTGCTATTTCTTTTTTCTTCAAAAAAACTGGGATATAACTATATATTTTCGTTTTTACTTGCCCTCATTCACGCACAGTTCCATTTTCTTAAATATGTTTTTGCGTAGAAATTATTTAAGAAAATACTTACAATTTCTCTTTATCCAAATGGAAGGCAGGTGGGGAGTTGACAATGACCGGGGGTTGAGGGGGAGGTTGCTTGGTTTGTTTACCGGGCGAGGAGGGACGGTCAGAATGGTTACCTAACATCCCACCGGATAACTTCTCTTCTACAAATTGAAAATTGTTAACCATGGATTTTTATAAGATGTTAAGAAAATGAACAGTAAATTGATATACATCCCCTATGATTATAGAGTAAATTACCACTTCTGTAGATTAAAACTATAGGTTTTAAAGTTTGGACACTTCTAGTTTGGAACCAATCAATCAGTTAATACAACATATTTAAAAAAAGATATCCTAATCTACATATAAAGTAAAAATCTTAAGTAGCTTTGTTTCAAAATTATAAGGAAAGATCTGAAGTTTTAAAGCAATTAAATAAATTGAAGGTAAAAGTAAATAAAAACCTGGAACACCATTGGGTTGATTAATTTCTGTCTGAGCCTTCACTGTTATACAAGCTGCTGAGGTTGCTCCTGAAATGATAGATCATATTAATATTTAAGTTAAAGCTAATTATAGGGATAAGACAATGGACCATAATTGAAGTATATCCCTAATGGTTATAAACAAAGGCACCTTCTGTAGATTAGCTTTATTAGGGTACGAGTGCTTTATTCAATGTACCCTCCCTCCCCTCCTTGAGTTAATTAACTTTTATAACTATAGCACAGTGATAAATAATATAGCATTATGATTATTTAAGTTTCATATTGTCAACAAAAACATTGTATTTGTATGACTACACTTGATACCAGTCTTAACAGTATACACCTAAATTTTCGAAGGATTGAAGCTTTGGAGTTGTATAACAATTATAAGCAATCACTTATAAAACATTATTATTATTAGCAAGATGAGATAGATAGATATTAACCTGTGGTTGTAGCAGCAAAGTTGAGCAGCTGTTTAGAGTTAGTTTCATCCTCAGTATTCTCCTTGGTACCTCCGTTAGCAGCATCTCCCACCTTAGCTTCCTTCTCAGGACTTCCTGTCTGGGTGTCTCCAGAAGGTCCCTTCTCCTAACAATAAATAATAATTAGTACTTTCTACCAGAGTGCCTGTAGAGCATTGAACTCATGATACCCTGCAAAAAAAGAATTTAGGATTTAGGTTTAGAGACAAGAATCTATGAGAAGTTAAACTGCAAAGGATAATAATTTAGGTTCAGAAGTTATTCTTTACACATAGACAGTCTTTTACTTTTATAGAAGGATAAAGAAGAAATTGTTACTTTGATGACGGAAAATGGAATTTTTTTGTGAAATCATAAACATGATAAACTGTATTGAACTACAAGCAGCTGGTCCTTTACAGCTTTATATAACGAAAACCAGTTTTAATGATTCATAATATCATAATGTAAAAACTAAGTATAACTTTGTCATAATTTACTATTATCTTTTTTATGCCGCAATTTAAGTACTTTTTTTCCAGCAAAAACTAAAATTTTAAAAAAGGTGACCTCATCGACTTCAACAATTGCAGATAGCTTTCTGTCAATCTCTTCTGAACAATCATTGTCATTAGTAGAATGTTCATCAAATAGAAGCTTATCAATTCCCAAACTGATATCATCAGTGTTGCTGTTGTCCCCTGTGGGTGAGTGGCTGCAGTCACTTGTGGTTGCTTCCTTGTCCTTGGATTTTGTCTCATCAAATGAATCTTCCTTTGGAATATCAGCTTTGGAATCATCTGCATTTTCAGAGCCACTTTTGGTATTAGAATCTTTTTCTTCAAAATTTTTATTGGTTGCAATATCTTTAGTATCATCTTCACCAAGATGAATATCAGATTCACGGATTTCATTTTCATCCTCTTCATTAATTTCCTCCATAACCTCTTCGATGATGTCATCAATGGTATCATAAGATTTCTGTCTGGCATGATAACTTTCACATCTTTTATTGTTGTTAACTTCGCTGTAGGATGCACTCTTGTCCTCACTGACTAAATTGGAAAATCCACCTTCGCCAATGCCACCACTAGCAGACACATCGTTACCACCAGTCATGTCTTCATTGGATCCGGTAGAACCTCCATGGTTAGAATCCCCGCCAAATTCAGATTTATCTGACTTATGCTCATTGATTTCATTGTCATTTGCGCTCTTATTATTGAGGGATTTTTTGCGCTGCTGGGTCTTGGCGAACGTGGCTGTTTCTGAACAGTTTTGATCGCCGCCGACATTCTGCAAAATAAAGAAAAGGATCAAGCAATGCACACAAATTGCTTCTATGCAACTTTATTTTAAAAAATATATAAGATCTACATAAATACAGATTAAAAATATTTAATTTTTCTTCATTTTCAATAATTGAATAAAATTTCTAAATATTTCTTAAATCTAATCTGTACTTTTAATTAAATCTGTACTAATATCATTAACTCTTTTCATTCTAGAAATGTTTAGAGTTAGGTTTAAATTAGTAACTGTCAAGTATTTTGTGTGTGTTTCATTTAAGCAAAGGTTACATGGGCTTGAAAGATAATAAGCATGACTTTAAATATGTTTCATATGGTATAAAGGGGAATTTGCTAAGCCTAAATTCTTATAAAAACAGAAAAACAGAACAACTTTAGACATAATAAGTGCATTTAAAAGATAAATTATATTTCAGGATACCAACTCTATATGGAAATCTTGAAATAACTGACTTGAAACTTGAGTTAAGTCTGTTAGAAATTCAAGAAATCTGGAGACAGGTATATTCAGGGTCTGATCTTGTACAGTATACAATTTTACAATTTTCTCGAGTTTTATAAATATTTCTAAAAATGGTTAATTACGAAAAAGATATTTTAAAACCAAACATTATTAGAAAAAGTATTGAAGTGATTATTTGCCCTTGTACTCTTTGATAAACTTGTGTACATTATCTGACTCGTGGGTCCCTGTCACCAGATATCTGTTACAAAAAGAATGTTTGTAATTGATTAGTAAAAGTGATAAATGTCCTTAGCTCAAATATTTGACTCAAACAGGATTTATCCTGAATAAAAAGTGGAGTGCTTATATGGGTCCGCAAATTATTTTTTTTTTCTAGTAAAATTGATCACATTGAAAACTTTAAAAATGACCATAAAGCAAATTAGCATTTTGATTATATTGATAAAATAAATTACTAGGTGGATACCCATTCATAAATCGATTTCTTTGAGAAACCATAAAAACACCAGAAAATCCGTAAAAGGTTACTTTTCAATTATGTCTCAAGTATCAAATTTGTTAAAGAAAGCAAAACTGCATTTTCTAGTATGGCTTCGAAACCGATTTATATCCGCAGGATTAGAACCAGTTCTCAGCCATACTGAACAGTCATGTATAGCATTTTATTATAGAAATTTCACATGAATATTAAAATAAAATCATAAAACTGATTTTAATCTTATAATTTTTCATTTTAATATCCGCTGAAAGCTGTCTATAATACTATGCGATAAATAAATATTCTCATTAAAACTTTACTTTTTATATTTCAATATAAATCAAGTTCAAGCTTTAAAACCAAGGACATGTCAATACAAAACAAAGAAAACTAAATCTAAAAAAAACATAATCCAAGCACACAAAATATAACAACTCACGTCTTTTAGAAGATTCCAATCAAAGACATAATCATAGGTAAATCCTTGACGGTAGAATAAATTTCTACAAATTATCAAATTTAACTTTATCCTTTTTTAAATACTTTTGAAATATTTGTAATATTTGGAGAAGATTTTTTCTAGTATGGCTTCGAAACCGATTAATATCCGCTGGATAAGATACGGTTTTAAGCCAATGAGGATGTCTATAATACGATGCGATAAATAACTATTTTCATTCTTAAGGTTAAAGGTTATTTCCAAATTAAAATTTCTTCTAATTTTTAACCAAAATGAATGTAGAAAGTTGAACAAAATTAAAGACTAGTTGGTCTGATGAAATTAATATCATTTACATGATAGTAAGAAAAATATGTTACTGTTTAAAAGCACAGCTTCTTCACATTTAAGGCCAGTCAGTGTGTCTCTTATTACCCCCGTTAAGTTAAAATTATCGTTATCAAATTTGTAATTGTTTATTAGAAATTAATTTAGAAAGCGTAGTTCAGTGATCAGACGAGAACTGGTGCTTTCAACATGGTATGGCCGTAAACTAGAAAGCTTAGTTACTTTATAATCATAATAACAGGAAATCCGTATGATTTTTAGCTTTTAAATTGTCCCAGTTAAGCTTCCAGTATCTAGGTAAGTAATTTTGGTACAGTTTTATTATTTTTGCTGCTATTTCGTCTAGGTTGCTACGATTTTAAATGCGTTGTTACTCTATGATTGTGGAGCTTCGCTTTATGGCTGTTGTAATCCTTGTTAATGAGTACAGAAAAATTCTAGTTATTGGTGGATAAAGTTAAGTTCCTGATAAGTTGTCTAAGATAAGCATAATCTGGCTTTTCTTCAAATCTCAAGGATCTCACGTAGTTCTGGTAGGTAGCAAATTCAGCTAAATAGATAGAGAATTAGTTAGAATCAGGGATCTTGGGCGATAAATTAATATACATCTCCAATGATGACAATCAAAATGATAATTGTAGGTTGAAAAGTATAGACACTTTTAGTATCAACCAATAATACTTTAATAAAAGTACCCAAAGTTTTAATGAGTATGTGATTATGAAACTTTGGGTACCCGAATAATTTAATGTCCAATTTCCCTTCCATCCCTGGTATATGAATAAGTATAGACAGTGAATATTATGTGTGTGTATCCAGTAAGATCATGAAAAATTTCTGAAACAATCAGCCCACAGTTAAAAATTACACCTTTTTTCGAAATTCGTGGATAGAGCAAAATTTTACATTTTCTCAGGGATCTTAAGGGATAAGACAATGGCCGATGAACTGATGTACATCCCCAATGATCACAATGAGTTGTTGAAACACGTTTGGACACTCAAGTTAATGAAACAACCAATCAAAATTTTATTAAGTCCCTAAAGTGGTAAAAGACAAACAGCTCAATGTCCCCTCCCTCCCTGACATTTTGTTTACCTGGGGCTCCATCACATAATTCTTCAACAGGAGTTGATAATTTTGTTTACCTGGGGCTCCATCACATAATTCTTCAACAGGAGTTGATAATTTCGTTTCACTTATCTTCTCATACTTCTGTGCCTTCGTCTTAGCTCTAAAAATGAAAAAATATAAATGTTGGCTGGAGGAAAACTAGAAGGCAAGTATTTTTTCTTATGTTGAAATATTTTCCCCGAATCCTTTAATATAAAGTAGTAATGTTTTTTTTTGTTTTAAGCAAAATATCTCAGAAATTGCCGGTTTGAATGTATTGAACTTTTAAGGGAAGCTTTTCATATGTTTTGTTGTGATTTTGGGCTATTTTCTGACCTTCCCTGAATGAATCAACTAGTAAAAAAATATTATATAAGATTTATATTAATAGTTATTTTTCATCTGTTTTTAGGAAAAATATGTTTTTGAGATTGGAGTATGGCAATGATTAATATTACTTATGGAAAAAACAACTTCTTGACATTTTATAATGTTTCAGAGCTTTTTACAACAAAGATTGAAGCTTTGTAGATACATAATTTATTTTAATAGCATGGCAAAAATATATAAAAGAAATTCTAAAAAGCAATTTAGTTTGAGGTCATACTCATTCATATAAAAAAATCACGAAACCTTTGTAAAATAAGCATCTCTGTAATTTAAAGCATGCCCAGCAGATAGAAGAACCAATTGAATAATATACGAGATGCTCATCTGTACAGGAAATCACCACTCAAAATTCAGCCGAGAAAATCATATTTCCCAGACAAAGTAAATTATAGATTAGCTTCGCTATTAAAAATGTACCTTAGTCCTTGCCAGGGAAGCGTCCCCTTGAGGAAGTAAATAAGAATATACCCCAGGGCCTCCATGTCATCACGACGGGATTGTTCTAAAATAAAAAATTGAAAACAAACATTTTCTAAACTATAATTTGATAGCAGTTTACTGCTATGTATTTTTAAATATATTGCTTAATCTCGTCCTTGAATATTGACTTAGTTAGTTTGACCATAGCAAAGATTTGATACAATTTCAAGTCCTTTGTGAATATGAACCATCTTGGTTGATTTTCAATCAATAATCTTCAAGATTTTAAGAAATTTTAATATTTACCTATTCCTAGATGTGTGTTGATACTGGTATATCTAGCAGTTCCTGTCAAATTCTTATTTTCTCTGTTATAATATAATCATTATAATTTGTTATTATCGATGGAATCGTTTGGTTTATTTGAAACCTACTTTAAACACCAATTATATGTAAAAATCTTAATAATATATTATGTTCAATAACCTTTGACATTTAAGAACAGTAATTTTAAGGCAAATTCTTTGAAACAGCTGAAGAAAATTAACTTGAAATCTTTTGCGTCAAACATTTTTTCCATAATTTTGTCTAATGATTCGTCTCTTGACATTCCAAAGTTTGTGTTGTTGTGACGCACTACATATATCTTTACAACTTAATCCTTTACCTGAAACATAAATGCTTACTTTGATTAATACAAATTAATCAAAATTGTGGTTAAATGACAACTAATTTTCATATTACAAGTACATTGTATTTTATTTTTATTTAGGGGTATTTCAGGCACTATATTTTGTAAGGGGGATATAACCCATATTAAGCCTTTTACCTGTCAGTAAAATATAAAGACTTAGATACAGCTTCTAAAAATAGTACTATAGAGTTAATTGATTTAAAATTTTAGAGCGTAACAATCCCCCCCCTCCTTAAAAAAAACTTGAGATTTCTCAGCCAAAAAACTTCGCGGATAACATTAATTCTTGATTTTATGATACAAAGTAACATAATCAAATTTACTAATAAGTTAGTACAAAAGGAATTATATTTTTCGCACCGTTCTATAAATTAAGATACATATTTTGACACAAAAACATTAAATATAAATCAAACATTCAATTAAAATTCATAACTCTAAAAAGATGACGTATTTGTCTTATATTTTAGTTGAAGTAAATCATAGTGCATATAGGAAACTTTTTTTGTGAAATTTGTGGAAAACTACAGAAAATCATTTACCAGAAATTATGTATTTTTAGGGTCCCGATGATTTTGTCTTAAAGTAATAAACAAACCAGACCATGCATAAAAAACCGCAGAAGTTTTAAGGAAAATTGTGTCATAAATAACAATTTTAGGGACTTTAAAAAGACAAAATCTTTTTATTTAGATAACTATGCTACTAGTGATTTAATCATCAAATTTTGTATTCAGATTTCTTTACTGCAACATGTCAAAATCCATGGACCTTCTTATCTGTAGTTTTGAGAAAAGTATTCGTTTTTGAAGCAATGTGTCCAGTTTAGCCCAGGTTTGTTCTTAAAGGTGTCATCACAGTTGCGCTAATTTTGACAAATTTGCATAAAATATTTGTATTTAGATCAGGTTACGGCCTTAAGATAAGGGTATATAATTTCAAGGGAAGCTCAGTATTTGTTTTATTGTCTAATAAGGGGGGCGGGGGGGGGGGGGCGGTGAATACTTGAGGAAACACCAAAAACATATGGTTTCAAGGTAACCTGCACTAACGCCCCATGTTTTTTTTTTACTGTTAGTAGCGATGCCACTCATTAAGTTCAAATGTTCGTTTGTCCGTCTGAGAATACGTCAGGGGAAAAGGTGAATTATACGGCTGCTATTTTAGATAAACAGCTTTAATTTTTTTGATGTCTGTCAGTGACGCTTCATAAAACCAATTTATAGAATTTTTATTTATCTGATTCTGGGTATATGTTAATTGTTTTATTACGCTAAATAAATGCTCTTTAACTCACTATATGTTAGTCCATACACTTTTTTGTGCTTTGCTACTTATGAATTTTGTCATCCTTGTTTTTATCTTTTATCCAGATATAAATATTTAAATTCTCATGGTGCAAACCTTTTATTTTTAAAATTAATATCAAATGTTGTTAATTGTAACTTTTGTTCATAAATTCCAGCTGTTTTAAATGTTTCCTAAGTAATGACGCAAATCTGAAATACACATTTTGTCTCTTTTTTCGCTCTCTCTCCATCCATCCCCCAACCAAATTTAAGTCACCCACCCATCCCCCCCAAAAAAGTAAATTTCTATACTTCCTTTCTCTTAGTTTTAACCCCATTCTACTTTTTTTGATGTCGGAATGATGAACTAAAGTCTGTTTATTTGTATTTGTGTGTGTGTGTTGTTTGTGTGTGATCGTGTGTGTGGATGTATGTGTGAGTTTAAGTGTGTGTGTGTGTGTGTATTTGCTTGTGTTGCTAAGAAAGGCATGATTAGTTGATGTCATAAAATAACAACAAACTAATAATTTCATCTCATATTTCTTTATATTTTAAAGGTTTTGCTATAACCTAACTAACGTTGCAAAGCTTCCAGTTACACAGCAGTATTAATTATCAATTTATGTTAAATATTATGCTAAAGTCTAAACACCACAAATTGCTTTGATTTCTTTCCAGTCCAATTTTTCGAATTATTACTTTAAACAAATATTGGCGGCTATTTCACTCTTTGGAGAGTGTTGATACCATCCCTCTAAATAGTTTAAACCTTCCCAGAATCTATTAGACACTGTAAAGGAGAACCATATGGGTTCATCGTTTATATAGATCCTTCCATTCACACAGACATATAGAGATTTTATTACTTTTTTATTGGATATATTCATTTCATATAGGTAAAACAATTTAAAAGATAGATACATCCATGCGAGGATATTTAAATTACACATTTAAATATGATTTACATCAGCCGAATTTTCGATAATTTTATATAGACAGCATTATGAATATTAGATTATGATGCAATTTTTATCTTGTAAAAGGGCTTGTTCTCTTCAAGATTAGAAGTAAGATAAATTTTTTAACTAAGGCTTTTTAAATGAAAAAGCATAAACCTTAAAAGTTAATGTTACCAAACATACTTTTTAATACTTATATTTTTAAATATGGAATCCTAGGACTTTTGTTATTTTGTGTTTGTTAATGTTCGTTTGTCTGTTTCTTTACGCTTTAATTTTTTTCATCCTTGTTAATTGAAGTAACAACATTTTTAGAACGCATCTATTTTGACTCATACTTTCGAGTTGGTTAAGCATAAAGATTACTAAAAGATGCATAATCAAATAATATTTTAAAAGAATATCATTATACACATAGTAAATCTAAGATTTGTCATAATGTTGACTACAATATCAGGTCCTACAACAGTTATTTTCTTTTATTATAACAATACCAAAGATATAAAAATTAGAAGCTCTTTATAGTGCCCATAAAAATGACATCAGACAATACAAATGACCAATGATAGACTGAATCATAGACTAAACTACAAATGGCAGGCTAGTATACATTTTAATTGACCAATGGTAGAACAGTATGACGTCATTTTTTAAAGGGACTGTAATTAATTTTAATATCTTTTTCTGCAATTGTTTTTCATAATTTATATTCCCAGCCTCACAGGAAGTAAAGTGATAAAAAAGTATTGTTGTTTACCCACCAAATTTATTTTTCTATTTACGCGCATTTTACGTAGGTAGATGTTTTGTGTGTGTGTGTATGTCTGTCAGTCTGCAATTATTATACTTGTGTTGGCATATGTGTGTGTGTGTGTTGGGTGTGTGTGTGTTGCAACACGTATATAGCGCAGGTCGTTTCAGCTCAAATTTTCAACTTAAGACTCATAACCCAAAATAAACATTGCTTGACTTTAAAAGTTGGGATATAAAACTGCAATTTAGCTAATAATCTGAAGCCGTTTATAGTGCCTGTAAAAAATGAAGTCATACAATACAAATGACCAATGATAGGTTAATACACAGACTAAATTCCCAATGATAGGCCATTATACATTTTAATTGACCAATGGTAGGCCAGAATGACATTATTTTTTTATACGAATTACTTAAAATGCTTTAAATAGTATATTTTAAAAATATACGTTTTCGTACGATAATTTGTTGTTTTACAAAGAAAATTAAGATAAAAATGTATACTTTAAGCAAATTATAGACCAAGTAGTTCCATAATTGTGTTTAGTTTTCATCAATTAACTTTGGTAATAAATAAACTCTTTTTACAAAGACAATTACGTTCATAAGTAACAACAAAAAGCAGTAAAAGTAAAGTTTCGCTTAAAGCATTATATTTTGTTGTCCTAGAAATCAGTATTTCAAACATCAGACCAATCGGATAATTTTATTATACAAATATTTATTGTAAAAAAGTTAAAAATATTTTAAAATGGACTGTTAAAGAAATCATGATACAAAGTTTGAAATCGAAAAGACAATTCTAACATGTCTAAATTAACGAAAAGAGCTAACCGTTCCAGACGAACGGACAGGGCATGCCCTAATTATAGAGTAGCTTTGCTAATACAATATTTAATTTGATTATATTCCTGTAGGGTATGTGTTGATGTGTTCTCTGATCTCGAAACTTCTTGGCCAGACCAAAGTCAATCACATAAACTAAATTTCCCTGAAAGAAAAAAATAGGTAATAAGATAACATTAGATAAAATATGATTTTGCAGACCCGTTTAAACAAATAATGATTATAAAATATACAAAACCACTCCATTCAAAGAGATATTGCTCAAAGCAAAAATTCTTCTTCTCAAAACTTAAACTTAAAAGTGAGGCTCCCGCTTCATTATCTTTGAAGTGCCTTAGAGGCCTCAAAAGCCGTAGCCAATAGCTTATGATAAAGAGGGTATAACTGTTGTTTTAGAAAGAGTTAAAAGGGTAAATTGTGTTTGAACGTTTTTTTAGGATCTTCAATTGTATTATTTTGGCCATTGGCAAGACAAGCTAAAAAAACGGAGCCATTTTTACCCCGCAAGGATAAATAATAGCAGTTAATCTTATTGTTTGTATGGCAATTTTCAATCGTTTTTCCAAACAGGCGGCCTAACATAAAGTTACTAGGCCATTGGAAATTAGAACATTCATTCAATCCTTAGCTTATAGTTATGTGTGAGAATTAATTAGAGTGTCTGTATGTTTAAACATTTACAACAGGCAGATTTATCGTGTTTTCTTTAACATTCCCGCACAGAAATTTTGCTCAAAATTGCTGGGACTACATGGAAATTTTTTTGTTTCTATTTAATTTTGTTTTCCTTACCTCTTAGGCCAAGTTAGTAACAATATTACATACTTTTAAATGTGCCATTTTTCCATTTGTGAACCAAACAACCCACCATAACATTGGTGTTGAAGGTAGAGGGGGGGGGGGGGTTGTCTTCTAACTAACACATAAGAGATATTGCTGATTTACCTTTTTTCCGAGGCCCATGAGAAAATTGTCTGGTTTCATGTCTCTGTGGATGAAATTCTTCCCGTGAATAAACTCAATACGGCTTATCTAAAACATTAATTCATTTTCTAGTTTTTAAATTGATTTCAGCAGTAAACAATTTTTAAACTGTTATGTAAATTGTGTCTCCAGAAATCTTTAAAAGGCTCCTGTGGCCGCAATTATTGACTTAGAGACTTCAAATTTTAAACTTAAGCTTGTCTTACATGTCTTATAAAGATCCGCCGCCGTTTTCCCGCCGACCGCCGACTGCGGCGGCTGGCAGCTGCCAAGTACAGCTGCGGCCGCTGAAATTTATATTTTGAAATTTCTAATGTAAACTTTACTTAAAGATAAACATTTTCTGGAAAAAAGTTGTTCTTCTAGCTTCAAAAATAAAAAAAAATTACAGCCATTTGAAATTTTTAAGTAAAAAAAGACCTAAAAACAAAGGTTGTTAAATAAAAGGGTGAAGGAAGCGAAAATTGACTTAGACTTATAAAAGGTCGGTAATTCATTACCAAACAGGGGACTTGCACAAAAAAATTAGCCCTCTAGCTCTAATAGGAACTGAGATAATAGGGAGGGGGGCGAGGAATGCTCCCCCCCCTGTCCCCGACCGATTAAGGTGCGGCAAGGGACCCGACTGTAAGGGGTTAATAATGATAATAATATTTATTAGGTGCTGCAAGGTACCCACATTCATAAGAGATAGATATGCAATACAATAAATTGCTTCTATCCATCGACAATTAAATTTACTTACCAATTGATCAGCCAGAAGAAGAACTGTTTTCAAACTAAATTTTCTGAAATAAGAATAATGTTGAAATAGTTATTACAGACAGCTTTCCGTAGATATCAAAATGAAAAATTGTAAGATTAAAACCAGTTTTAAAACATAACGGGTAATAATTTAATGAATTTAGTTTTATGTTGTTGGAAATTGTCTGTAATACGATGCAATACATGATTTTATGGTATAGCTCAGAACCGGTTCTAATTCATCAGATATTAATTCTAGAAATTAAATTAATTTTAACTCTTAAAAAAGGTTGAATTAGTAATGCATTTCTTTGAAAGATTCTAAAGAATTGATTAAAGCAAACGAGAAAAATTTAATTATAATCTTCAAAATCTAATGAAATTTTAATTTAGTTTGTATTTTATCTTCACATAATCAAAACATTCAGCAGTTGTGCTTTTGTAGTTATGTAAACTTTGAATGATGAAATTAGCAGCTCAGCAGCCGCCATATTTTAGTGCATCAGCCCTTAGTTGTAGGCATGGCTTCCATGATCTGATTTTAGCTGTTTTACATGTGCATAGTAATGAGTTGCGCCTGTTTATGGGCCAAGGCATTCTCCCTACTCAAACTATTTATGTCGCAAACCTGACATAGCAGCATTAGAAATATGACGCGGTGACGGACCGAGATTCAAACCTTCCCGACGACGAGCAGATGAGCTGGATTTAGCAGTTAATTAATAGCAGACATCATTAAAGAGACAAAACCGATTTCCATCCAAACTTACAGGAAGAGAAGGTATTGCCAAAAGGCGAAATAAATATAAAAATATTTTGGGGACAGACAACAAGTTCGTTTTTACTATAGTATGTTACCCCCCCCCCCAAAAAAAAAAAAAAATAACGAAACCTTTACGAATTTTTCCTCGAATTAATTGAGCGGTTGGTTACAGCTGCCATATTTACCTGTTGCAGAAATTGAACAAATCCTCTAAGCTGGGACCAAGTAGCTCCATAACCATAACATTATAATCTCCTTCATTGCCATAATATTTTACAACAGGTATACCCACTCCTCCTTGCATCACCTAATAATATGATAATCTAATTAATAATTCAGTAAGTTTTTAGTTCTCCATGTTCTGCAGGGTATCTTTACAAAGGTTCTGGGGTTGTTTAAGGCTATTTTACTGCTCTTCCATACCCCTTTCAAATACAGAGTCTCTAGCACAGCTGCTAAATTGAAATTTACATTTTATTCCAATTAATTTCTTATCTTAGATTTTTTATATTCTGGTGTAAAAATATATAGAGTTCAAGGTCTTGTGCCTTTTATAATACATGAAAAAACAAAGGCTACAAACTCTAAAATATAGAACATACTACTATAAAAATTGAAATTTTGTAATAAATATTTTTGTTGCTTTAAATATATGCCAAAGCAGTACTATAAATTTTATTCCCAAAGTAATAACCTTAAATTTCTGATATGGTCCATAACATGTACTTGTACATACATATATATAAAAGATTCTAGGTCAATTTGATAAAATTCCTGACACATATAGAAAGATATTAAAACTTTGTAACTTACTTAACTTTGTCCTTCCCAATTGCATAACCCAAATTGCAGTGGTTTGCAAAAATGTGCAGTCATAATAATTTTGCGACTGCATTTACATACCATGGATATAGGCATAAATAAGGGTTTATAAAAAAAACCTTGAATGAAACTTAAATTTTGTAATTTTTTTTAAAAAGTACTATTTGACTCAACCAATTTTTAATGCTAAAAGCAATTTTTTTCATTTTTTTTGGCTTGAAAATGTCTCACATTAAATCAAAGTTGTCTACTAATATTTATTTCAATTTAATTTGATGTAAAGACAACTTTTAACATAAAAAAAAACAATATTGTCCACTATATGAATATTATTAATTTAACTATCACGTGTAAAAAAATAAATAAAACAAACCATACATCATAGTTTTTAGTTAGTGAAGTAACTACTTATACGACCTTTCAAAATATACAATAACATGAAATACTTTAGATTTGCTCATCCTTGAGAATATTTATTTTTATTTGTTATCCTGAAACTCAAAAGTTTTGGTATAAATTGACAAGATAATGTTTGTAACAAAAGCTAATAACATTATAAAAGATAATGCATATATGTATTGTATTTGTATTGAAAAAAATGTGCATTTCCTTTAGTATGAATATTTTTATTTTACCCCAAAAAAGACTGGGAAGCAACAATAATTGTATAAGTATAGACGTATAACCCAGACAAATACCTAGCCCAAGTGGAGGGAACATTTCTCGTCTGCTAGGAAATCGTTATTGGCTTATATGCAAAGACCCTATTAAAAGTAAGCACAGGATCCTAACCCCGTGGATAGTGTTACAAACAGCTCAGTCCCTCTACTAATCTTCTATGAAACTACCAATATGAATAGGTGAATAGTGAATATTGAGGTTATATAAATATTTATCGCATCGTATTATAGACAGCTTTCGTCGGACAATAAAAAAATATAAGATTAGTTCCAGTTTTGTTAGCCCCGAGGGACCGAAGGTCCTAGCTAACAATATTGGTATTAATATTACGATTTTTATTTTAATATTCATAGAAAACTAGCTATAATACGATATAATCCAAGATTATAAGTATGGCTGATAACCTGTTTTAATCCAGTGGATATTCATCGGTTTTGAAGCAATACTGGAAAAGTTTGTAATATACAGGGACGTCATAGGGGGTGGAGGAATAAGGGATGATTACACCCCCCCCCTAAAATAAAAAATATAGCTTGGACGTCCTTGCCTATATTATCTAAAGATTACCCCCCCCCTCCAAATGAAAAAGCTTGGACGTCCTTAATTACATAGAATGTTCCAATTTACTCATATTGATGATATGACGATAATGTTCTAGTATTTATGTTATTAAACTTGTATTCAAATATTAGCAGTGCATATAGCAAATAAAAAGTAATGACATGAAAAATTGAAATTACATTTTACTTCTGAATTTGTATTATCAATTTGTCCTACATAAACGTAGAGAGGATCTAATGCAGTTTACGGTTTTCGATATTCCTAGCAACGTTTTCAAAAATCTTTAAATTTAAAAGGCTGCTAAGTCTAACGGCCAAACGGTGCAACCTATATATTTTCCTCGCATAAAATTTAACCGACATTTGAGTGTCTACGAAAAATTTTAAAAATGTTATACTGCACAGTTATCTGGTAGTGCACATAAATGCGCGAAAAAGACTTATTTTTTCTTCCCTAAAGTTTTCCCTGTGGATCTTGGCTATTATAAGGGAGTGTGACACCCTTCGCCACGCCTACAGCCATTGAATTTAGTTTTAGAGGTTTGTCAAAACTGTGGGGTGCTCTTCGTGCACACTCCTAGCAAAACCCTGAGTGGATATTAAATTTTTGTATTAAATTGTATTTTTTTCACAAGATGTGTGACTTTTGCCTCATTTACTAAGTATATTTGCGATTACTTTTATTTAATGAAATCTTCCAATTTTTAACATTTACAAAACAGCCTGCTTCATTGCATCAAGATCCATGACAGATATATATAGGAAATAAACGTCTATAAATGAGCTCGAGTCTTCCAATAGTAAAGTGTTTAAAACTCATAGTGCTCCAATAATCCTCATTAAACTCTCATTGACCAAAGCGATAAGACCTTTATCCTATTTGTTTATGGAATGAATTAAGTTTTTCACTTCATGTAGATATTTGAATTACATTGAAGTATTTAATCCTTATTTCATAAATAAAAAATATACGCTCATAATAGAGTAAATCTAAGAAAAATGTATTTTAAAAGAATTCGATTGTGGCGACACTTCCTTTGTGTTAAAATATTAAAACTAAAATTTTAATCATATTAACCCTTTGGTGATGGTAATGTAAAAAAAATAAAATTGAAATAATCTTTTTAAAATCATTTAAATTAATAAATATTTACTTCTTTCTTTTAGATAGTAATGGCGGGGGAGGAAAATTGATTTATTGAGAAATAGATAAATAGATATGTACTTATAGAAAACTAGCCAATAGCGATATAGTTATATTGAGCCAACTCTAGTACTACATATATGTGAAGAAAGCATATCTATGTTAATTTGATATATTGATTTTTTGTGAGCATTTGTATACTACATGATTATCTGGGTCACTGCTCATTAATATTTGGTCAGTCTGCATCATATTAATATGCTTTAGAATATACTAGCGGCTATGCCCCCAGAAGCATCTAGGGGCCATTAAGATGGTTAAGGGAAATTCCAACCATCCCCCCCCCTTTTTTATATATTTTTTTGGAGAGTGGATATATCCTTCCAAAAAATAGTTAATAACCTTTCTTACACCAATAAAAAGCTTCACTGTAAAGGAGAACTATATCGGTTGAGAGGTTAGCGAGATCCTCCACTACAACCAAAATAAGCTTACTACTTACTACAGACAGACATCGTTCTACTTTGTATTATAGACTAGCGGCTTCGCCCTTAGCCTCTATGGGCTTTCCCTTAAGAGGCTTGATGAAACTAATTTTTCGTATTTTAGATTTTTTCGGGGTGGGGGGGGATTTTTTTGGGACTCCACTATTTAAATTTTAGTTTTAAAAAGAAAAGAAATTTTTTTGGGTGGAGTATTTTTCATTTTTAAGGGGGGTTTGGGGGTGTCCCACCCCCCAAGAAAATAGTTATAAACCTTCCCGGGACCTATGAGAAGCTACCCTGTAAAGGAGAACCCGATCGGTTCAGCGGTTAGCGAGATCCTTCGCTACAAACAAATAGACAGACAGACAGACATCGTTCTACTTTGTATTATAGACTAGATGCTACGCCCCTAGCATCTAGAGGCTCTATATTCGAAGAGAAGAAAAATAGCCTTATACCATAAAAAGACTTATTTAAAAAAATAATCAAATAGCCTAAAACCATCTCAGAGCCTATAAGAGGCTTCACTGTTGAGAAGAACCATGTTGGTTCAGCTGTTAGCGAGATCCTTCGCTACAGAAAAAAAAGCTTATCACTTAATATTATAGGATGATGATACATACATAGTGGACAGGGATCTTCAGGGATAAGACAATGGAAGGTAAATTTATATACATCCCTAATGATAATAAACAAAATTACCCACTCTGTAGTTTGAAACCAACCAATCAATAAAAGTATTCTAATATCTGAAGCAAACGATTAAGATAACTTGGTTATATAACTTTGGAAACCAGTGTAATTTGTAGGTCAATGTACGAAGGGTACACTGCATATTATAGGACTTAAGGATAAAACAATGATTACAACATCAATACGTAGGGAAGCTCCGACTAACAATAAAATAGACTATAATCACTATGGGACCTATGTGCAGCTTCCTAGATGTTGAGAACGCAATCAGTTTAGAAGTTATCGAAATCCTAACACAAAAAAACCTTACTTCTTTATAAAATGGGATACCTAACCAAAAAAATACCTTATAAAATTTGCACTCAATGTGTAGTTGAGGATGTTTGGTTTTGGTTTCTTCAAGTTTCACTGCCGCATCCTCGTTAGAATTCAGGTCAATGGCTGAAAAGAAAGAACTTTAAAATATTTCGTCCTAATACTTAGTATTTATTGTTTTACTTATATGACCTGTATGAAAACAATGTGTGAATACACATTACTGCATACTTCCTACCTTGTAGGAAATTGTCATTTGGAAAGATAATATCAGTTTTGTTATCCCGTGCCTTCGGCCTCTCGTCGGGGCTGACAAAACTAGTCTCAATATTATTTTTCTTTTTAAAGTCCGCCAAAGCTGTCTATAATAATTATAAAATTAAAATGCGATAAATAATTATAATTACCTTCATAAATATCTCCAAAAGAACCGGCACCAATTTTTTTCTTCAGTTTGTATCTTCCAGCTATTCGAACATCCAATTCATCTGAATAATATCAATGTTAAATTATGTAATAATAGCGACTAAGGACTTAGAATTTAGAGGCTCGTCATTTAAAGGTTTGATAAGGGGACAGGGAAATAGTTTAAAACTCAAAAAATAAAATATTCTATTACCATTCCGGGACCTTTGTCATTATCCCTCAAAAGGCGAACTCAAATAATTCAGCAGCTACTGAGATCTTAAGATTCAGACACAAAACCTCCTACCTTATATAATAGGATAGTATATATTAATTTTATGGAAGAATGGTGGCAACCTTCCAAAAAATATTTAGAAACCTTCCAAGGATCTTTGAAAAGCTACACTGTAAAAAATTACCAATAATATGATTTTAAGTTGGCAACAAAAACAGTTAGAAAAACTGTTCTAACTGCAAACCAAAAAAATCAGCCAAAACCACTTGCGGTAGTCTAACAACCACGTTGTGCTATCCTTACCTAACTTTAATAAACCCAACCAAAGGACAGACAACGACATTTTGTATTAAAAAGTAGCCTCGCTGCAAAAAATGTATATCTATCGCAACAGCATAAATCCGCGGAAATTCCTACTAAAAATTCTTTATCTTATTTGAACAGTAATTTACATTTAAATGGAGAACAATGAAATCCTTGACGAGATATGAAAGTTTCAAGTTTTTAAAAATTTATACAAACTAACAAAAATGTTAACACTTTATGCTGTCTTTATATCAAACTATTCGTAATAGCCGTTACAATTGCAAATCATGTAACATGATAACATCCATTAAAGCGAAGCCCAACGAAAGTTTTATAATAACGTTTTCTTATTCTTTGGCTTAACAACTTTTGAGACTTTTAATGAATTGTAATTGGTTTGTTCAATAAGTTGAGAGTTCATACGATTCAACCACACATTTCAATCTACAGAAGAAGTAATTTTGTGTATCATCATTTTGGATGTACATCAATTTATTGGCCATTTTCTTATCCCTTTAGATCCCTGAGTTGAATGTAAATATGTAATATATCCTTAAATTCATATTAGGACAATTTACCGGATGTTTTTGTCTAATTTACATTCCATACATGATTTTACAAACATTCTTATACAAGTTACGCTTACTTATTCTGCATATTTAGTTTGTAGATACTGCTTGAGTACACTCTAATTTGATTTACTTGTAAATATGAATTTGTTTAAGGGTCGCACAAAAACTATTTTTGATGAAACATTTAACCTTAAACACACTTTACTAACCATATTATTAATTCATTGGATTAAAAACTTAGAGTATTCTATAAAAAATAGCAAAATGTCCAGTCAATAATTATATTCTACAGAAGAGGTAAATTTGTTCAACAACATTGGGCATGTAAATCAATCTTTTGTTCATTGTCTTATATCTTAAAATGACTGTATTTTCCTCCATCCCAAAACAACAATAAAAAACCTTCGACGATATTTGCTAAATTTATTGATTATTGAAAAAATTAATGTAACTATCCCTTTTATTTAATTTCATAAAAGTAAAGTTATTTAAAATCTTAGTGTTTAAACAATAAAGTAAAATGATAGAGCAGGCTTTATTTTTGTAATGGGTCTTTAAAATCAGCTAATAGCGAATGAAATAAAAACGGAGCCTAGTCCCTACAAAAGACAAAAAGGGTCTCCACCGCTTGAGACAGGTAGTATCTCAATTTTACATCTATACTTTACATTTATTGTAAAAACTCAACATGTGCGCAGCTTTAAAATGAAATTACTCTTTATACTTCGAGCTAACAAGTCAAAAGCTTTGCAAAGGTCAAAGTGACTAAAAATAACAGGAAAGCATATGTGCAAATTTGAACATCATGTGTATTCATATTCATACTGTGTCGAAAAAATAACTTTGCAAGCAAAGTAGCTGGTGTTATGTCGACATTATATGAATATTTAGATTATTGTATTATAAGAATAGCGATATTGTAGATTTCTGGTAGAAAAATGTAATAATAGACATTATGTAAATTATAAAAACCAGGACGATTTTTCGCATAAAGGTATTATAGTTGACAAAACTATTGAAAGTGATTGTGAACAATCTGACTCCAAGTACAACATGGAAGTTTGTCTAGCCTTTCAAATAAACATATGTAAATTATCAAAATAATAACAGTTTAGCACAAACAGTATAAAATATCAGGAATCTTAAAAGGCAATGGACGAAAAATTTATAAAAATCCCCCATTATAATAAGCAAAATTACTCTTCTGTTTATCAAAATTAATTAACTTTGACACTGCTAATGTAAAGAAAAACATAATTCAATGCAAATACCCAAAGTTTTTAAGCCAACGTATTTATAAAACTTTGGGCACTGGTGTAAATTACAGGCCAATATTTCCTTCTTCCCGGATAAAATAGTGTATATGAGTCATGACTATATGAAACATATTTATAGAATGTACAGTATACAAACAATTTCTGCTCATATTGCAATTTACCTTTTTCTTTCTTTCAAGGGTAACAACAAGAATAACAGCATCCATAAAGAGAAAATTTTGACAAAATGTATATTAATAATATCGTAATTAGAAATGCTGCTAATTAATTTACATCAAAAATCTTTAATAGCGTTTATGGCTAGCTAGCGGCGGCGTCCCTAGCATTTAAAAGCTCTGCATTCAAAGTTGAATGTGAAATAAAAAATTTTTAATTCCTAATCGGATCAGTGGTGAGCTAGATAAATCAATAATTTGCCAATATATTTTTTTTTGACAGTGTGATATAGTTAATACCATAACCAAAATCTATATTAAAAGGGGATTTGCGAACTTTTAAAATTCAGATGACGTTAAGCTCTTTATAAGTTATAGCTTCGCTTCGAGAGAGAGAGAGAGAGAGAGATTGAGAAAAGATAGATAAGGTGAGAGAGAAAGAGAGAGAGAAACAAAGAGGATGTTTATCTAACACATTTCTAATAGAGACAACCTTGACTTTAAAATTTCCCCTCCATAATTCTTATGTGGAGAAGGGGGGCCCATGAGCTCTATCCTTGCTTTTCCGTGGGAGGGGGGGGGGGGCTACCTGTCTTTCATATAAGAATTACTCATCGAGTCGTTTAAAATTCCATTCTTTTAGGCTTCTACAGGAATTTTGGAATGTTTAATAATCTTATTATAAAAGAATATATTATTTAAAGACATTTAATTGCTTGTAGAACCAATTAAATGTCTTTAAAAGGGTTATTTAATTACAATTATAAATATAACAAAAGAATTTTTAATTTTTCTGTAGATTTTCTTTATTTTTAGGTGGGGTTAATGTAAATATTTTCCTGTTTTGTATATTAGACTTATTTAGTGGCAATTGCCGATAATTTGATGCACATCCTCTTATGATGATACACAAAATTATGTAGATTACACACAATTTAATTAACCAACCAATTAAAATGTTTAAAATCTCCAAAATTGTTAAGCAATCGAATAAGAAAAAACGTTATTGTAAAACTTTAAGGACTAGTGTAATAAACAGCCCAATTCCCTTCCCTCCCTTAGATGTATGAGTTCATATTTTGTACCTTTTCTTTGCCTTACATTTTTTAAAACTAAAATATTTGCTAATTATGAATATTTTGTTAATTCAAACAATAAAACCTTTGTTTAAACTCAAATATATGTAAATTGTTAACAACATATAAATATTTTATAAATCCTAAAATTTCCTAATACTTAGATTTGAAAAAAAAAAGTATGCCAGTATCCATAAGAAACACAAAACCATGGGCAAATGGATGAAGTAAGTAAGAGGTTCTCGTTTCTCGATTCTTATAAGTCTAGAGGGATGGTTTTCTTAAAACTATTTTTGGGGTGGTTGTCTCCGTCCTCAAAATAAAAAAATACCCCCCCCCCCCAACAAAAGATTTCCTTTCCTTTCTAAAACTTAAATTGGAAATAGGGGAATCCCCCCTAGAGGTTCTAGGGGCGTAGCTGCTAGTGTCAATTCTAAGGCACTAAAAAAAACTTGTCAACTCTGACTTAACAAATATTATGAAGGCTATCTTTTAACTACATATTTATGCTAACATAATAACTACAGGATTAACTAACATACTGTCGTACAAACATAGCTTTAATATAGAAATGCCTCGCCCTTTAAAAGTTATCCGCAAAAACTATGAAAGCGTAAAAGGTAAGAACTACCCAGTGTATTATTCATGTATGTAAAACACAAAAGAAAAACAATTGTTTTTAAATTATATGTTCTTGAGTAACTCAATAACAGGAATATATATTCTCTTTAGAGGATAGTTTGTAAATGTAAATAATAATACATTTTCCAGTATTTCTTCAAAATCAATTGATATCCGCTGGAATAGAACCGGTTCTTAGACATACTAAAAAAAATCTTCGTAATATAGACAGTTTTGTTAGACCCTCGTGAATTATTCTATTAATTTATCATTTTACTATCCGCGAAAAGCTGTCTAATATGATGCAATAAATAACTATTTCTCAATTAATTACCATAGATTGTTAATCAATGTACATTTAATTCCCCAGTTATGCTCAGCTGCTGAATATATTCTACTATTGACAGTCTAAAAGTGACATTCCAAGTGTTAATCAAAATTATAATTTTACTCATTCTGATAGTTCTTTGAATCCTTATCACTCACAATGGGGTGTCTAAAAAGTCAAGGGCATTAAATTTCTAAATACTATTTCGTAGCTAAGATAGAGAGGGAGAGAAAAAGAATGAGAAAATGAGAGAGAGAAAGAGAGAGAGAGAGAGAGAGAGAGAGAGAGAGAGAGAGAGAGAGAGAGAGAGAGAGAGAGAGAGAGAGAGAGAGAGAGAGAGAGAGAGAGAGAGAGAGAGAGAGAGAGATTAAAAGAACACAAAACAAAAGAAGAATTGTTTAATTTGAGGTAAATTTAAAGTGCATCAAAGATAAGGCGCCGCTGATTCAAGGCTAAGGGGCTCAAACAAAGTACACACGGTGTTTCTAGCAGCACAGCTACTCTTTAACTAATTATTTTAGTACGCCCACCAAATCATTCCTATGCTCCAGACTTTTGTAAAATTTGAATAGCCTTTAAAAGCAATTTTAAAGTTTTATACTGACTATTTATCAGTATGTACCTCTGGTGCTGCAACCTCCCATTTCTAATTAACTGTCTAAAAAAAAGTTGAGGGGGATTTTTTATATATTTTGAGGGGCTTGGGGGTGTCCCTCCAAACCCCCAGAAAATAGCTTAAAACCACCATAGGACCAGTAGATATGTTCCCTGAAGAGTAGAATCCAATTGGTTCAGTGGTTACCGAGATCTTAAGGGACGGACAGACAGACAGACGGACGGACGGAGAGACATCATTCTACTTTGTATTATGGATAGTTGACATTTTATCCACATGATATTAATCAAATTGTGTCGACCATATAGCAGTAGATCAAAGTGAATGTGACTGTCATATTATCGATATTGATGATGATCTATTTTTCTTAAGAAGAGCCTTTAGGCTAAAATTTATTCACTTGGTTGTCTTAGACTTTGGGTACCAGAAACAAGGCATCTTTTCTTATATAGTTTAATTATCAAAACTTTGGGTACCAGAACTGTAATACTTCCCACATTTGTTAAATATCATCAAACATATCATTCAGTTTTTGCATGGAAAAATATTGACGAGGTAATTGTTCCATTACTACCTATTTTTTACCTACAAAAAAAGCTTTTATGCAGACTTTGTACAATATATACACTTTTCAGAGGTCAATAAATATATGACATTTTATCAATAAATAAAAAAGGTGTAACAAAAAGGAAAACTATGTAAACAATATTATATGTGCATAAATGTAATATAATACTTTTTATAATAGATGAGACACTCCTTATTGGGAGTGTGTCTACTTTATAATTTGATAAAAGCAACTCAATATTGTTATAATGTTTTCGTGATTTTCGGTTGATTAGGAAGAAAAAAATTATAAAATTTTTTTTTTCAGATTTTTTAAAAACTTTTCAAAAGTGAAAAAAACTGCATGTAAAACTTTAGATTACTTAAAAAATTATAGTAATTTCTCTCATAGAACCTGTTTAGCACAGAATTCCCTTCCAACCGACTCTTTTCTTTTAAAGTAAGATGAGGGGAAGAAAGTCTTTTATAATCCCTGTGGGGGCCCTAACCCTGCATACAGGCAATTTGGGGGACTATGCCAAAATTGTATTTGATGTCTAAGTTATTTTTTATGCCAAAAATATTTACAGAATGGTTTAAAAATACCAAGATTTTCTTTTCTTATTTGAAAAATAATATTCAAATTTTGATATTTTCTTAAACATTTATGTCATTCTCGTAAGCATATCAGTAAGGTATATGAACAGATAGTTGTGTACTTGGAATGCTGATGTACTATCTATATTCATCTATGGACCTTAGTCCTGAGAAAATACATTTCAAATATGATCATTCAATATACCTATTTTATCCCATAAAATAAAGTAATGATATAATATCTAAATAGATTTAAAGGGTTAAGACAATTGCCGATAAATTGATGTACATCCCCAATGAAGATGCACAAAAAACTCTTCTTTAGATTACAATTAGTCATTGAAACCTTCGGACACTGAACATTACATACAAACCAACCAATGAAAATTCAATTCAATAAAAGTCCCGAAAGTTGTTAAGCCAACATTTAAGAAAACGATATTATAAAACTTTAGGGACTTGTATAATAAACAGCCCACTGTCCCTTTCCTCAATGAATAATTTACCAATAGCTTTTAATCTAGAATTATTTGAAAAAATATATTAATATAACCATCAAAACACAGAAATCCAATTATATATCTGACTGTATGTATATTACAACAGCTTTCAATCATATTATTGTTTCTCAGGATATACCAAATGTTTACCTTACCCATACTTCAGACAAGGGCGTATTTGGGAGTAATCTATTGGTTATGTAAAATATCTTTTCGAAATATTTCTCTAGGCTTGGCCATTGCCAATGGTCGTTGCTTTATTTGAGCAATAGTTGCATCGCTTCTAGCCTCTAGTAAAACGCCTAAAACCAACCAAGACACTAAAAAGCTATCCTACTTTATACTATAGGTTATTTTTTTTCTTATAATTAAGTTTGAAAGCAAACTAATTTATACACATTTTTTATCAATTAACCTCTGTAAATAACCTATTTAACATATAAAATATAAGAATGGAGACACCGGATTAGTCTCAAACTAATTAGAACAACAATTAATTCAAACAGGATTTAATTTCAAATTTAAATGTTTAGTTCACAGATTTAAATTTTGATTAAGAATACTTTATTTGTAAAGTTAATTAAAACAGCCTTAAAAAATTGAACAAAGAAAGATTCTACTCAAGAAGTTGGTCAGTTCATTTCTTCATTTATCCCGTGTCCTTCTCATGTAGATTCGTCATCGGCAGTCGCCAGGTCTAGGAATCTGGGCGTAGCAAGAGGATTTTTCCAGAGGTCTCTGACTGTGAGGTTCGTTGGTTTATTTGGACGGTTAAACAGATGAGTGGTGGTGTGGGAACTGTCACAGTTAGGGCATTTAACTGTCACAGTTCTGTCGCTGCGGGCCTTGTAACTGTTCAAATAGACACTAAAACCACTGGACGGAATGTTCTTCAAACTTTTAACGAAGTTTACAATTAAATTAGCGGTCCCCAAGACCCTATCCTAAATGAAAGCACTAACTGTAGATTCTTCCTGAAGTTCAATCTAACTTCAAATTGAAAGCAAATAAAACAAGCCAAACCCCAATGAAAGTTTTGTTAGTTTAAAGCATATGTAAATAAACAATAATGTCCACATCTATAGGCAGCAAAGCAGGAAAAATGTCTGGATAAACGGGCAAAGAATGTTATAGAGCAGATGTTCAGTGTCATATGATACAAAAATATATACTTAGAAGTTAAGAAATCAGGAAACTGACATAAAACATGTATCGTTTTTTTGCATGACCAACAGACCGCCGGACCATGTACAATATATTCTGAATGCTCATTGATAAAGGTAATCTACACAAACAAAATCGACCATAAATCTTTAAAAGCATTCGAAAAAATCACTTTCTCAATTCCATTTCTTAAAGAAGGGCAGACAAACGTTTAAAATTATAAAGTAGCTCCGCTACTAAAAAGATCGTTGACTAGTGCAAATTTTCTGCTGAATTAATTTTGCAAACATCATGACAATTAGAATACCCAGAACTCATTTAAAAGGACAAAGAAAATTAAATCGATTGAATTGATTATCCTCTGGTTACAAATTAAGATATTAGATTAAAGAGGCCCAAAATTATTTTTGAAAAAATATAAAAGAAGTCTGTAACTGACTGTAACATTCTTCTGCTTTTTGACTTGTTTTAAATCAAAACCTAAATTACTTAAAATTAAAAATATTAGATAATGTACATAATATAATACATAGAATATAATGAATTCAATGAATAAAGAAATTGATGTCTAAGAAAACAATCAAAATAGTTGCAGTTCCTCTGTTGATTGCTTAATGCATCGCCCCTTGCAGAGAGATAAATTGCTTTCTCAAAATTTTTATAAATAAAAAAATTGCAATTTTTGTACTCTGCCTGTACTTCATTCAACCTTTATATTGCTGTCTGTGCATTTCATTTGTTTAAATTAAAAATTAATATAAAATATAGGAAATCTGTTTTTGGAAAATACTCAAAACTATATATGACAATCGGTTTTGAAAATGTTATGGCAACCTTATGCATGAATATAAAGTACATTTTCAAATCATTCATCAGTATTTTGTTGCCTTCCTGTATTAGTTTGCTAAGATGGCATTTAATACCCCATAATCATAAAAGGACTTCAACACTACACTTGATAATGAGTTTAAACAAACTTTTAAAAAAATACTGTTTATTATCAATTATATAGGTTTCAATCCACTAACTAACACCTGATTAAAAGGGTTGTATAACTTTTCTGGTTTAAACAAATTCTAGACATTTGAGCTAAGTAAACATGCCTGAAACTTTGCAATATGCTTACATAAAGAACCTACATTGCAGACATACTTCTATACTTTTATATCACCATGTCAATTATTTCTCAATAGGTTCAGAGTCACAAAATTTGCTAAGTGATTTCACTTTCCTTCTTCAGTGTCTCCTGGGAAATTGGTAAATGGAAACGAAAGAAAAGAATTTCAAAATGTACAGAATAAGTTTTCAAATATGATGTTAGCAAAATTTTGTAATTTGAAATCTCATGCACTCACTTCTTATTTCAAGAAAAGCCAAAACACAATTGAAATATGAAGATAATGCCATTTTAAAGCTTAAGTTCAATATGCTTCTATTGGCATTTCAAGCATTAGTGCTTTGTATCATTATTTTGACTGTATTGAAAAGGTAGAAATAGAATCTGCAAAAATGCGCAAAAGTTTTGAAATTAAACATAAAGCACAAAATCACATGTCAAGTAATTTTTTCTCTCTAAAATTTTGTATTGTTTTCATTCCTTTTACAATTGTTTGACCTGATTAAACAATATAATTATCAAGATAGATACATTATTTTTAATATAAAGATTTATAATTCAATAACTAAAATATTGTGTTCATGTAGCAAATTAAAATGATTTATAGTAAAACCTTACATGTGAAGGAATTAATTAACCTAATTAGACAAGCTAAACATTTTCTTCGGGAAATAATAACATGTTTTAAATGCATGTTATCTGTTTTAATCCAGTCTCTTTATAAACTCTTTTGTACATTATAAATTGTATCTGATTAGAAACACAATTGCATAAAAAATGTACTTGTAAGACTTTTATAACTCTCAGCAGGATTGTTTAATTATCTATCAATGGCTAGGCAAAGTTTGGATAAAAAGGTGGAATTTAGTTAGTTATTGGGATAAAATGTATTGTACTATGTTAGGTTACATTTAATCTAGAAGTTTGTATTTTAAATTACTCTCGTAAATGAATATATTCTAAGACTTTGAACTGCATTTTATCATGAATTAAAGTTTATAAACATAAATGTAAACTACTTATAAATGAATCTTAAAATTCCAGCTGATTTAGAAGGATTCGATATTGCATTGGCTAGGCATGGCAACATGCCAATTCCCCATTTTCAGCCTTCTCTTAATATTACTCATTTCAGCTCTCACACTCCTTTTCTACAAGTTGCTTATAAATCCTTATATATGCTAGCTTCCTTGTTTTCAAACACAATCAGAGGCACAGTCCAACACATAAACATTGACAAACACATTTCTATCCCACTACAGACAGAGGTTTGTATCTCAAGACAGACAAACAAACATTTTATGAGGTCTATGTGGAAACACAAACAAAAGAAACACAATTTCATTTTGCGCGTTTGAGGCTTTAGGGAAAATGAATGGATAAATTGGGTTTTACATAATCCTGACAAATTTCTTTGATGGTGATTTCAATATATTTAAATATTTTAATATAATTTACATATTTTCTATACCAAACCAATGTTAATGCTTATCTTTTAAAATAAATATTTCTACTTTATATCATTTGAATATATTTGATCATAATGTACTAATGGCTTCACCTAGTTTTATTCTAGAAGATTATTAAAGTCCCTTAACAGATTATGACGTCATACTATTGAATAACCAGTGAGAGGGCAGCATAAATTTTACTATAGATCAATTACAGTGTATACTGGCCTTTCATTGGCTACTCTATCGTATGACATAATAATCTGTGGAGGGACTTTAATCATCTTCTTTTTCTAGTTTATTTGTTGAAAAAAAAACAATTTCTTTTAGAGAGGAGAACTAATTCTAAGAGGGTGAACTTTTAGTACTGAATAATTTTTCGATTATAGAATTTAACTTTATGAACATTTGTTTATCTTTAATAAGGAACAAAATTTCTTTTAAAGAAGAAAGTGATTATTAATTTTATTTATTTACAAGTAAAAATGAACTTTTATTTTGCTAGCTTTTTATTGGAAATTTGACTCTATATCTAATAATTCCATTAAGATTATTTGAGTGTTCCATTTTATAAAAAGAAATAAAAAATAACTTACCTATGGGTTTATTATTTGTAGTGAGCATAGCAGTGGTAAGCCTTGACTCCCCTGTGGGAGCTGGACACTCCCCAGGGCTCTCCTGCACCCCACTCAGTGGAGTCTAACAATAGTTTTCTTACATACATTTTCTTTTTTACAAATATTTTGTTATTTACAGTGATAGTAATATATGTTTTAGCCTTTAAAATTATTCGAAATTAATCAATTATCATTCTAATAATAATAATTAATTATTATTCTAATGATTAATAATTTACAACTCCTATCGCTAGTGAACTTTTTTATTCTTTTCATTTTTTTTGTTGCAAACTAAATAAAAAGTTTGAGAACAGAATTGCATATTCATCAGCCTCTGCATTCTAAAACGGTAGGACAAACGAACATTAACACTTGTAGAGTGTCAGAATTGAATAAGATAAACATAAATGTAACAAAATTGTAAGTAATTTTTTTAAATGGCTTAAAAAATTGTTTAAGGGTATACTTACAATTTTAGAACTTGATTTTAGAGTTGCTTCGCATTTAACATTTTACCTTGTTGTAATAGGGATCAGTAGTTAAAAGTAATCCAAAAATCAGAAGTATAGGATACCATCATTTAATTCATTTTAAACTTATCTGTATGTCTTTTTTTAAATCTAGGGGGAAAAGATTAATTTATCTGCTATTGTCCTAAACTAGTAACCCTGATAAATGGGAAAATTAACATACAAAAGTTTTTGGATATTGTATGTTCTATTCATTGTTAAATGTACAGGAAAAAGAGATAATAAACTTAGGGAGGGAGTTGACATTCATTTGTTTATTACACTAGTCCCCAAAGTTTTATTAGAACGATTTCTTATTTCTTGGCTTACCAAATTTGGGGACGTGTTTCAACATTGGGAATGTAAATTAATTTATCGGCGGTCGTCTTATCCCCTTTAGATTTATGTAATAAATGATTTATACTATGCTAAGATACATGATATCATTCTATAAAAAAGATTAGTATGATGTATTTGGATAGAAGATAAAGTTATCATAGAATAAAGAGGAAAAGAAATAATTTTTTTTATAAGCCAATATTTTCTACCAACTGTGATTCTGTAAAGGATAGCTTTAATTGTAAATTAATTCATGATAGATTTGTAAATCTGCCACTATATAAATGTTATATTTTTTGTCTAGATGTATAATTTACTGATCATTGCTTTAGTACATGTTTTATTTTGTTAGATTTTTATAATAAAAAAATTTAAACAAGGGGCATAAAGTGTGAATAGGTCAATATACTCAATTATAACAAAATTGAGTGCCTTTTAATATGATCACTGTATATTTTTATAATTCTAAAAATCAGACACTTGTTTAGTCTAAAACAAAAAAGTGGAACAAAAAATATTAAGTAAAATATTTTCAATAAATTACACTACAGAATTGAAGAATGCCTTCATTCATAAAATTTGTACTGTATATGGGAAAAAATAAAGATAATAGATTTTCTGACATATAATGTTTAGTAAAAAGTAATTTCTAGTTGTTTTGTAATAAGACTCATAAACTTTTAAGTAGCTTATTGTGTGTAGTGGAACATAGTGTCTCAAAAATCAGCCATGTGACGTCATAAAAATGAGAGATTATCCATATCTTTTTTAGGGATTTTCTTTCCCACTTCCCCTCTCATCTCCCTCATTTTATGACGTCACATGTCTTATTTTTGAGTCACTTTGTCCTTCTACTTATTGTAAATCAGTTGATAATTTTCTTTTTTTATTAAAAAAAATGTTTAAAGTTTAAATGTGTAAGAAAAATGAAAATTTAACTGAACTTTAGAAAAATTTTACTCATTCCTTTTGAAAATCTGTAGGATTATAAGTTTGTTGTATGTGGATTCAAAATTGGCTTTAAAAGATCCCTTGAGAGTTAATCATTTCACATAGTTTGTGCATTTGCTTCAAAGTTATTTCAAGAAAGGAATTAATGAAATTTAGATTGTTTTGATTAATGTTTAAATATTATTTTTCTCCAATATTGCCAATTAATCTCTGTTAAGAGATTAGAGTAAAACAATAAAGGGGGAAATGGTTAAATAACTTTAAGGACATCGAAAACACTGTGCTGACTTTTGATGGGGTCTTAGAGAGTTAACCAATAGCGTTGGGAATATTAACACATCCAAGACGCCATAAAAGAGCAGAAAACAATTTGCTATCACAAAATGGTCCCAAAAAAGAGAATCAAGGTAGTTGTTTGGTTATACATCTATATTTATAGATTTATTGTTTAGAGTAGTTTTGCTACTAAGAAATGAAAAAATCCTTCCTTGGTTGACAATTTAAAAGTTTCTATAATAGGTCACTAAAGATTAAATCTTTTTACACTTAACTTTGTATGTGGGTCATACTTTTTATGAACAAAGTTTGATTGGAATTTTACTAACTACAAGTGGACTTTTCTGTACTTCCTCATTTACATAATGTGTAGATTTCTATAGGAAATAACTTTGACCTATATTTTCAATGACAAAGTAACTCCAAATTTTTGGTAGGTTGGTAGAAATAGATTTTGTATTCTTGTATGTGTCATAACTTTATTATAAATTTAAACCAAATCAAGTTATCATTACATTAGTTTTATTGGATGTTCTATATTGCTTAGTCTCCCTTTCTACGTAACACAAAAAAAGTGTATATGTAGTTTGTGAATGGTACTTTTAAATATTCGAAATATGTTTTTTAAATTCACTTTGTCTGTCTGTCTGTCTTTCCCTAACGCTATGGGGAAATGTGATTTTCTTGGCTCCCATTAAAGATAGACAGCTGTCTTTTTAAGTAAGATTCATTTGACAAATACGCATATAGTCTATAAATTGTTTTGTCCATTTCTCTGTCGGTCTTGCTTTTTTTTTGTGTGTTCTCTCTTTCTTTTCTATAAATGACTTTGTCCATTCGTACTTTTTATGATTTTTGTGCTTCGCTACTTGGATTTTAGCTGTTGATTTGGTTGGTTTCTTTTCCTCATTGAATAAATTATAAATAAAATTATTTTGGCAAGGAAAATCTTTATAACGCCAATAATTGTTTCCAATCATAACCCAAATTGTTTATATAACCAATTAACATATAAATTATCTATTTTTATTTCTATTTGCTAGATGTAACTGTAACTGTATATACAGATTTCTAAAGATAGAATCATAAACATAAAACGTCATGTGTCTCTATTCATAAACATAAAAACAACTTAGTCAATCATTACCATACCTAGCAAAAAATTACATTATGCCATATCCTATCCTATATATAAAGTAGAAAGGTTTCTTTGACTGAAGCTGAACTGATTGAGTTCTATTTTTTTGGGATAGCTTTACATAGGTCCTTGGAGATTTTAGGCTGTTTTATTTTTAGATTTATTTCATGGAATGGTTTTAGTGTTTGTTAAATTAGAAGATGTATTTTTTTATGCTTTACATTTTTAGAGCCTTTGTAATTTTGTACTTGAAATAAAAATAACTAAGGCATGCGTAACTTCTTCCTGCTTCAAAATGAATGAAAATGTTTATAAACATATCTTTTTTGGGACTCTTAAGTGTGTGAGTGTGTGTGTGAGGGAGTGAGAGTAAATGTGTTTGAGCAAGTTTATTTGAAAACAAACTTTTCATTCAACAGATTTTCTAAAGTTTAATCACATTTACCCCAAAACGTTTGGCGCCATTTAACAAATTGTGTCTGTCTATGAAATTATACTAAACACTAAATAGGTATTTTTATAGCGTTAATAAAAATGGATATTATATTACTTGGATCTTACACCAGATATTCATGTTTTGTAATAAAGTGAAACTTGTAGCAGGCTATAGTAACGATTGTTTCATTCATCCCCTCCCCTTCATATATAAAATCAAATGCTTTGCTTAATTCAAAGTTTCATTTATTCCATAACATAATTTAAGTGGTGGACAGCCCCTCCACAGTAGATGTCTTTATTGGCACAGGCTTTAATACATAGGAAATGTATTGTAATATTTCGCAATGCTAACCGCTTGACTTATAGAATCCTCAAATGTAGGTAGCTTTAATATTGGTCCTGTATAGGGTTTTTGGTGAGAGTGTGAATTGGTAAACTTTTTGCTATTGCATAAATTATATGTTTCAAATTGTCATCTAAATACAAATAATATATACATTGCAGTCGATTTTTGTTTTGTTTATAAATTTGTTTACTTTCAGTAAATAATCTTAGGTTTATAATTATTGTATGTAAATTAACTTTCCTTGATGCCCCAGTCCCAATCTGTGTCATTTGGTGATATATCTTGGTCAGGTTCACTGTACGGCGTGTTACTGAAAGCAAAGTTGTTTAAATTATTACTTAGTAAAATATCTTGGTCAGGTTTACTGTATGGCGTATTACTGAAAGCAAAGTTGTTTAAATTATTATTTAGTGAAATATTGTGATATGGTTAACAAGATTCAACCAGGAATAAGGTATATCCAACAAGTGTAATAAATATAAAATAATATTTGGTGTGGTCGTCTTTTATACCCAACGTTACCCCCCAAAAATCACGAAAAAAAGCGGAAAATACAAATATTTTTTCGAATTAATTCCTTTGTTGGTTACAGCTGTAATTAAACAGTCTCGGTCTGACTATCATACGAATTTTTGTTATGAACAACATGTGTTTAGAGAGAAAATTGCTTAAAAAAAGCATTGAAAAGACATGTAGTTATTATCAAAGACAAAGACACAAAAAATATTGAGATTTTATAAAAAGGCCTGTACTAAGTCCACAACAGAAAAGGAATATTAAATCATTAACAATTATGTTCACAAGGAGCGCAGCAATAAAAAGAACATTAGTGTTGAACAAAGAACAGTAAAGTCAATTACAGAGAGAAAAAGTTAAAATCATTTTATGTTTTGATAAGACACCAAAAAATAGTTAAAGTTAACGTTAAGGATAAACCTTTGTTATAAAATATCTACATAATTAAAAATCTAAATTAAATATAAAATTTGTATCACTTTTCAAGCCTAGATGTATATAAAAATTCCTTATGATTTGAGTGAGCGTAAGAGGAGGTATGGATTTGCAAATAAAAGTCAGGAATGCCTGGAATTTGATAATTTCCTTGTTTACATCATATATCTTTCTTTATGGGCCCTGGGCTAAGCTAAACTAAAGGGCCCGCCATATATTACTCAGGCCTGTAATATAATTTGCCTTTAATGTCCAAATCTTTTCCCTTCATCTTTCTATACAAGCTGGGATCTTAAAGAATAAGTCAATGGACGATAAATTGATGTACATCCCTAATGATTAATTACAAATTAACCCCCAATGCAGATAAAAATTATTGCCTAAAAAGATTGTACTCTGCTAGTTTAGAACCATAAAATCAAAATGCAACAAAAGTAACCGATGTTATTGAACCAACAAATAGAATACATAAAAAACTTAAAGTACCAATGTTATTTACAGCCCAATGTCCCCTCTCTCCCGATATTTAAATTTCATAAACGCATGTTACGCAATATTAAATGTCAAAGTGTTATGGGGTAAAGTATTTAAAACCATATTATTCCGGATTTAAGAAAGAGAAATAAAAAAGCGGTGTTATTCTAGGGGAGGGAGGGCACAATAGACAGTAAATTACACTGATGCATTAAGTTTATCTTATTCTTTGGCTGAAAAAATTTGGGTACTTTTGATTGGTTAGTCCCTAACTAGTAGTGTCCAATTGTTTTAACCAATAATTAAGAAAAAAGAAGGGGTAATTTGGTTTATCATTATTAAGGATGCATATCAATTTATCCCTAGGACCCAAGAAAATATGAGAGGCATAGAAATCAAGGAAAGAGAAGAGAGAGGAAGGACTATGGTCTGTTTATTACTCTAGTCCTCAAAGATTTATAATAGCGTTTAATTATTACATGGCTTATCAACTTTGGGGACTTTTAGTGAATTCTGATTGGTTGGACTAATAAGTTAAGTGTCCTAACGATTCAACCATTAATTTAAATCTACAAAAAAAGTAATTTTATGTAACATTATTGGGGATTTACACCAATTTATCAGCTATTGTCATATCCCTTTAGATCTCTGCTTATAAGGAGTGTTATATTTACTTAAAAAATGATAACATTTCACCTACCTTGGATTGAGAATGTCGACATTATCAGCAAGAGCAGTCTTTGGGGTGAAGGCTCCAAGCTCCCAATCTTTTACCTAAGAAATTTAATAATATGTCAATAAAGGTTCACGTGAGACCAAAGACGTTGATAATGTACCTTCCTGCTTTATTTAACAGAAGACATAAAAAATTGTGATTAACGGGGAATGCCTTATTACATTTACATAGAAAATACGTTAACTTACAAAAAACACAATCAATATTTATTTCAAATCTGTGATTGAAAATTTCCTTTGATCCACAGAGAAAATTAGATTTCATTTAAAAACTTGGATATTGCAAGGAAATATAAACTATTTTTTGAAAGGAAATTTTTGTCAAAATTCATAGATTTTTACCTTTATATAATACAAACAACAATAATATAGACATTTATATCTTGTTTGTTCTAATGCTGATTTTTTTGGCAAATAAAATATTTCTTCAGATACCATATCTATGTCTCTAACTTTAATTCCATTGAACAGATTTTTCTCCTTACTCTAATTAAATTAGAATTCAAATGGATTAAAAATTCTTTCTTTACTAGATTTCTCTTTCTTTTACTTTAGAGTCTAAAAATAATTCCCTGCTTCCTATATAAAATTCGGATAATGGAAAGAAAACGAAGTAGTGGATTTCGTCGTATTTTTACAGTAGATTTTCTCTTGTCTCTAGCCCTTGCAGGGTACTTTTACCCTTTGAGGTAAATTTCCTAACCTTGCGGAAAATCATTAACATTTACCTAACCTAAACTAACCTATCAAAAGCTACTGTGAAAATTAGACGAAACCCGCTACTTCGTTTTCTTTCCATGATCCAAAATATAATTTAAGAATTCAATCAGTTCAGTGGCGAGATTTTAACACACAAACAAATAAAATCCTACTACTTTATATATTTTGTTATGTAAGTTTAGATGTAAAAAATGTAAAATTTATGAAAATATGCTATTAAAGCTAAAACAGGACATTTAGTCGAATTTGTCCTGTACTAAATCAGATTAATAGAGATATTTTTGGCGCGGGTCAAATAATAATATCAAGAATATAAAAATCAATGTAGCATAACAAACTGTTTAGAGGTGTTCTCAGGAATTGTATAACCTTTCTTGTGCAACAAATCATAAAAATTTTATGATTTGCTAAATGTATAACTATGTTTTTAATTTCTTAAACTACTGAAAAATCTATTATAAATAATATTAAAAGCCTTTTCTTGAAGGTTTTTAAATGATATTTCTTCTGTTCAGGAAAATTTATATTGGTTTGGAAAGTTTGTAATAGATTGTAATCGCATTGTATTAAAGACGCTTTCCACAGATATTAAAATGAAAAACCAGTTTTGTTAGTCCTGAGAAGCTGAAGGCCAGGTGTCACGCTTCTGCAAACGTGTTTCCTATGATTGTCCAATTGTTAGACATCCTAGGAAACACGCTTGCAGAAGCGTGACACCAGGGCTAACAAAACTGGTATCAATTTTTTATTTTCATTTTAATATTTGTTGAAAATTGTCTTTAGTTCAATGCTATACATTATTTTTCAGTATGGCATAGAGCCGGTTCTAATCCACTGAATAATATCTGTTGGGTAAATATTGAGAAGCTTTGCTACTAGAGCATTATTTGGACTCCCAGTGCCCACTTTATTTATTTTTAGTGCAGCACACTATTGAAATATTGACCAATCTTAGCGCGTAGAAAAACAATTTACAATACAATTTCTTTTCTAGTTTCAAGGCCATCCAATAAATTAGGGTACGAATGGCAATTAAAAGTTTTGTTAAAAATATATTACAAGTTACCTCCTCCCGAACAAATTCATCCAAGTTGATAGCACTAAACTTGCCGTCCCTACCATCCCTGAACCAATTTATCCCTAAGTATTTTTTTGGGTGGAGGATGGGTGAATTTTTTTTCCAGGGAACTAATTTGTTTTTTAGCATTCTATAATTGTCATTACTAAAGAAATAATGAAATATTTAAGAAAAAATAAATTAAACTGCCAAAAAAAACATTTACTGAAAGGGGGAAAGCCTAAAACCAAAAGGAAAATGAGAAATATATATTGTCAGGCCAAAATTAAAATCTATTTTTCTTTACTGAGAAAAGGAAAAATATAGTTATGTAATGTTGTATAAATATATATACATATATATTATTGTGCATATCTGGAAATCAATATTGATATATTAAAAGACATGGATATTTACTTAAGAATAAAATTTGCATAACAGTAGGGTAAAACTTTCTATACTTTTGTAATTTTTCTAAATATACTGTTATGTTCTTAAATGATAAGGCTTTAATTATAACTAGCGGCTGCGCCAACAAGAGGTGAGGAATTTTTTTCTAGGGTCAATTAGGAAAAAGAGATACCTTTCTCCAAAATATTAAAAAAAATCTTTCTTGGGAACTCATATAAGCTTCCTTGTAAAGAAGGGCTTTATCCTTCCATCGGTTTCGGTACAAACATCCTGGTTGCTATACATTTTTTCAGCATGTAATAGAACTAGTTCTATTCAAGCGGATATAAATAGGTCTCTAAGCTATTCTAAAAAAATATATTTTTGGTAAATATTGAGAAGCTTTGATAATCGAGCATTATATTTCGCCACAGGATATTTTGTGTGTACCGAAGGATCTCGCTAACCGCTGAACAAATATGGTTGTCCTTTACAATTGTCCAGGTAAGGTTTATGACTATTTTGGGGCGGGTACAACTAACCTCCGAAGATAATCACTCATGAAAAAAAACATTCTCATCCAAGAAAAGTTAGAAGTACAGAATAAATCAAATCTTGTCATACAAATTATAATTTATCTTATTTATAACTTTTGTTCCTTTCCATGACTAAAAAAGTATAAAGTAGGTAATATTTATAAATAAGAATGAGATGTTCAGTTTTTAGGAAATAATTAGTCATTAGTCTTGATGTGTATAATATGCAATATTTTACAAACAAAAATGTATTTCATTTTATTGCGAGGCTTTCATAAGGTTTTTTTTGCACCAATACAACTCAACGAATAAACCCAAAAACAAATGTTGCTAAGAAGTGGTGAAAAAAACAAAAATTAATCAACTCCTACAGCATAAAATTTTGTCGTGGTCTTTTTTGTTTAAAACTTACCCCTTCCAATATAAAAAAAGTCTAACGACCCCTTAAATCCCAGAAACTTGAGGTATCGTTCAATTTAACTGAATGTTTTGCTCTATTACCCAATGGAAGGCCAGTTTGACGTCATTTTTTATAGGCATTATTAAAAGCTTAAAGGAAGTTACCTTGCTGAGAACTGAGCAGAAGCTTGGGTTTGGAGACCTGGACTTTGCCCGAGGACCCCCCTTCTCACGATTCTTTCGAGTCACAACCTGAAAAAATTGTACTAAAATATAATGATAAGTGTGAGGGAAAGGGGATGTCAACACCGCCCTTATAATTGAAGTTGTGAAGACCTACATTACCCAACTTTTCTCCCGTCAACGATTACATCCCTTGATGACATCAATCATACACATATTATTAGATCTTTTTATAAAGGTATCAATATGGTTGGTTTTCTACCATCTATCAAGAAACAAATTAACTTCTAAGATTTTTATTTTGAATGTCCAAAACTTTCCGACAATAATTTGAATCTACAAAAGCATTAATAACTTGGAGTGTATATAAAACTTTCGGTAACTGTCTTATTCCTGAAGATCCCTAAATACTTACAATACCCTAATATTTCATCAAATAAAAATTTTTCTTGTAAAGTTTAATAATTTATAAAAGAACATAAATCAATCTGCTAGCAGTTGACAATGGTCTCCACCAATTGAGGCATTTAGTTATATGGATTATACATCTATACTTATACGTTCATATCATAGTGTCAGAACTCATTATCTCCCCAAAATATTTTCATTCTGATTTTCCTTTAGAATTTCATTTGTGTGAGACTATGCTTGTACAAAATAGTTTTTAGTCTACTTATATTTTAGGTATTTAAAAGCACAGCTTCTCTAGTAATTTTTTGTCTGTTTAGCTGTCTTTTCTATTTTACAAAGCTTGTTGGTAAGGAATAAGTCATCAGTAGATAAATTAATACAAAAAAAACAATAACGATAATAGTTATTTCCCGCTTCGCATCAATATCCGAAGAAAATTATCTGTACTGCGGCGCTCAGTTTTGATTTTTCAGTATTGCTGAGGACCGGTTCTAATCCGGCCTGATAATAATTGGTTTCAAAACCATAGTATTTTATTAAAATTTGATATCTACCTAACAAGAAAAATTGTTAATTATTCTCCAAAATAAGATTAGCAAATTAGATTTTATTAAAATATTGTAAATAATCTTCAAAATAAAATTTAAAATAATGTTAATTAACTTGTGATTGTTAAACAGGCTTTCATATAATTATATTTTGTACTACATCATAAAATTTTTAATCAAATTAGACAACCTTGCCAGCAAGAGAGGGGACAATGGGCTGTTTATTACATTAGTCCCACAAGTTTTATTATAACGTTTTCTTATTCATTGGCGTAACAACGTTGGCGACTTCAGTGAATTTTTATGTTTCAATTTTGATGGTGAATGTTTTAACCACTAATCTTAATCTACAGAAGGTGTAATTTTTGTATCATCATTGGGGATGTACATCAATTTATAGGCCATTGTCTTATTCCTTTTGGTCCCTAAATCCTTGCTCTTGAAAATATAAAATTTTACAAACAAATTTAATGAATCTTCGCAGGGACCTATATCGAAGCATAACAAAAGATGATAAAAAGTAAATGACAATAATAGAGTTGATTGTCTACAAATAACAGAGATAAGTAGTTAAAAAGTATATAAAGATAAACATAGATATATAAAATAAAAGCTTGAACTACAGAAATTTTTAGATATTGAAAAAGTATGAAAAACGCCAACATTAATAGTACCTTGATATTTAGTCCTCCTCCGTATTTATGTCTATACAAATTATACAAAACTGTAGTGAAATGTTTCAGGGATCACTGGGCGACAACTTATTGTACAGCCCCAATGATGATACACAAAATCACCCCTTCTGTAGATTACAATTAGTGGTTGAAACATTTGTACACTCAACTTAATGAACTAACCAATCAAAATTCAATAAAAGTCTCTAAAGTTATTAAGCTAACTATTCAGGAAACGTTATTATAAAACTTTGGGAACTAGTGTAATAAACAGCAGAATATCTCCTCCTTCCCTGGAAATGTATGACACAAGCGTCCAAATATTGTATGAAAGTGCGCAGGTATTTCTAAATTGTCCATATGAAGAGACAAAATATGTAGGAGTACAATATACAGGGTGATTATTAGTTTAAATGTGCTTTAATAAAAATAAATTACTAAAACCAGTTGCGTGCGGTAGGGGGGTGTCAAAACTTATCAACCCCCTTAAATTTGAAATTTGGAAGGCCAACAATCTTCTTTTTTCATTACCCCCCCCCCCCCCTTGGTGAATTACCACAGCAAAAACTTTATTAATATATAATGATTTTTTACATTTTAAGACTAGAAACAAACCCTACACAGCTGTTAGTTTTGTAATACAAAAAAAGATTACAATCATTATAATTAAACCTAAATTAGTTTTAAAGCTTTTTTGAAGCTATGTATATATTTAGAAATAAAATCCAAATAATTTTTTTGTTGAATTAGCAAACTTTTTCATAGTACCCTGTATATAGTAAATTTAAAAAGTATAACATACTATAGGCCAATTACTATTTTACTATATACATCTACCTATTTTACTATGTTTTTAGGAATTTTAATTGTTTTTGAGTGTTTCTTTTACTTTATAGTAAGAAATATGTTCAGGTGAAAAAGGAATTTTAGTTGGGGAATTTTCTAGTAAAAAGTTAGTATTTTAAATAAGTAGGACCTAAAAGAATTTACCTGTGTGTGTGTGTGTGTGTGTATGTCCCATTCATAGATTAAAGTTTTATAATTAACCAAAAATATTTTGAATTCATATATCTATTTCAAGACGCTTTAATTCATCTCAAAGATTTACCTTTGAATTAAACAAAGCTAAAGTAGCGATGCGATTACTTTTGTTTTAAAATTGTAAAAACAAGAAGATACTAATTTTGATACATTTATCATTAAATTTACAGCAATATATGTAGAACAACTTTAAAATTGATTAATAAATGATTTAGATGTAGGATAAGTACGTCTTATATTAGTTATTAGACAGTGGGATAGTCTAAAGATAAATCAATTTTATGACTCCACGATTCAAATATTAGGTATACCAATATTTGTTTTGAAATTGCAACACAAAAGGATTCTAACCTTACTTGCTTAACATCAGCTTATACAATGTAATTTTTCAAATCTAATTCCTTAAAAAATAGTTGATTGATCTAACTTGGCATAAAGCCAGGTATAAACTCTGGGTTACTAGCAATAATAGACGTATTGCCTTTAGATGGTAAATCAGATACTAATCCGTCAAAATTTGAAAAGGACTTTTTGCAATTAAAGTTCAAAACACATTTGTTTATTTATTTGGGATTTTTTTTTTGAAAAGAGCAACGATTTTTTTCTACCATATTATTTCCCAAAAGCTAGCTCTATACTAGGAATTTTCAATTATTTATAACAGACACTTTTACAATTTTATATAATTTACCCAAGAAAAGCTTTATCCTAAGATATTTGACCACAATTATAGCTTGCACTTTATTCCAATCAAAGAAAAGAAATTACTGCCCATTCGTACCATAATGTGTACACTTTCTAACTAAAGTGTAGATAGATTGTTCATCTACTGTTTTCCAATTGGCTGATTTACTGAGTATACATCTATATGTTCTTTATCTATTATAGCAACACTTACCTGGATAGGTATACAACCTGGAATCTTAATTTTATTTCATAGATAGGCTTCAAATTAAAGATTGCATAACATTAAAATTAGATTAAAGTTTTGATTCAATATTACAATATTATAAAAAAAACCATGGGCTTTACCTCAAAATGTCTAGCGAGCACTAGCGAGCCATTAATTGAGTATAATGAAAGAGGTATAAAATATTTTTTAATTATAAGGATGAAGAAAGGGTTTCTGAGTTCGACTATTCATTATAAGGAAAACCGCCGGAAACCATCCGAAATGTGTATAAGTTGTGACCTAAACCAATTGAAATAGTTTACATCAGGGGTATCAAAAGTGGTCTTGGCTGTCATATTAGCGACGTGCGTTAAAATCAAATTTAAAACTTCTAAGGATACACAGACATACTGCAATGGATATAGTATTGGTTATATTGACAGGAGAAAAATTGTCGTCAGTTTAGGTTGGACCTCATTTATTGGTCAGTTTGTTCATATCGGAGGAGGGTAGGGGATGAGTTGAATAAAGTGGAAGGGTGAATTGTTTTTAAGCCAGCTGCAAGGATCACTTTATTAGAGTACATGAAATTATGGTGCAACATCTAAGGAAGAATATACCGATTCATACTGCTCTACTAAAATTAAGCTAGAAAGATACTTAACTTACTTATAGAGATGCTACATATTTAGAAATACGAACCACAATATTTGTATAAAAATAAATTGAATTGAAAGCTAAGCAAAATCGTATCTGTGCTATTTATCCACAAAAAGCTTTTACATGGAATAGACATTCAATAGAGTAGTAAAGTTTGAAAAAGATAAAAAAATAAAGGATAAAGAACAAAATGTAAGTTGTTAAACTAAATATAGGTCAACAGGGAAAATAATAACAGGATGTCTGTGTATGTCTGTTTGTGGTGAAGGATCTCGTGAACCACTGAACCGATTAGGTTTTTCTTAACATAATACCTTAATATAGGTCCAAAGAAGGTTCATAATAATTTTTGGGGGATAGTACTTCAAACCTCAGAAGAGAAATCGACCCAAGAAAAAAATACACACCAGAATTTAATTTTTCTTATACTAAAACTGAACTAGGGGGTCAACTAACCACATCCCCTCAAGTATAGATGGATAGTTTATTTTTAACCCTTTACAGTCGGGCCCCTTGCCGCACCTTAATCGGTCGGGGGGGGGGGGGGGCGTTCAACGCCCCCCCTAATTATCTCAGTTCCTATTAGAGCTAGAGGGCTAATTTTTTTTGTGCAAGTCCCCTGTTTGATAATGAGTTTCCGACCTTTTATAAGTCTAAGTCAATTTTCGCTTCCTTCACCCTTTTATTTAACAACCTTTGTTTTTAGGTCTTTTTTTATTTAAAAATTTCAAACGGCTGTAATTTTTTTATTTTTGAAGCTAGAAGAAAAATTTTTTCCCAGAAAATGTTTATCTTTGTGTAAATTTTACATTAGAAATATCAAAATATAAATTTCAGCGGCCGCAGCTGTACTTGGCAGCTGCCAGCCGCCGCAGTCGGCGGTCGGCGGAAAAACGGCGGCGGATCTTCATGAAATTTTAATACGTTATGTAGACATGTAAGAAAAGCTTAAGTTTAAAATTTGAAGTCTGTAAGTCAAAAATTGCGGCCACAGGAGCTTATTAAAGATTTCTGGAGACCTGGAGGATCAGGACCTGCAGGATCATACCTGGAACCTGAAATTGACATGAACACCTGTATTTCATATAAGGATGTACTACTAGAGGATTTTTCAGTATTTTGGTATGATAAAATGCTTTGTTTTAGTCAAAAAAATATTTTTGCTCTTTACCTGGATGACCCTGCCAGGTTTGCTGGCATCCTGTGCCCGCCAGGATGGAGATATTCGGAGATATTAAAAAAATTCCAACTCTCAGTTATGTGTCATACCCATACTTAAAAAGTCAAGCAGTTTGGGCTCTTTATCTTTCACACACAGAAAATGAGATAGAAAAAAACGGATGGGGGGGCGTTCAACGCCCCCCCCCCCCCCCCGACCGTTAAGGGTTAATCTAATGTAATTCCTATTTCTATGTTTTTGAAATGTTTGTAGTTTTACACATTAGGATTTATATGATATTACAACCAAGAACAATAGAGCTCATAGAAAAAGCTGGCATTTAATTTTTTATTGATAAATGCTTATTTATATGGTTTTTTATGGACGTATTTGTACTTTTATTTTTTTTCATTAAAAGTTGTACTTTTTTAGAGATTGCTATGAATATTTGTAATATTATGCAACACTTTAAATTTTAATTTACTAACATTAAAATATTACATTCCTCTTTTATAGCAGAAAGTTATTAATAAATTATATTTCCTCATTCATGCAGCAAACCTACATGATACACATTTCAGGGATCTAAAGGGAGAAGACGTTGGTCGTTCAATTTTATGTACATCCCCAATGATGATAAACGAAATAATTCTGTTGATTACAATTATTGATTAAAACGTTTAGACACTCAACTTTATGAACCAACCAATCAAAATTCAATAAAAGTCCCGAAAGTTGTTTAGGAACTAGTGTAATAAACAGACCAATGTCCCCTCCCTCCCTGTGCATATTTGCTCAATTCTGGATCATAAAATAAATTTATACTCTACTTTATACCAAGGCTCGGCAGCCGCCTATTTTTTTAGGCAGTTTGGCTGAGGATACCTGAAAATTTTGGATCAAGCAGTTTGACTTGTCAGCGGTTTATCCGAATAGAACTGTGGAGCAACTGTTGAAAAACCGCGGCTACGGGTGCCAAGCCCTACTTTTTACATTGGAATGCTGCAAGGTTTACAAATTCTGATAAATTTTAGCAATAAATTGTGGAAGAGGCAAAATTTAAAGGTTACCATTTTTTCTTGTTTTGAAAGATTCTGTTTTGTATCTAAAAGTACTAAATGTACAATAGTTGCAATATTTCGTACTTTAATTTATGTTTTATTTTTTATTTCACTGTTAAAGTTTAAAATAACAAGACAAAGAGAGAATATACCGTACTTCTTTTAAAGTAATCTTGTGACATTTTTTATGATAATTTAGGTTCTGAATTTATTGAAATCAATTATTAAAAACGAAAGTTATGCCTATATTGCTCTAGAACGCTGCTTTAATATATGCTTTAATATAAGGATGACTATATTTATGAATTGGATTTAGTGCAGTTTACGGTAAATGTTTCTGGTAATGATTATCTCCAAAATCTATGAAGTATTCAGGCTGCTAGTTGCCAAACGGCTGAACGTACATGTCATGCCCACACATTTTTAAGCGGCATAGGAAGGCCTTTAAATAATCTAGAATAGCCCAGATCCATTGAAGCACAGGAAACACGTAAAATAAGACTTTTTCGCGCATTTATGTGCACTGCGAGATAACTGTGCATTATTCAGTAATGACTATTAAAGATTATTTGTAGGAATTCTTTTATCAGTTAAACTTTTGTGCGAGCACAATCTATACGTTCCACCGTTTATCTTCTAGCTGATTTTTAGGGTGGTATCCTGTTGGAGATAGTCGTTACCAGCAACACTTCACCTTGAACTGCACTAGATCCCATAAATTTAAAATACATGACGCAATGAATAGTAAGCCATTCATAGTTACGCTTCGCTACTTAAGCTTAGGATTCTTCTGTTCAAGCTAATGAATGAAAATCTGAAAGATCTGTTATAATTAAGAAATAGCTATAGCAGGTTAAATTACGATACTATCAATATCAAGTTAGGTTTATGACATATTTATCGTATGTTCATTTAAAAACACTTTTCTATTATATATAGATGTTTTGTCTAAACTTTAAGATCTCAATATCTACTGAATTTATAGGGTTCTTTATTTTATGTAAGGTTACAGAGGTCATGTGATGGTTTTGAGGATATATTATTTTTCATAGTAAAGCCTTGGGACGGTTTTAAACTATTTTACTAGCCACTCTCTGTCCCTTTAAATCCAAATCTACTGGGGGCGTAACTAAATAATCAACTTTTTTGTCGTTAATTTGAATCACTTTAAAAGATTTTTACGAGAAACTCTCAACTATACCTAACTTTTAAAATGTAAAAAATGTTAGTAAAGTTAGGTTAAAAGTAGAGGAATTTGTAACGGTCTAGTAGACCTACCTATTGATTAGTCTATACTTAACTCTGCGTATGTATAACAGGATTTTTATAATTTAGGTAGGTTATAGCCAGTAGATAACTAGTATTTTCAACTGTTTAAAAGTCTACAGAAAAAGAGCATACGTAATACGGTAATATTGTTATAATATAATTTATTTATTTTTCTTCTGAATAGATACCGTAATTTTCTTAAAACATGATCTTGCTAATCTAGAGATTTAGTAGGTAAACAAGGACGACAACATACAGCGGAAAAAAATGTGGAATGAAAAACGGAGCAGATATTTTTTTGGATAAACAAAATCACAAAACCGTTTACATAAAATATGTATTTGTGTTTTGTAGCATGTCTAGATTTACGGACTTAGTAAATAAAATACCGAATATTCATTTGTATGGGAAATCTTTGCATTTATTGATCAGTTCGTTCATTCAGTAGGAGGGGAGGGGATGAGGTAAAGAGAATGGATAGGGGGATTGTTATTTTAGCCAGCTAAGGGTTTCAATTTGTTAGAATACATTATAATCTGATTTAAGATTCAAGTAATAATAAATCCATTGATGTTAGTCTTACATAGAAATTCAATGATAATCAAATGTTTTGTAAAAGTCAAACATACGTAAATTATACTATCAAGCAAAGACATAATTCTATATAAACAAAACCGATTGGTTTTCCTTAAAATTTAATACAAAATAAATTTTAAGATTTATGTTTAGCCTTGCCTAATTAGCTTTGTGATGTGTGTTTTTAAGGCAACGCTTTTCTACATTTAGAAGTGTGTCCGTCTGCTTGTAACGAATAGCTTTAAATTCAGTATGTTAAAATCGTCTTATCGATAGCTTTTTTATAGTTTAATAGTAGAAATATACATTATAGTAGAAAAAGTGTTTATATACAGCATCTTAATAATAAAAAAACGTAATAATAGTCATCTTAAATAAGACAAAAATATTATAAAAAATGTTTCGAGAAACGTCTATATTATTCTCTGTTTCAATTCTCTCTCTACTTATTTATTTGTTAATCTTCGCTTTTAAGAATGTTTTCATCCTTGTTCAAAGTATGGAAATTGTTGCTGCAAAATTTCCTAATGAAAAAAAATTAATCCGAGGAAAATTAGCAAACGTACTTTGATTCATTAAGAAAAGACGGGCTGCCAAATGAATATTTTTTAGTAGTGAAGCTACCTTAAATATTAACATTCCAAGATTTTTATGCCATGATTTAGACTTTCGTTATTCTTCTAAAAAGTATTACATTTTTTCATATCTAGGATATCTACAAATATGATCATCATCGGGTTAAATTTGAATTCCCATAAAAAGTTTAGGGATAGTAAAATGATGATTTTTGTTAGTATCTAACAACAAACTGTTTTATTACTATCAATCATTAAAAAAGTAATATTTGGTTTGTTCATTTCTTAGGCTTATCATTAAAAATAGCACAAAATCAAACAATGACCAAAGATAAGCTTTCTAATCATCACAATGTAAACAGAAATATCAGAATTATTTTTCTTAGATATGGTAACCTTGACTTAGAGAAAAGGACAGTGTCTAAGTATTTTATGCAACAGAGCAGGCCAATACACAATTTACAAACATTTATTTGCTTAACAATTTTAACTTTAATTTTTAACGCACAATTTTCCGGGTTGAACATCGATTTTTTTTGCAAACTAGAAGGTTTATATCAGAAAAGCAAAAAAAGGGAATTTGACTAAAAACAATGTCAGCTATGGCATAGTCCATATAACCCATTAAAATTGCTTATCGATTCGACATAATGCTAACAGAGTAGATTGCTTCTCTTTCAAACAAGGATGACAACATCCATAAAAGCGAATAACGGAATAATCAGAATATAAATGTACAAGAGTCGAAGCAAAATTGTAAGTAAATTTATTAAAAAACTGCTTGATACATAATAATGTTTATGGACATTCTTACAATTTTAGGACTTGATTATAGAAGTGTTTCGCTTATAATATTGTACTTTGTAGTCCCAAGAATCAGTATACCAAAAATCAGATCAATGGGATTATTAGATCACATAAAAATTTGTTGTTAAAAAGTAAAAAAATCAACATGTTTAAAATGGACGTACAGACATTCTGGTAATGATTAAAGAGTTGCTACGCTTTTTAAATCGAACCTCACTACTACAGGAATCACCATGCAAAATTTGAAATCAATAGGACACTTCTACCATGCCTAAATTAACGAAAAAAGCTATCTGTTACGGACGGACGTACGGACGGACGTTCGGACGTACGGATGTACGGAAGGACCGACCCTAATTATAGAAAATCTTCGCTTAAAAAAAAACATATGAATATTAATTTTTTTAGATACTTACGTGTATTCAAGTTTAATTCATTTAGAGGAAAGTTTGGGCCTGCATTAAGTTTATCAAAATTAAATAAATTTTGCCTAAATTATATTTTAGATATAATTTATCATAAAAAAGACACTCTTAGTGAATATCATTTGTTTGCAGGTTACTAGAATTAGAAAAATAACACAATATAATGAATGAAAAACATTCAATATGTGTGGTTTACCTTCCTTCAAGTATTTATGCCTATTAGTTACCATTATGTCTAACTTTTATGTGTTTTTACATAATATATGTCAGAGCTCAGCAGCCGCGCGAAAGCTTCAGTTAAATCGTCATATTCTAACTTTAAAATGCCGCTGGCTGTCTAAACCTGTTACCACACAAACAAGCCGTCTTTTAGGAATCATTTTTTAAAGGCGGGTTTAAATATTAGGCTTATGCGAAGCTGAGTCGCGGCTGCCGAGCCCTAATATATATACAAAGAACTGAGTCCAAACTGTTAAATTCCCTATTTGATAACCTAATTATAAAGGTATTTAATTAGTTAGGCAAACAAAACTTGACAAGAGTTAAAACAAACTTTTACAATTTAATTAAAATTATTTAATTGTATAGGAACTTCATTAAAATTATATCAAAGATTAGATTACTCAATTTAAAAAAGGGAAAATTAAGAAACTAAATGGATAAATAAGACAATGTGCGATAAATCAAATTGATAAACGGGGCAAATTATGATAAACAAAATAATCCCATCTGTGTAGATCAAAATATTTGTTGAAAAAGTTGAACATTTCTAGTTTGTGCAATCCAATCAAGATTCCTTCAATTTGTCACAAATATACTTTAAATATTTAAACAATTATACTTTACATCAAAATATTAATCATAAAACGTTCCAATATACATAATTTTAGAAGAAATATTTTTTTCTTTTGTCATCAAATTGGATATTTTTACCATTTACATTAATGCATTCATTAAATAAATTAATTGGGCATGACACTAAAACCTTTATAGTAGCATATTTGTGACTCAATTTTACTATTTCTCAATAGTTCTATTATTGTCTACAATATTTTAAAGGAAAGCTAAACATAATTTTATAGTAATGAAGTCACCGCATTTATTTGGAAAATAAAAAAATACAAACCTTAAAATATTTACAAAATTTTAATGAAAGAAAACTCTTTCAAAGTATGGCTGTACGTTTTTTCCCTATAAAATTCTTAACAAAATCTGTGGTAAATCATCATAAGACAATTAACGCCTAATTGATATACAACCTAATTGATGATTATGGATTTAAACACTGCTAATTTGGAACCAACCAATAAAATTCAAGAAAAGTATCCAAAGTGTTTAAGTTTTTCCCACAAACCCCCTAAATTTAAGGGGACGTGACTTTAATAACCTTATCAAGGTGGGTGTAGGTGGGTGTATACTACCCCTTTCTGCTCTCTGAGATGTATATTATCAGGGACTGCTATTCAACCAATTCATTCCATTTGAAATTAACGAAAATTAAATATTTTGTCGGAGTATAGTTGGAGTAAAACTTGTTTTTTGGTGTAACTACAAGGGAAGTGGGTAAGAAGGGAAGAAAAAGGGAAGGGTGTTGAGGAAATTTTCCCTTAGAATTGTTTGTTAGAAACACCTTTTCCCTGTACATTATAAATTGTAATATACAACAAACAAAATAAAGTTTACCTTTGTTTTGGGTGCAGGAGATCTTGTCCTACTCGCGGGAACTGATAAATTTCTGGACATTGTCGTTCTTGTTTTCTTTCACTGTATAATTATAATTGTTTTATGATAAGAGTTTTGATGCTTTATTGAATCTTCTTTCTTAGCTGTTTGTTAAGGCTTGTTTTCTGTTAAACATATAATTTTGCTCTACTGTTGTATGTAAAAAATCATAAATTTGTTTTTCGTTTGATTGTTTACCTACAGCTTATACCAACAACAAAATAAACTTGAAATAAATCACGAAACCTATAAGTGATTTTCAGCTGTTGTTGCGGGGCAACACTTAGTAGAATTGATGACCTTTTTATCAGCCAAAATATCATTTTATATTTATTTCGCTTGTCGGCTATACCTTAACCCTGGTTTGATTATTACTTTAGGTAAGATTAGGTAAAGGCACAGAGTAACCTTGCAGGTGTAAGGTATAAGAAAACATTTCTCCACCTCTTTGTATTTAATTTATTTAAAAACAATGACCCAGAGTAATGTTCTACGTAAGGTTTTAAGATTTTTTTCTCCATTTTTTCAAAAATTAATTTTGGGGAGGACTTGAACACTTCTAGTTTTCCCTAGAGGTTTCAGTCGCGGCAAAGCCACTATAAAATATAAAAAAAAAACATTTTTGTAAAATTTATTTGTCTGATATTCTGGAAAATACGTTAAAATTATTGTGTAAGTGATTTTAGAAAAAAAGTTAAATTCTAAGTACATCATAATTCTGAAATAATCCTATAATAAGCTTCTTATAATGCTACTTGAAAAATTAATTAAAACGATGACTTATAGCCTTGAGACATTTTATAACTGGGGCAAACATTTAATTAAAAGAATATCTTATCTATTTATAAATATTTGTGAGTCGTCAAAAATGAAATACGTGACAAAAATGTCGAATTTTGCTTAATATTTGAGCTAGAAGCATGCCAATAATTTATATTTTCACAAATTGATGTATTTTTTTCACCATTACTATATGAAAAGAGAATTTTTTATATTTTTATTTACTGGGATAAAAATTTTCTAAATTTTTCAGCTTTCAATTTTTCAATCATTTATGTTTGTCCCTGCACAAAATATTATCAAAATATGAAAAGACAAAATAATAAACAATTAATTTGAATACCTATCTAACAAATCCAGGAAATCTAAACAAATTTAATTAATTCTGGACAAGGAAATAATTATTAAAAAGTCTAGACTGCCTATTAAAATGAATAATTGAATAAATTAATACAAAATTAGAATGTAGCCATTTTGATATCTAAACCAGAATAGATTTGTTGTTATGTTAACAATAAACAAAATTCTTTATTAAGACAACAAATAAAACGGAGGGGGGGGGGGTAAAGATATGTTGTTGTAAATTATCCTATTACTCTAGTACAAAACGAAAATCTAGAGCAATTTTTGCAGCTGTAATTTCAACGTTTTGTCTTGGACAGGCATAAAGTTTATAAAAATATTTTGTAACTTTAAGCAAATCATATCTTAAAAATAATTTTTGTAGTTAAAATCTCAACCTTATCATAATCATAAAGAACAAAATAAGATAGGTATATAAATATGGCATTTTTGGAGATTTTTTTCTTTATCCTGACGTAAATCTGTATGATCATGAACATTTATTTCACACAAAAATGAGAACAATTTTTGCAAACTCAGTAGAAAAAATGCAAAAAACAGATACACTGTGCATACAGGGTGACATAATAATGGTCATAATATGATGTTATAAATAGTTATAAACCTTCCCTGGACATAAGAGAAGCTACACTGTAAAGGATATAGATAGATACAGACTGTCATTCTGTTTATTTTAACATAAGGTTAAAATTTTACAATGAACTGTAAATACACTTCGAACCAAAAAAATAGGCAAATCTGAATTTACAGAATAGCAATCATGCATTTAGGATGATTTTACTGTAAATATGAAATGTAAATGAATCTTTTGGTTACAAGTTTCCACTGTTAATTTTTTATCAATCAGCACCATTAAAGCACAAGATATCAAAAACAGCATTTAAGAGAGAACCAAAAATATATTCAAATCCAAATAAAATCAATGTGTAAAAGTTTTTTGCACTTTTCTTCATTTTTTTCGGTGAGCCAAATGTTATCTAAGTAAATGCGTATTACAACAACTTGTCTATTAACCTATGTACCATTTTTTGTAGTCATAGCCATCTCCAATGGAGCCTCCCGACAAGAAATATAACCATCTTCTAAAAACTACAGTATTTACCTTATGAATTGGAGTAATTAAAATTGCAATTTTTTTTCTTTTTTAATACTGCTTGGCTGGAGTCTGCTATGAATACAAAAAATTAGACCATAGTATGATATGTGAGTTGTCATCATGGACATGCACTTTGATAACATTTTGCTCACCATCACCACCAGTAGGAGCATCTTAAAGACCACCATCCTCCAAATCAAGATTTATCACATCAAAAAACATTTTTGTATACTTTTGAGGCTAATTTATATCTTTAACATGTATTTAGCTTAATTAATAAGATTAGAGGTCAGCCGCTGTCTTCTAAAGTGATAGAGGTTAAAATTCATTTTTTTCTAATATTTCTTATTTAGAAAAAACATTAATATCTACCTTATACTATATTTTATACTAATTAGTGTTTAAATTCCTTTAAAAATTGTTAATTTATCAGAATCAATCTTTAAAAGGGGAGAAAAGTGCAAAACAAAATTTTTTCCAATGCTTTGTTTAGGATTTGCATATCACTTTAGTTCACCAGTATTTTCCCCAAATGCTGTTTTGGAGATCTTGTGCTTCATTGATACTGATTTATAGAAAATTAACAGTGAAAACTTTTAGCTAAAAGATGCATCTACATTTCATATTTTCAGTAAAATCATCCTAAATGAATAATTAAAGCTGCTATTCTGAAAAATCAGATTTGCCTATTTTTTTGGTTTGCAGTGTTAAGGCTACTAAATTTAACATTCGTTGCCTTGAATACTTTAGTTCATTAGATTGTATATTGATTGTTGTAAACTGTATTAGTGTCCATCTTTCCACAAATGATTTTATTCTATGGAAGGTAATTTTGTCCATCATAATTGAGGAGTACATTTAATATTTTATTTCTTTTTTTTATGAAAATCTGAAAAGTTTGTGAATTGAAAAGCCCCTCAAGTATTATCGTATCTGAATTCATCAATGGTAAAATCTAACCAAATTATTTTTTTTATTTTTAAACATGGGGCACCCTGTATTTCTATTCCACGTATTTAGACCAAGGTAACGAAATTGAATATTATTTACATCAGGATAAGTATTTTAACAATATTTCAAACTTTTAATACCAGATTAGGCTCAAAGATCTTTTGTGATATATCAAGAGCAGATTTACAAAATATGCCAAAACCCTTATATCTGTTTGTTACATTCTATTAAAAAAGGCGCAACTTGCAAGATTAAAATCTAAAAAAGTTTCAAAGGGTTTATTGTATTATATGCATAAACAATAGACATACTATATCTAGATTACGCATCTGACCCGATTTTACGTCAAATCTTAAAAGGAACATTTCTAGCAGACAAAAGTATTGTTTACTTTTGACTCAAGCTGAGGTGGATTCTTAAAATAAGATAGACTCGCTTCTCGATGGTGAGGCAAAATTATTTTTGTGAAAAATCATCTAAAAGCACATTAAAAATCTACAAAATTTAAACAAAATCATAAATAATTAACCCTTTTATTATTTTATTAAATTTTTGTAGATTTTTTATGTGTTTTTGGAGGAATTTTCTCAAATTTTTTTTTGTCTCAACAGCGAATAGCGAGCCTAACGCCTAATTTTTTTTTTAAAGAATCCACCTCTGTTTGAAGCTTTCACATTTCTATGATTGATATGAAAAATAACATGCGTTAGTAATAAAATGTGTACACAATTTCAACCAATGACATCTCTTGAACATTCCTTAAGGATTCTCTTATTGGTAGAATCAGACATTATTTCTCTTGAGTAATCTCTCTACTGCATAAAATTAACTTCCATTGAGTTGTATTCTATAACTTAACGTTTTATTTAGAATTTACCATTAAAGACTTGTCACAGTTATATTATTAAATCAACAGTAAAATAGCGAAAACAAAGATGAAAGCAATGTGTGTATTTTGTATGGCAAGATAAAATTAACTTCGCCACGTGCAAAACTAACTCTGATGAATTGATCCATACTGATGACCCCTAAAAGGGCGAAACACTGTGTCTATGGATTTCTATAATACAAAGTAGAACAATGTCTGTCTGTCTGACTGTCTGCTAACCACTGAACCGATCGGATTCTCCTTTACAGGGTAGCTTCTCATATGTCCCGGGAAGGTTTATAACTATCTTCTTGGGGGTGGGGAAAAGCCCCTAGAGGCTAGGGGCGAAGCCGCTAGTATTATATAAAGTAGTGAGCTTTTTTTGTCTGTAGCAAAAAAAATCTCACTGACCGCTGAACCGATATGGTTCCCCTATCAACGAAGCTTCTTATGGGTCTATTTACTTTTTTTTATAAAAAGTATGGGTATGGTTTCATGCTATTTTTCTGCCCTTCCATATTCCTCCCAATACAGAGCCCCAAGATGCTAGGGGCGCATTTACAAGTAGATTATAAACAGCTTAACTACTAAAAATACTTCAAATTCTAATTTTTTCTAATCAAAAATATATTTATTTTTTTTTATATAAGATTTATTGGTAATTTTACCTTATTGCTTAAGAATTTAATTTAAGAGAGAAGAAAAATAATAAGATTTTGTTTATTTATTGAGTAGAGGCAGCTGCACTTTAGTAAAAGCGAAGCTTTTCTATAATCAGGGTCTTCCCGTACGTCACTTTTTAACTTTTTTAACAACAATTTTTTTATGTGATAAAATTATCCGATTGATTTATTTTTGGAATACTGATTCCTAGGACAACAAAGTACACTGTTATAAGCAGGGATCGGAAGCCTCACGTAAGCCGCGTGTAAGCCTCAGTGAAATCGTGATTTTATCACAATAAAATTCAGCTGGATGTATAAAACGGCTCTTTAGCAGACAATCCTTCTTTCTGAAATTTTTTTTTCTGCTCACAAGCATGTTTAAAACTGAGGCTTATGCGCGGCTTACGTGAGGCTTCCGATCCCTGGTTATAAGCGAAGCATTTTCATAATCAGGTTCTAAAAATGTAAGTATGTCCGTAAACAGTATCCTGTATTTAAGCAGTTTTTCAACAAATTTACTTACAATTTTGTTTCAACTTTTATACATTTATTTTCAGATTATTCAGTTCTGACACTGTACAAGTGTTAATGTCCATTTGTCCTAACGTTTCGGAGCTTCGCTTTTATTGATATTGCCATCCTTGTTTATATACGATGCAAGAAAGATTAATATATTTTGGTACTTTCACACAAAGTATCCTGTTAAGCACTGATAATCCCCCTCCCCAATTATTCTTGAATTAAATTGAAATTTAGGGACAATGTAGTTTTTGTTTATTACATTAGATCAGGTTAGGTTAGGTTATATTGGGCTGCTTTCAGCTGCATACAAAAAATTAGCAACCCCCACCCTTTGTTCAACATTATCAATTTATTCCAAAAGTATGGGGAGGGGTTTCAGGGCTCGACAGACAATTTTAGAGAGAGCTTCATACATTAATATACTTTCATGAAAATTCAATAACATGTAAAAAAAAACCTGCAATGCTATAATTTTGACAGAAACCCATCAAACTTTATGAAATTTTTTGCTACAATTTTTTTGCAAAAAGCACCTACAAAAATAATGGCTGTAATATTAATTCTTTACTCTTTAATCTTTTCCCCCCCGTTTTAAGCAATATCAAAAAGAAATTGTCTGTATGTATAGAATAATCATAACATGAATTAGTTCCCAAAAAGATTGCTTTTGGGCTGCTTTTTAAATATTTCATAATACTTTTGTATTAACTAGTAATTTATTTTTGTCCAATGACATAAGATATTAACAATAAAGCAAAATAACCTTGTTTAAAATTGATGATTCCTGATTCAAGAAGGGTTGGCAGATGAAATACACTTTTGTTCCTTTAATCTTTTCTTCTGATGGTAACTTAGTTCAATCATTATAACTTTAAACCCTCATCATAATAGCTAAATTATGTCCTGCTTGTTAAAAAAACTTAAATATAAGCTGATTATTTCAATTTTTTTTCTGAAACAATTTACGAAGCGCACTATTAGTTTAAGTTTTAACTAACACAAGAAATTTGAATTCACTTTGTTTATTTCTATTTAATAGAAGCGACTAGAAAATAGATAATTTCTGAGGAAAAAGTATGTTTCACTGTTAACCTTGTTGAGACTATTATCTAAACTGTAGACTAAGGTAAAGCTAGTATAGGCTGGCCGGCCTAGGCTATACCCCGTATCTTGCATTCCTTACTTCCCCTTCCTTTCATCCCCCCCTTTCTCTCTCTCTCTCTCTCTCTCTCTCTCTCTCTCTCTCTCTCTCTCTCTATGTCGATTTCTTTCTCTATCTAACTCGTACATATCCTTAAACTGACCCATCACCTCTTTGCGTGCTGTCTCCTTGCTTTTTGTGCCTCCTTTCATTTGATGTTTTCTGGTAAGCCGAGCGTACTCGGCCCACGGGGTAACGAGTTCGGATTCAACGGGCCCTAGCCTTTAAGTATTCTACCAAACAAACAAGCAGGATTCAATCATACAGAATTATATATTTAAACTGAATAATATTTACAAGTTATGTTTACTATATATATACAACAAAAATATGACAATAGTTAGGTTTGAAGGGGGTGTGGGGCGCTAGGGCTTAGCGCCCGACGGTAGACAGGCTGTGGGGGCAGCGGTGGTAAAAGGGGAGGCAGTGCCTCCCGATTATATAAGTGCATGATGGACTCGTGATAGTTGCATGTTCAAGTCCCCTCCCCACATTTAGGCAGGCTTAGTTTGACCGCCGGGTGCAGGGTTAACAGCGGTCATGAGATGGATAGTGATATAATAGGATTAGTGCGGTGGGTTTGTTATCATAAGTCACAGCGAAGCAACTCTGTATTGGGCCTGTCCGTATGGGTGTCGTATTACCACAACCTCCCCTTCAAGGGTTGCGTGGCTCTTGAGACACCAGGCCTTGAACCTGGGGATACGACAGCCGGCTCATGCGCCGGACAGGCAGTTCCTGGGGCACAGCTCGATGGAGGACAGCTCGGGCTACACAGGCTCCTCGGGACACTCGTTGCTCGGTCTGACTGTGGTTGGTGATCAGCATTGTCAGCTCCTGGTTGGCTTCTAGGCGTGGGTTGGCCACGGCCAGGCCTCGCCGCTGGAAATTTTGCCTCGTCTGCAGGATCAGTTCTGTCTCGGCTGGTAACTGGACACGGAGGCCTAGGCAGATTCTGGTGGTTCCTAAGGGTGGAATGGTGATGGCAAAGGGCGCATAGAATTCCATGGGGGCGCCTGCTTGATTCAGGTTGCTTGGCCTCCTAGCTCCTACCCGGATGGGGATGGCTGTCATCAGCAGGGGGCACATGGCTTCTTCTTCTTCTTCTGGGGCGGCTTCTTCCATCGCAGTGGCTGGCTCTTCTCCTACAGGTCCGCTGCTGGCTGGCAGGTTCTCCATGTCTGCGTCAGGGTTCCAGATGGCATCTCTGAGTGGCTCTGGAGCGGGCGGCGGCGGCGGTGGTTCGTTGGGTTGCTCCTGCAGGTTTTCCTCCACTGGGTCACGATCTTGGCCGCTAGGCTGTGGGGCGGCTGCGGCTGGCTGGTGCACTGGGAACTCTCCTGGGTTGCTAGCTGCGGGCGCCGCCGCTCCAACTGGCAGCTCGGTGGCATCCTCGTCGCCGTCCACGTCAACTTGGATGTCTTCTGGGATCTGGTGGGCAGTCACATCTCCAGTGTATTTGCGCAGTCGGCCTACATGCGCGGTAACTTCTGAGATCCTGGCTACTGGAGAGGCAGGTTTGATGACATAATGGACTTCTGTAGCTTTCCTTACTACCTTCCAGGGGCCCGTCCATCTCTTGGTAATCTTGGCTGCCTTTCCTGGCACCAGGCGAGGGGCCAGGTACCAGACCAAGTCTCCAACCTCATACTTGGCCGTGCCTTCGTAAGCTGCCGCGCTCCTCCTGATGGCTCCCTCCTCCTTCTGCTGGATGGCATCATAAACTGCATAGTAGCGCTGCAACAGAGCTTGGACGTTGGCTGGAACTGAAGCATATTCGGTCTCTGGCAGCCGTAGCACCATGTCCACCGGAAGTTTGGCCTCTCTCCCAAAGAAGGCCAGGAACGGGGTCACACCAGTGGATCTACAGGCCTTGGTGTTGTAGGCAAAGGCGATGGCAGGCAGGTGGGGCTCCCAGTTGTTATCGTCTCTGTCTAGGAACAGGCGCATGCCTGTGTTGAGCGTCCTATGAAACCTCTCCACTCGGTTGGACTGCGGATTGTAGGGTGGTGGATGTGTCAGGCCAATCTCGAGCCGGGAGGCCAGTTCCTGGAATACCTGGCCGGTAAATTCCATTCCATTGTCGGAATGGATCTTCAGGGGGCACCCGAACATGGCCAGGTGGCGGTGCAACAGGGCTTCAGCCACCGTGAGGGTGCGCTTGTTGGGGATGGCGTAGAGGCTGACAAACCGGCTAAATCCATCTTGGCAGGTGAGGATGTAGCGGTTCCCAGCTGGGGTCTCTGGCAGTGGCCCCACCAGGTCGATGAATAGGACTTGCTGTGGATACCCCTGGCGGGAGGGCACGTGGATCCCCTGCTTCAGCCTCTCCTTGGTAACTTTCTGGACACACTCAGGGCAGGTTTGTACCATCAGGCGGACGTCACGGGCCAGGTTGGGCCACCAGAAGTGCATGGCAACGCGGGCGATAGTTGCGTCCATCCCAAAGTGCCCAGCCATGGGGGTCCCATGGGCTAGAAAGAACGCATCCTGCTGGAGGGCCGCAGGCAGCAGGTATCTTGTCCTCTCTCCTGTCAGAGTCTGGTCAGTGGTGGTGAGGCAGCCATGCTCGTCAAGCCCCAGGGCTGAGAAGCGGCTGGCGTACTGCTGCTCGTCTCGTTCCTTGCCACGCAGCTCAGCCTTGGTTGGGGCCTTGCCATCAGCCACCCATTGGCGGACACGGAGCAGGAGGGGGTCCTGTGTCTGGGCTTCCAATACTCTAGCTGAGTCCAGTCGGGCGGCAGGAGGCCGGCTAGCTGCGGGCTCCCCTAGCTGGGCCAGGTTGTGGATATACTCAGCCTGCTCTGCTAATTCTTCGGCGCTAGCCGTTGGCATGTTGGCATCTTCCCGGCGGCTGAGGGCGTCGGCGTTGGTATTCTGGGTGCCAGGCCTGTGGCAGACGGTAAAGTCTAAGGCCGCTAGCTCCTCCTGCCAGCGGGCCACCATCCCTGTGGATGTGTTCAGTGATTTCATCTGTAGCAGGGCAGAGGAATCAGTGTTGATCTGGAAGCTGCGGTAGGACAAGATGCCGTGGAATTTTCGGATCCCATAGATAATGGCGGCCATCTCTCCCTTCCAGGACGGGTAGCGCGTCTCAGGGTCGGTTGTCTTGCGCCCCACGGCGGCAATCAGCCTCTCCTTGCCCTCCTGGCATTGACTCAATATGGCAGAGATGGCGCGGCTGCTGAAATCTGTGGTGAGCTGGAACACTGCTGGTAAATCAAACCTGGGCGGCGCTCGGATGGGGGCCTGTCGGAACTTGTCCTTGAGTTGCAGCAGCTGGGCTTCCATCTCAGGCGTCCAGGTTAGGGCCTTGGCCGTCTTCTGCCGATTCATCTCGTATGTGAGGTCTGCATACTCTGGGATGAACAGGCGGTAGTATCCAAAGAAGCCCAGCAACGCCAGCAAATCCTTGGGGGTGCTAGGGGCTGGCCAGTCCAAGATGCGGTCAATATAGTCCTCTTGCATGGCTATCCCCTCTCGGCTGAGGGTGTGACCCAGATAATCCACCTTGGACCGGAACAACTTGGTCTTGGCTGGCTTGAGGCGGATCCCTCCCCTGCGGTGGGCTTCCAAGACCTCTCGGAGCCTGGCCAGGTGGGCCCAGGTATCCTGGTGGAAGGTCAGGACGTCGTCAAGGTATGACTGGAGGTTGGCTGTGCCTAGTGGGTTTAGGACCCCTGCAATAAACCTGGAATAGACAGACGGTGCCGTAGCCAGGCCAAAGGGCATCCTTTTCCATTGATACAAGCCCCTGGGGGTGGTGAAGGCGGTGCAGGGCCGGCTATCCTCAGACACACGGATGGTGTAGTATGCGGCCACCGCGTCTAGAGCACTGTAGACACGGTGCCCGCCAGCTCGTTCCACCAATTGCTGGATCCTAGGCAGGGGGTAGCTGTCCAGCTCCAGACACTTGTTGAGGGCCCTGTAGTCGACGGCCCAGCGGGTGCTCCCGTCCTTCTTCTTGATGGGCACCAGGGGGCTGCTCCAGGCGGAGTCCGACGGCTCTATGACTCCTTCCTGCAGCCAAGTGTCCAGTTGTTTCTCCAGTTCAGCCTCTTGCCGCGGGTTCAGATCCCTAAATCTCTGGCGGATCGGCTGGGTCCCTGGCTTGAGGCGCAGCTGCAATTCAACCACATCTGTGCAGCCGGGGGTAGAATTGGAGAAGACGTCCCTGTACTCTGACAACGTAGTCCAGACCTCCTTCTTGAGCAAGGGGTCCTTGCGTAGGAACTCATTGTCTTCCATCTCCAAGGCCTCCCACAACTCTTGCATGTCTATAGGCTCAGCAGGTTCTTGGACCGAGTGGAGACGCGGGGGAGGCGTATCAGAGACTTCCAGAATGTCAGGTTTGACCAGCTCCCCTGCCACTGGGAGGCCAGCATCCAGCAAGAGGGGCACCTCCCCCTCATTGACCACCAGTACTCTAAACACAGTGGCAGAGCCAGGCCTGTGGGCATACAGGCCCTCTGGAATAACAAGGTCCTCCCCAAACCTCTGTTCTGGGGCAGCTAGTTGAATGGCATCCTTGGTGCGATGGCCTACTAGCTCAACAGGGACTGCCATAACCCCGCGGCCAGGCAGGACCACCCGCTTGGCTGTGCGGAGCTGGGGTGGTTGACCGTCAGTTGGAGTGACAGCGCTCAGCCTATACGTGGCTGGTGAGGGGTCAGCCTTGGCTCCGGGACCCACCGGCCGCGACTTGACGGGCTCGGCTTCTGGAGAGGCTGACGTGTCGGAGCCAGGCTTGGCTCCGGGGGCGTCCGGCCACGATTTGACGGGCTCGGCGCTGGGAGAGGCCAAAATGCTGGGTCCAGCTTTGGCTCCGTGGGCGTCCGGCCGCGACTTGACGGGCACGGCGCCGGGAGAGGCTGGGGCCTGAGAGTTGAGTGTGGCTCCGGGTACATCAGACCGCGACTTGACGGGTCTGGACTCAGGCTTGGCTGGTGGACTGGCTGGAGGTCCCAGGTAGAGGGGGCCAGGGGGACACGGCTGGCCGTTGATAAAAATGTCGGAGGAGAAGATTGGTTCTGGAGGGCTGGCAATCTCAGGAAACGTTGTTGGCAGGCTCTCCCTTGGCACCTTGGGCACTGGGGGCAACCCCATGGCTAGCAGGTTAGCGCCCTTGTGTGCGTTGAGCTCAGCGTCCACCCAGTGTGTGCCTTTCTCAACCACACGCGGCTGCTCAGGCAGGGGGCCTGGCAGAGGCCCCTCATAGCTTAGCTCTCTCTCGGCTGTCTCCCGGTCAATGGGGACGCCACGGAGTGGGATAAACTCCCCACGCGCCCACAAGCAAGGTGGTTGCATGTCGAAACAGAGCCTAGTTCCGAACTCCTTGAGAAAATACCCTCCTAAGTTCAGAGGGTGGGAGAGATTTCGGACCACAGTCACGTGGTATAGATGGAGTATAAGAGTGTGTGAAACTGCCATATATAACTCTTTTAATTTTCCAATTACCTGGAGGGGCTGGCCTTCCTCATTAGCAGTCAGGATCTGGGTGTTGTCCGGAATCAACATGCGTTGTACGCCCATCGCGTGCATGAGGTGCTCAGAAATTACCGCAGACCCTGGTACACGGTTGCCAGAATCAACCATGGCATCAACCTGTACATGCTGGGCAGGGTCAGGAGTAGGAAACCTCACCCTGATATGGCAGGGGAAGTGGAGGTCCTGCCCTTGAGACAAGGGGGCCTCTCGTTCGGCTGGGGTTGGCAGAAACTTTGGTGGTGGCCGCACCGCAGCTATGGTGGTATCGCTTACCATGGTGGCTTAGACTGTAGCTTCGAATCACTAGAGCTTATTAATTATCACTTGGTCAACAATTTTATATTTATTTTTATCACTTGGTTGACTTTTTATACACAATGATGTGTTGTTATCACTAGGAGCTCTAGGTGTGATTCTGGAAGCACTGGCAGCAGGGAATGTCCGTCCTGCAAGGTTCAGAGGGGTGACGGCGGTAGGGAATGACCCGTCCTACAGCGCCGCTGGTTCGAATCCCGACAAATGGCGGCAGGGAATGGCCCGTCCTACAGCGCCTCGGGTTCGAATCCTGGGAGACAGCGGCAGGGAATGTCCCGTCCTGCCGTGCCTGTGGCTCAAAATCTGCTATCCGTCGCAGTGGTAGGGCTTACTTGTGTGCTGAAGCTTCGCAGCCACACATTGCCTTCTTAGGGAGACCAGCACACAGCTGTCTGTCTCGTAGGTTTGGCCTGGGTGTCCTGGGGCTTGTCCCAGCTACACTTGCCAATTTAGACTCAGTTTTGTAGCCGTCTGAGCTAAATTATCCGGTTGCCGTGGCTGCGCACCTAGCGCTACTCCTACACGACACGGACAAAGCGTCTTAACTGGCGCTTTTAGCAGGCTAAATCTGCTTGCCGTAGGCCAGAGGCCCACATATTGCGTTCAAAATGATGGAAATTCGACCTAAAAAGGCCGTCTCACGGGTCAGTTGGCTTCTCAGTTGGCGGCTGATTGTCCCCTTACTTGCCAAAGGGTCCAATCAGAGGTAGAATAGGCTAGTTCTGTAAGGCTCGATTGAAACACGCTGACACCAAGTTCTGGTAAGCCGAGCGTACTCGGCCCACGGGGTAACGAGTTCGGATTCAACGGGCCCTAGCCTTTAAGTATTCTACCAAACAAACAAGCAGGATTCAATCATACAGAATTATATATTTAAACTGAATAATATTTACAAGTTATGTTTACTATATATATACAACAAAAATATGACAATAGTTAGGTTTGAAGGGGGTGTGGGGCGCTAGGGCTTAGCGCCCGACGGTAGACAGGCTGTGGGGGCAGCGGTGGTAAAAGGGGAGGCAGTGCCTCCCGATTATATAAGTGCATGATGGACTCGTGATAGTTGCATGTTCAAGTCCCCTCCCCACATTTAGGCAGGCTTAGTTTGACCGCCGGGTGCAGGGTTAACAGCGGTCATGAGATGGATAGTGATATAATAGGATTAGTGCGGTGGGTTTGTTATCATAAGTCACAGCGAAGCAACTCTGTATTGGGCCTGTCCGTATGGGTGTCGTATTACCACAGTTTCTCCTTTTTAACTTCTCTCATTTTTTCCTTCCTCCTTTTTACAGCCTTTTTGGAAGAAGTGATTGCGTTAGTGAGTGTGTGTGTTTGTCCTGACAATTTTGTAGATTTAGAATATTATTCTAGAACTTGTATTACGAGAAATTAATCTACAAAATGCTGGGTCAACTTTCTGTTTTGTGTCTCTCTATCTCCAACTTTCCCCTTTCACTTCTTGTCAACTTAGAGATAGGAAAGGAATAGTTTATAATCCATTTAAATTTACTCAACAGCAAGTAAGGCAGCAAGAACGATATGATATGAAAAAAAATAATCATTCTTAATGTCTCATTTTATTCTAGACAATTTATAATTTGAACATTAAGTTTTTATATTTTCAATTATTTAAAAATGTAAAAGTTCTTTCTCGTCTGAACCCAAGGACCTCTAAAACAATGACTTCAAAAGGTTTGTCTTTTTTGACTGTTTGTACTACATTTAGAAAATTATCTTTAATATAGGATTTAAAATTTTCAGTCTCTTCTGTTTAGAAATTAGATGATGCATATCTGCCAAAGCAGTAGGATATATGATTGTCTCTGAATTTAAAATTTTTCGTTTTCTACTTTCTGTAAAACATTTGCCTTATTCCTGATAAAAGTCCACATCAATGTATAGTATATACATAATATCTATGTATTGACACAACATATATTATGTATAAGCTATCATGAGGGTCAACTTTAGCCTAGGATCAGCTGATTAAAGTCAGAATGCTTTTATCTTGAGTTTACGTAAATATCAATAGATTTGATTTTTATTTCTATTTAAATATAATAGCAGCTGCGCCCCTAGCATTTAGAGCTCTGTATTCGAAGAAGAAAAATAGATTTAAACCATCATAAAACTTAAATATAAAAATAAAATAGCCTAAAACAATCCCGGAACTTATGTGAAGCTTCCCTAAAATTAAAAACTCAGTCGAATCAGAAGGTATCAAAATCTTAGACAAAAAACCTTACTACTTTATATAAAAAGGACGAAGACCAAACTGCATAACTTTTGCACCACTTTTGACGTCATATTCTCCATCTCTTTTTAGAGGTTTTCTTTACACTTCTCCTCTCATCTTCCTCATTTTATAACGTCACAGGAATCAAAAGTGACACAAAGTTATACAATTTGGTCTTCGTCTATAAAAGGATTGAAGAAACATATTAACAATTTACAACCAATCTTAAATCAATACACATGTTTATACTTTATGATTGTCATTACAGCATACAAATTTTACTGGGTAAGATTTTACTTTTAGTTTGTTTATGCAGTGACAGGTTTCGTGAATACAAAACTTTATAACTTAATCTAAAATGCAAAAAAGTGTAAATCCATAAATGCGAGCCAAATGAATTTTTTTTAAATAAATGAAAATGTACCTGATTTGTTAACTTTAGAAGATGAATACTAAACGAGTTATTTGTCGCATCGAATTATGGACACCTTTTTGCGGATATTACAATGAAAAATTATAAGAATAAAACCAGTTTTGAAAGTTCCAAGGAGCCGAATAAAACATATATAAGCAATTTACTTTGTCCATTGGACATGCTATATATCTACAATTCTATGAAAAGGTATCTAGATTTTCAATGATTCATCATATCCTATCTTTTTTTGTGACTACTGAAGATCTGCTATATAACTTAGTTTCTCAGTTTGACTTTTTAAATTGTATGAATTTTGTTACTAATGGATGTTGTCATCAAAGTTGTAGAGATTGATCACTTGTTGATACCCAGACATAATTTACATGTTGTACTAAATGTACAAAGAATATACAGATGTGAAACAAGACCAAATTAATTATTTTCACTGAAAATGAGGTCCATATAGGTTTAGTGGTTAGCGAGATCCTTCGGTATATATAGACAAATATCATGATAATTTTATTTAAAATTTTTATTAAAATACTTATTGTACATTATTTTTCTTCTTTAACATTATCAATGTTTGTCCGTATGTTTTGTTTATAATTTCAAACAGCTTCGCTCTTATTGGAAAGTTGTAAGGTTTCTAATTGCGATTACCCCTCTTATCCCAGGGAAATAATTTGGGATTGTATAGGACACCCCATATATTAAAATAGTACAAGTAACTATTTTTTGGGTAAGAGGGGGGGGGGGGTCATCAATTAATCCCCCAATATATAAATTGAGTTTTTTACCTCCCCCCCGCCTTGCTAGTAACTACGCTTGTAAAAAAATAAAATAAGGAATGAGTAACAAGTTATTTCCCACAACAAATGTCGGAAGTTTGGACAATCAAATTAACTAAGGACATATATCATGGAGAAAAAATATCATTAGATTTTTTGTTAAACGGAATAAAAGGAGAATTAGACTAAAATATAGTAATTTCTTCAAGTAGGTTAAGTAGGTGTTATAATAAAACAAGGATGACAAAAACCATAAAATCAGAGCATTGAAATGGTAGGACAAACGAACATTATCTCTTGTAGAGTGTCAGAACTGATTCCTGAAAATTTTAGGTAAATTTGTAGCAAAACTGCTTAAATACAGGACACTGTTTAAGGACACTTACATTTTAAGGACTTGATTATAGAGAAGCTTCGCTTATAACATTGTACTATGTTGTCCTATGAATTAGTATTCCAAAAACTATATCACTTAAAAAATTGTTTAAATGATATCTACATATTCCTTCCTGACTTGTCCTAGTTGAAGAGGGTCATATTTTTCTTATCGTTTTGCCGAGGCAAAAAAACCTTGGAAAAGCTTATCAATGCTTTAATTTTATGAAATTTTCAATCTGAGCTTTCTATAATTCCAAATGCCTTTAAGTCCACCCATTTAAAACTCCAATTTCATTGTTACCTGTGTGAAACTTCGTCGGTCCGACAGTAAAAATTATGGGAAAGATATATTATCTTTTATAAAACTGTAATCTACTTAAGAAGCTCTTTATAGTGCCTGTTAAATAGTGGACAAATTAAAAATACTTTTGCCGGAAAATCCCGAATAAAGTCATATTAGAATAATAAACAATTCTAATTTGACGTAATTCGGGATACTTTGGCCAAAAATGTATATATATATAACCATTTTTTCATAGACACTATATTGAGCTTCTTTACTTTAAATTTTAAAGAATGTCTTTTCCCTTCCTGTCACTTATATTTACAGTGCAAATACGTCGAACGTCATATTTAAGTCACAAGAACACAATTTAAACTTAACCCGCAGAATATTTAATTATCGCATCGTTGTAAAGACATCATTCCGCGGATAGTAAATTGAAAGTATAAGACTAATATCAGTTAGTTGTCCGGGCCATATGCATTTATTTTAGGATTTAATTTTTATTATTGGTAATCTTTTTCTTGTAATGGAATACAGTACTGTTTAGAAGCCGTACTGAATTTTTTTACAGAAAAATCATGAATAACATCGTATTTCAGACAATTAAAAATTATCTTATAATTTTTCATTTTGATATCCGCAGAAAGCTGTTTATATTACGTTGCGATAAATAATTCTTCACAAGGCAGTTTCACTTCTTCCACCAATTAAGTTTTTTAATGCTTTCTAGTCATTTGTACGGCCCTTGGAAAATATTAATAAGTGGCGTGCACAGGCTTTTGTTTACACCTCTCTGTCGATTTATAAAACTCCAATCAAACCAAAAACGCAAGGGATGTTTATTGTATATACCTTAATTTTGCCAGAAGAGGGGTTGGGGTGATAACTTGGGAATAAGATTGGGTAAAATAAACATACAACTTTTAAAAGGGTAGGCTTCGTATTTGCTATTAAAGTTTCTTAATTAAGGTTACAATAATAGTTATTTCTTTCATCGTATTATAAACCGCTTTCCGCAGATATAGAAATGTACAATTATTAGATTAAAACCGTTTTTTTTAGCCCCGAGGTGCCGAAGGCACGGGCTAAAAAAATGGTTTTAATCTTATGATTGTACATTTCTATATTCGTAGAAAGCGGTTTCTAATACGATGCTAGACATAGTTTTTTCGTATTGATGAGAACCGGTTCCTGTCCACCGGATTCGAATGAATACGAGAAAAATTCTTTTTTCAGTATTTATCGGCGGCACTATTCAGGCTAATTGTGTCAGGTCAAAGCTGTTTCTAAACTTCTAATAATATGTATAATAGCACAATGAAAGATCTTTCTTGGTAAACAGTTACTGTATTTGTATGCTAAAGATCACCCTAGGAATCACTTCGAAATGTTTAACATATTTTCAATGAGATTGGGTTGAGATGATTTTATTTGGCCTTAATTGAACAGGTTTAAGGTGGTTTCAGTCTAGAATGAATCTTTTAGTTTCACTTTTTAAAAGCGTAGAAAGTTTTACAAAAATAAGTCCATACGTACATTTTAGACACGATGATTTTTTGAATGGGGTATTCCTGTCCAGTTTTTTGGTTAGGAATTAATATTTTTTACCCGAGGGAATAAATGATGGAAATGAGTAAAAAATAAAAGCTGCTATGGATGTTATAAATTCAAATATGCCCCATAATGGTGAATGTTTTTAAGAAATATTAGAAGCCTATCTTTAATAGTAATACAAGTATACCTTTTTAAAAGAGAAGTTTTTCTATAATTAGGGTCGGTCAGTCCGTCCGTCCGCCAGTCCGTCCGTAACGGAAAACTTTTTCGTTAATTTAGGCATGTTAGATTTGTCCCATAGGCGTCCAAGGGGGGGGGTAATGGGCCATTTGGCACCCCCAAAATTTTGTGAACAATACCCCCCCCAAAAAAAAATTACCCCTACCTTGGGGGTGCCGTAGGCACCCCCAACGATTTTGGGGGGGGTATTTACCCCCCCCAAACCATTTTGGGGGGGGGGTAATTACCCCCCCCCAAAATAAATGTTCTTTAAAAAAATTTTTTTTGGGGGGGGGGGTATTTACCCCCCCAAATTGAATGTTCTTTAAAAAAAATTTTACTGAAAATTTTTTTTGGGGGGGGGAGGGAGTAATCCCCGCCCCCCCCCCCTAAAAAAAGTCATGTTTTATTTGCTTGGGCCTTTATAAGGGCTAAAACCATCCCGGGGATCTATGATGTAATTGTAAAGCACTGAAGATTCCATAAAATAGATACCTAACTAAATTAAATATTTCATTAAATAATGAAAAAGAATTTCTATAGGCGATTTCTTTTGGGAGGATGTCAGGGTGTCTCAAAACTAGTTATAAAACTTACCAGGACCTATAAGACGCTTCACTTTAAAGTATAATCATATTGGTTCATTGGTTAGTGAGTTAATTATTGTATTTTTATGTTCTAAAGAATGAGATACTACTATATATTTGAATAGTAGTGGCGCCCTTAGCATCTAAGAACTCGTGTTTTCTAAAGGGTAAAAAGGGAGGAGAAAAATAGCCTAAAACCACTCAAAGGATTGACCTATAATAGTGTGGAACCATCATGGGATCTATGTGAAGCTTTCCTAAAAAGGAGAACTCAGTATTAAAAGTAATGAAATCTGAAGCTATAGTCAAATAAACCTTACTTACTACTTTATGTTATAGGATAGTACTTATTAACTTAATAGATTAGGTAGGTGCTTTTTTTACATAATTAAATTACCCCCCCCAAAAATTTTACCCCCGGGGTAAATTAGTTTGGGGGGGGTAATTACCCCCCCCAACAGATTTGGGGGGAGTATTTACCCCCCCCAACAGACTTTAGGGGGGGTATTTACCCCCCCCAATCAAATTTTACCCCCGGGGTAAAAATTTTGGGGGGGGTAAAAAAAAATTTCGGCGCGCTTCGCGCGCCATTTTACCCCCCCCAAACACGAATTACCCCCCCCCCTAAAATTTTTTACCCCCCCCAAAAAAAAAAGCTTGGACGCCCCTGATTTGTCCTATCGATTTTAAACTTTGCATGATGGTTCCTGTAGTAGTTAGGTACGATTTAGAAAGCGTAGCAACTCTATAATCGTTACCAGAATGTCCGTACTTCCATTTAAAACATGTTGATTTTTTTTTACTTTTTTAATACCAATTTTTTATGTGATAAAATCATCCGATTTATCTGATTTTTGGATTACTGATTCCTATTACAATAAGGTACAATATTATGAGCGAAGCATCTCTACAATCAAGTATTAAAAATGCCAGTATGTCCTTAAACAGAATTCTGTATTTAAGAAGTTTTGCAACAAATTTACGTATAATTTTGTCAAACCTTACATTTTCATATTTTGTATATTTAGTTATAACACTCAACAAAAGTTAATGTTCGTCTGTCATATCGTCTCAGAGCTTCGCTTTTATGGATGTTGTCATCCTTGTTTAGTATTTAATTCATTGTTATAAGAAGAAAGTGATATTTGTATTCGTTAAATTTTTTATCCACTAAATCTTATGATAGAGTAAAGATTTTTTGCCCAATTGACGCATTTTCTTCGTACGTATGCATGTTCTTTCTAATGCTTAATATATGCATACATTATCCATTACTTTTTACAAGGATGTATAGAAAGGTAGCACACATTTGGCACTTTCTTTCGAAGGGCCTATCGAGCAGTGAACCCACTCCTATATTTTTTAAATAAGGGGATCGAGAAGGGTAGTTTTACCTCCTATGACTAACCCTACTGACCTAACCTGAATTGAAGTAATAAAATACCCTCCCTTTTTGTCCAATGTAAATCACCCTTAGGGTTTCTGTGCTCAACTAGACACTTTCTGGGAAACCACAACAACATTTTATTATGCGAAATTTTAATAATAAGCCCTAAACACTTGAATAAGGCCTTTTATGTTATGGTGTCCTTTCTTTCCTCAATACGTTGGGTGGCAGTCAGCCATTTGCAGATTTGTTTTATGGGACGAACGAATATTGTCTAGTTATATAGGTTTTGTATTGCCAGGTAAAAGAATCGATCAAATATCTCGTTATCAAATGCCAGCGTTTTAAATTGAAAATAATTTAAAACCTTGACATATTTTGTATACGTATTAGACATTAGCAAACATAGAAGCTAAACAACTAGTATATACTAGAATTTTTTTTGTAGCGAAGCTACTCTATAGAAAACTATGTATTGTCAGTTTTTCTCAATTTTCATCGTGTATCATTTGAGGGAAATACAACGGGCTATATTTTTTTAACACAACAATAAGATCACACACTATAGGCCAGTACAATTAAAAATATATGTTTATTTTTCATATTTTATTTTTGCATCTTAGTTATTTGTATAAAAGCTATTACCTATACATCTTTCTTTTAACTTATTAACTTTATTCGTACTCTTTATATAAATGTAGTCTGTTCTTTAGAAGTGCAGGTACTCTATTTCTTAATAAGTATTATTTTTTGTAAATAGCCTAGAACCAAACAAAAATTCAAATAAAAAATAAATAGCATAAAAATAAAAATAAATAATTGTCAAAAAGGTTATAGGAATCTTAATTACATTCTAAAGATATTGGGACTTAAAATTGAGCTAAACAATTAATGACCAAAAAAAAATTAAATAGGTACTGAAATATCAAAATTCAACTCTTTTTTTGTTTGCTTAACGATTAATAATTTTTTTATTTTTGAAAACTAGTTATCACTCCATTAAAACAAACTATAAAAGAATATAAGAATAGTTATTTCTTTCATCGTATTATAAACGGCTTTCCGCGGATATAGAATGTACAATGATAAGATTAAAACTATTATGATTTTACATTTTTATATTCGTGGAAAGCTGGATATAATCCGATGCTAGACATAGTTCTTTTTGTATGAATGAGAACCGGTTCCTATCCACCGGATTCGAATGAATACGAGAAAATATTTTGCTTTATTTCAATTTATATAATACTAGTGGCTACGCCCCTAGAGGCCTCTAGTGGCACTTTAAATGTTTTTGTTTGTTAAAGTTAATTTTTTATGTACGATACCACCTTATTTGACGTTGAAGTCTCCCAGATTTTAAGAAAATTTTCAATTTTTTTGTCATTTCTTTTGGGAGGGTGGTAGTACCCTCCCCCAAAATAGTTAAAAACCTTCCCAGGACATATGAGAATCTACCCTGTTAAGGAGAACCCGATCGGTTTAGCGGTTAGCGAGATCCTTCGGTACACACAGACAGACAGACAGACACACAGACAGACAAACATCCTGTTACTTTAGTATAAAGATTTATATATATGAAATATTTGTTCTTAAAATTCTTTGTCGGTAACTGTGTACTCCACATTCATAATTTATTGCGACGCTTTTTCGTAATTATCTAGTTTACATTGATAGGTATAACAAGGACTATGTCAATGTCCACTAGAATTGTCATACGAAAATGGATTTAGAATATACGTAGATACTATGAAAGTAATGTTCTTCAATTTAGCTTGCTAACATGGAACTCGTTCATTGATTCGTGCGTTCATACAGTAATAGGGAAGGGGATGGGGTGGAAGAGGGGAATATTTATTTTAGCCCGCTGCGTGTTTCACTTTTTTTAGAGCACATGAAAATCTGGTGTAAGATCCAAGTAATAATATATACATTGAAAAGATCGAACAGGCAAAGAATTGTTTTAAAAAAGAAAAGTCACTGTCTAAGCTATGTGCCTTGCCGCAAGATGTCAATATAAATACCTATCAGGTTTATTATTTTATGTTAAGCAATTCATACTTTTCCATAAAGGATCTATCACTATCCCAATAAAATGTAAACGGATATACTGCATTTATAGAGTAGCTTCGCTACTAAAAGCCAATGCATTATCTGTTAATTTTCCATTACTTTGACGCGTTTTTGGTACTGGGTATTATCCTATCTATTGATTTCCGAAGCCTGCGTATAAATAGAAGTTAATAGTACAAAAACAACGACAATATACTCTGAGTTTCCAAAGTTTTCGCACTCGTTGGCTACAATAATCTACAATAATCATTAATTTTGTCTTGGAGGGAATTTTGAGAATTTTGCCCACCCCCCGCAAAAAAAGTCCCAGGACGTCCTAGGCGTTAGCAGGAGGGAACAATTGCTCTAAATTCCTAGTTTTGATATGGACGACAATTCCCTGGTTGTATAATAAGTAGCAACAAAAAAAGAAATATTTTTTTAATGTTTATTAGGTTTTGTTTTATAATAATTATTATTTTATGTATAATTATTATTATTAGCCATTGAACAGAAAATTAGGTATGAATGAACTTAAAAGTAATTAAGGTAGTATTTAAATTCAAAGAAAAAAAAATCTACATGGTTTATATTTTCAAATAAAAAATCTTCGAATAAAAACCTTAAAAAATCTAGGAACATAAATAAAAAAATCTTCGAACTTTGATAGTTTAATTATTTGTGAGGAAGGTATAATTCAAGGAAACAAAATGCCCAGCTCCCATGTTGAATCTACAGTGGATTTTGAAACTGGTGAAACTGAAGCCACTATGACCGTTAATTCTCCAGAAGGGTGAGTAAATACTATTTAGGTTTAACTTCCGACGACTATAATTATTTTAGTAGCAAAGATACTCTTTAAACAAGGCATTTTATTAACCCCCCCCCCCCCCCCTACCTCTTTGAATACAGACTACCAAGTTTCTGGTTGCTAGTAACTTGCATAGACACACATCCTTTAAACCGTTCCTTTATTGCAGTACTGTTTACACTCATTTCCCCTTATTTTGTGTTGAATTTCAGGGATCTAAATGGAAAAGACAATGGCCAAAAAATTGATATGCATCCCTAATGATGAAAAACAAAATTACCTTTTCTTTGGATTACATTTAGTGGTTGACACGCTTGGACACTCAACCACTTAATGATCCAACCAATCAAATTCAACAAGAGTCCCCAAAGTTGGTAAGCCAACGAAAAAAAGGGTATTATAAAACTTTGGGGATTAGTACAATAAATAGCCCTATGTCCCCTTCCTCCCTGGTTGAATTTAATATTCATTATTGTAAGGTGGTCGACATCAGTTGAGGTGGATGATGGAGAAGTGACAGTCAACCAGATGCCACAATATGTATACTATGCAACTGTAGGTAAACCCTAAATTTTTATAATTAGGGTCGGTCTTTTCAATTATATCAACATGTTATAATTTTTCTACCTATTTCAAACTTTGCATGATGATTCCTTAACATTTACGATTAGGAAACGTAGCAACTCTATAATCGTTACCAGAAAAACGGTGCGTCCATTTAGAACATCTTGATTGTTAAGATTTTAAACAACAATTTTGTGTGTGATATAATCATCCTAGTCATATGATTTTTGCTGACCGTAAGGGGCTAAAGGACCGGGCTAACATAACTAGTATTATTTTTTTTTTAAATAAAAATATTCGTGGAAAATTTTCTGTAATACGATTCTATACATGCATTTTCAGTATGGCTTAGAAACGGTTATTATCCAGCTGATATTAATTGGTTTCGAGGCCCTCTAGAAATACGTTTTTACTATCTTAGGTCTTGGAGTTGTCCTACTTGTTGGAATGAGTGTATACTTTGCAAGAAGAATTTTGACAAGTCCTAATCTAAGAAGAGACTGATATTTTTATTGTGGATTTAAAATTAATCATGTGGAAATGTAAAATAATTATGTAAGTATACTAAATAAATGATATGAAAATAAAAAGTAAAAAATAGAGTAGGTTCTAATAAATCAAGTCTCAATTCAGTTTCTAGTTAATATTAAGTTAAAAATGAAAACAAATGAAGGATAATAGCTATTCGTTATGGACAGACGTACAGACGAACCCACCCTAATGTAGAAAAGCTTCAACATAAAAAATACGCTATAAAAAGTTATACTTGTAATATATTTTCTGATTATAGTATTGTATAATATCAATATATACAAAAAATCATGGATGTTAAAATATTATACACTAGCGGCTGCGCCCCTAGCATCTTGGAGCTATGATTTCTAAAAAGTAAAATGGGCAGAAAATAACCTAAAACTGTCATAAGACTTAAATCTAAAAATAGAATAGCCTATAACCATCCTCGGACATATGTAATGGCTCCCTGAAAAGGAGAGAACCCTGTATTTTTAGACAAAAAACTTACTATTTTATATCAGGGCATGGCATCCGTGCGTCAGCTGCCTGTAAGCCTCAGTGAAATCAACCTTTTACAATTTAAAAAAAGCTAGAAGTTTAAACCTAACCATGATATGAAAATCCATCTAAAAAAATGTTTTCAATGCATCCAAACTGGTTTAGATTTAAGGCTTAGTTGTGACAAGCCATGCTTTATACAAATATATTAGGATACAGTACACACAATGATAACATATTAACGTTCAAGATCAATACAACTATTTAATTTAAATGCATAATCACAAGACAAAATTATTACAAGATCTCTGAACATATTACATATTAGGTTTACTTTAGATCTAGAAATTACAAGAAAATAATAGTTAAAATATACATCAAGTTGCGCATATAGCTGCTAATTACAATCAAAATCATTACAGAAAAGTTTAGAACAATACAAATTTTACCCCGAGGGGCTACAGTCCATGGTCACAAACAAATTGATAATAATTTTATTTTGTCATTTTTAGAAAAAAAAGTTGTCTATAATTCATTACGATACAGGATTTTTTAGTATAGCTCAGAAACGAATTCAAAGACATATTGTGCACAATTAAATTTTTTTTCATAAAGTAAAAAGTACAATAATGTCCATAAGAAGCAATCATTATTTTTATATAGAAAACTATGTCATCTCAGACAGGAATTGTCAATAAATCAACAAAATGAAAGCCATTTATGTGAGTGGCAGATTTTCAGAAGCTTAACAGTAAAGAAGAAACATATCAGTCCAACAGCTAGATTTTACACTACACAGACAGACAGACAGACAGACACATGGATAGACACTCATAGTGACATAAAAACTTACACTTATATAGACGCATAGACAGACAGACTCAATAAGATTTCTATTTAGGTTTGTTTCCCAATGCAATAGCCTCCAGTATATGAGATAGTAGCTCTGGATTTTTGGCAGAGTTCTGTTTCCATTCTTGCGTCTTCATCAACTCTGTTATGTTCTTTACTGCATAACTTACAGCTGTTGATTTCAATTCTTCAACTCTTAAAAAATTAATTCTGATTAACTAAAAAGGGGGTATTTTTTGCGTATTTTCCGTAAAGTTGGGTGTTGGGGTTCAGTCAAATGCTCTTATTAAGTCAAAATGTCCCGAACTATGATCAAATGTATATAGATGGAATTGTCATAATTAAGAACGGCTTGACTTAATAAGAGCATTTGACTAAACCCCAACACCCCACTAATCGGAAAATACGCCAAAAAATGCCCCCTTAGTAAAGTTTTCTCTTGCTAAATTGTTTAATTATTTTTAAATAAATATATATTTTAATTATATTGAGCTAAATTTAATTACCATCCCTTATTATTTGGATAGGGGGGAGAATAGTGCGGGTTTATGTACACTACACTATTAATACATAACAATGTGAATTAAATGATTGTATTGGTTTCAGCATTCATTTGCATTTTCTTTATAAACTTATATCCTTTAAATAAAGTAATATGATGTCTCTGTGTACCAAAGGATCTTGCTTACCGCAGAACGGATATGGTTCTCTTTCACAGTGTGGCTTTTCATAAGCCCTTGGAAGGTTTATGGCTATTTTGGGGGAGGGTACCAATACACTCCCAAGAGTAATAATAAAAAAAAAAATTAAAGCAACTCCCAGCGGATATTTTTTGCTAACAGCTGATCCTAACATAGATTGAAAAGAAATCATTATAGGTGTCCCTAGGCCTCAAGAGGCGTATCTGCTGGTAAAAGAAAGTATAAAATGTAACCTGTATAGAATTCCAAGTTCTGCATAGTACAAACAGTTTTCTACATTCGTGTTTGCCATCAGCTTTGTAACACAAGTATCTAAAAGTATTATTCTAAGATAACTGATAGATGTTGGAGTCAACAAAAATTTAGGTCCAAGATAATAAAAATAAAAAATTATTAAGGAAGGAGAGCTATAAAAAAATAGGTTATGGAATTCAACTACCCCCTCCACAAGTGCCCCTAGAGGCCTCTAGTGGCGTAGCTGCCAGTATGTAATAAAAGACCTGACCAAGACAGACGTATGGACAGATGGGTGAAGAGGCTTACAGACTGCCACTAGTTATAAAGTAGCATGGACTACAGATAAAAATATTGATGTAAGATTTCTAGTGGCCTGCTGCCACAACATTAATTATCACAGGTTCAAGAAATGATCCCTTTAACATACCAATGTATAATGGAATTGAATTTGTGGAAAAGGTTAAAAATTTAATAAGAGACCTTTCATCTGTTGGATTTGATATTTCTCTGCTATTTTTAGCAATTCTGCTGCGTTTTCTTCAATATTGGTCATTTTTCCTGTGTAGATGAAGTTCACTAACTCTTAAAAAAAAATTCAAAATGAAATTATAAATGATTTTTTTTCTAATAATTTCTTTAATTCATTTGTACCTCTTTAAATCATGTCTCTTGTATGAGACCACTAAAATAATATTTAATACTTAACTTCAACAATTTTGAAATAGATTTGCCCTGGAAATAGCCAAGAAACGGCTAAAGAGCTGAGCTGTTAGCAGTTACTTTTCCAATTTTTTGTTAAATTTAGGGGAAATAATCCTACCAAGGATGACTCATGCCAAGTTTTAAAACAAAATTCGGATTCTTTATGCCATTTGCGCACTAATTACGAGATGGTTGCATTAAAACTGCCCCCCCCCCTTATTGTAAAACCAATACTCATAAAATGATTTTTAATTTAAATATTTTACTTTAAAAAGGCTTGTACATGAATTGTAAATTGAATTAAATGCCCATTGTATAATTAACATTTAAAACCAACCTCTTACAATCTCAATAGTAAAATCCTCTATACATATTTCTCGTGTTTCCTTTTCTTTCAGTGGTTGAAACATCATGGCAGCTAAAACTGGAGACCTAGCAGCAAGAATTACAGCATGGCAGCTAATTTTCTGGCCTTCACATAGTATCTTGCAGTCAGACAGATCATCATTGAACATAATTTTGCTGATGTCTTGAATAAGTTGATCATTTACAAATTGGAACTCCTGCTTTCTTTTACTTTCCATTGTGTTGATAGCTCTAATGAAGCTTACTTGTGCTTTAATTTCAACTTTGAAAAGAGGAAAAAGCCTACTTTTTTTTATTAGCTGTGGAAATCCCTTCACGGTCTTTTCTCTAAATTCTGATGTGGTCGATCTACTGTAGGCATGGAAGATATTAATTTTGAAGAAAACTTCACACAAATTTCTGTTTAGACTCGCCAGGTAAACTGAAACATGCTTTGAATCTTGTTGTGAATTTCCTTTAGGGAAGGCAATAATCTGCCATGCTGTTGGCTTGTTTTCATCATCTAAGCAAGTAAAGATAGGAGACTTTATGAAGTCACCTGTATTTTTTAAACAAAAAAAATCACGAGGTTTAATTTTCCAACTGCAGGTCACTTTGTTTTTGCCTTCCAATACTCCAGGATAAGCTTCAATGGAGCCAACCACCTTTGAAGTCATACTTTCAGACCTTAAAACAGCCATACTTAAACAAACAATATTCATTTTTTAGAACATTTAGTACAAAAAGGGTATTCAAAACATGTTTAACAAATAATTTTAATTGAATCAGTTTCTTGTGTTGAAAATTTATGCAGGCACCCCCAAAATTTTAACTTTTTAATTTTTACCCCCCTCCCCCCAAATGAAAAAGCTTGGACGCCCTATAGAATATATAAGAAAGCCTAAGTGTTATGTGTGACGTCATAAAAATCCATCTCTTTTTCGGGGGGTTCCTTTCCCACTTCTCCTCTCATCCTTCCTTTTTAGACGTATTTTTTAGACGTTACACATGACACTTTAGGATTTCTCAGATTTTTTAATATTTTGATAACATAAAATGCTTTGTTTAAGTCAAAAAAAAATGTGTTTTACCTGGATGACCATGCCAGATTTGCTGGAATCCTGTGCCAGCAAGGAAGGAGGTATTAAAAAAAGTTCAACTCTCGGTTATGTGCCATACCAGTATATACTCAGTTATAGCCCTTACATGCATAAAAATAAGGTAGAATAAAACGGAGGGGGGGAGGTGTTCAATTCACCCTCCCAACTTTTAAGGGTTAATATTACAGATTGATGGTAGTAATAGTTCATTAGATTAATTGCTTAGATGTAAGATCAACTTAAAAGTTATTTAATTTTTAAGTTTTAACTTTTTTTATATAATAAAACACCAGTTTATGTACTTCAAATCCGGCCAAATATGTATTCAGCCCAGCCCTAGTGATAACGTATGCCTAATAACGGTTAAAAAAGGACCTTTGTAAGAAGTTTTCCCAGTATTGCCTCGAAACCGATTAATATCCGCTTGATTAGAACCATTTCTCACCCATACTGCATGTATAGCATCGCGTCGTATTACAGAAAATTTTCTACGAATATCAAAATAAAAATCATAAAATTGATACCTGTTTTGTTAGCCAGAGCCTCTGGCTCCTCGGGGTCAACGATACTGGTTTTAATCTTATAATTTTTCATTTTAATACCCGTGGAAAGCTGTCTATAAAACGATGCAATAAATTGCTATTATCAAGTTACTTTTTATCGACTGAATAAGACAAACAATTAGTTAAAGTACTTTTAAAATAAACTTGAATTTGAAATAGAACTTGGCTTGACTAACATTTACGTAATGTAGTAACATACCTGTTTTAAAGGTGTAATTTCTTTAGAAGTCAGCAAACAACTATGAATACATTTTTCTTCAGAAAATATAAGTTTGAGAAAGCAGTTGTGATAAAGGGTTTGCGGCTACTCTAAAACTAAATCTTGATAATAGAAGACACGATAAACCAATAGTTCTTATTTTAGTGTAACTCTAAACTAAAAATAGCTTAGCAAATAAAATGTAATTTTTCATTGCACAACCTTTGTCTGTAAGTCTTAACAATTTATGTCGCGCATCTGAAATAGCAGAAATATTTTTAATGTTTTGACGCGTTATTAGGCCGAGATACATATTAATTACCTACACAACAGGCTTAATATGCCTATGGCACCCCTAAAATGAATTTTTTTGAAAGGTTTGCAGGTGCCTACTATATGTAATAAATGTTTTTTATTCCTATCTTATTTGTAAGCTTTGCTTTTATTAATTATATTTCTTGTTTATTAGAAAGTTAACGAAGCTTAATATTGAAAAGAAAAACTTATCAACACACATATCAAATATCAATAATTTCCAAGAATTACTTGAAGCAATTTGATTCCTCAAGATTATATTTTATCTGGACTTGGACAAAGAGGCGTAGGCGTGCTGAAGAGGTGTGTGATAACAAACACATGTTTTTAAAAGTGAAGCTTTTCTTTAATTAGGGTCGGTCAGACAGTCCGTCCGTAACGGATAGCTTTTTTCGTTAATTTGTTAGAATTGTCCTATATATTTCAAACTTTGCATGGTGATTGCTGTATTAGTTAGGTACGATTTAGAAAGCGTAGCAACTCTATAATCTTTACTAGAATGTCCTTACGTCCATTTTAAAAATGTCGATTTTTTACTTTTTAAACAACAATTTTTTTATATGATAAAATCATCCGATTGATCTGATTTTTGGATTATTGACAATAAGCTAAAATATTTTGAGCGAAGCATCTCTATAATCAAGTCTTAAAAATGTCAGTATGTCTTTTGACACTACAAGAGTTAATGTTCGTCTGTCATACCGTTTCAGAGCTTCGCGTTTATAGATGTTGTCATCCTTGTTTTTATTAAAACCAATGGCAAAGCAACTATTTTGTTTTAACAATGGATGTAGATTAGAATTCACATGAATATTATGACATGGGAAGAATTGTCGTCAGTTAAGCTTGTTAACATGGAGCTAATTTATTTGTCAGTTCGTTCATCCAGTAGGAGAGGGGGATTGGGTAAAGGGGTTGGAAGGGAAGAATAATTATTTTAGCCCGCTGCGTGTTTCACATTATTTGATAATCCATTATTTTAACAGTGTCCGCTATTTCGACGCTACAATATTTTTGCTGAGCCTCCTAATTTCCAACATATTTAAAATAAAATTTCAGTCAATATCATTATAAATCATTTAAAATCGTTTAAAAAGTGAAAAAATGCACTTTTACAATTCAATGATGCACTTATTCTTTTTACTCTTACTTTCTTTACATTCTTGTAAATATAATGTTTATTATTTGACACAGTTCTAGTTGGATAACAGTCAATAATAACCATCTGTCTGCAAAGGAATTAGCCAGCACTGCACTGTGTTTTCTTCAACTCTACGTTTTTGAAAAAAAAATATTGGGCAGTTTCCCTCAAAGTACACAGTCGAGCACATCCAACCACACTTATTTTAAGATGCAAATTAAAAAAAGTAAAGTTTTTTTACTTTATTACTTTATATAAGATTATGTTAGGTTATATTAAATAGTGAGTATCCCTGCAGATTAGAGCCATCCGCAGGGGTTAGGCATACAAATAATCTATTCTTCCCATATTTATTAAAAACAAGGTGATGGGGGGAGAGGTTAATGCACGATAGATATTTTGAAGGAATGCATCAAATATTGTAATTTTCCCTATTATATCAACAGCACTTTATAGTTATACTAGCTGCAAGGCCCATTGAGGCCTCTGGGAGCACTTACGATTGGAAAGGGAAGTTTTAAAAAGAAAAAGTACATAAAAAATATTTTAATTTTTTTTTGGGGGGGGGGAGGTCTTTTTTATTGGGAGTGGTGAGATACCCTCCCCAAAATAGTTAAAAACCTTTCCTGTACCTATAAGAAGCTCCACTGTAAAGGAGAACCATATCGGCTCTACGGTTAGCGATATCTTTCGCTACAAACAAAATAGCTTACTACTTTATATAATAGGATACATACTGTACTATGTCAACTATGAACACTTTCTTTCAAGCCATATAGTCGACATAAATTATTGAAAATGAATGTAAAATGAGATTTCTCTAATCAAAAAAAGAAAAAAATTCACGTTTTTCCTTTTGGTTACATGTCCATGTACACTCTATGCTTTTTTGAAGTATAATGGGTATATTACTACTTGAATATTACACCAGATTCTCTAATAAAGTGAAACTTACAGCGGGCTAAACTAACGATACACCCCATCCACCCACATTACCCTATCCCAACCCCACATATTGGATGAACGATTTGACCAATGAATAATGTCCATGTTAGCAACTTAAATTGACGACAATTTTTTCCAGTCATAATATCCACGTGTATCTACATCCATTTGGGGGATATACATTTTGTTTTTATTTTATATAACAAATTTATATATTTCGTCGCAGTTACATATTTCAAATAGACATTGCTAAGATAAGAAGCAAGTTTATTTATTTTACAATTTTCTTATACTCAGATAGCAAACAAGGCAGATTTTGTTCATAATAACACATAGTTTTTATTTTGAGAGGTTAAAATTAGGGTTTTCATAGGTTTGAAATGCGTAATCTAATTTATTTTTTAGTTTGATGGGGTTAAAATGAGGGGTTTCAAAGTTCAAGGTGGGTAAAACCCCTTTAACCCTGCCCTCAGGCGTATATGCTTACTTTTGTCTGATTTATAGATTTCCAGTTTAAAGGATGTTTAAAGAAATCAACCCAAACACAGATGATAAATATATTTATTATAATTATACTTTAAAATCAAATTATAATACATAATTATATAGCATTTTTTTTATATTTTTAGCACGACATTTGACAAAAACATTTTTATTAATTCAAACAGACTTTTAAATATATATTTTATATTCATAGTATTAAGGCTTTACTACTGAGATTTATATATGAAATATCAATATAATTTTAGAATTAATAATTTTTAAAGATTTTTATAAACAGATTTTTTGCATTTGAAAAAAATCAGCAACAACAAAATAAAACCATTTTGTCTCAAATTTTTCCAAAACATTTTTCTTAAGTTGCTGAATTTCTGCCACTGCAATTAAGTTTTGATTTGGTCAATATTATATATTTATTTAGATATAGATAGAACTCTAATTAACTTTATGCTATTAATAGATCACAGACATAATGAAGAGTTGGAATTTTGAGCCTAAGTTTTAAATATTCTATATATTCTGTCCTTCTTGTTAAAAAAAGACATTTTGATTGAATTTTTTTTTAAATGTTGTTTTTTAATTAAAATTATTTTCTTAGAAAGGATAATGATATCGCAGAACCTTTATAGCAGATCTTAAGGAACTAACATCCCAACTATTGTAGACAATCAACCATTTGATTGAACGACCTTCGTTTGGAAGTTCTGACAGTGAATGGTATTAAGTTGCGCCTTTTTTGCGCCAATGCATTCCCCCTTCTCTTACTCTTAACCTTACACGACGAAGAGCCTAGTAAATTATCTATGGTGAACAGAAAAAATGTCTTGATTAAACTAAAGGTCAGCGCCATTGTTATTACATAAATTAACTAATATTGAGCTTTTAGGAAATTTAATATACAAAAATAATAGGTTTTTTTAATATTCAATTATCAAATTTGAAAGAAATAAGGAGATACGGAGAGAATCATGTGTGACGTCATAAAAATACGTCTAAATCTATCTCTTTTATAGGGGTTTCTTTTCCCACTTCTCCTCTAATTTTTCCTTTTTATACGTATTTTTATGACGTCACACATGAACCTTTCCGTATCTCCGAGAAATAAAATAGAATTTTATACATTTTTTTTGTTATATAGCAGTTTTATGTAATTTTCCATTCATATTTATCTCATTAACTATATTTTTGAAATGGATGCAGAATAAACGTGGAAGAAATACCAGAAGAAAAATTATCGTTTAGGTTACCATTTCCCCCCGTATTTATTGGAAGGGCCGTTTATCCAGTAGGCGGAAAGAGGATAAGGTAAAAGGGGGGGGGGGGTTGGTAGATCGTTATTTTAGTCCGCTACATCGTTCACTTTATTATAGAACATGAAAAGCTGGTGTAAGATCCAAGTAATAATACATCCATTATTTTAGAATGAATTAAAACTTATATAATTATAGTTTGATTACAGCTGACTACTTCAAAGGCAGATGATTATATTATTAAATTGACAATTTCAATTGAGCACAGTATCATATTTGTAGAAACAATTTTTAAATTTAAGATATTTTACCGTTTTCTTTCCTTGTTCTATTTATAGATAATTTTTAATAACGCAGCTACTCTATAACTAGTTTATGAATGTCATCACTCAACATACCACAGTGCACCTATACACATCCACCACAACACACACAAGTAAACGTTTCCATTCTATGCTGATATCGGCTACGCCCCCTAGAGGCCTCTAGTGGCACATGGAGTAAGAGGGGAGAAGTAAGGTGACACTTCACTTACAGCTTTAGTTTTTTTATTGTAAACTCCACAAAAAAGGTTAAAGACCTTCTGAACCTTACAAAAATATATCAGCAGTTGGCGAGATCCTTACCTACAGAGAGACAGACATATTCACAAAGAAATTACTTTTAAATTAATTTTTAAATATAATTGAGGTTGGTACGCTTCTTCTAGACATAATTATCCGTGTACTTTATATTTATTTACCTCAGAAATTACATCATTTTATTAAAGTATGCAATTTTTTTAACTTCTTTTTTTCAAACGCATATTTTTATTCAAATTTAAAGTTCAAAATTATAGGAAAATAGAGACTAAAATTTGAATATTAATTGTAAAAGTTTCTTATTAACTTTGCAAACTCCAACAATACATTTGATAATCGAATTAAAATTTTCAAATACAGTTTACACTCCTTAAACCTGAACAGTCTGGTCCCTTTCCAAAACTTAATCGGTCAGTGGGAGGGGGGGGGGGGGGGCGTCGAGAGCCCCTCTCATATTATCTTAGCTCCTATTAGAGCTATAGAACTAAAATTTTTTGTGCATATCCCCTGATATATAATAAATTTCCGACCAAAAGTGAGGAGTTTAACGCCCCCCTCTCCCCCGAACGTTAAGATTGAATGGAAAATCTACCTTTTCAATATCAAATATATGTTAGTAAAGAAATATTTATCGAAAATATTTCATTAGATTCGCTCTTTTTGCACGTAACCATGTTTGTTGTTATATTTCTTCAAGTTTCATAAAAGAAAGTTTAAAATTTCTTATTTAAGATTTCTTTTCTCGTTTAAAACATCAGCAAAATATTTTGCAGTTTCCAACCAAATTTACGTCTTTTTAAAATCTAACCCGCTTAGTTTTTCCTCGCTCTCACAATTCCTCTCTTAGATATGAAATTAATATATGTTCAAAGTAATATAATGGAATATTGCAGTATGGATTGCAAAATACTTATTTATATATAAGCATTTCATTTTATTTCTTAACTTTTATTTTATCTGTTGTCTTATGCTTGTTTATAGTGTTGTTTTAATGATAGATATGAAGAAAAAAGTCTGAAACTTGTAATAATTAAAGACAATCTTAAATTATGTGCTAAGAACTGTAGCCATAATATTATACATCGTAATATGTTTGACAAGACCATGCTATATATATTTGAATTTAGTATTGCCATTATAGAAATAAAAAAAACGTCGATATTATTTTGGCCGCTTATATATTTCTGTACAAAATTAAAAAGGCAAAACTTTTCTCGTATTCATTCGAATCCGGTGGATAGGAACCTCGGTGCTAAAAAAACTGGTTTTAATTTTATCATTGTACATTCTATATACGCGGAAAGCTATTTATAATACGATGCGAGAAATAACTATTCTTAAAAAGAATTTCCATAGTTATTAGTTCAATAGAATAATGGATGAATGATTTTAGAATCTCATAAAGACATTTTATTAGTTGGAGGTGCATGACAGCCGTGCAAATAATCACATAGGCCAACTAACTTAAACTTTTTGGCTGTTATTGTATTAACATATTAACGACTTACTCAGATAAAAAGATATAGTATTAATGCACAAATGAAAACGAAGAAATTAAAAATCAAGTTAAACTATATTAAACGAAGCAGCTAACAGTGCCTAATAAGAAATGACGTCATACAATACAAATGACCAATAATAGGCCAGTTTACATTTTAATATTGGTCAATAAAAATGTATGTATACTGACCTAACGTTGGCTTTTTGTATTATATGATAGCATTTTTTATTAGGTACTATAGGCTGTTTCATGTTAAACAGGATGAGATGGTACTTGCAGTGATGGTACTTGTTATTCTGCATCACCCAGTAAGGGAATACACATTGGACTGTACCCAATGTTTTATTTGTTGGCTTATAAACTTTGGATACTGTAACTTAATTGTGATTTGTTGAATTGAATTCTTATTTGTTGGTTCCAAAATAGTGGTGTCCACACTTTTCGACCAATCTACACATCAACACAACGAATTTTTTTTGTTCAGAAGAGAGTTTCATTTTGAGTGGAAACTGAGATAAATTCTGTTTTAGCAGAAATAATTCTCGAGTTGGAGTTGTGAATTCTTGTGTGACAACATCTGCGCGGAGATTGACCTGACAATAATAATTGGATATAATGAATAAATGAATTTTATTGGTTGGAAAAATCTTGAAATGCTTTAATGTTTGTTTATTCTCTTAGCTAAACTTAAAATGGTCCTTTTAACTATTTCTTGTAAGATAAAACTTAACCCCCCCCAAAAAAAAAAAAAAAACTACATAAAATTTTTAAGAAACATAAGTATAAGAGTTACACTAGGAGCGAAACCACTTTATTTTATCTGCTTGTTTAACTTTATGTTTAAAACCTTTATTTCACTAATGAGTCTTCAACTTCTTCAAGATAAACAGAGACTCGATCTTCCATCCCATGACAATTTTGAATCCACGTTTTCTTTTAAAGTTTTCTCTCCTGTCACAAATATCTTAAGGTTTAGATTTAATTTTATTTTATTATATCTTTTCCTGATCCGTTTGAACTAGCTGTTCCTCCGTTACTTGTTGCTGACGTTCCCTCTGGGAAGCGGTTGCGAGTGGTGGATGAGGTCCCACTGTCTTTGGCGGGTCCTGGCTGACCAGGGTACGGCTCACTGCAAAATTAAAGTGATAGATAACTTCAAATTTGCAAATATGGTTTTTAATACTTCAAACTTTGCTCATAAAAATTTTTTTAAAATTTTTGCGAAAACTTTAATTTCACCGTCTATTTTAAAGACCTTTAGGGGCGTAGTCGGTAGTGTCTAATATTGAATTTTCATAAAGGCTAAATAGTTGATTAAAGGGATGTTAATTCAAAATTTAAAGTTGATAAAGCGATACTGACAAAAAAGAGATATCATATTTTGAACGCAAATACACGCTTTAGATTTAGAATGGCTTTGCTTCCAAAAATATTTCAAACCATTCTAGATTTTAAGAATTTCATTTTATATTTGTTCAAAGTGCAACCAATGCATTTTTCACACTAGAAGAACAGTTTGGTTACATGCAATTACATGGGTTCTAAATACTTTTAAATGCTGAGCTTGCTCCTTTTATTTTTACTTTTTTCTTCTCTCTCTGATAGAGTATGAAAAATGCTGACATTACAAAAAAAAAATTAGAAATAAATATAAAGAACTGGTAATTTAACTTTTTTTTATTGGTGTAAAAGTTCTGTTAGAAAATTTGAGGGATAAAATATAACTGTTGACTAATTAGGTTTATGATTTTCAAAAGATTGTCAAATGACAAAAAAATTATTTTCAAAAAATTAATGCAGTTGCTCTGATTAAATTATTTCTATCCAGGGAGGGAGGGGACATTGGGCTGTTTTATTACAGTAGTTTCCAAAGTCATAATAACTTTTTCTTATTCGTTGGCTTAACAACGTTGTGAACTTTTAATGAATTTTGATTGGTTGATTCATTAAGTTGAGTGTCCAACGTTTTGACCACTAATTGTATTCTATAGAATGGGCAATTTTATTAATCTTCAATAGGTATGTACGTCAATTTATCGGCAATTGTCTTATCCCTTTATATTCTTGATTTCTATCACTTCCCTGTGTGTTTTTCCATTCATCCTACTCCACCATCTTTTCTTTGTTGTACAATTACCATCAGCTGATATTTTGGCCCCAAATTTAGGTTGAGTATCAACACAATCTGATTTCTTGCCAAAATTAGGAAAATCAGCTGTTAACCTGGCCCCATTTTTTGGGACGCCATCTGATGATGAGTTGGCGCCATTTTGTGTTGCTGTGTCATCTGACGAGTTGACGCCATTTTGACTGGTATCAGCTGATTCTTTATTAGCACCGGTATGGCTGGGGAGAGTTGGGCGGTCAACCAGGTTTAACATGCTCTCGGATCTTCTCTAAAACATAAGAAATATAAAATGTAATAATCCAAAGGTATGATATTAACAAAGGCTATCTCTTAAATAGTATAGACTGAACAAGAACTGCTAGATTGGGCTGAAAGACTTTAATTTTTCATTAAAAAAGACATGGGAATGGTAAAATATATTAATTTTTGGGGGGCGAACAAAATAAATGTATTAAACCAAACAGATAGTTTCAACCCCACTCCCCCCCCCCCCCCCCCACTAATTCTGCACAATCATAAAATAATCCTTTTTGGGTAAATTCTAGTAAAATTCTAGTTTTTTTAATTTCATTAAAAACTAATTATACTATATAAATAACCTGCTAAACCCAGTATAATCCCTTTTGTTCCAAATTTAATAATGGTTGTTTTATTACTTGGATCTTACACCAGATTTTCAAGTTCTATAATAAAGTGAACTCTGTAGCGGGCTAAAATAACGATCTCCCCTTTCCCCCCTTTACCACATTCTCTTTCCTTCTACTGGATAAAAGGCCCGACCTATAAATGCGAGAAGAATTTTCAACCTAAATTGATGACAATTTTTCTCCTGGTATATCATCCATGTATATTCTACATCCGGTGATTTAATCCTATTGTGATGTTCAAATATTTGTTTAGTTAAAATCTAATTAATTTTTCAAGATTGAAAGAATATAGAAAACAAAAACAAACAACAGATGAATTTCGTTGTAACCAATGCAACCCAATGGGTAAAAAAGTGTGTTAAGTAGTGATAAATCCGCGAATTAGATTTCCACTTTTTGCAAAAAAAAAACAGTACTGCAATGCATTTTTTAATTGAACTAAATCCCTTTTTCATTTTCTCAAACACCAGGTTTTAGTACGTTGTTGATCGATCATTGTAGTATTTTTCACCAAAGGGAGAAAAAAATTAACAGGGGGACTGAACAAAATATTATCAAAGAATATTTTGGTGGAATTATGTATATGACTTGTTTAAAGATAGCATTAAATGGATTTCATTTATATTTCTAGGACTTGGCAGGCCCCGGTGAAATCGTCATATCAAATTTTTAAAATTTAGGTGGATATCTAAACCTTTTTTTAAGCAGACAAACTATTTTTTTAGATTTTTTTTGACACAGGTGTGATTAATTGAAACTTTTGCGCGGCTGAGGCACGGCCGAACCCTGATTATTACATAGCATAAAATGACAATATTGAAAGCAGCTGTACCTGTCTGAGTTTAGCAATGATACATGGATTTTGTAGGGTACAGGATAAACACCAGTGATAATACATGTCTAAAAATATTACAATAAAGTGAAAGAATAGAGGAGTTGAGAGTTAAATAGCTATCACCCACCGAGCTGAAGAATAGTTGTCTGGTGTATACATTTTTATGTACATACAATACAACTTTAAATTTTACCAGCGGCTACGCCCATAGATGCATCTAGTGGCACTTTAGATGTTTTTATTTGGTAAAGTCTCTACGTTACTTCTTTATGTTACGATAATTCTCTTTATGTTACGTTGAAGTCTCCAATATATTTTTAAAATTTTCGATTTTTTTGTCATTTATCTTGAGAATCTACCCTGCTAAGGAGAACCCGATCGGTTCAGCGGTTAGCGAGATCCTTCGGTACAGACACACAGATACACAAACAAACAGACAAATATCCTGTTACTTTAGTATAAGGATTTTTTGGCATTCGCAATTTTGTTATTTTTTCGTAATATGTTGATAAAGTAAGGTTAAATATTGGTCATAAAATCAATGTAAAAATTCTAAACATGTGAATTATATTTCATCTAAGATTACTTTTATTAAATGTCATTTTACTGAAATAAGAAACAAAGAACTTTTAAGTCAAAGCAAAATTCTGGGATAGATCAATAGTTTATAAAATGTGACAACATACATTAGTAGCGAATCACCAAGACAAACAGACAAAAGATTTATAGAGCAGATGCTCTGTGGTTAAATAATAAGCTTTATTGAAAAAGAAAACGATAAGGTTGGAAAATAAAAAATCACAAAACCTTTACATATAAACATAGTCTATATACTGGATGCTCTTTGGTAAGGGTTATCTTTACAAAAATAAGCATTTTTTTAACTTCCTTAGTGTTAAGACCGGACTTACGGACAGACAAATTAAGTTATAGAGAAGCTTCGCTACTATAAATAAATGGTAATGTAAAAGTGATACCTTTACTATCTTGATGTTGATCCAAATGTGAAAGCAAATTTTGTTTAAACTCCTCCTCTCTCTGTTGTTCACAACTATCAAGACTCTGGGTTCTACAAGTATTATAGTTTTTAATGCTAAGAATTTAACCCTTTACAGTCGGGCCCCTTGCCGCACCTTAATCGGTCGGGGGGGGGGGGGGGGGGGGGGGGGCGTTCAACGCCCCCCCTTATTATCTCAGTTCCTATTAGAGCTAGAGGGCTAAAGTTTTTTGTGCAAGTCCCCTGTTTGATAATGAATTTTTATAAGTCTAAGTCGCTTCCTTCACCCTTTTATTTAACAACCTTTGTTTTTAGGTCTTTTTTACTTAAAAATTTCAAACGGCTGTAATTTTCTTATTTTTGAAGCTAGAAGAAAATTTTTTTTCAGAAAATGTTTACTTTATGTAAATTTTACATTAGAAATATCAAAATATAAATTTCAGCGGCCGCACCTGTAATTGGCAGCTGCCGCAGTCGGCGGTCGGTGGGAAAACGGCGGCGGATCTTCATGAAATTTTAATACGTTATGTAGACATGTAAGAAAAGCTTAAGTTTAAAATTTGAAGTCTCTAAGTCAAAAATTGCGGCCACAGGAGCCTTTTAAAGATTTCTGGAGACCTCGAGGATCAGGACCTGCAGGATCATACCTGGAACCTGAAAGTGACTTGAACACCTGTATTTTATATTAGGATGTACTACTAGAGGATTTTTTAGTATTTTGGTATGATTAAATGCTTTGTTTTAGTCAAAACAAATATTTTTGATCTTTACCTGGATGACCCTGCCAGGTTTGCTGGCATCCTGTGCCCGCCAGGATGGAGATATTCAAAAAATTCCAACTTTCAGTTATGTTTCACACCCATACTTGAAAGTCAAGCAGTTTGGGCTCTTTATCTTTCACACACAGAAAATGAGATAGAAAAAACCGGATGGGGGGCGTTCAACGCCCCCCCCCCCCCCGACCGTTAAGGGTTAAGGTAATTTAAATCTTTTTAACTTTAACAAAGTGTCCGACGGGTTGACAATCTTTAAATTAAATAGTAAATAAATATCACATTTTTGTGGACCACAAACTATTTGCTAAACAATCGCATATGAAAGTTTTGAGTGAAAGCAATGAATAACATTTTGGCCTCTTTTCCCTATGTATTAGTCCTCTTTTAACAATTTATTGAGATTTGAAAATGGATACTATTATAAGCATTAATATCCCAGGTTTTTACCTTTGATTATTGTGATTTCTCTCAGTTGCATGAACCCCCCCAGCTCCACCCCCTTCTGTGAAACAATTGGACTCCACCCGTGACATGAGTAGTCTACAGGTGGACCGGTCAAACGAGCTGTCCTCCTTGGAGCTATATAGACAGGAGGAGTTGGTTCTGTTGGAACAGAAACACTGAGACCCACTCATCTGTTCAGTTATGGTTATATCTGGATTCTCACTTCGCTTCACAACCTAAGGATATTTCGGGTATAGTCCCTTTCGTGGCAATGCCTCTTAAGGGGCTTTCGTCGTATTTTCACAGAAGCTTTTGATAGGTTATTTTAGGTTATGTGAGGTTAAGTTGGGTTATGTGATTGCCCCGCAGGGTTAGAGCCCACCGCAGGGGCAAGAAATAGGGGTAAAGCTACTGTGAAAATAAGACGAAACGCCCCTAAAGAGGCGTTGCCACGACCGGGACTATATTTCTTTGCGTAATTGGTTGGTCATTGCGTGATTTTTAGTTATTTGTGTTGAATTGATTATCCTATTATATAAAGTAGTAAGGTTTTTCTGTCTGAAGTTCAATAATTACTAAACTGCATGAGTTCTCCATTTTAGAAATCCTTCACATAGTTCCCGGGATGGTTTTAGACTATTTTAATTTTTAGGTTTAATGATTGGGATGGTTTTAAGCTATTTTATTCATTTTAGAATAATTAGCCTTTAGATGTTAAGGATAGAGCAACTAGTATATTCATAAGGTAGAAAGACCAAAAAAGTTATCTTTTGCTTTTTAATTCAGCTTCAAAAAGATAAAAAAAAAAGATCAAAGCTATTCTAGATGATAGAAAACCCAGGGATCTAAAGGGATGATACAATGGCCGACAAATTGATATATATCCCTAGAATGACACACAAAATTACCCCTTTAGTAGAATGAAATATGTAATTGAAATGTTTAACACTCAACTTAATAAACTAACGAATCAAAATCATCCAACGAATAAGAAACAGTTATTATAAAACTTTCGGAACTAGTGTAATAAACAGCCCATTGTTCCCCCCCTCTCTCTCTGTAGAAAACTGCCATGTTTTAATTATTTCTAGACAATAGGATGCCCTAAAAATATGAGGAATTAGCAAGACGTCAAGTACTATGGAAATAATCCACCAAAATTAATTTCTTATGAATGGGAAGATATGAATAACGTGTCATATTCTTTGAAAAATTATGATTAAACAATCTTCATAATGTGCAAAACATAACAATATAATTATTTTACAAGATTAACTTTATCAAAATGTGTTTTATGTCCTTTCATGTACAGACTTCCAAATTCCATGGAAACTATTTTTTGATACTTATAGCCAAAATATGAATTTCATATGAACAGATTACATTCTACCATTTTATCAGATAGATATACAAATAGGACGACTGAAAACTATTTTCTAATTCTTTCAGCAAAACAAAACCAATGGAAATCGGTAAAGGAGCAGGGCATTTTAAAGAATGTGTTACTCACATAGACAAATTTTTGGAGCCCACCATTTTGTAGGTCTCTGTTAGGATCATAAATATGACGAGAAAGCATTTAAAAATCTTAATTGATAAAAAAATTAAAAACTAGATGCACTTTATCCTTATACTAAAATAACAGTCTGTCTGTTTGTCTGTATGTTTGTGTGTTTGTACCGAAGGATCTCGCTGACCGCTAAACCGATCGGGTTCTCCTTAACAGGGTAGCTTTTCATAGGTAACGGGAAGGTTTATAACTATTTTTGGGGAGGGTACCTCCACCCTCCCAAGAGAAATCGCCCCTTGAAAAAAATTCCCCCCCACCAAAAAAAAAATTTATTTTTTAACTAAAATTAAAAATAAGAGTGGAGCACCCCCCTGAAAAAAAAATCTCCCCCCCCCCCAAATTTTTTTTTTACTTTTTCTTTTAAAATCTAATATAATAAATTGGGTTATAATATTCGACTCTCATCTCCTCAAGTGCCCCAAAAGACCTCTAGGGGCGTAGCCGCTAGTAAAAATATATAATATGAAAGGCCTACCTTAGATTTTGATTTGACAACCTTCCAAATACAAACAAGAACATAATGTAGCACCTCAAATACCTAAAAGTAAATATGTGTGCAAATTATTTCAAAACACTAACCTATCTATTTTCATAAAAAAACACGCGATTGTTTTCACGACCTTTAGGGGCCCTGAAGGGATTTTCAACCCATCAGCATAATATTATCTTTTTAATAGAGAAAAGAATTTCAATAGATTTTTTTGAGAAAATTTATTTAGATTGTCCCCTCCCTCAAAATTCAATTGATGAGACTATTACTCATACCTAAATGTGGAACATCAATAATTTTCAAAGATTTAAGCTGCTAATACTTTGGTACTTTTTCCCCTGAAAGCTACCATCCCACCTATTTATCTTGGAAAATTAAAATTTCTAGCGGACGAACCATTGTGTTTATGTTTATTGTTTAATCACAAACGATTTATTCCAATAATACGAGATACAATTTTTTTGGCCGATATAATTTCCTGAATGCTAGTTTCTCTAAGAAATTTAACTGTTTATAGCTGACTAACATATGTGGATTTAATTTAAAATAAAAAAAATAACTGCTTTTTCTTATCAAATTGTGTACACGTTTTAACCAATATTACTATTTCACTGTATAGCATCGTATTACAGACAGTTTTTCACAAATATAAAAATGTAAATCATAATATTAATAGCAATTTTGTTAGCCCAAGCCGTCGGCCCCTTGGGACTTGCTAAACTGGTTATATCATTACATTTTTTTTATCTTAATATCCGCGGAAAGATGTCTATAATAAGATAAGATAAAAACTTACTGTGACCATACTGAAACCCATACAAAGTCCAAGAATACCACCAGAGTTAGCAACAAACCAGATTATTGGAATCTTTTGATCTCGTCTGAAAATTATTAAAATAGATTAAATACATTTACATAATTAATTTTTAAAAATATATTTTTTTGTAAATGAATTTTAATTAATTTTTTGTTTACATGCCTACACTTTAAAGAATCGAAAATTAAAAAAAACAATAAAATTAAGTCTCTAAACATGAAATCGGCCAAATTGGATAAAAGACATCCTTATAATATAGTAACAGAAACTTTGTCTGTCTGTCTGTTTGTACCAAAAGATTTCTCTAACAGCTGAACCGTTATGGTTTTTCTTCACAGGGTAGCCCTTCATGGGTCCTGGGAAGATTTTAAATTTTTTTTTGACCCCCCTCTCAAGATAAATCTCCTATATAAAACATTTACACCCCTCCAATTTTAAAACAAGTTTTTCTTTTTAAATCTAAAATGAAAATTTGAGTTATCGAATTAAACCCCCCCCCCCCCCTAATGTGCCCATAGAGGCCTCTTAGGCGTAGCCGCTAGTCAAATTAAATAGAATTGTTATAATATATAATTACTTACTTAATTTTAGTGACAACAGGGTTCTTGATGTAAACATTGACAAGTGCAAGATTATCTTTGCTGTATCTGTAGATTTGTCTCTCTAATTCATCACCTATATAAATGTAAACATGTAAACATTAACAAGTACAAGATTATCTTTGCAGTATCTGTAGATTTGTCTCTCTAATTCATTAACTATATAAATGTAAACATTAACAAGAACAAGATTATCTTTGAAGTATCTGTAGATTTGTTTCTCTAATTCATTAACTATATAAATGTAAACATGTAAACATTAACAAGTATAAGATTATCTTTGCAGTATCTGTAGATTTGTCTCTCTAATTCATTAACTATATAAATGTAAACATGTAAACATTAACAAGTATAAGATTATCTTTGCAGTATCTGTAGATTTGTCTCTCTAATTCATTAACTAAATAAATGTAAACATGTAAACATTAACAAGAACAAGATTATCCTTTCTATATCTGTAGATTTGTCTCTCTAATTCATCACCTATATAAATGTAAACATGTAAACATTAACAAGAACAAGATTATCCTTGCTGTATCTGTAGATTTGTCTCTCTAATTCATCACCTATATATGTAAATGTAAACATGTAAACATTAACAAGAACAATATTATCCTTGCTGTATCTGTAGATTTGTCTCTCTAATTCAACACCTACATAATTGTAAACATGTAAACATTAACAAGTATAAAATTATCTTTGCTGTATCTGTAGATTTGTCTCTCTAATTCATCACCTATATAAATGTAAACATGTAAACATTAACAAGAACAAGATTATCCTTGCTGTATCTGTAGATTTGTCTCTCTAATTCATCACCTATATTATTTTAAACTTATTATTTTGTTTATGTTAATGTATAATATTATGCTGTTATTTTTTTTTAAAGAGAAAAGGGTATATTTCAACAAATATGAAGTTTCATTAAGAATTCTTTTTCTCAGACGAAATTCCCTTGGGGAAGGAAAGTTAATTTCCTTATTATTAGACAAGTTACATTTTCTGTAATATTTTCCAATCTTGTAGATAAGTAAATGTTAGATAACAAGGATAATTACGACCAAAATAAGCGAAGGACTTCGTTTCCATAAGCAGAACATTTAAACATAAATTGATAGATAGATAGATAGATACTTAGAAACTGGATAATAATCCTCCCAGGTAAGATCTGAACACAGCCCGACCTCCAAATATAGATAGATTAAAAGATAGATATACCTGTTCCATTAGAAACTGGATAATACTCCTCCCAGGTAAGGTCTGAACACAGCCCGACCTCCAGAGCTGACTGGATCCTGTTACAGATCTTGGGGTAGGATGCCTCCAGACCTTTGCGCTTGAATCCCTGTCATATATTCTTATATAAATTGAATCCAGGAAAACAAGATTTTCTAGTTAATATTGCAGTGCAGTTCAATTATTACAAAAAGTTAACAAATATTACTAATGAAACAATCTTTGGTAATTTTACTCAAAATGTCTGGCGACACAGTTAAAAATATATTTTGAGTGGCATATAAGAATAAGTTCCTGACAACTTTTGCTGATTCTCTGGATGATAAGGCAGAATTCTGGACGCAGGACAAGGGTTCTTCTAAAAATTAAATTTTATTAGATTCAGAAATTATTTTCCAGTATGGCTTCGAAACTGATAAATTCCCATGGATTAGAACCGATTCTCAAAATCATGTATAGCATCGTATTACAGACAATTTTACTACGTTCCCTTGGGGCTAACAAAACTGATTTTGATCTTTTAAAGAAAAGCCTAGGGCATATAAGAGTAAATTATTAGAAGTAATTTTTTTTTATAAAAGACCTTAAATTAATGGTTTGGGAATTACTCTCCCCTTCCCCTTCTTTAGGATAGGGGCGGAGCTGGTTGATTATGATAAGGCTATATAAATATTAAAATACTGCCAAGTACAGCTGCCGACGTCGAAATTTATATTTCAAGATTTCTATTACAAAATTTACAAAAAGATAAACATTTTCTGGAAATATTGTTTTTAAAATAAGAATTTAAATTTTTAAATAAAATAAGGACTTAAAAATCAAAGGTTGTTAAATAAAAGGGTGAAGGAAGCGAAATTTGACTTTTATTGTCCGAAATTCATTATCAAAGAGGGGACATGCACAATTTTTAGCTGTAAAGCTCTAATAGGGTCTATTATAATAATAAAGGGGGGGGGGGCTTAAACGCCCCTCCCCCCGTCCAATTAAGGTCCGACATTTCAGGGTTAAACAATGCACAAAAAGTGTCTAAAATATTTTTCTACGGGAAAAAACTACTTTTTTATGTTTATTATACAAGTTGAGTGAATTTTTCTCCAACAATATTGAGCGCTGGACATCAATCCTCATTTTTCTTTATTATTTTCAATATTGTTTGGTTTCCACTTTCGGTACTTTACCACAAAGTGCCAATCAAGCACTGACCTTTCCCCTCGCTGTTTTTCAAATAAGTTAGAAAAAATGGGGATGGGTATTTTTAACTTCCTCTGCCAAATCCCTGCAGGGCGCCTAAACCTGCGTAGCCTATAACTGCAGTGAACTAACCCTGCAGGAGCCAGTTCCCAAAATAACCTAACCTTAAGTAATGAACAAAGAAACGTAAACTACCCCTCTTCCACTTTCTTGTTAGATTTTTTTCCTCAAAAAATTATGTTGTTTTTTTTTTGGGGGGGGGGGCGATGCTCAACACGATACGTTGGGGGAAACGCCTAATTTTCTACATACTCAACACAAACAAGAAGTACACTTCAACTGCAACAATGAAAATTTATTTTTGATAAAACACAAAATATATTTTGTAACTTTAAATAAGTAAAAATAAAAAAAAAAAAACTAACCAAAATGTCAATAGCTATATTGAGCCAGAGTGTTTAAAAAGAAAAACAGGCCTTTTAAACATCTTACGTTTATTTTTAACTTTTGTATAGCATTTATATATAGTTTTTCTTTTACCTTATAATAATACCCTCAGTTTTATTTATATTTTTTTTTCTCAGAAACTTTATTCTAAATAATTCTTGGTAATAAATCAAACAGAAATTCTGATCTTACCTAACCCTACTTATACTAAGCATACAAAACTAACTAGCATGTACTAGGGTGAGGGGGTGGCGGGTAAAAAGGGGTAATCATAACTCCCTACCCTCAAGAAAATTTTTGGCGTTAAATTCCTTCCAATGTAAATCCTCCCTCTCCTAAAATAAAAAGTCTAATATGGATACTTTTAATATTTGTAATTTTGTGATGGTTATAACATAATATAAGGTATATTAAATGAAAGGTAATAAACAGAGCTCGGCAGCCACGCATCAACCTCTTGTAAGCCTCAGGGAAACCAACCTTTCACAATTATAGAAATCCTAAGTCTAAACCTGACCCAAATGTGGAAATATCTCTTTTCAAAAAAAATCTACAGCATTTAGACGGGTTTAGATTTGAGGGTTATTCAAGGCTGACGAGTGGTTGCCGAGCTCTGGTATGAAACGGGGAAGGTTTTTATCTAAAGATATCACGTAATAGGGACACATAAAAACACCATAGAAAGCTACCAAAGAGCTTATTTAAATTCCAATTAAGAAAATAAATATTCATTTTATTCTTGAACACTAAAAACCCGCAATTCATCGGTTTTGTCTCAATTGTTTTCCATGTATTGTTATCAAACGCGTCGAAAATGATTACGGTGGTTAGCCTCAGATGGCATAAGTTGAAGGGATAAACCACAAAATATTATTTTGGTGCATCAAACGCCTTCAGACAAAAAAAAACCTTTGATTGCATGATCTTTGTCTAGGACTGTGCATGAAGATGAGTAGTGGCTATTTTAGGAAAAGGCATTACCTCCTGCCCCCCCCCCCCTTCCCAATTTAACTACTGGCATAGCAGCAGCGGGAAGTATTTTCAACATCTTTAATTTTTTGAAGAGGTGATTTGCTATATGTTACACCACATTCGTAGGTTAGATTACAATAATTACGAAAACTCTACAAAAATCCCGCCCTCACCTTTTTTTGAGAAAAATATGATCGTTTCAACTTGACCTACTTTACTCTTATTTATGTTCCTAACATTTACTTATATCAAATAATAATATATTATATAGTATACTCTTTATTAGAAGCAGGGTAACAGAGATAGGACAATCGGCGATAAATTAGTCTTTTATGGAACCTTGTCTTACATTATTTAGTTTGGAAACAATTAAACGCAATTGTCACCCCCTTCCCTAAAAGTTAGAAGAGAGAGGACATTAGTTTGTAATTTATAGGGATCCACAATGCTAAAAATGCTTAAATCCGTGTTAGCTTAAAAACTTTGAGGACATATATCATATATTAATTGGTTGGTACAAACTTTCTGCCCAGAGTCTGCAGAAGGGCTAACCTTACATCTCGTAATTTAGGGATAAATAATTTCATATCAATTGGTCTTATCCCTTAAGATTCTAGAAAAATATAAAAAGAAATTTATGTCAAATACTTTGGTGATGTCAAACTGCTCAAAATTATGTTTGATGTTTTCCATAAAATATAAGGTTAAGTACCTAGTTTATAATAATAATATTCTCGTCCGTTACGGTTGAAATGCTTCAATTAATCTGTAAATTAAAACAGAATAATTATGTTTATAAGTAGGTAGACCATCATTATAGATCAACTATGCACTTTAGATGGAAAAAAACGAACCATTTATCAAAAAAATCTTGGAGAAATGTGCTTCTGTTTTTGAATGTGTGTATTTGTATGTATCATAATGTAGATGCACTACTTTTAAAACATCACAAAAAAGTTATTTTCTGATGTTGAAAAAATTACCTGTTAGGAAGCTGGCTTTGGGAGATAGAGATTGTGTTAGTTTGATCTTCACAAGCTGCTAGACAGGGCTTTGTCTCGTTTTTAGATAAAATCTAGTAAGGGTGTCTTTTATAACAACTGTATGATTAGGCTATAAACTAGTCTTTCGTCTATATCTTTAACTATATACTAATAGCAACTGCGCCACTAAAGGCCTCTAGGGGATATTTCAAGAAAATTAGCAGTTAGGAAGATATTACGATATAGATACTAAAACAGAAGAAAAAAAGAAAAAGCCCTGCTATGCAAAAAATAAGCATTAATATTAATAAAAATGTTAATAGTAAGACATAATTCAATTTAAATTAACAGACTTTTATTTTTTAAAGTTTTAATGTGTCAAACAAATTGCAAATTTTTACTGGTATAATTAATGATATAATGTGTATAAAAGACATCCCGTATTAAATTGTCCAATCTTGCCGAATATTTCATTCATACATGTCAGGTTTTCTGCCTAAATTAAAAATATTTAATTTAAAATTAAAATTCTGATTAAAAGATTTCGATACACAGTTCAAATATAAAAATCCCGAACAATATTATGACAGTTTTCCTCAAAGGTCATAGTTGAGCAAACCCTTATCATTTTCAATTTATTTCAAAATAAGGTGGAAGGGGGGGGGGTATTTTTCTTTTGTTTGTTTATTACTTTGGGTCGGGTTGATTAGGTTATATTCGGTACTGGATAGCCCCGTAGGGTTGGGGCTACATCGAGGGGTTTGGCATAGGAAAAATACAACTCTCCTTATTTTTAAAAACAAGGGAGCAAGGGTTTAAGAAAGCCCTAAATATTTAAATCCCGATCAATGTTATTAAATAAATCTAAATTGTAAATTTAAATTTTTGTGTACAATTTTCGAAAAGATATAATCACCATGTACAAAATTTGTGAAACTTAAAGCTGCACTGGTTAATTAAGAAAATTCAGAAAGTATTATCAAATCACTTTAATTACTTAACTATTTTTACCACCTTTATCCCAGTTTTTATTGTAACTGTCGGTGTAATTGTAGTATAATTAATTTCAAACTTCCGGATTTTTAATTTTGAACAACTTTGCTTTTTAGTTTGTGTTTTGCTATCTTTTATAGTTTTCGAGATAGCTGAATGATGGGTAAAAAGGTTTGAAATGAAATTAAATAACCTACCCTGCAGAATGGTCTCTCATGAATGATGTACTCTAAAGAGACAGGTCCCCAGTGGAAATATGGAGTGCATTTACATAACTCCAAAACTTTGTTGTAAGTTGCCTCAAATAAACAGTTACCAATGTCGTACCTTAAATATAATATTCATTTATTCGAAGTTATTCATAGGTGAAAGGAAAATAACCTAAATCCATCGCAAGACCTAAAATTAATGTTGTAACTTAAAATTAATATTTATTTATTCGAAGTTATTCACAGGTAAAAAGAAAAATAGCCTAAATCCATCGCAAGACATAAAACCAATGCCATACCTTAATAGTTATTTCTCGCATCGTATTATAAACGGCTTTCCGCGGATATAGAATGTACAATTATAAGATTAAAACTAGTTTTTTTTAGCCCCGAGGTGCCGGAGGCACCGGCTAAAAAAAACTGGTTTAAAACTTATGATTGTACATTTTTATATTCGTAGAAAGCTGGATATAATACGGTGCTAGACATAGTTTTTTCTTATGGATGAGAACCGGTTCCTATCCACCGGATTCGAATGAATACGAGAAAAATAATATTTATTCATTCAAAGTTATATAGAATGAAAAACGTCAGAGAAATAGCCTAAATCCATTACAAGACCTAAAACCATTCCAGTATCTAAATAAAGCATTCGAAAAATGGACAAGTTAATTGAATTCTTTACGGATAAACACAAATCCTCACTCCATTATATAATAGGATAGGTATTACTTTTTTGTTGATATAAGCAAACATTTTTTTCTATATAATTACATGACCTAATTAATTTACGTAAGTCTGTTAATAGCGGATAGTTCTTATATTTAATTAAGGAATGTTAAAATTGTCCCAAAATAAACATTATATTAAGTTAAAGTTTATTTCTTGATAAGTTATATAATCATCCAATAAAATCTTATTTTTGATGACAACAACTTTTTATATTTATCAAACCACATCATTTTAAATTGATTTAATAAATCAATGTGAAAGATATGAATGGCATTTAAGTATAAAAGAAAAAAACAATTTAAAGCAAAATTATTTTCGTCTAGGTTAGTTATTTTTTCTTTTTATATCCCATCAAAACTACTTCCTTTAAGTTTTATTTATAGATTTAAACAAAAATAACCTCTTTGGTAAAATTAATTAATTTTAAAAAGTAATTATTTTTGGTCTGAATATTAAAAAATGAGTACAGAACATAAGATACATAAAAAGTTATAATTAACTTTAGTTTTGTTTTCCGTCTTATTTATTTTTAGTAGGACATGTTTTTTTGTTAAAGCGTAGCTTTCTATAATTAGGGTCGGTCCGTATGCCCAACCTTCTGGAACGGTTAACACTTATCGTTAATTTAGGCATGTTAGGATTGTCCTATCTATTTCAAACATGGCAAGGTGATTCCTGGAGTAGTTAGGTGCGATTTTGAAAGCTTAGCAACTCTCAACATTGCAGTAATGTCCGTTTAATTTAAACATTTTCACCATTTTATATTCATCTGATTTTTAGAATCTTTTCAACAATGTATGATGTCACAAGCTAGGCATCTCTGTAATCAAGACTTAAAAATGAAAGTATGTCCTTAACCAGTTTAACCATTTAAACAGTTTTGCAACAAATTTACTTACAACTTTGTTTAATCTTACACAATTTATTTACATATATTCTGCTACTATTTGGCCCTCTACAAGTTTTGATGTTCATTTGTCCTACAGTTTCTGAGCCTTGCTGGTGTTTTCAGCTTGTGCAACGGCCAACCCAGGTTATGCAAGTACCAAACTATGCATAAAAATATGTGAATATGCGTAATAATCTTATTATAATTATTTTGTATGCTTATGTTGAAATACATATCTATCTATCTATCTATCTTGCTTTTATGGATATTGTCATACTTGTTCTAATCAATTTTGATTTGGTTTTCTGCCCTATTGATGCAAATTACAAATAATGAAATTCACATGGGACTGACAATTTTAATATAGTGTGGAAAATTTGCATAGATCATGGTCAGGGTTTTTGCCTACTTTGTGGAGGGATGGGAAAAGGTTAGGTAAACCCCTCCAAGCGATATATTTTCATTTAAACAAAAATTAAAAAGCGAGTTTTGGTACCAAACGCCCCCCCCCCCCCATAAAAAATAAATGAAGGAAAAAGCCACAATTAGAAAAAAATTACAGAATTAAATTGAAAATATGACCCAAAATTTTCTTATATAAGATAACCAGGTAGGGTATGTCAATGGACATTAAATTGAACTGGTAATTAAAGTTCTATAGGAACGTTATCTTATTCATTCATTTTTCGTCCATTGTCTTATCCCTTAAGATCCCTAAAGATAACAAAAAGTAATTATAAGTATGGTAAAGTGAAAATATATACATAGAAAATGTACAAAAAATAATAAAGATATGTGTTTATTGGTTGTTTTTTTTTGCTGATGGATTTTATTGAAGTACATAACAATTATTAACTGTCAAAAACACTTTGTTTTTTTCCTTTATTCACGCATATTCAGATAAACTCAGGGATATTAAGGGATAAGACATTGGACGCAAATTTATACATCTCCAGAAATATTTTTAAAAAATCTCTTTTGTAGATTAAAATTATTGGTTAAAAAGTTTGGACACTACCAGTTTGGAACCAACCAACAAAAATAGCCATTGAAATTAAAATCGTGGTTAAAAACTTTGAGTACCCGTGTAATTTACAGTCCAATATCCACTCCCTCCCTGGATATTCTAAAATATGAAACCAATTATTCATTTCTGTCATGTTCAGTAGTAGGATTCATTTGGTAATATGAAGAAAGCAATAATTTCATTTCTCGTATTCATTCGAATCCGGTGGATAAAAACCGGTTCTCATCCATACGAAAAAAACTATGTCTAGCATCGTATTATATCCAGCTTTCTACGAATATAAAAATGTACAATCATAAGATTAAAACCATTCTATATCCGCGGTAAGCTGTTTATAATACGATGCGAGAAAAGTATTATTCTCGTATTCATTTGAATCCAGTGGATAGGAACCGGTTCTCATCCATACGAAAAAACTATGTCTAGCATCGTATTATATCCAGCTTTCTACGAATATAAAAATGTACAATAATGAGATTAAAACCAGTTTTTTAAACCCGAGGTGCCGTAGACACGGGCTAAAAAAAACTGGTTTTAATCTTATAATTGTACATTCTATATCCGCGGAAAGCCGATTATAATACGACGCGATAAATAACTACTCTTTTGTTATTTATTTAGCAGTTTGTATTGGATGCATTGCATAGTGTAGATACAAATCTGCTCTAAAACTTTGTCTTTATCATAACACTATACATAACTAGGTATCTAAAAGAATAAGACAATGGACAATAATAAATATAACTAAGTGGTGTCAACATCTTATAATGATATATTATTTACCACTTTTGTAAAATAAAATAAATCCTCAAAAGGATTTAAGCTAACGATTAGGAGAACTTGTTTATAAAATTGTGAGTACTTCAGAACAATTTAAATTACATTGTTGCATTACTGGAGTACATTACAATTGAAGTTAGACTTTAAATTCTGTGGGTTTGCTTTTATTACACTATTTTTGCACTCATAGTTTCTGCACTGACTGAGAGCAAATACGGATGTCGAGAAATGCTATTTAAAAAAATGCTTCACAATTTTTATACTAAATTAGTTTTTTTTCATTTTTAAGATCAATATACGTAACCTTACATTAGTATTGATATTTCAATTGAACTTTACCTACCCGAATTCAACCTAAAAAACTACAACTCAGTCTCTAGTGAGTATAGACTCATAGAAAAGGCATCAGCCTATTTTAAATGGACTTACGGACTTACTGGTAACGATGACAAAGTTGCTATGCTTCCTAAATCATGCCTGACTGTTATAGGAATCATCATGAAAAGATTCAATTGATAAGACAATTCTAACATGTCCAAATTAAAGAAAAGAGCTAAGCATAACGAACATACAAGTTATAGAATCTATCAATAATTGTATTAACAAATTTTGTGATGAATAAGTTGCAGGATGATCCAATCTTTACCTGTACACTCCCTCTGGTAGATATTGTAAGACGACCTCTCCGTGTGCATAACACCCTCGCTCCTCAGGTGTGAAACGTCTAAAAAATATTAAAAGTAAAAAAAATTAATCTCAACATTCAAATACGGTCCTTTCCCACAAAGTTTTTAAATTCAAAATGAAGGGGGTAGTTTATTTTTATTTATTGTCCGGGCTCACATCTGCGGGTACTAAGATGTACCCACTATAGCCTGACCAATAGTAAAATACAAACACACAGAAGGGAAACCGCCATAAAAGCTTACATTGCTTATTTAACAACTCTTGATTGTAATGCCATAATTCTTAAAACCTAATTTATAGCTAAAAAAAATAAACTGACAGAATTTGACAAATAAAATAAAGATAAATATTGCATGAGTTTAATTTTAGTATATTTTAAAAAGATGGTAACCCATCTTTTTATTTATTGCCTCCATTATAATAATATAATAGAGTTTAAGTTTCTTTTACTTTAATATCAAGAAAAGTAAGGTTTCGATTTTTTTACCATTACCAATAAACCATTTCTTTCAATATTGACTGAGAAAAAATTGATGGAAATGTTTTTAAAAAGTGCAAAAGTGAAAAGCATAAAACTAATTTTATAGATTCAAAGACATCCAATTTGTTTAATCATGAAATAGTACAAACATCATTTCAAATAGATTTTTATAATACAGGGATCAAACGAGTTTTGGAGAATAAGATATTTGGTTGAAAAGTTTGAACACTGGTATATAATTCAAGTATTTTGCTTAATTCGGAATGTAGTAAAGTTTGCTAAGAATTTAGAATACCTACATACTTCAACTAATTGTGTACATCTATATTAAAATAAACGAGAGGAGGGTGGGGGGTGGTCTTTATGCCTCTCAAAGATGATTTGTTTAACATATACAGCAGTTTCCCTGAAGCTACACAGTCGAGCACATAACATCCGCTCCCCCCCCCCTCTTAATGTAGATTAGGTGGATTTGTTTACGGTGTGTTAGTTACTTACCTCAAGCCCAGTTAGAATAGGTTATATTGGATACAGGCTTGTATTATTATCCCCTATTGATTGATTCCGGGAATCCGGAGAGGTTAGGCAAAAAAGGTGTATAACCCCAATTATTTTTAACTGATTGAGAAATAAGGTGGCTTGTGGGGGTGTATATGCTCGCTAGGTACTTTGAGGAAAAGCACCAAATATTCAGTAGCATCTTGTTGTATTAATCATACGAAAAATGAGTGAAACAAGGATGACAACATCCATAAAAACGAAGCACTGACACGGTAGGACAAACGAACATAAACACTAGTATAGTAAATACTGAATAATCAGAATATAAAAGGATAAGAGTCAAAGTAAAATTGTAAGTATATTTTGTTGAAAAACTGCTTGATACAGGATCATGTTTACGGACATACTTACATTTTTAGGACTTGATTATAGAGTTGCTTCGCTTATAATATTATACTGTGTTGTCCCAGGAATCTATATACCAAAAATCAGATCAAACGAATGATTATAGATTACATAAAAGTTTGTTATTAAAAAAGTAGAAAAATCAACATGCTTCAAATGGACGACAGACATTCTGGTAATGATTATAGAGTTGCTACGTTTTCTAAATCGTACCAAACTACTACAAGAATGACCATGCAATGTTTGAATTATAGGACAATTCTAATATCCCTAAATTAACGAAAAAAGCTATCTATCTCGGACGGACGTACGGACGGACCGACCGACCCTAATTATAGAAAAGCTTCGCTTTTAAAAAAAGTTTTAGCTAAGGAAACTTAATTCACATGTGTCATGTTTCAAAGAAAGTATTTTGTGTGTGTGTGTGTTTTTGAGCGTGTGTTTGTGATTGTGTGTTTGTGAATTGTGTGTGTGTGTGTGTCTGTGTATATGTGTGTGAACTTGAAGCATGGACATACAACCAAAAAACTTATTTTCGGAAGTTTCCTACGATTTGCTAGTGGACCTCCGATTGTTCAAGATTTAGAAAACTATTTAAAAAGTTAGAAAAACAAGGACAATTTAAAACTATGAAGTTAACAAGTAAGGGTTCAAAGTTATATTTATAACTGTAAATACTAAATTTAGTGGGAATATATTACTAAAAATTACTTATTTATTTTAAATCAATATGTATAATTAGATCTTATTATTTTTTTTATCGAAGGAAAATATTATAATCTTTAAGATGTTCAAGAAGTTTCAATGTCCATTGATTATTTTTTTCTTATTTTCTTTAGAAAAAAAGTGTTGAAGACAAAACTTTAGAATGACAATAATTTTACCACGAACTATAAACTTTTCCTACAACTAATTTTAGTTTTTGCTATATTTTAAATGTCTATTTTTGCTAACATAATTAAAAATGCTTCAGAGTTTATTAGGGTTGCATCAAGTCTGGTAATTTTTAAAAATGTTATTACAGAATATATTATTTTTTTAAAAGTATGATTAAATAATAACAAAATTCGGATCATGAAAAGAAAACGGATTTGAGGGTTTTGTCGTATTTTCATAGTAGCTTTCCTCATATTTATAGCCCCTGGGGGGGAAGCTCCAACACTGCGGGACCAATTTCCTAACCATGCGGCAATCATTAACATTTACCTAACCTAATCTAAAATAACTAAAATACGACGAAACCCACTACTTCGTTTTCTTTCCATGATATATATTAAAAATTCTTTTATCATATTTCATTCTTATACTTTGTAAATTAATAAGAAACAGAGCAACAATGGTTACTTATAGAGTAACTTCGCTGAGAGTAAAAACCTAATTAAGTTTTCAAACTTACCTTGTTGCATCTTTTGTTGTTGTATACAGAGATGGTATCACAGCTACCTAAAAGTTGTTTAACAAAATGAGAATTTAAAAAAATAAAATTAAAATTAGTACTGATTTTAATGAAAGAAAAAAGAAAAAAATGAATACATTTGTACCAGGAAGGAAGGGGACAATGGGCTGAATATCACCATATTCCCTCAAGTTTTATAATTTTTTTTTATTCGTCTAGTTTACAACTATGGGACTTTTATAAGACTATGATTGGTTGGTTCATTAAGTTGGTGCCCGAACGTTACAACCACTAATTGTAATCGACAGAAGAAGATATTTTAGTTATCATCAAGTTGGATGCACATCAATTAATCGGCCATTGTCTTATCCCTTTAGATCCCTAAATTTGATCACAATTAAATTCAAAGTGTAGTAAAGCAACTAGTAATTCCAAGTTTTTTATGTAAATTAAAGTTTAGATGATTTAAATGTTTATTTGAATACTTAAAACAAAACTTTCTTTTCTTGTATAATATAATATAAGATATTCTAGCAAATTTTTGGAAGTAACACATCAGGGACGTCCAAGCTTTTCATTTTCAGCGGTATAAAATGAGACGTTTCAGAGGTTTGATTGGGATAATTGAGGGTTTTTAAACGGGATAATCTAATGTATTTTTTAAAAATTACGGGGATGCAAAATGAGTGGTTTGATGGGGCCGGGGTAAACACCACTTTACCCCCATCATTAGACGTAAATGAAAAACGTGATAAATTCCTTTAGGTTGAGTATACCAATAGAAAATATTAACGTGGATATGTTCATGTAATTAATAGTCCGGCTGTCCATCATTCCCATGTTTACAAAATATCTATAACTTTAACTTTCTTCAATTAATTAAAGACCTGAGATTCAAAGCCAGGACTGATGTCAATTTCATTGACTGACATGAGAGGCTGGTCTAGATGGTGCTGAATAGCCATCTTGAATCCTTCACTGGGCTTGATCTATAATAAAAGTAATATTGTTTTTTTTAATAAAACAAAATACCTTTTATAAAATAAAAAAATTAAGGATTTAAAATAGAAAAAGGACGATAACGTCCAATATGGTAGCGGGACAAAGTGTATCAAAAATCCGCCATTTGACGTCATAGAAATGAGGGAGATGAGAGGAGAAGTGGGATAGAAAACTTATTAAAAAGAGATAAAAAATTCCTCATTTTTATGACGTCACATGGCTGATTTTTGAAACACTTTGTCCCGCTACTCCAATATGAGCAAAGCTTTCTGTAATTATATAAGCAAAATATGTAAAAAGATATGGAGAGAGTTTGAGAAAGAAGGAGAAAAACTTAAAGTTTAAAGAGAAAAAATAAAAGAGTAGCTTTAATACTAATGTTATACAGAAGGTAAATAAGACATGTCAGATAGAAAACAAAAAATACTTTTAATAGCTTTGCAAAGTAGCAGCTTTCAAATTAAAATTTACAAATAATTCCATATAATGTTAGTTTGACCTCAGTATCATGTTTAATATATGTATATATAATTTTATTATTTCCTGTAATAAATTATTCCCTTTCGTGACATCGCGACTCTTCGTATTTTTCACAGTAGGTTTTCTCCTATTTCTAGCCCTTGCGGGGGGCTCTAACCCTGCGGGGCCAATTACCTAACCCTGTTGGGGCAATCACCTAACCCAATATTACCTAACCTAACCTAAAATAACCTATAAAAAGCCATTTTAAAAATGCGACAAATCGCCCCTTAAGGTGCGATGTCACGAAAGGGACCATTCCCAATTATTCTATTAAAAAGCAAAATAAATATGAAGAGAGAAAAGATATCTTTCTGTTTTTTAAAACATTTTCTGTAAAGTTTAGGTTCCCTCACACTGTCTGCATGTCTCTCTGTAATGAATTTCATGTAACGCATTCAAATATTCTATTTAGTAGCGAAGCTACTCTATAATCCAATATGTCAGTCTGTCAGTCCCTCCGTAAGTATGCATATATTGCTATGAAGAGAAATGAGATTTATTCGGCTGCTATTAAAGTTAGACTTCTCATTTCTCTTGTCAACATTGCCATTATTATTGGGCATATTTGAGTATATATCATCAATAGCAGATTGATTCAATTTGTCAGTTTTTGTACTTCGCATCTTATGGATGTTGTAATTCTAGTTTTGCTTTATGAAATACTAGCGGTTACGCCCCTAGAGGCCTCTAGTGGCATTTTAATGTTTTTATTTTTATTTTAAATATCTAATTTGAGAAATAATTTGTCTACGTTCAATCAGCTGTTAAATCAATGTCTCTACGCCGCGCCACTGTGCGGCGGGAATATTTCAATTTTTTTCAATTTTATTGTGATTTATCTTGGGAGGGTGGTGGTACCCTCCCTAAAAATAGTTATAAACCTTCCCGGGACTTATGAGAAGCTACCCTGTTAAGGAGAACCCGATCTGTTCAGCGGTTAGCGAGATCCTTCGGTACAAACACACAGACATCATATCCTGTTACTTTAGTATAAGGATTAAGGTTTCCTCATTGTAGCAACAACTTAAAGCCAATCTACAAATTTATCTATCACAATTATTTGTTCCTATACGCTAAAGTTTAAATAATCATTCAAAATATCATGCCCTTTCCATAAAGTAATTTATAAATATTAATCAAATAAAGATATTGTATAATAGTTATTTCTCGCATCGTATTATAAACGGCTTTCCGCGGATATAGAAAGTACAATTATGAGATTAAAACTAGTTTTTTTAGCCCCGAGGTGCCGAAGGCACCGGCTAAAAAAATTGGTTTTAATCTTATGATTGTACATTTCTATATTCGTAGAAAGCTGGATATAATACGATGCTAGACATAGTTTTTTCGTATGGATGAGAACCGGTTTCTATCCACCGGATTCAAATGAATACGAGAAAATCAAAGTTAATCTTTTTCTAATCTTCTAAGATACTTTTACAATTTAATGCAAAATATTTATTTCTATTTAATGGAAATAGCAAATATTTATCAAAACTTTGAATGTTTGTATACAATTTATGTTTTGAAATGCTTTTAAATATAAGTGTTTATGTATTTATTATTGTAAAATTTTCCTGTATTTACTTTGTTTGTTTGGATTACTAGATTTGTATGAAAGTACTTAGAGGTACAAATACACAGAGAGATATCTGTGTGTAGCGAAAGATCTTGCGAACAGGTTGAGCAATACCGCTATCAATTCCAGTTACGGTGCTAAAAAGTCGGATCATATAAAGTCCTTTGAAGGTTTTAAACTATTTTTTACACCCCTATAAAAAAATTAAACTATTCTCATTTATTATATCTAAAATTAATTTTAAAAGTACAATACAAATTTCTTATTAATTGCCAATTAGTTTTAGTCATTAGATTTGTATATTTTATTCATTAGAAAGTTAATCAAAATGAAAAATTATGTAAAAAAAAAATTATAATAGGTTTTAAATTAAAAACTGAATTTTTGTTTATTACTCAATTGTTATTTGTATTGCCTTCAGGCGATAAACAGGATTATTAGAATACCGTCGTCAGTATAATAAAGTTATACCTGGTACATGTAATCAAAAGTTTCAGCATCCAAAAGAATTGACAAGCCATTTGATTTTCCAACCTAAAAATAAATCACTATAATTCTGTTTAGTAAATAATCTTTTAAATTGTCGTTCGAGTGTTTGTAGGTTAAAAAGGAACCATTTTTTATCGGCTACAATTATAAATAAAAGTTGTAAAAATTTCAAACTAAATTTGTCCAATTAACTAACTCATCAACTTTGCATTATGCTCATATCATTTTTCGAGATAATTTCCATCTGCTCAGGTGATAACCTTCTATAATACAAAGTAGAACGATGTCTGTCTGTCCGTCTGTCCGTCTGTCTGTCTGTCCGTCTGTCTGTCTGTCCGTCTGTCTGTCTGTCCCTTAAGATCTCGGTAACCACTGAACCGATCGGATTCTACTCTTCAGGGTATCTACCCATTGCTCCTGTGGTGGTTTTAAGCTATTTACTTGGGGGGTGGGACACCCCCAACCCCCCAAATAACCAAAAAATCCCCCCCCATTTCTTTTTTTTTTTTTTTTGAAGGAGATTTCCATGGTCCTTTACGATTTTCATAATAATATTTTTTTTTTTCTCTCTTTTTTTATTATCATCTCTTGGGGCAAAGCCCCTAGAGGCTAGGGGCGAAGCCGCTAGTATTATATAAAGTAGTAAGCTTATTTTGTCTGTAGCGGAGGATCCCACTAACCGCTGAACCGATATAGTTCTCCTTTCCAGTGAAGCTTCTTATTGGTCCATAGGTGGTTTAAGGCTATTTATTTTTTTATAAGTAAGCCTGGGTATGGTTTTAGGCTATTTTTCTTCCCTTCCATATCCCTTCCAATATAGAGCCTCTAGATGCAAGTGATAATAATAAAGTAAATCCCATTAGATTTTATTAAGAAATTGAAAGAAATAGGAGGAGGGGGGGGGGGGGGCGGTTTTTTGTGGAACCTCTGCTAGGGGCCCTAATTCTGCAAGGCTTATACACGTGGAAACCTAACCATGCAGGGCTATCCTCTACCCAATATAACCTAAACTAACCTTCCCAGTAATAGTAAACAAACAAACGAAAAACTGTCCCCCACTTATACTTAAATACATTTGGGAGGGGGTTGATTCAGTACTCGACAAGGCACTTTGAGGGAAATTGTCCTAAATGTTTCGTAAATTTCCCTCTTTTCTTTGATCCCAAGAAATTTGAGGTTGATATGAGAAAGTAATCAGATGGTAAGCTGACATCGTTTCATTCATTTATCCCTTGGGAGTGCGGGATCATACAGTAGATAAGTGTCACATTAGGTCACAGTAAGAATCACAATAGATTTATTACCCTGGATAGTCTATCATATACCGACTAGAGATGGAATTTATAGGAGATGAACATTTTGGTTTATATTTGGTGTAGTGAGACAAAGTGACTAAAAAATCAGCCATGTGTAGTCATAAAAATGAGGGAGATGAGAGAAGACGTGGGAAAGAAAACCCCTAAAAAGAGATGGACAATCCATCATTTTTACGACATCACATGGCTGATTTTTGAGTCACTTTGTTCCACTAAGTTTCTGTACTACGTGTCTATTGGTCCAAGTAATTGAATGGGGATCTAGACTTTCTATATTGGTTTTACATACGACCAAATTATTCAGACCAATCCTGTCAAAACTGATAGCATAATGTTACCATACAATTTAAAGGGTTTATGTTGACTAATACAATTACTGCTTTATTCAATGATCAACGTTAACTACATGACAAACTAAGGTTAGGGCAATGAATATATGATATATGACAGGGCAAAAAATTTGTCGTCAATTTAGCAAGCTAATATAGACCTCATTTATTGTTCAGTTTGTTTATCCAGTAGATGGGAAGGGGGTGTGGGTAAAGATGGTAGAGGGTTTCGTTATTTTAGCCAGCAGTGAGCATCACTTTATCATTGAAAATCTGGTGCTACATCCAAGTAATCATATATCGACTGATATTCTGATATTATAAACTGGAAAATCTTAAAGAGTTATAGTTGACTCAGTTAGGTATTTAAGGATTTGTTAGGTTGTTTTGACCTATGATAGGATAAGCCTAAGAAAAAGAAATTTTGATACTGGTATCTTTTTATGGTTTTTGTTTCATTATTCGTAGAAAATTGGGATGAAAATTGACCATAATGCGATACATGATTTTTCAATATGACTAGAACTTATATGTTACTTAAAATACAATAATATCACCTTAAACGAGGTTATGTAGACATATGACACATATTTTTTCTTTCTTTTGTGAATATTACTAATTTTGTTATTATTATACTGTAACGAATTATGATCAATTTTATTGTTTGTTTGTGATTATTTCATGTTGTGTATGCTTTTTAAAAGCGAAGCTTTTCTAGTATTATGGTCGGTCTGTCCGTCACGGACAGTTAGCTATTTTCATTAATTTAAACAGGTTAGAATTGTGCTATCGATTCCAAACTTTGCATTTGAAATTTGGAATTCTGATTCTTAGAACAACAAAGTACAATGTTATAAACAAAGCATCTCTATAATCAAGTCCTAAAAATGTAAGTATGACCATAAGCATTATCCTGTATTTAAGCAGTTTGTAAACAAATTTACTTAAAATTTTGTTTCGACTTTTATACATTAATATTCAGTTCTGTCTCTCTACAAGTGTTAATGATCGTTTGTCCTACCGTTTCAGAGCTTTGCTTTTACGATTGTTGTCATCCTTCTTTTAAACATTTGTCATAAAATAAATATTTAATTTCATTAAAAAGAAAAGGAAAACCAAGAAAACAACGCACATTCCCACATATTCAAATGCAAACCGTAAATAATATCATTAGAAAGATATATTACTCTCAAGGGAAATAATTTTACGTTGGATTTGGATAAGAATTCAAAATATTTTTTTGATAAACAAGTAAGACATAATTAATGTATTTTTTAATGAAAATAAGTTCATTAAAGTTACTATGAAGGTACAGGGCATAATGATTAACATGATCCTTTGATGCTTTCCTTCAAAGGCAAGACATAATAACCCTCCCCCCTTATCTTTAAATCAAAGAAGGGTAGATTTTTTTATTCCAAACTCTTCATGGGCTACCCTTTACTCACATAAAGTAAAACACCCCCCCCCCCCCCTATCTTTAACTTATTCAAAACTAAGAGGAAAGAGGGGGTTGTGTGCTCGACTAGGTACTTTAAAGGAAACTGACCATCTTTTTCTTCTAATCAGAACTAAAATTAAGAATTTCGCATAGAACCAATGATAAATCATATTAAGTTGATGTATTTCTAAACAACATAAAGAATGCCCATATCTCCTCCAAAACATCTAAAAAATAAATAAAGATAAAGATATTTGTATTATCTTATTTTTCGGATATTGTTTTCTTATTTTTTCCACTCTTTAGTAGAATATGATTTTTTTATACTATTTTACCACATTATTTCAAAGCAAACATGTTTATTTATTTAGAAATATTATAAAATATTTCCTGCCTTTGATAGCTATATCCTTTAACCAATTATAACTCCGATGATGTGCCAGATTTTCATGAAGCTGGCTAAAATGACGATACCTTCCATCCACTTTCTTACCCCATTCCCCCCTCTCATGCTCGAGGTACTCACTCAACATGATTAACCTAAATTAATGACAAATTTCCCCCTGTCAATATATCCCTCATATTTTATATCCTTTATTATTTGCTACAGTTACAGCTGACAACTTTCTTGGAAGCTACTCATTTATTTTTTTCTTAAATATCTTACTAAAGACTATTTACTAATTATCTAGAGTTCGTCTGCAACCAGGGGTGAAGGGGACATTAGGCTGTTTATCATACTAGTCCCCAAAGTTTTCTCATACCGTATTGTTATGCGTTGTCAAAACAGCTTTGGAGACTTTTATAGAATTTTTATAGGTTGGTTTTATAAGTTTGTTGTCCAAACGTTAGAAGGGGTAATTTGGTTTATCATCATTGGGTATGACATCAATTTATTTGCCATTGTCTTATCCCTTTTGATCACTGGTCTGAAACAGCTTGTTTTTTTTGTTGCTCCTTTCTATAAACACCAAAGAAATGTTCCATTTGCATATTCATTGATTTTATTTGCTTCCATCAAAACTTATAGGTATTCTGGCAGGTGGGCAGGCAGGCAATTATGCAGTCAGTATTATGGCCAGGTAAATCGGCATTTTCCCTTAAAGTGCCTTGTTGAGCACAGCGTTCCCCTACCATAGTTTTCCAACAAATTAAAACAAGGGGGGAAGGACATGGATTTAAAGGGATAAGACAATGGCTGATAAAATAACTTACATTCCTAATGATGCTAGATTACAATTAGTGGTTGAAAGGTTTAGACACCAAACTTAATGAGCCAAGCAGCAATCAAAATTCAATGAAAGTCCCCAAAGTTGTTAAGCCAACAAATAAGAAAACGTTATTATAAAACTTTGGGGATTAGTATATTAATGAGAAAAAAAATACCCCTTAAAATTTTCATCAGATGCCATATAATCATAACTTTAAAAGATATAAAAGACATACTTTCATTTTGAGGATTTAATTTTTGAGATGCTTCGCTTTTAATGTTGGTCCTTAGAATCATTATTCCAAAAATCAAATTAATAGAGTAATTATATCAACAACAAAAAGTTGCTAAAGGCAGCATTTTTTAAATGGACGTAAAAACTTCCTGGTAACGCTAATTGAGTTGCTTACTTATTCTTTGAAAAGGGAGGGGGAATCTTCATTACCTCTTGTTATTATGTAATAAGGTTATGAAGATTTTGTTATTAATAATAATAAAGATACAATAACACACAAAAGAATGTCAATAACAAAAATTAATACTCGGAATTATTCAAGAAATTAAAAAAGGATTAATATAAATTATCAACTAACATTTTTTATCCTTTATATATTTTTTAGAGAAACTTCTCATTTTAAAGGTTTTGGATTATTTTTCTGCCCCTTTAGCACCCTTCAAATACAAAGCTTCTAGAAGCTAAGCAGGCACTAGTATTCGTATGACTGGAAAAGATTTCTATAAAACTAATTACCTATCTAATTATCTTAGCTCAAGTTTTAATTAAAGATTTTTTGTACATATAGGTCTAAACTTTTTTGTATCAGTCTGCCCATCTATTCTTTTATAATCAGTAATCATCATATATCTATATATTTATCTATTAATCCTCTTAACTATCTAGCTATGTGCTTCAGCCTCAGTTTTAATATACCAGCTATACATGTTAAATATGTGTAGGTATTAACCTATCATTGGTCATTTGTATTGTTTGACGTCATTTTTATAGGCACTATAAACAGTAGGGTGGGTCGATTTCGGAATTTCACATTAGAAGACATTGGCAAGGGTTACTGGGCCAATATAAAACCCTGTAAAACTTGAAAGAGGTTTTTTAATCCAAAAACAACGGGCGTGCGGGGGGTGTAAAATGTGCCCGCCCCTTATAAAACCAAAAATTTAAATTCCTTCAAACACAGGCATGTTGCATATCAAAATGACCGCATTGAAATGCTGATCACAGATCTGAAAATCGTTTTGAAAAATATTGATTCAGTCTGAAATGATTTTCAAATAACCTACTAAAATGAACAATTTTGACCAAATCAGCTGTTTTTAGGTACTTAATGAGATTTTATTCGAACTAGGAGCAATATTTTTCAAAACGACTTTCAGATTCGTAATCAGCATTTCAATGCGGTCATTTTGATATGCAACATGCCTGTGTTTGAAGGAATTCAAATTTTTGGTTTTATAAGGGGGTGGGTACTATTTATACCCCCCGCGCGCCGGTAGCCATAGAAGCCAAGTCACTTTTGAAACTTGAATGGGGCTTACCATACATATATATGACTTCCACAACTTATGATAACAGTAAAATCTAAAAAAAGGGTGAAATGGGCCCACCCTAATAAACAGCTTCATGAGTATTACAATAATAATCCTTAAACATATTTATTTATCTGTCTATCTACTATCCATTTATATATATCCATTTATCTAACCATCTAACTATCCATTTATCTGTCCATTTACCTATCCATTTATCTATCCATATATCTATCCATTTATCTATCCCTTTATCTATCCATTTACCTATCCATTTATCTATCCATTTATCAATCCATTTATCTATCTATTTATCTATGGACTTATCTATCCATTTATCAATCCATTTATCTATCCATTTATATATCCACTAATCTATCCATTTATCTATCCATTTATCCATCCATATCTATCTATTTATCTATACATTTATCAATCCATTTATCTATTCATTTATATATCCACTTATCTATCCATTAATCTATCCATTTATCCATCCATTTATCTATCCATTTATCTATCAACTCATCTATCCATTTATCTATCTATTTATCTGTCCATTTATCTGTCCATTAATCTGTCCATTTATCTATCCATGTATCTCTCTGTTTATCTATACATTTATCCATCCATTTATCTTTTCATTTATCAATCCATTTATCTATCCATTTATCTATCTATTTATCTATCCATTTATCTATCTATTTATCTATCCATTTATCCATCCATTTATCTATCCATTTATCTATCCATTTATCTATCTATTTATCTATCCATTTATCTATCCATTAATCTGTCAATTTATCTATCCATTTATCTCTCTATTTATCTATCCATTTATTTACTTGTCTACCTATTATCCATATATCTATCTAGGTATGTATGTACCTTAGCTCCGGTCTTAATATGCCAGCTATGCGTAGTATAACCCCCTTCCTCCGGTCCAAAGAAGTTTTTCTGTTCGTATGAAAGATCCGCTAATTCAGGATTGAAGGTCACCTAATAAAATAATCATGGGTTACTTAAGTAATTAATTAAATCGTGGGAGGAAGAGAACATTGGACTCTCAATTACACTAGTACTCATAGTTTTAAATGGCTTTTTTGACAAAAAAAAATTGGTACCCTTATCAAATTCTAATTTCATTAAAGTGAGTGTCCAAACTTTTTAGCCGATAGTTTTAATAGAAGGGGTAAATTTATTTAACATCATTGGGTTTGTATATCAATTTATCGTTTTAGATCACTGGTTAAGGCTTCGCAACAGCTCTTACAGATCGGGGTTAACAAAACTGGTATTTAATATCAGCGAAAAGCTGTGTATAATACGATGCGATATATAACTATTCCCATTTTTTGTAATTAGTATCAATATTACTGATTTATTAATTAATATGTACTATTTATTAGTCTAATGTACTGTAATATCTATTTCTAGTATATTATCAAAATTTAACTGTAAAAACTTTATTAAGGATTAATTAATGATTCTTAAGCGAAAGTTTTTTTACTAAAAGGGTTTGTACGTACATTAATTTAGGTATGTTATAATTGTGTGATCTAATCATTTATTTCAAACTTTCCAAAATAATTCCTGTTAGAGTTAGAAGTACGTCCACTAAAAAAAAAATCTATAGTATAGATGTATATACAGACAACTACCTCCCTTCCTTTTTCAAAGCTCTTTCGTCTGTATCTAAATTATTTTCTGCTATTTGGCTGTGTTAATATAAGCGACACCATTGGTTGATTTTCAATGACCCAATAGAAATGTTGCTCAAGTCGGTTGCGATGGGGAGATACAGTTATTTAATCTTTTCACACTCTAGTGTTTTACTCTAATACTAAAAACATACTTTTTATTATATAATTATCCTACTTATTTGATTTTTGGAATGATGATTCTTAGGACAACAAGGTGAAATATAATCAAGCCCTAAAAGTATAAGTATGACCTTCAACAGAATCCTGTATTTGCGGAATTTTGCACAAGTTTTATTCAATTTTGCTTCTACTTTTACATTAGTATTCTTCCTATTAAGTTTTGACACTATAAAATTGTTAATGTCCGTTCGTCGTACCGTCTTATTTTTGTTGTTGTAAAATTATAGGTAAATATAATAAATTTAAATTGCTGCGCAGAAGATTAATAAGATTTTTATACTAAAATCAAATTTAATTGGATACTAAATTTAAACTTAAACCATCCAATTAAAAATCAAAGTAGATTTAAAATATAAAATTAAAAATTATTATAAATTTTGTAAGTTAATTCACTCAAAAAAGCTTAATTATCCCAAGTTATAATCAATGAATGGGAAAAAACTCATAAAGTATTCTAAAAATCGCTTATAAAACACTTTTTAAAATTATATTTATTTCTTGTACAGTACTATTGTTCTCTAAATTAAGGTTAATTGTTTTATTGTATTTTATTTCATTTTCCTATTCTATAATACAAAGTAGAATGAAGTCTGTCATTCCGTCTGTCTGTTCCTTAAGATCTCGGTAACCACTGAACCGATCGGATTCTGCTCTTTAGGGAATATACCTACTGGTCCTGTGGTGGTTTTAGGTTTTTTTTCATTGGGCAGGTTAGGTTAGGTTATAGACTAGGGAGCCGAGCGCTGCGGCTAGGCAGGCAAGGGGGCCGTGCGCTGCGGCTAGGCAGGCTAAGGAGCCGAGCGCTGCGGCCAGAGTTGTTCGTCGTCGGGGGGGGGTCTAAGAGGATAATAACCATTTTTTTTTTTTTTGGGGGGGGGGTATGTAGAAATTTAGGTAGCTACAAATTTTTTTTTGAATTACTGGCTGGGGGCGAAGCCACTAGTATAATTAAAAAGTAATAGGAAGAGTATGCAATTTATTAAAAACAAGAAAATCCCAAATTTTTTGACATTTGTCTGTTGTAGAATGACCTAAGGATGAAACAGCAATAGATACTATTTTAACGTTCTTCGCTCCTAGCCTCTTGAGGAAGTTTGGGCAGGTAAGAGGTAAGAAGTATAGCTTAAAACCACTCCAATACATTTGTAAAGCTATCTTGAAAAGTAAACAAACATACATATATTATGGATGAAGTTATACATCGTTTTTTTGCCAAGATTCAAACACCTAACCTTCTGACAAAATTTAAACTTAGTGTAGATTGTGTCGCGGTCACTTAAACGAATCCAATGCCAAAAATGAACAAGTTTTTCTCGTAGTTGACTGCCAAAGTTTTTCCAATCAATATAATAAATGAATTAAGTTTTATCCAATTTTGAGGAAAGCTTTTGCAACAATGAACAATATAAGCAATATCAACAAATGGTTTTTAAATTGGTTGATATGAAAATGCATAGCCCCTTAGTACATCAAAAAAGTATTTTCAATTATGCATCGGGAAAGTAGATTTTTTAAAAACGCATACCCCTATCACCATAGAAATATCTTTAAATTATAGTATACTCAGCTGGGATATCAACTGAGTATCTTTCAGAGATCCCAAACCAAAGAGACGTACACAACTTATTCTATGATGTATTTTGTATATAAATTTTAATTAATGAAAAAACTGCTTTTTAATGGTGTAATTTTTTTCCTTATTCTAATATTTGTCCTTAGTCTACGCTGCTATTGACCGTTATCATCATTGTTTACAGTCTACTAAGATTATCATTATACAGAGAGAGAGGGGACATTGAAAAGTTTATTACACTAGTCCCCAAAGTTTTATGATACTGTTTTCCTATTCGTTGGCTTAACAACTTAATGACTAAACTGAACTTTGATTGGTGGGTTCATTGAGTTGAGTGTTCAAATGTTTCAACTTATTATTGTAACCTTCAGAATGGATAATTTTGTGTATCATGAGTAGGAATGTAATCAATTTATCGGCCATTGTATTATCCCTCTAGATCCCTGATCATTATACCTGAGGTTTTATAATAGAGCAGAAACCGAAATCAGTTCCAAAGAAAGGAAGAAAACTTGTTGTGTTCAGTGGCAGCTCTAAAGATCCATATCTAAACGTTAAAATTTGTTTAAAATATCTATCTACCTATCAGTCTGTCTGTCGGTCTGTCTGTCTTTCTTTCTGTCTGTCTTTCTTTCTGTCTGTCTTTCTTTCTTTTTGTCTGTCTTTCTTTCTTTCTTTCTGTCTGTCTTTCTTTCTTTCTGTCTGTCTTTCTTTCTTTCTGTCTGTCTTTCTTTCTTTCTGTCTGTCTTTCTTTCTGTCTGTCTTTCTTTCTTTCTGTCTTTCTGCTTGTCTATCTATCTATCTATCTATCTATGCATACCTGGCAGTTATAATAGGAGAGTCCCCAGGTTGCTCCACGGCCAGATCTCGAATGTAATCAAAAGTTTCAATGAAAAGTTTCCACTCATCTCTAAAAAAAAAGAGTGTAATAATAATTCAACAACAAGGATGACAAAATTATGGAAAAAAATCTACTTTTAAAATATTTTTATTAGACTTTTTAGTTGTTTGTAAAGTTAATTGAAGATTTAAATTTGTTTTCAGATGATTAAGTGGATTTTTGAAAATTTATCAATATCTTTTTTTTGGACGGGGTAATGAAATATTTTTTTTAAAATAAAGATTATTTAAATATTTTATGTTTTAAAAAGTTAGATATTTTTAATGTAGGTGAAACTTTTTGTATAATCCTATATTTAAAGTAGTAAGGTTTTTTATCTTTATAATAAGCTAAAATATAAGAATGGGATGTGCTTTTCAGGAATACTTTTTAAATGTCTTAGGATGGTTTTAGGATATTTTCTGGACCTACCCAGACTTCCTCTAGATGCTATGGGCGAAGAAACTAGATTGTAATAAAAACGGTATAGCCTAAAGAAAAGTTGTGATCGAAAGTAAAAATGTAATTATAACTTCTTTGGTCCACTTTTAAGCCAGAGAGAAAATGTGCACAAAATAATATTTATTAAATTGGAATTTTTATGCTCTATGATTAATCTTTTATTGTGAGGATAGTGCCAACCTTCAGAGGATGAAAACAATTATGCCCCTGGATGTAACAATGTATATAAACAAAATTACCCCTTTTGTAGTTTTAAATAAGTGATTGGCAGTTTAAATAATGAATCAAGATTTGATAAAAGTACTTAAAGTTTGGAGCCAACTTATGATAGCACTTTTAGTATATCTTATGATATTTTACAGTCAAATGTTTTTTTTACTCTAGAATTTTAAAATTTTCCTTTTAAAATAGTGATTTTGTTTCGGCAGAAATGTTCTATTACTTATACTTATTTAATATTTAAGTATTCCAATATTTTTCAGTCTTTTATAACGGTACCTAATAAAAAAACATAATTATTCATGTTTATCTTAAAATGAACCAAGTGAATATTAAAATATTATTGTCACCTATCAAAACCATTTTGTACCGGGGAGGACGAGAACAAGGAGTGTAAATTTTTATCAGTATCCAAAGTTTCATAAACATGGTATCTTATTTATTGGCTTAAAAACCTTGAGTACTTTTATTTAGTGATGATAGGTTTGTTTAAATAACCAATGCCAAATTTATTGAATCATCAATTCTAATACAGAAGTTGTGATTTTGTTTGTTATAATTGGATTTGTAAATCACTGTATCATCCATTGTCTTATCCATTAAGATCCCTGATTTAATATACATTTACAAATGTAAAGGGAAGATTTGAAAATTCTTATATTCAACGCAGCATGCAAATTGACCAAAGTACCAAAATATTCTTTTATAGTAGCACTATGAAATATAGAGGTCCAAGTCATTTCTATGTTCCAGGTTTCATCCTGCAGGTCCTGATTATCAAGGTCTCAAGCTACTTTTAATTAGATACTTCAATTCTAAACTGAAGATTTTCTTCATCTTAAACCGAAACTTTATAGTTTGAAAATTCTCAAAACATTTTTCGGGTATAGTCCCTTTCGTGGCAACGCCCCTTAAGGAGCGTTTTTCGTATTTTCACAATAGCTTTTCTCCTATTTCTAGCCCCTGCGAAGAGCTCTAACCCTGCGGGACAATCACCTAACCCAAGAAAACCTAACCTAACCTAAAATAACCTATTAAAAGCCATTTTGAAAATACTACGAATCGCCCCTTCAGAATCTTTGCCATGAAAGGGACTATACCCCATTTTTTTCTTGAAGTTAAGTAATAAAGAAGTCATGACCTTCACTGTATTAAAGTCCATCAATCTTAATGAAACAGTGGAACACCACAAAATTATCTAGCCCTCTATCCCTATTAGAAGCTGAGATGATATTTATTTTTGTATCTATCTATCTTAAAGAAAGTGAAACTGTCAAATAGAATGCACATTGCAAACTTAAAAGGCAACAGGTTTCTAGAATAGCAATGTACAAACAAAAAAACAGTAGGTTATTGGTTAAAATTATTGTATTAATACATTGTAACATCACATTATTAAATACTAAAAGAAATCACCTTACATCAGAACCCAACTTAACATTTATATTGGAGCTGAAACCTTTTAAAAGGCTTCGCAAAATATAATGGATGAAAAATTGATGTATGTACCTAACAATAATAAACAAAATTACGACACAATAAAAACTGTCCCGAATTTGTATTAATTTTGAGGAACACGACTCCAGTGACGTCATATTTTTCTTTCCCGAAAAAGGGAAGGGGGGAAGAAAATCTCTTCAAAAGAGATGGGGAAAACCCCCTTTTCTCCCATCTCTTTTTTCTTCCCCCCTTCCCTTTTTTCTTTCCCCCTTCCCTTTTTCGGGAAAGAAAAATATGACGTAACTGGAGTCGTGTTTCTCAAAATTATTACAAATTCGGGGCAGTTTTTATTGTGTCCAAAATTACCCCATCTGTAGATAACAATTATTGTTTGAAAGGTTTGGACACCATTAATTTGTAACCAACCATTAAAAAATTAAACAATGGACCCACCGGTTTTTTAGTCAACGAATGAGATAACCTAATTATAAAACTGTCGAAACCTGAGGTGGATTCTTAAAAAACTTTTTGGCTCACTTCCTGTTAAATAAAATCATAAAAGGGTTATTAACATAAGATTTAGTTTAATTTTTGTAGATTTTTAATGCAATTTTTGAAGATTTTTCACAATTTTTTTTAGCGAGATTCACTAATTCTAGTGAGGCAGTGAGCCAAAAAGTTTTGAAAGAATCCACCTCTGATTATTTTACAGCCCAATGTCCCTTCCCTGCAAAAATCTTAGGGAAAAACAAACAATTCAGCACATCTTCAAGGTAGCTTGTCAGAAAAACCCCTGAAAATTCTTTAAAAAGAATAACTTATTAGTATAGTCGCGGAAAGCTGTCCATGATGCGATGCGAAAAATAAGTATTAGTTACTTCATCCAAAGACTAAAAAAAATTTTTGGAAAATTTTGTTTTGCATGGATTCTATTTTCTGCAAATCTGATACATCGGGATGAATAAATAAATAAAGTTTGGTGTCCATTCACTTCCGCAGAGGTGTAGAGGGACAAAGTGTCTCCAAAAATCAGCCATGTGACGTCATAAAAATGAGGGATTATCTATTTCTTTTTTGGGGTTTTCTTTCCCCCTTCTCCTTTCATCTCCCTTATTTTTGTGACGTCACATGGCTGATTTTTGAGATACTTTGTCCTCTTATGCAGAGGTATTAAAAGGGGTCGAAGTAGCGACGTGAATTAATTATTACTTGAATCTAACATTAGATTATCAACTACTCTAATAAAGTAAAACTTTCAGCGGGCTAAAACAATGATCCCACTAGGGACACTTGTCATATTCGATAAGGGTGAGATAATAATAATATGCTCGAACTTAGAGCCTAAGCTTGCTCTAGGGACTGGTTTTTCAAAAAAAAAATATTGTACTCGAATTACTATTTGGGAATAATCACTAAAACTGTGGCCTAATACACAATTAATATTGAATATTATAATAACAGTTCAAAAGATTCTTTTATATTGTGTTATTATTAAAATGGCTCTCTCATTTAGGCTTATTTATTTGTTATTGTACACTACAGGGAGGCAGGGAACATTAGGCTGTTTATTAAGCCAGTCTACAATGTTATATATTAACGTTTTATTCTTTGTTGACTTAAGGACTTTGGGGACTTTCATTGAATTTAATTGGTTAGTTCATTCAGTTATGTGTCCACACGTTTCAAGCACTAATTGAAATCTACAGAATGAATAATTTTGTGTATCATTATTTGGGATGTAAATTAATTTACTGGCCATTGTCTTACCCCTTATATCGAAAATATTTACGAGTAACATCATGCATATGCAATGTGTGGAAATGAATGCACACCAGAAAGTTTTCCAATAACTTTATATACATTCAAAGTTTTACTTTCTGTTGTTAGTCGTTATTTTTATTTATTATTTATATATATACTAGCGGCTACTCCCCTAGAGGCCTCTAGTGGCACTTTAAATGTTTTTTTTCATATCAAATATATAATTATTGTCTATGTTGCCTTCAAGTCTCTACGTAATTTTTCGATTTTTTGGTGATTTCTATTAGGAGGGTGGTTGGTACCCTCCCCCAAAATAGGCATAAACCTTCCGGGGATCTATGAAAAGCTACACTGTAATAGAGAACCACATTGGTTTTGCGGTTAGCGATATCTTTGATACAGATGACAAACAACCAAACAAACAGACAGAGCTCCTGTTACATTTATATAAGGAATTGTGTTAGTAACAAAGATACTCTAGAATTGCAATATTTTTTTCCAGTAAGACCCGGTTCTCAGCAATTCTAAAAAATTATATATAGCATCTTTTTATAGACAGTTTACAACGATTATTAAAATAAAAATTATGAAATAAATACCAATTTTGTTAGTCTGGGCATTCGGCCCGTCGAGGCTAACAAAACTTCTTATAACATATGATTTTTTATTTTTAATATCCACGGAAAGCTGTCTATAATACGATGTGATAAATAACTATGGCGTTTTCCTCTTTTCCTAGGCAGGCAAGGGGGCCGAGCGCTGCGGCTAGGCAGGCTAGGGGGCCGAGCGCTGCGGCTAGGCAGGCTAGGGAGCCGAGCGCTGCGGCCAGAGTTTTTCGTTGTCGGAGGGGGGGGGGGGGGAGAGACTCAAATTTTTAAAATTGAAAAAAAAAAATTCTAAGAGGATAATACCATAACTATTTAAAGATACTTCTTGGAAATGAGTATCCATTTTATTACTCACTATGGGTGAATATTAATTATATGGAGATTTCTTGTGAACATTTCTTTAGACCAATGAGCATCTGTTTTGCTCTCTGTGTTTTTGGATGAATTTTGGGTGGTTAGCTAATCTTGTAAAACAATCGAATTTGGCAATAAAATCTAATTGAATATTGTACAGGATGTGCCACGCAAAATGCGAACGCTTATTACTTCCCTAATATTTGAGCAATCTTGGTAAAATAAAAACCTGCCAATGACTGTTTTATAGGATAATGATGAAAAATCCACAAAATTAAAAAAAAAATCTATGTAATACATAAGAGGTTTACTTTATTAATTTTAGACTAACCCACAAGAAAATATTTGCTTTGTTAACATTAAGATGAGTTAGGGGCAAACGGCTGGTCGCAAAGACTTTCAAAGTACACCAATAGAACCAGCTTTACATGACAAACAAAAAATTACCAAAATTGAAGAATCTGAGTTGTATATTCAAAAAAACCTTGTAGATTTTATTCTGTTAGCTTTGCGGATTTTCATCACTATACCATAAAACGGTCAGTGGTAAAACTTTATACATTTCTTCCTAGTAAACAATCAATAAGAAATAACAAGTTAGACATTAATTCCTGTGAAAAAGAGTAAACGGGATGTAATACGGGATAAATGGATGGTACAATTGAACTAACATTTATTCTTTTGGCTTTCTTGGAATAAGTAAAACAAGCGCAGCTTTTCCTTATTTGACTAATATATAAACTTCGGGTGCAGAATGCTGCATAAATATTTCTTCTTAGAATAGTTTTGTAGTTAACAATTTTATTAAGCCCCATTGCTCTATCCCTATTTTGGTATTATTTAAAAATGCACGGTCTTGTTTAAAAGTCATGGCGTTTTTTGGTTATTTATTTTAGACTATTTATAGCATTTTAAGGCTAAGCTAATTTATGTTATGTTAAATATTATTTATATTACTTATTTCTGTTTTTCCCAATAATAAGATTTGTCCTTTTTTATTAGTTGTAATTTTTCAGTTAAATCTTCTTTGATTGCGGTGTAAAGCGTACATTCGCCCCATCAGACAACCAACTCTCTGAGATACACAACCTTTGTCTGAGAAGTCCCAACTGTGCATGGTAACGAGTTGCGCCTGTTTTGGGCCAGGGCATTCCCCCCATTCTAACTATTTACGTCGTGCACCTGATGCGCTACGTGCTGAGCCACGGTCGGGGGTTTTGGGCGTCTGACATAACAGCAGTAGTAAAGTTTAAGCATAATATAAATAGCTACTTTGTTCTATACAAAAACAAAAATTCTTTTGAATTCTTGCAAAAAAAGATGAATTCACATTCAAAAAGAGAGCTGCTTACACCTACTCACTTTTCAAAAGAAAAAAATCTTTTCATTTATACAAGGATGACAACATCCATAAAAGTTCAACAAATGAGACGGGCATACAAATAAGAGAAATAAACATTTACTTATGTATAGTAAAAACACGTTTAATATTAAACATCACATAGCAGGCTTAACGAAAATTCAATATAAATCTACGCCCTTAAAATTATGCCTAATTGTTTAGTGTTTAGACACTCAGTATTTTTATGGGTACTTCCACACTCTCAAGAGAAATCCCCCCAAGAAAAAAGTGAAAACCCGCCAACTTTCTAAAATTTAAATTTAAAGTTGCGAGTCGACTTCTCCGTTTCCCTTCAAGGGTATTTAGACATGTTAGAATTGTCCTATCGATTTCAAACTTTGTATGTTGCATTCCTATAACAGTTTACGATTTTTAGATATCAACTCTATAATCGTTCGTCGCAGAAAGTAAATTCTTTTTATGTTAATAGGGCATACAGACAATACATAAAGTATGTTACAGGAATCATCATTCCTTGTGTGGCAACAATAAAAATATTAATCTTAGAAAGAAAAAAAAATATTTTAATGTTTGTTTGTGGTATAGTGTGGAAATAAATTATTCTGAACAAACCACAAGAGAATAAAACATTTTTATTTATAACACAAGGACAACAATTAAAAACATAGCAGGGCTATTATTTCAACGTTTATTTTGGTAGCTCCACTATAAACCAGTAAATCCTGGCTTATACTAAAGGCTTAAATTTTAAGATTATTTATTAAATATAATTTTCATATTCGCGCACAACTCTCTCTAATACAATGTTTTAATAGTTATTTATTGCATCGTATTATAAACAGCTCTCCGCGGATATAGAAATGTATTATAACTTGTTTCAATCCTATGATTGTACATTTTTATATTGATAGAAAACTGGAAATAATACGACACGATACATGATTTTATACTATGGATTAGAACCGGTTCTAATACAGCGGATACTAATCGGTTTCGAAGCCATACTGTAAATGTATATTATATGCTTTCGCTTTGATATATTACTTTAGCTTCGACCTACAGGAAAACTTATAGAATAGTGTCCTTTCTGAAAATTCTTTACTGTGCAAGAAAATAAATGCGAAATTTGGGGCTAAAGTGAAAATTAATGTATTACGACTTTACACAAAATAAAAAATAAACCATGGTTTTATTTTTAAGAGAATTAAAATTCGAAACATATTCATATTTCAAAAGTAAACTTTAACGTTAAGCAATTTTAGTTCATTACAATACCTATAATTTTGTATTCTTGGGGGGAAAGTGTGGGACTAAGTTTTTAAATTAGATATTCAATAGTCTAAAACCATTCCAAGAAGCTTCTCTAAAGAGGACAACTAAATCAATTTATTGCTTAGCGTAATAACGAGACGGGGTAGATTCAATTTGTGTGAGAAATGTAAATATAAATAGAAATAGAAATTCGGATTCTGAAATTTAGCAAGAAAAAAAAACTTTGGTATATACTTATGCTTTATACTTTTTCAGTCTGTTTATTTGAATTTACTTCTTTTTCAATATATTTGTGCTTCGCTACATTGTTTATGGTAAATTCAGTAATCGAAAGAATTTAATTAAATCTATTCATAGTGTCTAAAAAAAATGACGTCATACAATATAAATGTCCAATGTTAGACCAATACACAGACTAAATTATCAATGACATGCCAGTATACATTTTAATTGACCAATGGTAGGCCACTATGACGTCTTTATTTGTAGGCACTTAAAAAGCTACAATTTAAGAAAATGAAAAAACTTTGGTAGATTTACCTGAAATCTGTCCAATTTTCAAATTTTTCCCTGTTCATTATACATTTTATACATTAGATAAAGGATAAATACACAAAAAAATCCTATTAAAAAGATTAAAAAATTACATTTTTCGTTTTTAAGGGTAAATTGATTATATTTACAGAGTTGCTGCGCTCATAATGAAGCTTGTACTTTCTATGAAAAGATGAGTGCTTAATTAATCCAATCATCCTGTTTTTAAAAGCGAAGCTTTTCTATAATTAGGTTAGGTGATAGGTCCATCCGGATCGGTTAGCTCTTTTAGAATTGTTCTATCACATTCAAGCTTTGTAATGATTCCTGTAACAGTTACCTACGATTTAGAAAGCGTAGCAACTCTATAATCGTCATCCTATTTTAACATATAATTTCTAAAAATATTGATTCCTATTACAACAAGGAACAGTGTTAAACATCTCTATAATCAATCAAAAGTCCTATATATGTTCTGCGTTTTCAGTTCTGAGACTCTACAAGTGTTAATGTTCATTTGCCAAATAGTTTCAGAGCTTTGCTTTTATGGATGTTGTGATTCTTGTTATAATTGGATTAGGATTATACAGATTAATTACTAATATACTTATACACCTAGCTATTTAGAGCATTAATGGAATAAATATGTTAAAAATGTTTTATAACATCTGATGTACTGTAATATTTATGAATATGTCCGTTTGAATGTCCATTAAAATCTCGTAATCAGCAAAACTAATTAACTAGGAGGTTCGACATTTTTTCTAATCCTAGGCAGGTTTAAGGCTATTTGGCGGGGAGGTAGTTAAAACCCCAATAATACAAATACCCCAAAGAAAAAAAATAAAACCCCAAAAATACTGAAAAATCAGAGAAAAGTAATTGTAATCCCTTATATAAGAAGATAAAAACCGAGTTTTTTTGTTTAAGTATGCACTATTGGTCTCGAATCTCTTTTGAAACATATACATCTTTCATATTAAAAATATATGAAAAGTATAAGAGCAAAATTATATTAATTTAATTTAATTTTGTATTCAAATGTTTTGCTGAAGTTAAACTGCACAAAATTAAGTTATTAATAGATAGTCGTTTTTTTAAAATTTTAAAAAATAAAAAAATCCGGGACCGATCTTTATAGAGAAATTACTATACAAAATATTCGCTGGTTTCATTTAAAATGCCTAGCCAAGCATCGAAACTACCCACCCCAAAAAGTACGTATGTATAAAAAAATTAATGTATAATGTCCCTGATATTAGCATTTGAAGGGTCAGCCATGTCCAGAGTGTTGGTATCAGAATAAAGATGCCAGTGTAGGATCAACTTCTGTACAACTTCCTTCCTAAAATAAAAAAAATAATGATTAAACACCTTTTAGATTATACAATTACTGCCTTCAGCCCGTAGGGTATAACAAATCTGTTTTTTTTATATTATTTTCAATTTAACTTCTGCGGAAAGCAGAAAATTTCTATAATTCGACGCGATAAATGACTATTATAGATTAAATCTTTGGTGGAAAAGAAAATACTAAATGACTTTTTTTTTAAATGAATAAAAAAGCCAAAAAAGCATATATGAATGTCACAAAATGTGAATAAAACTGGTAAAAAATGGATATTTTCTATTTCCCTTTTAGATTGATCATCCATTTTCATTTTATTCTCTTGCCTTCAGCAGACGTTTTAATCAAAATAAATGTTTCTTACCACACAGTGGGAACATGATGCCATATTTTTAAGCAAAGTTTATCTATAACTAGGGTCGGTACGTCTGGCTAACCGTTTGTATAAAATGAACCATAAATTTCTTGGCTAATGTTAAAGATAAACGCCTGAAATATTTTCTTTTATGTTTAGATTTTAGATTGTCTTCGATCATATGTATATATCATTTTTTTGTGACACTGAAGTTTGAACATAAGCTCTATATTTGATATAGTCCGTCTGTCCATAAATAATTTTGTGCTTTGCTACTTAAGGTAGTCGTCATCAATGTTTTTAGAATCCAGATAATCTTTAACTAGAGTATATCTGTATGTCTTTCATATGTAGTTTATACTGCACCATGAACTATATATTTATATTTCTATGCTACTATTTTAAAGATTCGAAAATACTTATTTTTGGCAACTGGATAAAGTGTCTCAAAAATCAGCCACGTGCGTCATAAAAATGAGGGATTATCCATCTCTTTTTAATCTCTCATCTCCCTCATTTTATGACGTGACATGGCTGAGACACTTTGTCCAGTTATATTTTTGGTTTACTATTGTGTTGCATCAGATTTAGAAGGTTAAGGAGCATTCGCTAAAAAAAATATGAAATCCTCATTTTATAAAAAGGTTTTAGCTTTTATGGGGATAATTTAAGGAAAATTCAAATATAGATATTTGAGTAAATTGTAAAGTTTCATCACCAATAAAATTTCAAAGTGTAATTAAAATTTTAGCATATGTTGTAAATTTAACTACATGAAGCTTTAAGTTTTATTAATCTGTTTAATATATGGAAAGCTTAACTTTCGCTGTAAAATTTACTCACTTAGAAGAATTAAAATCGTTTGGAAATATTCTTAATTTTGTTTGAACTATACAATGATGCCAAGAAGAAAGATATTGATATTTTTATATACAACATCCATAAAAGGCAAGCTCTTAAATCAGAAGGAAGGAAACATTAATAATAACTCTTAACTTATTAAGCAGCACATTAATTTGTTAGAATAAAATAAATTGTACATAAATTTGTTGCAAAGTTGCTTGAATACGGGATACTGCATAAAGACAAAGATTTATTTTTAGGATTTCATCATGGAGATGATTTGCTTATAATATTGTACCTTGTTGTTCTAGAAAATTTTATTAAAAAACTTTAGATGAATAGGAAGATTTGGTCGGACCTCCACGTGGTCCAAGCGGGAACATCCATCCGGATGGCTAACCGACCAGGAGGCCAGAGGAGACAAAACTGTAATGTACAGGGCAACCTGGAACCTGCAGCCGTCTTTTTTTTGGCAACGGAGGGGGAGGTCAGTAGCCGAGTTCTCTCTCTCCTTAAAAACATGTAGGCCAGACACTGTTAGTGCAAACGCACGAGCAGTAGGCAGTGTACTATTGGTACAGAACGCCCTAGAAGAAGAAGAAGTTGTCAAAAAAATCTAATTTAAAATGTCATGTTTTAAATGGATGTAGGACTTTCTTGTAAGGATTATATAGTTGCTAAGCTTTCTAAATCGTACCTAACTGTCATAAGAATTATCATGCAAAGTATATACATTATATGCACATCAAAGTTTATATTTTTAATTTTCTTTTTTAAAGGAATATATATGAAATATCAAATAATGTTAAAAGTAAAAAAATAGACCGTGTTAATGTTACTAATATTCTGTGCTAATTTTCTAAATTAAAAAAAATGGGAGTATTAATTATTCTGTCTGTATGTTGAATAGTTTTAATTTACCACTTTTTTTAACTGGTTTTATCATGTTAACATGGATGATTTTAGAGGTCTTATTTAGCCCAATTATCTGGAGAACACGACCAATCCTCCAGACAACCAACCCATTGGTTATACGACCTTTGAATGGCATTCCTTACTGTACATAATAATAAGTTGCTCCTGCATTAGTCCAAGGCATTCCTCTTACTATAACTATTAATAAGAATAGGAACTATAACTAGGTATGGCAATGTGATGTTATGACAAAGACTTTTTTATCCTATAATATTAAGTGCGCAGTTTTTTTGTCTAAAGGTAATAGTTTTACTTTTCAGTGCATCATTAAAAAATTCTGGGGTGGTGATTTTAAGCAACTTTTTTTTACCTTCCCGACCATAGAGACTAGGGGTGAAGTAACTATTTAAAGTAAAATAAGGAATTGTTTTATCGATTACAAAGATCTCTAAAATAGTAAAGCTATTGTTAATTCTTCAACTTTCCAAAGTAATGATATTTTCTTTCTTGTTTTCTTTTAATACATGTCAATTTTTTCTGTTTATGTGATGTTTTGCAATTTTTATACATTTTTCCCTATTGTGAAAATGTCAGAATTATTCTGACTTTTTTTTATCAAACAATGATATTTTTCTAATATATTGAGCATCTGAAGAGAAATGTGAATCATATATTTTTCTATTAAGAAATCATATGGAAATCAAATGTATGCCCAAAATGGCTGAATAAATTACAGCAATCTGTAATTTCTATTCCATTATGGCTTCGAAATCGATTGATATCCGCTGGATTAGTACCGGTACTCAGCCATACTGAAAAACCATGTATAGCATCGTATCACAAACAAATTTCCACGAATATTAAAAGGAAAATCATAAAATTGAATTATTAATACCAGATTTGTTAGCCCGGGCTTCCGGCTCCTCAGAGCTAGCTAACAAAACTTGTGTTAATCTAATATTTTCTTTTTCTTTTGATATCCGCGGAAAGCTGTCTATAATACGATGATATAAATAACTATTTACTTAATTTTGTTGATGTAGAAATAAAAATTTATAATTAGCCAGGATGACCACATGTAGAGAAATATTTTGTTTAACACTTTTGTTACAAATTAATTAAAACGTTGATTATAATTTCTAAACTTCAAAGTTTGAGTTTTTAATATCAGTGGGATTTTTTTCAAAACTAGAACGTTACCTCATAAATTACCATATACGGGCGTGGATGCTGTCCATGACACTCAAACGCCAGATCCAACAACCTAATGCATTACCCCCTACTCCAACTATTAATGTCGCGCACCTGACATAGTAGCAGTAGGAACCATTTAACGTCTTTAGTTATGATGCTGTGTTAAGCCAATCAATCACCTCCCCGACGACGAACGGATGCGCCAAGTGTTGAGCCACGGATGCGGGCTAACTTGAACGTGTCTATGACTATAACCATGATAAAACAACCTATTTAAAGAGTACAAGAAAATTTGTGTATAATTTATACTATGCATGTTATTCACTGTCATGTCAAAACTTTACTTTTATCTAAAATGATTAATGAACAGTTTAATACCGAATTTTGTTTTTTATCCCTCTCTTTTCCAAGACCACTAAAAAACTGCTCTATAACTCATTTTGTTCTTTTGAACTGTCATGATTTTTTTGTGCACTGGAAAATATGCAGGGAGGAACGGGACAATGGGCTGTTCATAATAACGTTTTCTAATTCGTTGCCTCAACATTTTTGGGAGCTTTTTTTAATTTTGATTGATTGTTTCATTAAGTTAATAAGTGTCCAAGTGACCGTTTTAACCAGAAATTTTAATATACATATGAAATAATATTGTGTAAAATCATTAGGGATGTACAATGTTCATCAATTGATCACCCATTGTCTTATCCCTTTAGAACCCTGATAATATGTCTGTTCGATAGATTTTATGAGTTCCTGTCTCCACTAAGGCCTAGACCTTAAAAGGGCTCTGTTGTCATAAGTGGACAGAATTTTAGAGAAAAGATAATACTGGTAGCAGCGAATCTTCTCTATAATTCACTTTATTCGCAAGTCTACAAGAGAGCATTCAGAACACAAATTAATTGGTCCGAATGTCATGCTAAAAAAGACATTCATTATTATATGATAAGTAAAGGTTACGTTATTTTTTCTTTTCTTTACATTTCCCTCATTCTTATGATTACCATCTATTTTTTTGTCTGTTTGTCAATTCATTATTTATTTGAGTGTCGCTTCTTTAGGATGTTGTCATTTTTGTTCAATTTCTAAATAAATTATGTTCTAAGCTTACCTAGCTTACTAGACCACAATCTAAACTATCACATAATTGATGACCTGCGTTTGTCAGGGAGGGGGGGAATTGGGGAGGCTTGTAAATAAATTTGGTGCTCAACCCTTTATAAACAAGTTCTCTCAAACGTTGGCTTTAAAATTTTGGATAATAAAAATTGTAATTACAACCAATAATTTTAAGGGATAATTTTGTTTCTCACCATTGAGGATGTACATAAATGTATCGCCCATTGTTTTCATTGTCTTATCCCTTGAGATCCCTGGATTTTGCGTGCCAAGAATAATCTAGTCGCATTATTGGTTAATTTAAATACACACAAAAATCTTTGTATGTTAGAAATTTATTTTTTAAGTTGGCCTTATTGTGTCTGATTGACCATCTAGCTAGGGCAACAGCAACAAGCCCTTTTTACTCCATAGGGGGAGCATTGGCCGCTGACAATTTGTCAGTGTTTCTGTAACAATATGGTTGTCAGTCCTAAGCCCTATAATTGCGGCGTAAAGCATCCATTTGCCCATCATCAGACAACCCAACCCTTTGATTGCAGGACCATTATTTGAGAAGTCCTAACTGTGCATGGTAGTGAGTTGCGCCTGTTTTGGGCCAAGGCATTCTCCCTACTCTAACTATTTATGTCGCGCACCTGACACAGCAGCAGTAAGAACCATTTTTAACGTCTTTAGTTATTAACGTCTTTAGTTATGACGCGGTGTCGGACCGAGATTCGAACCTATCAACTTCATGAAGACGAGCGGGTGCGCTACGTGTTGAGCCACGGACGCGGGTTTTAATCATCTAGGGTAATAAATCAAAATATTTAATTTAGGGACAAAACGACGACTCCATTTTAAAAGTACTGTAAGTAGAATTTATTTTGGAAAAAAGATTGTTTTAAAGACGTACCTCAAAGCTAGCTCTTGAATTATCTGCTTCTCTTCTGAAGTTAGCTTCGTAGTCCTGACATAAAATAATATTAAATAAAATTTAATGAGTGTTTTCAAAGGTTTAGATTCATTAAACTACATCACTTCAAATCAACAAACTTGGTATTAAGATATTTTAAGGTTTTGAATAATTTTTTTAAAATTTTCTGTTATGAATTAAATATTTTTCTAATAAATAGCACGAATTAGTTGTTAAACTAATTAATTATAACAATTATCGGCTTTCAGACTGTTAAAATTAAGCTATTAAATTAAATGAAGAGAGTACATTATATGAAATGAAGATAAATTCAGTCCTTAATATAAACAGCTTTAATTAGGTAGCCGTTTTCATTGCAGATTAAACATAATTTTTAGCAGATGAAACTAGAGATTGACCAAAACCAAAAATAGTGTGCATTTAATCAAATTGTGCCGGAAACTGCGGATTGTTTTAGGTTGTAAAGCGACCGCGGTTGCATTTATATCTTATAAACTTAGTTATAGTAACAGAAGATCTGTCTGTCTGTATTTATGTCTGAGGAGATCGATTATTCAAACTTTTCACAATAGGTCTCCAACCCCCTAAGAAAACTAAATTTTTCAAAACTAATATACTAAAAAGAGAGGAGTCTATGACATCTAGGGACGCAGCCCCTAGAGTCCCCCCCCCCTCAAAAAAAATGTGGTGATTCCCACTCGTTTTGATACAATATAAAACATTTATTGATATCTAGATTATTTAATCACGGATTGTGTAGGATTAAAACATCTTTCTTTACATTGTATTTACAAAATTTAAATCAAAGACTGTTTTACAAAACAGCAAAAATTATAGTAAAAGTTGTTGATGTTGATAACACTGTCTTAAATATCTTATGTCTCTATATATTGTTTTACTAGCGGCTTCGCCCCTAGCCTCTGGAAGCATTGCCCCATGAGGTAGTTTTAAAAAAAATAAAAAGAAATTTTGGTGCATCGAACCATATATACTCTCACCCACAATTTTTTTTATTTGAGTGGGTGGAAAATTTCATTTTTTGGGGGGTTTGGGGTGTCCCACGCCCCAAGAAAATAGCTTAATACCATCACAGGACCAATAGGTATATACCCTGAAAAGTAGAATCCGATCGGTTCAGCTGTTACCGAGATCTTAAGGGACAGACGGACGGACGGACAGACAGACGGACGGACGGACGGACGGACAGACATCAAGCTACTTTGTATTATAGATAGGATTGTTAAATGTATTATTGAATTTAAATTGTACTTAATTGCAGGAACACTATTGTGGGTATAAAGAAGATAAATGAGGTTGGTCTGTAAAAGAATTTTTGTCGCGCGGGGGAGATTAAATATGCGGATAAAACTTTTACACTAGTAATATCCTAAAGGGATAGGACAATGGACGAAATGAAAATACACAAAATTAGCCCTTCCGTACAATTACAATTAGTGGTTGAATTGTTTGGACACTCAACTAAATAAACCAACAAATCTAAATTCAATAAATTCCCCAAGGTAAACATGTGAACGGTCTATATTTTGCTAAAGATTGACTGGGTAGAAAAGAAAAAAGTTATAACGGAAGTTCTAAAAAAGATAGTTAACTTTAGACATTATAGTAGCATTAGCTTCAGGATGTGTGTGTCATATTTTCCAGGGAGAGAGGGGACAATGGGCTGTCTATTAGACTAGTCCCCAAAGTTTTATAATAACGTTTTCTAACGCGTTGGCTTGAAATTTTAGGAGTCATTTATTAAATTTTGATTGGTTGGTTTAATAAGTTGAGTGTCCAAACCTTTTAACCAATAAGTGATTTACAGAAGGGGTGGTTTTATTTATAATCAAAAAGGATTTACATCAATTTATTGGCCAATCCCTTTAGATCCCTGTATATCTTCAGTCTAATGTTTTTGATAAATAGAATACTTCAACCCAAAATTAAAACCAAAAAGCTGATAATAGTTATTTCTCGCATCGTATTATAAACAGCTTTCCGCATATATAAATGTACTTTTATAAGATTAAACCAGTTTTTAGCAGAGTAGTGTTAATTCAGTTTAGCTGTTTACGAGATTTTAAGCTTCAGACACACAGACGGATAGATAGACAGACATACAGAAAGGCAGAAGGACATACATTAAGCAACTTTGTATTATAGATTGATAAACACTGAATGGGGGAAAAACGCCATGCCAAGATTTCCATAATGTTTATTGCATATAAAAATAAGTTATTTTAGATAACCTGAGCTGGATCTTTAAAAGCGTAGCCGTTGCCGTAGTCGTGGTCAGAGTTACAGCCACCAACCTAATAGCGATCTTTAAATCATATTAACCACGCGTTGTCGTGGCCACAAAAAAAAATGCGATCTTTAAATCATATTGGCAACGCGTGGTCGTAGTCGTAGCGTGGTTAACCACGCTAAAAGTGACCACAGTCCGTTAGTGTGGCTAAAGCGTTGCTAAAGCCACAGCCATGACTACGGCCACGGCTACAGCCACGCCAACGGCTACACATTTAAAGATCCAGCTCTGATTAATATTGAAGGCAATGATGCATTTTCATAAACGCATTTATTATAAATTTATCGTATGTTCCAAGGAGGGAGGGACATTTGGCTGTTTATTACACTAGCAACTAAAGTCGTATAATAACGTTTTCTTAGTCGTTGGCTTAACCACTATGGGGATATTTATTAAATTTTGATTTGTTAGTTAATTTAATTGTGTGTCTAAACGGTTCAACCACTAATTGTAATCTACAGGAGGGGTAAATTTGTTAGTTTTCCTTTCCTTCATTTAAAAGATATTAAGGGATAAGACATTGGATGATAAATTAATTTATATCCCCAATGATCATGTTTAAAATTGCCCCTTTTATAGAATAAAATTATGTGTTAAAAAGTTGGGACATGAGTAGTTTTGAACTAAGTATCAAAACCAGCATAAGATCTTAAGATTTTAATCCTACTAATGATATAATATGGCTTTTACAGGGTGTTATTTTTTAATGGAATCAAAGTATTGCTTAATATAACCCACTTGCCATTAAAAGAAATTAATAATCTATGTCTTAAATTCTTCATTGGGTTGGGGAGTTTTGTATAAGAAAAAAATGTTTAGCAATTCTCAACAAATTATGCCTCAAAAACCGGTTTTTCCAAAGTACCTATTTTTGGAAGATTTTTGGATCATGACCAATTTAAAGAGTGTGCAAAAATGTGTACATTTTTAAAAATCAAATTGCACGGCTTGTGTTAATAGTAGAAAATTGTTACGCATACCGTTAGAATTGTCATAAACTCTAGTTTTTGGAAATACATGTATCGTATTCATGCTATTTGTAGTATAGAAGCTACGTTGGAAAATGTGAGAAAGGTTTAAAAGTTTTCAGAAAGTTTGGACATTTTACCACGTAGCTCCTGAACTATACGCAGCACAGGAATACTTCTTAATCACCCAAAAACTAGAGTTTATGACGATTCTAACAATATGCATAACATTTTTCTACTATTAACACAAGCTGCGCAATTTGAATTTTAAAAATGTACACATTTTTGCACACCCTTTAAATTGGTCATGATCCAAAAATCTTCCAAAAAAAGGTACTTTGGAAAAACCGGTTTTTAAGTCATAATTTGTTGAAAATCACAAAATATTTTTTTCTTATACAAAACTCCCCAACCCAATGAATAAATTAAGATATAGATTATCAATTTCTGTCAATGGCAAGTGGGTTATATTAAGCAATACTTTTGTTCCATTATAAAAAAACACCCTGTATACTTTGGATAAGGATGTAATTTACAGTCTAATGTCCCCTCCCTCCCTGCTGCATGTATTCATATCTGTTGCAAGCATGTAATGCTCGTTTAACCTAGAATAATTCCTTTCAGTAAGATAAATTATTGAATGTTCACCCAGGGAGGAAGGGGCCAAAGGACTGTACATTACACTAGTACCCAAAGTTTTATAACCATAAAACATTGTTTACTTTATTGGTTGTTTTCAAACTAGTAGTGTCAAGGCTTTTCTAAGAATGATTTAATCTACAAAAGGGAAATTTTGTTTATTATCATTGGATATGAATAGCAATTTATCATTGAATATCTTATCCCTTAAAATCCCTGATGTTTCTGCCTTTTGTCATTTCTTTATCAATTTGGCTGTACAGTCATGCCAAGAGATAACAAGTTAATATACAGTTTGGTGCATTTACGTGCATTAATAATTATTTCCCCGTTAATTTTCATGGTTCAATAATCATTGTTGTTTATAAAACATCTAGGTTACGTCCGTCAGTCTTTGGCCTAGATGTTTAATAAGGCACAACAATCTGTTAACCTTAATTAAATTTTTTATCAGACGAACATTTTTGTATACATTTAGTAATAGTCGTATATTTTAAACTAGAGGTGGCTCGATATAATTATCTCCCTATTGGCTAGTTTTCTATATGCATATCTATTTCTCAATAAATCTATTTTCCTCACCCGGCATTACTATCTAAAAGAAAGTAAATATTTAATAATCTAAATGATTTTAAAAAGATTTTTTAAATTATATTTTTTTTTACATTACCATCACCAAAGGGTTAATGATGATGATTACAATTTTAGTTTAATATTTGAACACACAAAGTGTCGCCACAATCGAATTCTTTTAAAACAGAGTTTTCTTAAATTTATTATATTATAAATTCAAATTTTCTTTTTTATGATTAGAAATTAAATACATTGATATAAGGTAAATAGCAACATGAAATTAAAAAAAGGAATTTATTTCTAATAAAGTAAAATAATGGGTCTTATCGTTCTGGGCAATGAGAGTTTATTATGGATTATTGGAGCACTATGAGTTTTAAACAAATATTCCTTGGAAAACTTGAGCTCATTTATAGACATTTATTTCCTATATAGATCTGACATGGATCTTGAAGCAATTAAGCAGGCCGTTTTGTACATGTTAAAAATTGGAAGATTTCATTAAATAAAAGTTATCGCAAATATACTTAGTAAATAAATTAATTATCTAAGTATTAATTGTATGATTTTTATTAAATTTTCGTGGAAAATTGGTTGTAATACTATGCTACACATTATTTTTCATTATGGCTGAGAACCGGTTCTAACCCAGCGGATATTAATCGGTTTCGAAGCCATTCTGTAAAAGATGCTTACCTGCCCGTGTAGAAGGTTTGCAGTAGTAGATTAACATGCGAGGAATTAGATACTCCAAGGCTCTGAAAAAAATAAATATTTTATGTAAAAATACCTAGCTTGACAACTGCACTTTAAAAAGTAGCTGGAAAAAAGATGGCCTCAGCTCTGTATTTAGTATTCAGCCGCCAACTATCACCATAGTGTCGGCGGCAGTTACAATTATCTAAACTTACGAGAGTCTAACTGTTTTGTAAGCTTGTTTGCAATGCATACTATGCATGTAGTACGGCAACAGATAGCTAAAACAAATACAAATACGACCGCTTGCCCAGAGAAGAACACAAAGTTTTATTGCTTCATTATGAATTGCATAAAAAGTATATTATGCAAAGTGCACTTTTATATGTCTGACTATTAACAAAAATACCTATTCTCTTTAATGCATTGAAAAAAAGAATTTTTATGATTTTCTATTAAAATTTAGGCAAATTATTACAATATCTAATTTGGATAGAAGGGGGAAAACTTTAATTTAATTAATAGGATATCATAATAGGGACGTTAAAAATTGTGCTAATTTAGACAATAGATATGCAGCATCAGACAAAGAAGAATGATAAATGCCTTATTCCATAAACAGCTGCAACACATTAAATTTCTCAGTTAAAATTCCCAATAAAAGTATGTGCAATCAAAGGGTTACATAAATTAATTAATTTAAAAAACTAATCATAATCATAATGTTGAAACGATTAGGTTCTACTCTTCAGGGAATACCTACGGGTCCTGTGGTGGTTTTAGGCTATTTTCTTGAGGTTGGGACATCTCCAGCCCCCCTCAAAAAACAAAAAATCCACCCTTTTTCAATTATCTATTGAGGCAAAGCCCCGAGAGGCTAGGGGCGAAACCGCTATTTTACATGGAAGAAGTTAAAAATACAGATATATTATAAAAAAAATCGAAAGGAAACCTGGAAAAATAAGATATTAGACATTATAATATTTGTATATGTTTTATTTTTATTTTACAAATGACAACTCATATATTTTCAGGAAAAATAAAAATATTCCAGCAAGCATGCAGCTATTCATAAGCTAATCTTTTCTATAATAAAGGTCTGTATGACAAGACATTAGACCTCATCCAAACGTTAATAGGTTCATATATTAAAGTAATAGGATGACTGTTTATCTATGTTTCTCAGAGAGTTTTCTATTTTGGTTCAAATACAAATATATGTATAAATATGTAGCCAAATAAAAAAAGAAATCTTATCCGGCCTTCCCTCCCCCCAAAAAGAGAAAGATTATTTTTACTTATACTTTTAGAAATATTTAAAGGGGTGGGTCGACACCCTGTCTCCAAAGAGTTCTCTATGGGAGGAGCCAGTAGCTTACAAGATAATAATAAATTGTGACGCACAAGGAGTCAATAATAGATTTACCAGCGGCTGCGCTCCCAATATCTAGAGTAGAATAGTTATTTCTCGTATCGTATTATAAACGGCTTTCCGCGGATATAGAATGTACAATAGAAGGCACCGGCTAAAAAAACTGGTTTTAATCTTATGATTGTACATTTCTATATTCGTAGAAAGCTGGATATAATATGATGCTAGACATAGTTTTTGTCGTCTGAAAGGGGTTAAATTGAATAAAAATGATTAAAATAATAAAATATTGTAAAAATGTATTAAATGATATAAAAAATGATTTATTAAGTATTTCCTTTAAAATAAGGGTTTTATTAGAATTTATGTAAAAAAAGTGTACAGCAAAACAAGTTTGCCTCTTTTGATTAGCGTCAGTATATTATAAAAGCTGTTGCGTGTAAGATCAAAGTCGCATTTTAAGTTAATAAAGCAGATTTAAAATCAGGTACATATATTCAAATTTAATTTATTATTTCATTTTTAAGTGCTAATTTTCAATATTTCTTAGGCTTTTTCTCTCTTTATTTTAATAGGGCATTTTTATATATATTGTTTGTACAATTTGTAAGATTGTCTTAATTTTATAGAATTTCGGAAGCCGTGTATTGTTTCTGTTACCCACTGTTGTTTTGACTGGTGCCTTACTCAATACAGGCTGTACTGACAGCTAGTTTTGGAGTTAAGTGTTTGTGTCAACAACTTGGGTCAGCCCTGGAATTGTCCTGGAATTCCCCCTCATTTGTTCAAACAAGTATGTTTTTATTTGTTATGTTGTTTTAATGAAATATATGTGAAAAAGTTTATTTATTGTTTTTGTTATTTTGGCAAGTGTCGGTTAATCTGTAATATCTGATTAGGTCTGTTAAATGCCCATTCAACAATTCTGATTTTAAAAGCTTGACTACAAGAAGCTATTTTGAATTACTATTTATTGACAATAGTTATGCTCTCTTAGTAGTATCTACAAGAAATCATTGCCAAAATAACAAAATCATTCACATATATATTTGGAGTAAACTAAGCTGAATTATTTATAATTTAAGTGAAAGAAAAAAAATCACAAAACCTCTTCTCAGAGATAAAAATATCATTTTAGATAAGTTATTTCAGCTTAGCAACTCCTTTCCTTTCGTCGACTTATTTTAAGTTTGCAAGATTAAGAGAAATTTGTCGTATTGTTCGTCGGAAATACGTAGCGAAAACTTTAATCGAAGCGTATATTATAAAATCTACGGAGCTTAATAGTTTGTCTGCTATTCTAATTTCTAAAACTATTGTTCTAAAAGGCATTTGAAACTTACAAATTAAAGTCATAAATGTATTACTTTATAAAAATAGCCTAAAACCATAGTATCAATTTATTATTATTAGTTGAAATATCATAGTATCAATCTATTATTATCATTATTTGAAATATCATAGTATCAATTTATTTTATTTGATAATATCATAGTATCAATTAATCATATGTTATATGTATCTAATGAATGTTTCTTTACGCAAACACGATAACCCGCGGAGCATGCAAAAATTTGGTTGTCTCCGTGTATGTAGGTTTCTCTCTGTGTGTAAAATTTCTCTCTGTGTGTAAAATTTCTCTGTGTGTGTAAGTTTTCCTCTTTGTGTAAACCCTTTTTTTGGTGTGTGGGTATAAATAAAATATTTGAGTTAACACAACACAGCGGGACTGTAGAAAAAACGCGCGGGCGTACGACACGCGTATTACTTCTCTTATTTAAATTATTTTAACTCGTTGCTCAATTAAGTGTTGCTTAGTATCTTACACATTATATAAAATACACACTAAAACTTCTTTAAATAATCCCTTAGAGTTGATGCATGTGTTGATTAAATACATAACTTGTACTTTAAGGAAATAAATATAGTCAATGCATGTGTTGCTTAATACATAGATTGTACTATTAAGGATCAACATTAATAAGCAATACTTAGCATCTTACACACAATGTAAAATACACAGTAACAAAATACACACTAAACTTCTTTATATAATCCCTTAGGGTCAATGCATGTGTTTATAAATACATAACTTGTACTTTAAGGAAACAAAAATAGTCAATGCATGTATTGATAAATACATAAATTGTGCTATTAAGGAACAATATTAATAAGCAATATTCAGTAACTTAGGTTTCATTATTAATTGAATAACAGCATAAATACATAAACATATTTTCTTTCTATAAATATTTCAACAAACCAATAGTGATTTAAATTATATCACATACAGATTATACTATGGAAACCCGGTCTAAATCAAAGAAGGAAGGGATAGGTGTTCACCCAAATCTCTTGCCTTCTGACCAAGGGGTAGGGGAAGGCCAGGGAGGTTCTTCCCAGGTTTTGCCCAACCCATCCACTATTAATGATTCTCAAAATAGAGTAGAAAGGGGGGCAGAAAATCAAATTTTGGATCAAAATAAGCCTCCCACAAACATTTTGTCAAAAGCATTCTCACTATTAAGCAAAGGAGGGGAAACCATGCTTAACTCTTTTCAAAAATCCCCTCCTGTAGAAAATCAATCACAATCATCTAGAGCAACAAAGTCTCTAACCTCACATTTTCTTGATTCATCTGGAACATCACCAAAGGTTTCTTCAAGGCTATTAACAGATCCTATTGCTTCCTCATCTAAGCAAGCAGGAAAAGGTATTGTTTTGGCTTCTCCATTGTCCAGCTCTTCTCCAAAAAGACCTGTATCAGTCTTGGGTCGTATATTTCAAAGGAATAAGATTCCTACAGCTTCTTCTAGCAGTTATGTCCCAAATACTACTGCCAATACCTTTCTCCCAGAAACTCCACTGCATTCTCAGGAACATGAATCTCATCAAACTCCTAGGCAAAGGCTTCCTCTTGTTGCATCTTGTCAACAATCACTGGAATGGGACAATAATGATGTTGTTATTGAAAATGAGGTCTTTAATGAGAGCTTCACCCCTTCAGGTGAGCATGAAAAACATGAGCTTCTTGTCAACTTCAGGATTAAGATAAATGAGCTTTTTCAAGCAATTGAAAATCCAACTCTTGTCTCAAACTTGAGCACCTTTCTTGTGCTGGAAGAATTGAGTGATCTTCAGGATTGGATAGGAAAACTTCCTTCCCACATGATTCCTGAGGATATGCAAATTGTTGAGGAGTTGGAGGAAAAAATCCCAAAATTGATTGAATTTTTCTTGTCTGCCCACAAAAATGAATCCTCATCTTATTCTTCCACCAGGACAAAATCTTCTGAGGTCAAATTTAGATTTGACATTCCCAAACAGGCAAGAAATAATACTTATGATCAAGATCACTTCCATAGTTTCTCTTCACCTCCCCTTGATAACACAGTCCAAATGGAAAAGGAAAATGAAACTAACTTGGAAACTGATAACTCTGGTAAGTTAACTTCTTCTTACACACAAAATCCTCATTCTTTATCCAGTAAAGTATATCAAACTAGTTTTGACAAAACATGGTATGAGCAAGAGCTTATTAAGTGCAGGAATGACTTAGAGGATAAAATTTCTTCTGTCCGTAGCGATTGGAGAAAAGAGCTCTCCTACTTCTCTAAGCATCTTGAGTCAAAATTTGAAGGAACATTGCAAGACAGGATATCTCATGAGTCTAATTGTGTTAGGATCAAATGCATTGAGGCAAAAAATGAGATGCGAAAAAGCCTGTTAAGTTTCCAAAATGCTGTTGTCCAGGAATTCAAAACTCTTCATGAAAATAACAAAATTTTCAAGGAAAGTCTCCAAACTTTATCTGATCAGGTTCAGGACTTAAGATCTGACTTTCTTAATTCTTCTTCCAATATCAAACATGGAAAACCTTCTTCTGTTATTGCTTCAGAATCTATCATCAATGATGATCATGATTCTTCCAGAGACTCTGAACTAACTGAAACTTCTAGGTTAGGTAAACCAAAAATTCCTAAGGATATATTTCCCTCTAATCAGAATGTTTCTGCTTCAGTGCAAGATTCCTTTGAAAGCTTTGATCAAAACGCCTCCTTATCCACTAAGGATTCAAGCAGACTAATGTCTAGTCGTTCAAGACTTTCTAGGAAAATTCAAATTTGTTGTCAACAAATAAATGAAATTGTACAGGAGGAAGTAAATAATCACACTCCTCGTGCAAGAGTAATTGAAATTCAATCATTTGAATTAATTACTCTTAGAAGCCTCAAGAAAGAGCTAGAAGATCTTGAAATAAGGGCTGAAAAAATAGGTCTTGCAAAAAGTATTGAGCAAATTGATATAACACAGGAAAAAATTAAGCTGTGGGAGTTATCTGTTACTCAACAGCGCAAGGCAAATCATCTTCACTTATCTTCAGAAAAAAATCTTCTTAAATCTGTGAATCTTCCTAAATTTGATGGTTCTCCATATGGTCAGACAGTCTATACATTCCTGTCAACTTTCTTCAGATTTGCTGAGAAAGCATGCAGTCCAGCTGATCAAGCATTGTTAATTTACACCACTTACCTAAGTGATCCTATCAGAAGGGAAGTAGAGTCCTTTCAGGAAAGTATAGACAGGATAAAGGATTATCTCATTGATCGTTATGGAGACTTAAGGACTATTGCTGAATCAAGGTTACAAGCAATAGCTTCTCTGAGACATCCGTCTCCTTCCTCTGAGCAATCTCAAATTGAGTATTATAAAAAGATTTATCAATGTCTTCTTCAAGTTGAAAGTCTTTGTCAGGCAGATCTTGTTAACAAAAATGATCTAAACAGTGTAATCTTCACTTCTACTTATGTCAAGCAATTGGTATCAAATATGCCAGATCCTATTATAGATTCCTTTAGTGAAAGAATTGAGAAGGAAAAATCACTTGATAAATCTAAAGGAGAACTCCATTTCTATGTCCTTAAGGATATAATAGATCACAAATGGAAAAAACTGTCCACTAAATCCAGCATCAAATCTTTGAAGGAAGGTAATGGTCCTTCTAAAACTAAGGCTGTAAATATTGTTGAAACATGTGAGATCACTGCTCATGCTGTTACCACTCCTAATCGTTCTCTTGTCTTTCCCTGCCCTTTTCATAAGGACAATAAACATGAAATTGGCTGTTGTAGATTATTCATGAATTCTTCAAATAAGGAACGTCGAGATCTTTGTATAAAAAACAAAATTTGTTGGGTGTGTTTTAGAATCAATTGCTTTAAATCTAATCCTAAGGCATGTGTAACACTTGCATCCTTACCAGAAGGTTTTGTTTGCCCTGAGTGTCAAGCACACACCAAAACAAAACCATCCAATGTTTTGACTTGCACAAGACAGGATCATAAAAAGTACTCTTCTGATGAGATTGAGAAAATCTCAAGATCCTATTTTAAAATCATTGATGTTGATCTTCTTTCTAAACTTTCAATGAAATTTAATACTGTTGTTTTCAACAAAGTTAAAACAAACAGCTTCTCAGGTCCAGTACCAAAATCAAAATCCTCATTTGATGCTTCTATGAAGGTACCATCCTTTGATACATCCACTGGAAATGCTGTATCCCCTGAGTCCACTCGTTTTGAATCTCCAAATGAAAGTGTTTATATTCTTCAAACATTATTGATTGGGGGTCAGGAATCGCTATGCTTCTATGACAGCGGTGCAAGCGGCAATTTAGTAAGGGGAGCACTTGCAGAAAACGCTGGTTTCAAAACCATTGATCCTGAAAATCAGCGCATCAGTGGGGTAGCCAATGTAAACATGTGGACTAATTACGGAATTTATTCCTGTCAATTAGGTCCTGATCGTAATGGAGACTGGTGGCAACTTGCATTTCAAGGAATTGACAAAATCACATCCCCTATTCCCAAATATCCTTGGGGTGCTATCAATAAGGAAGCATTAGAATTTAATCTAGTTTCTGAATCAGACGTCCTTCCTCCATTTGTAGGGGGAAAGGAGGTTGATATGATATTAGGCTTAAAAACCCCTGAGCTGATGCCTGTTCTTGAATTCTCAATTCCATCTGGTCTCGGAGTTTATCGCTGCCCTTTCCAGGACATTCACGGTTCATATTTAGCATATGGAGGCGCACATCCAATGATTTCTGCTATCAATAAGACCTTTGGTCATGTGTCTGTCAATCATCTGGCAATCTTTTTGGCACAAACTGTAAATGCATATCAAGGTTCCCCTTGGATGACATTACTAGAACCTCCATTACCTAAAAAACCATTGACAGTCCAAATGTCTGATTCAATGTCTCACAAATTTGAGACAACTCCATTGTCAAGTCAAGAAATCTCTCTATTGCTTCCAAAAAATGAAAGCAAAACACCTCTTCTTCTTGAACCATCTTGTAATCACACCCCTAAACACATTTGCATTAGTCAGTTTAAGGCTAAGGTACCCCTTGCCAAACTTAGACAACTTCTTGATCATGAAGAACCATTGGTTTCATACAGGTGTGAAGAATGTGAAACCTGCCGCAAATGTATAGGTTCACCAACATTGAAATCTGCTTCTGTTAGAGAAAGACAGGAATTCAGGCTAATTAAATCTTCTATTCACATAGACTATCTTCAAAGAAAGGTTTTCATTAGTCTTCCATTCACTGTTGACATTGATAGATTCTTAACTCAACACTTTCGTGGTAATACCTCAAACATTGATCAAGCTATGGCTGTCTATAAGCAGCAAACTAGGAAAAGTGAAGATATGAAGGAAAAAATACGCAGTGCCATGAATCAATTAATTGATCTAAAGTTTGTTGAAAAACTTGATGATTCTGATCCTGAAATCATTGAGAAAGTTAACACTGCTCCTGTTACTCACTTCCATATCTGGCGGCCGGTATTTAAAGACTCTTTAAGTACCCCGGTTCGCCTCATAGTAGATCCTTCATCTACTATGTTAAATCTTGCGGTTGCTAAGTCTGATTCAGGCTTAAATTCAATGTTTTCTATTTTGCTTAGATTTCGCTCTTCTAAAGAAGTCTGGTCCTCAGACGTGAGCAAGCTTTATAACCAGCTTCATTTGGATCTTTCTTGTGCCCCTTACTCACTCTTTGTTTATCACCCAACTCTTGATGAAAATACACCACCTGACAAATACCGAATGTGTCGTGGTTGGTATGGAATTTCTTCTACTGGTCCACAGGCAGCTGAAACTTTAAGAAGAGCTGGAGAAGATCATGCTCTTTCTCATCCACTTGGTTCTGATGCTCTCTCCAATGATCTTTTTGTTGATGACCTAAATCCTGGTCAAGACTCCATTGCTTTGTGTAAACAACAAGTCCAGGAGGTAAAGGAGATCCTTACAAATATAGGCATGGATCTAAAATACATTGCATTTTCCAAAGAGGATCCTCCACCAGAGGCCAGTAAGAACGGTGTTTCCATGAGTGTTCTTGGCATGGCTTGGTCTCCAAAGGCTGATAGAATAGGTCTGAATCTTCCAGAAGTCAATTTTGGAGTTAAAAAACGCGGGGAAAAAACCCCAAATGTTATTCCTGCTAACTCAGATGAAAAGGTAAAGGACTTGTGTGACTCTCTTCCTATCATGACCCGCAAGCATGTTGCCTCTAAAATTGGAGAATTTTATGACATAACTGGTTGTGCAGAGCCTGTCAAGGCATTTTACAAACGTGCTGCTTCTAGACTAAATCATCTTGATTTTAAGGATCCTATTCCTGCTGATGAGCGTAAGTTCTGGACTAATCAGTTCATGTTATGGCCACAGTTTCTTAAGATTACTTATCCCAGAACAACAATACCTGATAATGCTTGTGTTCCTTACCAAGCAAGACTTATTGTATGTTCTGATGCTAGTGATCAATGTGGTGGAGCAGCAGTTTATGAAAGTTATCTTACAAAAACTGGCAGTTGGTCAGTAAGATTATTGACAGCCAAATCTCAGTTACTGAGAATGTCAGTCCCAAGGAACGAACTTCATTCTTTGGTATTAGCAGCTGAGTTGTGCTATGCTGTTGTTGTTTCTCTCCAAAGGAAGAAATATCAGGATATTCTGTTCATAACTGACAGTCTTGTTTCTCTTTGCTGGGTTTGCAATGAAAATGCTAGAAACAAGGTTTATGTCTCTAATAGTGTGTTAACTATTAGAAGATTTTTTGATTGGATAAGACAGGTGTGTGGTGGAGAAACTAGAGTTGAAGTTGCTCACTGCAAGGGGACACTTAATCCTGCAGATTATCTTACAAAGGGAAACATCAGTCCTGAAGATATATCTGAAAACTCTAGATGGTATTCTGGGTTTGATTGGATGACTAAGAATATATCTGAAATGGAATTGACCAGGTTCAAGGATGTTTCACTATCTAAATCAGAGATCTCTGATTATCTTGATGAAGTTGCTTTAGCAGATCTAGACTTCATTGGACAAAATGGTGTTGATACCACTAATTATATAATATACAATGATCAATCTGAGCTAAACACTAAGGTCATGTGTGTTATAGCACCAACATTTTCACCAGTTGTTGAATCAATCCCTGCTAAATGTTACTCCTCACAGTACATTGCAAAACAATTGTATCTTGTTGATATTGTTCACCAGGGGTGGCAGAAAGGAAACTCTATTCTGAAAATCTGCACAAAATTCTGTCATAAGTTGTTTCACAAAACACACATTAACACCAGGAACATTGCAGTAAAGTCAGCCATGAGCTTACGTTGCCTGGTCTGTATTCTTAATCGTGAAACTGTTGGTCAATTGGACAACCCTGCTTTTAGATTCTTCAGCTTGAATCAAGTAGACATTGTTCCATATATACCCCCTTCATCCAGGGAAAGATTCTCTCCATCAGAAGATTTGTTTTCTGATAGTTCAGCAGTTGGATCTGAAGTATCTTTAGGCATGGCATGTCATGACTCTTCAAAGGATGTAGAATCACAGATTGATTCTACAGAACTCATTGTCTCTAATGACTCACTCACTCATATTGCTAACCTTGAAGCAGTTGCAGAAAACACCCTAAACACTTACTGGGATAAAACTGCAACAAGAGAATGTCTTGAAATTTTAAACAACAAAGAACTTGTACATTATGAGCTGAATAATAACATATTATTCTATAAAGGAAGAATATCTAATGAACAATCTGTCAGCGTTCATGATTTAGATATGCTTGAAATGGAGTGGTTAGGCTCCAAGCAGCTAAGCTTTCATTCTCCTTGTGTCTTACCCACTTCTGACATCTTCTACTCATATTGTATCTTTGCTCATTTTAACTTATCAATTCATGGTGGAGTAGAAGCTACATATCTTGAAATTCAAAAAAGATTTCATGTCATTAATGGCAGGAAAATTATTGCTGCTTTAATCAAGGATTGCATAAAATGCAAACTCATAAGAAGGAAAACTTTAAACCAAGCTATGAAAAATCATAGTTCACTTAGACTAACATTTGCTCCAGCTTTTTTCATTTCAATGTGTGATCTGGCACAGGATTTTCTCACAAAAACCAGATTTCAAAGCAGAGGTAAAGACACAATGAGATGTCCAGCTTTAGTGATTGTATGTGTTGTTACAGGTGCCACAAACGTCTTAATGTGTGAAAACTGGTCAACACAAAGTGTCATTTTGGCTCTTACTAGACACAGTAACAGGTATGGTGCACCAAACATTTTGATTGTAGATCAGGGATCTCAACTCAAAAAGTTGAAGGAAGTCACATTTAGTCTTAACTCCTTTGTGAACTCTGCTTCTTCAAAAGTCTCTTGTACTGTTATTGTTTCAGCAGCAAAACACCATGCCTCTCAAGGTAAAGTTGAGCGCAGAATTTGTCTTGTCAAAGATTTGATTGCCAAACTAGGTAAGGGAAATGCGCTAATGAGTTTCTTAGGCTGGGAAACACTGTTTTCACAGATCTCCAATCATTTGAACAGCCTACCTATCTGTAGATCTTCAGCCAGGTCTGTAAATTCACCTGAGTACACGGTGATTACTCCAAATTTACTATTATGTGGATACAATAGTAAACGTTCATTAGCTGGACCTTTATTCTTAGACACAGCCCCTACAGCAATCATAGACAAAATTGCATCAATTCAGGAGACTTTTTTCTCTTTACTTGCAAAACAGCTTCACCTTCTTGTTCCTAGACCAAAATGGTTTGAAGATTCTATGGTTATGGTTGGTGATCTTGTGCTCTTTTACACATCTGAGAATGCTTTTCATACAAGATCAATACCATGGAAGTATGGTATAGTAAAGGCTATATCAGGCTCAAAACTCACTATAGAATACACAGTTGGTGAATCTTTTGCCAAGAAAAATATTGAAAGACAAAAGATGCAAGTAGTTAGGATTGCTCATGAGTCAGAACTTGATTTCAATTCCTCTAAACACAAGGAAAGAGTAATTGAAAATGTAATGTAATTTGACTCTTTCCTGGATTTAGTTTACTATTTCAAGTTAAGATTAGCATAAGATTTTAGCAAATCCTATATATATTTATGATTCTTTGTCTCCCAACATATATGAGTCTAGAAATAGATCAACTTACTATTATAATATACCTTTATTTATAGTTTTTATTATGGTACTCCATTAGCAAACTGTTGGATTTGGTTTGCAAGATTATTTAGAATCATAATCAAACTAGATACTTTTGTTTTAAAATATTATGTTTATGTTATATACTTACTGTACAATTTGATTAGCAGTCATGGGGTAGTAATTTATTCCCTTAAAGTAAATAAAACTATATTGATACTATGATTTGCAATTTGAGTAAATCATATGTGTTAAATATTGATCAATAAAATGATATTGATACTATGATTTGCAACTTGAGTAAATCATATGTTTTAAATATTTGGTTAAAATGAAATTTTATATTGATACTATATTTGCAATTTGAGTAAATCATATGTTTTAAATATATTTGGGTCATTAAAATGATATTGATACTATGATTGGCAACTTGAGTAAATCATATGTTTCAAATACTTGATAAAAATGAAATGATGTTGATACTATGATTGGCAATTTGAGTAAATCATATGTTTCAATATGTATTTTTTTTAGGATGAGCATGGATGAAAGAATTGCCTCCTTCCATCTCAAGGTGAGACAGTATGATGAATCCCATCAAAACATCAATCTAAATTCTATTGATCCTGAGGCAATGGGCACCACTCCCTATCCTTCAAAGGAAGATATAATTATAGCAGCCAAAATGAGTACTAACCCTGAAAATCTGTTGTTCAAATCAAATATGAATCCAGGAGGAGAGGCTTTAATTCAACATACCATCATCCATCTAAATTCACAATCTGAAACTGTTGCTGGAGGCTCTTATAAGAGCTTTTTGGGTGACTATGTTCAAAGCCTAGCAGATGACAGCATCATTGTAACTGAAAAATTTTCTTTATTATTTCATGAAGATGAGCCAACCAAAGTAAAGATGTTTATAAAATCCTTTAATGATGCTATTGAAAATCAAATAAAACAACCTGTTCCAACATCATTCTACACTTTCAAGATCCAGTATATTGAAGTTAAAGGCCAGAATGAAGCTACAGTTATAAGAACTTTCAAGTTTGGGGAAGATAGAGTAAGAAAGTATTCCAACACACTGCTGCCAGCCAGAATACTTCTTACTATTGGGCAAAATCAGTTTCAAATCATATTCCCATGGGTAGCAGTAAATGGAGGAGTAAAATTGCATATATCTGGAAAAACACAAGATATCTTCAAGAAATTGTTCATACAACTCAAAGGGACAGCTGTTTGTTTTAACCATGCAAAGGAATTAAGAAATCTTAATGAGTTTTTATCAGCTAATTATACATTTTTGAACAGGAATGATCCTTTGTGTTTAAGGGGAGTTGACATTTCTATCCTGTTAATGTTTTCTGGAATCTCCAATGTTCCCTACAGTGTAAGTGCACTTGCATATAATTTCCTTGCCATACATCTTATGGAATCATATATTCAGAAGGGAAATGTGGATTATGACAGAAACAATAAAATGTACCTAGAGCATGATCAAAAAACTGGCACAATTCTCTGGAAAATTTCTGTAATATGCCAGATTTTTTTTACTATGAATTTAGCTCCAACACCTGGTATGGGAGTTCTAATCACTAGAAGAGATCCAGTAAAATTTTTGACCTGGGTCAATCTTTTGTTTCAAAATATGGTGGATGGAGCTGTATTGCCTTGTGAAGCAGACTACATCAAGGACCCTAGAATGTTGATATCTCTAGTAACTTATTCCAAGGAATCATATTGGAATTCAGACTTGGTGTTGTTACTAATACCCAGATGGAGAAGCATTACTGGTGGAGGTGCATTAACTGATAGGCAATGTCTGCAATTTATATCCAGATTTGTTCCAGTACTAACCTCAAAGTTGTTACCCATGAATTTCAGGATTGCTCCTCCAATTGATATTGGAGCTGTTTTGGGTTACACATTTGATGATGCTATAGTTTTTACTCCTGGGAACTTTACAAATCTTGGTATTGCTTATGATCATATGTGTAATGTGATTCCAAATGCAGAACAATTGGAACACCAAGCCAGTCAATTTGTAAAAAATGGTGAGATGGAGCTAATTGCTAAAAATATTATACCAAAGTTGAGAATTATCATGTTTGAAACAGAGATTATTGTTGGTTTGTCACCAAATGATGTTTATGTTATGCTGTGCTGGAGGCATATGAGGTTAGCTGAATACTTAATCAAATTTTGTCTTCAAGAATTAGATTCAGTTGATTTCCTTTTTGGTAGTTGTTTTCTTTATTCTACAGCAAAGTTTATTGAGAAGCCTTCAAAGGTTGTCATGTGGGAGGAGAAAAATCTTGAATCAATTAGGGTAGTTCAAATAATGAAGTATCAAAAGATTCTTAATAACCCTTCTACTGATATGTCAAGTAAGAGAAAGGCCAGAAGGGAGCTTGCAAGGGTTTGTAAAAAAATTGGAATATCTGTTGAGCAGGCTACCAGGTATGTTTGGAAGAAACTCAAAGATGGTAATGCCAAGAATAGTTCCAGAGATGCTAAAGCTGAGGATGACCTTCCATTTGATATGGAGTTGGATTTGTGTGGGTTTACTGAAGAAGGTGACATGATAGTTGCAGTTGATGTTGATGATTCTGCTCCTGATGATACCGGCAATCCTATTTCTGTTGATGATTCTACTCCTGATGATACTGGCAATCCTTCTTCTGTTGATGATTCTACTCATGATGATGCTGACAACTATTCTACTGTTATTGATACCATTGATGATGCTCCCAGTGATGAACAGAAGGATATTTTGGATTTTTTTTAAAGCAGATCCTATTGATAATCCAATTCTAGATTATGAGTAATATCTTATATTATTTGTTGTTGATAATTTTTTTTTCTTGTGATTTGGATTTGAATAAAAATAAAATGCAATTTCATTGATTTTTTTTTTGTTTCTTGTGGGGAATGTCGTCTGAAAGGGGTTAAATTGAATAAAAATGATTAAAATAATAAAATATTGTAAAAATGTATTAAATGATATAAAAAATGATTTATTAAGTATTTCCTTTAAAATAAGGGTTTTATTAGAATTTATGTAAAAAAAGTGTACAGCAAAACAAGTTTGCCTCTTTTGATTAGCGTCAGTATATTATAAAAGCTGTTGCGTGTAAGATCAAAGTCGCATTTTAAGTTAATAAAGCAGATTTAAAATCAGGTACATATATTCAAATTTAATTTATTATTTCATTTTTAAGTGCTAATTTTCAATATTTCTTAAGCTTTTTCTCTCTTTATTTTAATAGGGCATTTTTATATTTGTCAATTGTCCTGGAATTCCCCCTCATTTGTTCAAACAAGTATGTTTTTATTTGTTATGTTGTTTTAATGAAATATATGTGAAAAAGTTTATTTATTGTTTTTGTTATTTTGGCAAGTGTCGGTTAATCTGTAATATCTGATTAGGTCTGTTAAATGCCCATTCAACAGTTTTTTCGTATGGATTAGAACCGGTTCCTATCCACCGGATTCGAATGAATACGAGAAAAATAGTTATAACCATCCCAATAATAAATTTTAAAAATGAAATAGCATAAAACCATCCTTGGACTCATGTTACTCTTTGACAAAAGAGGTTAAAAAACCGTTTTAACAATTATCTCACTGGTAGAGTGCCTTCACTACTAGTTGAAAAATTGTTGTTTGTTAGTCGAATTCTGTTTCTTAAAAGTAAGGATTTGGAATTGCAAGGAAAATGGAATTAGTTCTTGGAACACTCTTCATTTAGGTCTTCTTATGCTAGAAAAAGAGTAGATTGTTTATATTTAAGTAAGTCTGTTTGTCCCCAGGGTTCTATAAGGGTAAGGCAATGGCCAATAGATTTATAAACATCCCCAATGATGATAAACAAAATATTAATTATCTAGCGTAAAATTAGCGGTTAACGATTGAACACTGAACTTAATAAATCAACCAATCAAAATTGAATAAATTTCCCCCAAAGTTGTTAAGCCATCAAATAAGAAAACGTTATCATAAAACTTTGGCGACTAGTGTAATAAATAGACATGTGGTAGTATTCTTTTATGGAAGCTTTTTATGGTTGCTCTCAGGACGTTTTTTTATATAAACTTAGCAGGATGATGGTTTTAAAAGAAATCTTTAATATTTCTTATTTTACATTTTTACGTGATGGTTTTAAGGTATTTCCCATTAAAAAGGGAGTGGAACACGCCCTTCCATTATCTTTTTACAGAAATATTTTTAATTCTAATTTCATCAACTCTTTAATGTTAACTACAAATGATAAAACGCCCATAGAGTTAGTGGAAATTTTACATACATATGAAAATGTACAAGGTGAACAAGGCCAAAATGTATGTATATCTTTATTTTCCTGAATAATTTTAGAGAGAGAGGGGAAATGAGCTGTTTATTACATTAGTCCCCAAAGTTTTTAAATCACGTTTTCTTATTCATTGGCGTAACAACTTTGGGGACTTTAATGAATTTTATTGGTTGGCTCATTCAGCCATAGTCTTATCCTTTTAGACCTTGAAATAATTCTGTATCCTTTTTTGACGGTACAGTTGACATGTTCACATAACGAATGAGACATTTTTCATACTTTTTCATTTAAACTTCTTTTATGCAATGTTTTTATGAACAGTTTTATTACTAAAGCAAAAACATAAACATAATTCAACAATGTAAAAGGTAATATTTATGTTGGCATATTTTATTTAGAATTTGTCAATTCTTTGAGAAAAGTTCATATTTGTCATACATCCTATTATAAAAAAAAGATGTATTTTTTTTGTCTGAAGCTTAATATACCAATAACTACTGAACCGCTTAGTTCCTCTATTTTAGTAAGTTTTACATAGGTCCTAAGATGGTTTTAGGCTGTTCTTTTTTAAGATTTAAATATTATGATGGTTTAAAGTGATTTTTCAAGCCCTCAAATTAATTTTTCAACTTTTGACCCCCCCCCAAAAAAAAAAAAATGTACTTAGAGGCACCTCCAAATTTTAATTCTTCAACTTTTTAGCCCCCCCCCCCCCAAAAAAAAAGAAAAAGAAAAAAGCTTTGACTTCCTTGGAGGGAGTGAGGGGACATTTAACTGTAATTTACATTAGTTCCTATGATTTGGCGAAAAAATTTTGATGGTATATTTCAAACTAGTATTCTTCAAACTTTCCAACCAATAATTTAATCTACAAAAGGTGAAATTTTGTTTATGAACATTAATTTATATTCCAATGTCCTATCCTTTTGATCTCTGTAAATATGTATATAAAATGTGAGGGTCACCTTGTGAGGAGGGTAATTGCTAATTGGTAATCTACAATATCTGATTATATCCTCTTACATAACATCCACATAATTATAAATATACATTACATATGTGCACCCACGGAATTTGCATGTTGTAGTTAAGAAACCAGACAACAGCATAACATATATATGACTAAGAAGGCCCTATATTAAGTATTCAGAGAAAAAGAGAGATAACAATTGGCTGTTTATTACACTAGTCCCTAAAGTTTGATAAAACCGTTTTCTTATTCGTTGGCTTAAAGGGCGAATATAGGTTTGATATGATATGGGCTTATTTCAAGCGTGCAATTATATAGATTATAAATAACTTAAAGACATTGACATATTTAACTGTATAAGTCCGTTTCTAGCCTAAAACCGAACTGATTCGTTGATATAATTACGCCATTTCGCGTAACTTGTGTGGTTCCCTAAGAAATCCAAACATCCCTGCATCACACAAGGCTGCGTCGGAAGGTTGTATTATAAAGCTTTTGTTCAATCATAGTCATAATGAAGATGAAAGGAATGGGAAAAAAAAGGATGCTGCAACTTTTACTTTTGATCAAATAAATTTTTCATAACATAATTTTGTAAAAGTACATTGAAAAAGGGAGGGCTGAAAACTAATTTTAAAAAAATATTTCAAAATTAAAATATTATTTTTGTTTTCTAAAAGTTGCATCATGTTTGTGTCTTTACCCAGGCTACAAAGGGTAAATATATTTTACATATTATATATTTTTATATAAATAAATTGTATTCATCATGAATAAATCTAAAATCTTAGTAGAGAAAATAAATTTAAAAACTTAATATTTATCTTTATGATGCACTATAAAGCAAAATTTTTGACGCTATTTAAAATTTGAATAAAATACTATATAATTAAATAAAATAAACATTTTAATTATCATTTAAGATGCATGCCAATGAAATAATCAATTAAACTTAAGAGAACTAGTCAAAAAAAGTCTTGTAAAGGGCTAAAATAAACAATTTTGTAGGCCATCTCATTTATCATATGTTGAAGAAAACACGAAAATTGTAAAATCTACTTAAGGATTTTTTTGAATTTTTAAATTTAACATAGATATTCTAAAACTATGCAATGGCACCTTTGATATAAGCTCATATCATATCGAACCTATATTCGCCCTTTAACAACTTTGTGGACTGTATTGATTTTTGATTGGTTGATTCATCAAGTTGAGTGTTATAACGTTTCAACCACAAATACAGAGAGGGTAATTTTGTGTATCATCATTGAGGAAATACATCAGTTTATCGGCAATTGTCCATTTAGATACCTGCAGTATGACATAGATACAACATTAGAAGTCCCTTTATAAAGTATTAGACTTATAAATAATATTTAGTTCTGAAATGTTACAAAATTTATAGGCGAATCTTTAAATATAATAATATTCTTGCTTTTAAGTCTTTAGATTTTGAAAGGATTATTTATCTTACTACTTTTTGATTATGAAATATGATCTAGTTTATGTATATCAACATTGCAAAACTCATTGATCTTTTAGTGTACAAACTATTAATAATTACTATAATAATATTATTCTGTCTCTTTTACTATTTGTTTTTACCTAAAAAAAAAGAAGAAAAAACATTAATATGGGAATTGTTAATAGCAGTTTTGTATTTTTTTTACTTTGACCCATTTGGATGGCTCATTTTTGTAAAGTAAACAAGAGATTTTTACTTAGAGACTTGCCTATCATAAATTGATTAAAAATCATTTGGTATATTCCTTGAAAAAATTCGAAACCCAATCGGTTTCAGTTAAAGAGATTTAAAGCATCACATAAACCAGTTAGGGAGTTGAATCCATTTTTATAGAAGCAGAACTATAATCTATGATTATGGTTTGGACCCTCTAAAACTATAATCTACCCTTCCACTTTCCCCTCTCTTGGTGAAGATATCTTCAACGCTGATACGATTTTTGAAATATAAGATTCCACTTTCAATAGGGGCGAAACTGAAATCATACATTCATGTTTACATATCAGCATATTCATAAACATTGATTTCCTTATTTATATCAACATAATAGTAATGTATCATTCTACTTTCAATAGAGCCAAAACTGGAATGATACATTCAAGATAACATATCATATCTTTGAATCGACATAGTAGAAATGGTACATATTAGTTGGTTTTTTTTATATTTTTATTAGTTTGAAGTTTGCTGAAGTTTGAAATAAAGGTTGCTAACACTTAACAATCAGTTCCATTTCCGGACCTTAATTGTTCAACGCTCCTCCCCCCCCCCCCCACATATCATCTCGGCTCCTATTAGAGTTAGATGGCAAAAACAACTCATTTAACAACTTTATTTTTTAAGGTAAATTAAAATGTTAAATGGATGTAATTTCCTTATTTTTGAAGCTAGAAAATTTTTTTCAGAAAATGTTTATCTAATAGTTTTTTTATATTTTTTTAAAAATTACCTCATGGGGCATAGCCCCTAGAGGCTAGGGGCAAAGCCGCTAGTACTTAAAAACCTAACCATTCAAAATCCAATAAAAGTCCCCAAAGTTGTTAAGCCAGCCACTTATCACTTAAAAAAAGTACATGCAAAAATCCCAAAGATTATTTATTCTATGCGCGTCATGCGCCACTTACTTGATAAGAAACACTTAAAAATTTTGTATTCCAGCTATATTAAGGCAAATGTCGAATACTGCTGCCTTCTTTTTACAGCCTGTCCAGCCTATCTTTTAAATCCAATTTTGAAAATCCAGAAGGCAGCAGTAAGAATTATAGAAAACTTACCTAGTAAAGCACACACAGCAGAATATTTTAAAAGTAATGGGATTTTACCCATTAATCTATTAATTAAATTTAATGTCTGTAAATTTATGTATAGGTACCTACATGGCTTACAGCCAGAAATTTTTAATAATACCTGGGAAATCTCTCGTGATCGCCACAGGTACAACACAAGAAATGTAAATAATTTTGCATATGCAAATGGAGCAAATAGAAATTTTTTACTAAATTCACCCCTTCATTCATTCCCCACAATTTTTAACAGTCTCCCCAATAATATTAAACAAATAGAAAACGAAAAAGAATTCAATAGAAAATGTTTCACCTACTTTCTAAACCAAATTGATTTTACGTAGGTACCTATAAATCTAAAAACACATATTTTTTTCATAAATGGTAAGTGTTCTAATATCTACAATCATTTATCTATGCCTTACACTCAAAAATCCAAAAATAGGATCTGTAAGATCCGATTAATCATCCGGGTAGGTAGGGGGGGGGGGGGGTATATAGCAACGGTGCCAGATGTACGCATTTTGTGCGTAATGTATGCATTTTTGACCTGATTTTTGACAAATGTACACATTGGGCAAAACCGATGAGGATGTACGCATTTTCAACATTTTAAAAAAAATGTACACGTGTACACACAAAAATTGAAATTTTCCTTCCAAAAATGGACTTTTTACCCCCTAAAATTGGCTTCCTTCCTCGATTTTCTGGTTATAAACATTAAAGTTTAACTGAATATTTATATTTTTTTGTAGTAACTTGTAAAATTACAACTAAAAGTGTGAGGTTGACCCCCTCTTCTCCCTTAGGAGCTCCTAGATGCCACTAGTGTAATTAGGATAGCATAGCAAATCCCCCTCGTACCCCATCCCCTTCTCCCCATTCCCCCCTCCCTTTACCCCCTTCCCCCCCCAAAATGTACACATTGGAGGTCCAATGTACACCTTATTTGTACACTTTGATCTGAAAAATATCTGGCAACTATGGTATATAGTGCTTTTACAAAACTTACACCAAATTTTTTAATTTTAACTTATATTAACTTATTTTATCTTATATACTAATATTCATACTCATTATATTCATTAATATCTCACCAAGACTCTTTTTCTCCATCAATCATTACTTTCATCATTTCCATTATCATTTATTTATTTTTATTTTATCACCTTTATCCGAACAGGCCATACCAATATCTCTGTCTTTGCCAGTAAAAAATATCTTATATTACACATGGAAACATCCAGTTATAGAGTAGCATTGACGTTATTAAGTTATTAAGTTATTGGGTTATTGCGAGGTTAAGATATTCTTCGACACAAAGACGCAAGTTATTTGCAACCGCAATTACGAAGGGTTGTTAACATGATTAATTAATCCATTAAATTGGAGAGATTATTTATTTTAACAATTTTTCACAAAAAATCAAATTTTTCAAGCACTCTTTATTCATTTATTAATGCGGTTACATAGGTATTAAGCAGTGAGGTAAGTGACTCTAGCAGATTCTAACTAAAATATTTAAGGAACGATTGGTTGATACATTTTTTCATCCTCCTTTGTTTTTCTTTTTATATATTTTTCTTTTTATATATTCATCACTACAAACTAGGCGTTAATATAAACAAGTGTTCAACCTAACTTAATCCATTCACTCAGTCTTTAGCCTCTAGCTCACTCTCTCCTTAATATTCTTCTTTCACCCTTCTCACTCATTCCTCAGCTAAACTGTCGGTCAGTTTCTCCTCAGATCACTTAGTCATTTAATCCTCATTAGCGTCAACCACTTCTGGTAGGTAGGGCGATCGGCGCCGCGCACTAAGAGTCTGAGCGCATCTTTCCGCGCACACTGCAAGTCTTCCTTCGACGATAAGGATGGCGGCCTGTGTGCGCCGCAAGGAGCACAGCCCGGACAGGTGGCCAGTCAAGCTGCGGGGTTGCCTGACAAAAATAAATGAGCGCAGCTCATTTATCTCGTCATAAATCCCAGCCAATTCGAGGTAAACTTCATCCTCAATTTGAACCTCCCAGAGATAAAACTCTGCTAACAAAGAAGCGTTTGTTAAACGCTCAGATAAGATACTCCAAGGACTGGCCGCCGCGGTCAGAACTCTGGTGCGCAGCCGCTCGAGCGCCGTACCTGCCATCTCTATTCTAGTCCTTGTCCTTGCTGTCCTTACTCTCTTTCTCCTCAAAAATCACCGTCTACAGTCAAAAAACTTCTCTATGGTCAAACTTCTCTTCTTAACGTCTTATAAATCCTTATACAAGAATCTTCACTTGAAGAACAATAGTAGTAAACTGATGTGTTTCTAAATAATAGTTTTTATCCTCCTTTAAATTGAATTATACAAAAAAAGCACAATCTTAATACCAAACTTAAATAAGAATTACATCTCAAAGTCAGCAAAGCCACTCTATAACAAACCTAGCTCAAGATACTCACGCACGATATTAAAACTGTCAATGCACGTCGCCACTTAAACACTTAAACAAAAAATCAAATTAAGTCAGTTTTTCTCTAATACTCATAATCTTTTTTACTTCCTTTTTACTTAACTTTTCAGATAACTTTCTTCATTTTTTTCATGCTAGGTACATATGCACGCCCATTGTGAATATGTAATCCTTGTTATTGCAATGTTTAAATGTGGCTAAAAATCCATCAAGCCCTCAAGTTTTTACCTAACGTAAAACATAAATATGCAAATTTATTCTTATATAATAACGCCACCAGGGATGTAGGAATAAAGTGTCGGTTCGGAAATAAGTTAGCAGGTATCAAAGAAGTGTGGGATTAAATCCCACGGGATTAAAATACTCAGTTCTTGTAATCATTTAATCCGGGAACGATAGGGCGGTGGGGGTCGCAGTTTATAACGGGAAAAAAAACATGGCTAACTTCCATGGCACCGATAACCTAATTGTATTGGTCTTATTTTTGGAAACCCCGTATGGATTCTAGTGGAATGATTGTTAGATGGTATATTCAGCATACCTTAGTATAGTAGTTTTATATATGTCTTATATATGTCTAGTTATGTAACTTAATTGATTGTTACAACTATTTCTTAAGCTCTGAAACGACTTGGTAAGCGCCGCGCAGAACTGCGGTTCAACAACCCCGGCCGGGGTTAAGCCATCCACTCGCTTCTCAGCATGCTCAGTGTTCAATTATATATTAATTGTATAGTAAAAAGTAAAATGTAGGTGAACGGGGAAGGAGAAGTTCACTACAACCCTGAGCTAGGTACATAAATAGTAAATGTACTTTAGAAACTTAATATGCTAATAAATTACAATTTGGATATTTATTACTGCAATGAAAGATATGTTCTATAATATGTATTTATTATCTTACCTGCAATCTCTTTCAGGAAGAAACTTAGTACCTTATTAATATGCATTCTCTTTCAGGAAGAAATCATATAGTCAAAAAATTGTAACCTTTATTAGTAACTCGCCCTAATTATATGCACCTTAGAGGAAATAAATCTTATCTTATCTTATCTTATAAAAAAACTTTGGGGACTAGAGTAATAAACAGTCCATTGTCCACCTCTCTTTCGGCTAGTTCCCAAAGTTTTATAATTACATTTTCATTTTTGTTTGCTTAACATCTTTGGGTACTTTTACTGAATTTTAATTGGTTTGTTTATTTAGTATAGTGTCAAAACCATTCAACCACTGATGGCAAATTACAGTAGGGGTATTTTTGGGAATGTACATCCATTTATCAGCTATTGTCTTATCCCTTTAGATCCCTGGTGGCGATAATCTTGAATTAAAGTACCTAGAGGTTTTGGACCAGCTAAGAAGGTAATTTCAGTCCATTGTTCCCTACCTCCCTGGGTACAGTAAAAGTTGTCTACAGACTTCAGACTTAAAAATATTGGTTGCTTACATCATATTAATACAAAATGAATTTCACCACTAGGCTTTTAGTAAGTTAGAGTGCCAGCTATATCACCATACTGAAAAATCATAAAAAATCATGGACAGATTGACGGACAGGCAGAAAAGTGAATTGTAGAGTACCATCGCATTTTATTCTTTCTTAGTTAGTATTTGTTTCCAGAGAGGGAGGAGATAAATAATTGACTGCTTATTACAATAGTACACAAAGTTTTACAATAAAGTTTTCTTATTCGTTGGCTTTGATTGGTTGATTAAATTGTGTTTGTAAACGTTTGAACCACTAATTTTAATCTACAGAAGGGGTTATTTAGTGCGTCATCATTATGGATGTGCATTAATTTATCGGCCATTGTCTTATCTCTTTAGATCCCTGATATGTTCCATAATTTTATTTGTTATAGGGTGTGCAAAAAAAATGCAGACATTTTTAAAATTCAAATTGCGCGGCTTGTGTTAATAGTAGAAAAATGTTACGCATATTGTTAGAACCGTTAGGAAGTCTATTTTTTGGAAATATAAAAACGATTCCTGTGCTACGTATAGTTTAGGAGCAATGTGGTAAAATGTCCCAAGTGCCTTAAAACTATACTTGCGAGTAAATCATTAAAGAATAAAGTATATAAAAAATATGTACCTTTTTAAAATTCAAATTGCGCGGCTTGTGTTAATAGTAGAACAACGTTATGCATATTGTTAGAACCACTATGTAGTCTATTTTATGGAAATATAAGAACCATTACTGTGCTACTTATAGTTTAGGAGCTACGTAGTATAATGTCCCACCTGACTTAAAACTTGACTTGCAAGTAAATCATTAAAGATAAAAAAAGGGTGTGCAAAAATGCGGACATTTAAGACAATCAAACTGCTTGGCTTGTGTGAATAGTAGAAAAATGCTATGTATATCGTTAGAACCGTCATAAGCTCTATTTTTTTGAAATATAAGTACAACTTTTGTGCTATTTTTAGTTTAGAAAAGTGGAAATTTTTTTTTTGAGTTTTAAGTCAGTTGGGACATTCTACCACATAGCTCATAAATTATCACAAGATCATAAATGCTGAGCTTCTAGAGCGCAGTGATATGTCAGACATTAAACTGACAATAAAACAGAGAAAATGGAGATGGTTGGGGCACACTCTAAGGAAAGGTCATGATGATAAAACCAATCAAGCCTTGACTTGGAACCCCCACATAGGAAAGAGGAAACCAGGTAGACCAAAAACAACCTGGAGGAGGAAACTCTTAAGTGAACTGAAAGAAAAGAAAATTCCATCTTTCAGCAATGCCTCAAAATGTGCCCAAACAATGGAAGATTGGAGAACCATTGTGCATGGCCTACGTTCTGCCGAGAACTAAAAGGCAATGATGATGATGACATGAATAGTTCTTATATTTCCAAAAAGTAGACTTTATAGTGGTTCTAACGGTATGCTTAACATTTTTCTACCATTAACACAAGCTGAGCAATTAGAATTTTAAAAATGTACATATTTTGATTTGCATACCCTTTAATTTAATCTTTAATGATTTACTCGCAAGTCAAGTTTTACATCAGTTGGGACATTTTAACACATAGCTTCGTAACTATACGTAGCAGAGGAAACGTTCTTATATTTTCAAAAAATAGACTTCCTAACGGTTCTAACGATATGCGTAACATTTTTTTCTACTATTAACACAAGCCTCGCAATTTTAATTTTAAAAATGTCTGCATTTTTTTTGCACACCCTTTAGCTTTGATTAAGTGAAAGCTTTTCATTACATTAAGTTTTAAGTCTTAACCCTTACAGATCGGGCCACTATTCCTACCTTAATAGATTGGGGGGGGGGGTCATATTGACCCCCCCCTCTATCTCGGCTTCTGTTACAGATAAAGACGTAAATTTTTTTTCTGGTGGTTCATGTGTATTTTTAGAGACAATTACTTTTTCTAGTCATAGCGGTCAGGCCGCTCCTTAGCCGCTTTTTAGCGGCCAGCCGCTCAATTTAAAACAGCTGTAGAGCGGCCAATTTTGCAAATAACGGAAACCGCCAATTTTGGCGGTTACGGCGGTTAAAAGGCAGTTAGCGGCGCCCATTAATATTTTTATCTGTTTTTTATTTATCAAGGGTTTACCAAAACAATTTATATGTCTCTAGCTGTAATAGAAGCCACGATATTCATGATATATGTCTGTAGTAAAAGCCAGACAAAAATCAGTCATAAAGTCGGTCAGGGTGTGGTCAAATGGTCATAACACCACTTTTCTCATAAGGTCATTGATATCTCAGTATTCACCAAAAAAATTTTAGGTTTCTACCCAACCGACTTTGACTGGACACTTCAACCGACACAGACTAGATATCCTAATAAAATAAACTCTTGCCGACGTATAATTACTAAACTTTAAAAGTCATGAAGTCACAACTCTCTATCTTACCTACAAAAAAATGACATTGAAAAAATAGAGGGGGGGAGGTCAATATGACCCGCCCCCATCTGTAAGGGTTAATTATGTGTTATAACATATAACATAGGCCAAAGTTAAACTTTATCTGAGAGTGATAGGACAATGGCAGATTGGTTATCATACCTTTTTACATAAAAATGAAATGGTTTGGCAAGGATAATTAATATTCCATTGTCCTTTACTATTATTCCAAAGTTAATTAAATCTATAAGGCCTTTGAATCTAATTTATTAAGCTATTTGAAATATATCTAAATCTATTTTTACAGTTTTAAAGAATCCTGAGATAAGAATTACCTTTATATAAATTCAATCCACCTACAATGAAAGCCAAAATAGACAGGCAAAATTTCTGGATTCTATTTTGTACTTCAGTATGAATTTTCATTGGTTTGAAATAAATGCACATTTAAAATAATCTTTGTCTAAGAATAGATAATTATACCATGCGTGATTTTATTTTACTTTTTGGGCTAATTATTATCACTGAGAGAAAAGTGAAAATAAGTATTTTTTTCTGTTGATTTTTTGGTATCTGTGTATATAAAAGGAAACGGCATTATCCTCTTAGGAATCTTTTTACCGATTTTGAAAATATGGGTACTCCCTCCCCCCCTCCTAACAGAGTCTGAATTCAATCTAAGGCAAAGTCTTGGTGAACTAGACTTTCATTTGACCTTTTCTCCCTTGCCCCGTCCAGACATACAAAGGCAAGGGTAATAGTAGGGGGGGATTAAGTATAAAGGGGAAGAAAAGGGGGAGGCGGAAAATGTTTAAATTTCGAGTGCTGTGGCCAGAGATGTTTGTTGTCGGGTGGGTACTCAAAATTTCAAAAAACTATTTTAAGTTAGGTTAGGTTAGGTTATAGGCTAGGGAGCCGAGCACTGCGGCCAGAGATGTTTGTTGTTGGAGGTACTCAAATTTTCAAAATTTCAAAAACTATTTTAGGTTAGGTTAGGTTATAGGCCAGGGAGATGATACAACTGATACAAGCACTTTTATTATAAATGTCTAAGGATTTATTTACTCCATCCACTTTTAACTCACAAATCAGACCAAATTGTTCAGTAATTGATCAGTAATTTACCACAAAAATGCACAATTAAATAAGCAATTAATTTCTTAGTGCTTACTTACACGATGAGAGATTACTAGGGAAATATTAAGATGAAATAAATTGAACAAAAAAATTACAAATATGTACAATTGAATTAATTAATAAACGACTTTTTAAAAATAATTTTGAATACTCATTTGATACCCTTTTTAAAGTATTATTTCAAAATAAACAAAACATCTTTTATATACGCTCTTTGTATGTTTTGTTTATTTAATTAAGAATATACAACAATGTTTAAATTATATATAAAATCTATGCTTTTTTCAGAATTAACATAATTTTAAAATAGTATGGTACATTTCTATTATGTCGATGTTAAAAAAGGAATGGAAGATTACAGAAACATAGATATTTAAAATGTAAACCATGATTCCAGTTTCGCCTCTATTGAAAGTGGAATCTTACATTTCAAAAATCGTATTGGCGTTGAAGATATCTTCACCAAGAGAGGCAAAAGTGGAATCTTACATTTCAAAAATCGTATCAGCGTTGAAGATATCTTCACCAAGAGAGGGGAAAGTGGAAGGGTAAATTACAGTTTTAGAGGGTCCAAACCATAATCATAGATTATAGTTCTGCTTCTATAAAAATTGATTCAACTCCCTAACTGTAAACCGAGATCCTTCCACTTCACAAATAAGAATTAAACAAATAGAGGAATGGTTAAAAAAAATTTTGTTGCAGATTTATTCAATTAAGAATTACTCTTCTTGTGTAAAGTTTAGGAGAAAAGTTATCTTTCTGTAAGTAAATAAAACTCTTAAACATCACAATCTGTGAGAAACCCTTTTAAGCATTGCTGGACCCCCCTTAATTTTTTTATAGGATTTTTGAATTTGAGGGATGGGGGGTGGGTGTCTTGATCGATGTCCATCTGCGGGGAGCACAAACCTTGCATGGTTACATAGTTTCCAATAATGCATACCCTAAGCTAACAATAACAGAAAAATATTAGTCTTCATGGTCATGGGGTTCTGAGTGGTACTTTTTTAGTTTTGAGGGGAATTGCCCATCATATTTTTCATTGCCATTTAGATTTATTTGCACAGTTGGGTTCACTAAGAGTTTCCGCAAGAAGTCTTCTCTATATAAGTTTAGGTTTGATTCTATTCTCATATTTAGGTCAATTTCAAGAAATTTAGAATTATGACTTTTGTAAGCAAAGCAAAGCTTTGTTACAACAAAGATGTTTATGTACGTTGTGTCTAATTGGAGTTCTAGGCATGACAAATTATCTGATTAAATTGCAGCAATATTTATAAAAAAAAATACTATAATAAAGTTTAATGTCAATTTTATGTCTTACCCTTATTTGTCAATAAATTTAGTTTAAGAGGAGGGGGGGGGGACTAGTTTATCATATTTTTAGGTTACCTTAGGATAGGTAGCCTCGTCGGGTTACAACACCGCAAGTATAGGCCCTGCATAATTAGGCACTCCTGCAGGGGTAAGAAGAAAAAGAGTTTTACATTTTAGAGAAACTTTACATATGTCCTTGGGTACTTTTATGCTATTTAATTTTGAGATCCTATTTTTTGGTATGGCTTTAGGCTTTTTTATGCCTATCTCTTCCCCATGTTCATTGAAAAGCAAAAAATGACAAAAATATTACGAAACTTACTTTTATTGCTCGATTCTTTGAAAAAGCATCATCATCAATGATTGGGAAATTATTGGCCAATGAATTGGAGATTTTTTATTTTACTTTTATTGAGATCAGTGCGTGCAAGAAGGTTGTAAGGGTGCTTAAATCAGACACTAAGAGGTGTGCTACTTTTTTTTCACATCCCTCTTGAGATTAAGAGTGTTTTTTTTCACTTGACACCCCCTTTGGCTATTTTAGAGGTTTAGACTATTTTCATAAGGGGGAAGAAAGCCGGGGATCTATTGGGTGCATCCATAACCCTTGAATTTTTTTCTTGTGGGTTGATACTCCAAACTTCAGCACGCTTCTGATTGAAACCATCTTTTTATGATTGTTCAGATTCTTTTTATAGACTTTAATGGTCATGGTTAGTTTTATATATTTCTAGAATGCTCGTAATTTTTTTTTTTACTAAATCTTTAGGATTGTTTTTAAGTTTATTTAACCATGATCAACACCAAGGGAAAAAAATCCTTTAAAAAATTAAGACAAATTATAATCTATAATTCGTTTAAAATACTAATCATTCTAAAACTTCATCATATTTTTATCTTCTATGATAGGATAAAAATTTAATGTTTCTAAACCATCATGAATCATAAAGAAATGGATATTAAACTCTGCCGTACGATAATGTTTGTATTTTATCACACCATACAACTACAAGATAAGATACGAAAATAATACAAGTAGATAACAATAAATTCAGTGCTTTTATTCCAACATATTTCTATCCCACCGCCCCCCCCCCCCCACTATCTATGTACCTTATTTTCAATTTTTGAAGATATCTTTTTTAGCGCTATCCAAGTGGGGCTATTCAAATCTTTAAAAAAATAACCTATTCTAAACCAAAAAAAACTTTTTTACGGTTCAGATGCTATGTTAGTGTTATTTTATATTCAACTTGAAGACTAAGCAAAACAAAACAAAAGCTTTGTTGCAACTTATACAGAGTTGATAAGCTGCATATTTTGAAACAAGAATAAACTTACCCTAAAGAGCGACTGTCTAATCTGGTTTATGCTGCACAGAATTACCGAGGGAAAGTATACTTCTCGCAGCGGGGCAGTTGTGCTGTCTAAAATATAAAACTTTTAATTATGAAATTTTTTTTATCTAAACATTTTTTTCTGTATCTGTATGGAATGACGTTGGTCTGTAAATTACAAAGGTACTTTAAGTTTTATAACCAGGCAATCTTATTCGATTAATTTACGCAATTTTACTACAAATTTATGTACAATTTTGTCTAGACTTACAAGTTAATATTGTGATTAAGTTCTGAAAAGAGTTATTGTACGTCTGCCTTTCTTCTGATTTTGGATCTCGCTTCATAGATGTTGTAATCCTTGTTTGTTTATTATTTACATTAGTTAAACTTTAAATCAATATAATTAAAAAGTTAGATGTGATAAAGGAAGACAAATATTATATTATCAAATGGTATACACAAACAAATATGAAATTAAACCCAAGTTAAACATAATTATTTAGATTATTTCTTTCACAAATTAATTTATATCGTAGATTTATAACCAGACAACTACCTGGACCCCCCTGTTAAGGACATTTTTCGTCTGCTAGAAAATTGTTTTCTGCTACTTGGCTGTGTTAATATTTCCGACACTATTCCGACACCGAATGATTTTCAAAGAACCAATTGAGAGTCGACACAAGGCCTTTGGGATGGGGACATACAGTTATTTAAACTCTTCCCCCCCTAGTGTTTTACTCTAACATTTAGATCATCCTACCTAATAACTTAATTTGTATTTCTCTGACTAAAGCATAATCTATAATACAAAGTAGAACGATGTCTGTCTGTCCGTCTGTCTGTCCGTCTGAAGCTTAAGATCTCAGTAACCGCTGAAACGATTGGGCTCTACTTTTCAGGGATTATACCTACTGGTCCTGTGATGGTTTTAAGCTATTTTCTTGGGTGGTGGGACACCCCCAACCCCCCCAACCCCCCCTAAAACATAAAAATCCCTCCCCCATTTTTTTTTATTGCAGAAGATTTCCTTGGTCATTTTTTTTTTTGCAGGAGATTTCCTTGGTCCTTTTACGAATTTCACCTTAATTTTTTTGTGATCACCTCTTGGGGCACAGCCCCTAGAGGCTAGGGGCGAAGCCGCTAGTGTTTGATAAATAGTTAAGGAAAATTCACAGAACTTCAGAAGACTTTTAAATGTCGACTGGTTTTTTTTCTCTCCAGAATTCAACTCAAAAATGGACAACCAAGACAAAACGTCATGTAAATGTTGGAACCAAATTTCAAAATTCTGTTTTATGGTAAATCATTATTGTAATTTGTATCTTTTAAAAATTCATTAAAAAATTACATTGACGTATGAATGTATAGATGTCAATTAAATAAAAATTAATGCATGCAGTTCTCCAATTTAATTTAGATTTTTATTAGCAAAGCTACTTAAAAATTTATTTGTGTGTCTGTCCGCCAATCGTTAATGGTTTGTGGGATGTGATTTTCTCGGCTGCTATTTAAGATTGACTGCTGTTTGTTAAAGAGCATCCAGTACACAACTTACTTGGTCCGTCAGTCTGTAATTTATGCTAAAAAAGACAAAAAGTTAACACAAGTTTTTTGTAATTTTCTCTCTTTTGTTTTCTTTCTCTTTATTTTTAATGACCAATGAACAAGTGCTTATTTTACATGCTTTTGTTATTCTTCGCTACTTTTTAACGTTGTTATCCTTGTTCAGTATTAAAATGAATTAAATGAAATTGATGTTCTTATGAATACAATTAAATAATTATAGACAAAGGATATAAAAATGAAATTAATATTATTTGGTTATTGGAGTGGAGCAAACAAGAAGCCTCGGAAAAAGAGCATAAATCAGTGCGATAAAGGTTCCAAACAGGGGGATCCAGTTAGTTGTCTGGTTATACAACTATTTATATTCATATATTCATTGTATGAATCCAATTAAGAATGTAGATACAGAGGAAATTAGACAGTGACATTAGGTTGACATTTTCATTCAAGATTATTTATTTCTTTGACACTATCTTTGATTGGACATATCATTATGCATATAATATGTAATGTTCAACAGGAATGGAGGGAAAGTTGTCCCCAAAGTTGTATAATAACGTTTTCTTATTCGTTGCCTTCGCAACTTTTAGGACTTTTATTGAATTTTGACTCATTGAGTTGAGTTTACAAACGTTTCAACCACTAATTTTAATATACAGAAGGAATGATTTTGTGTATAATCAATATATAGGGATATATATTTTTATCGGTCATTATCTTATCCCTTTAGATTGCTGACTATTGGCCCATCCACTAAAATGAATAAACAATTAAATGATAATGTCAGAGTGAAACAAATAAACTAAAAGAAATATAACATCCCTCAAATTTCAAATACCCCCCCCCCCTCCTGTATTTTAAATGAATTAAAAATAAGGAGGGGGGATAGTTTTTGATCTGTTTGTTTATTACATTACGTTAGGTTAGCCCCGCACTGTCAAGGCCCCAAAGGGATAATGCATAGGAAAAAATTATTTTAAGTATTAGAGTGCGATTAATAACATATAAATTGAATTATAGAGTAGCTACGCTACCAAATTATTTGTTGTAAATGTTACCTATAGTTGTTACAACAGTGCTTGAAGTAAAGTCTATGATTGAGGCATGCAGAAATAGCGTTGCTACACCTAAACAAATCAAAATAAAATAAAATTATAGTCAGTAGCGTTTTAATGGATGTGAAAACCCTCACCCCCTTTCCCTAAAATAAGATATAAGGAGTAACCTTTGGTAAAATAATGTGCACGACACTAACTGTAGTATTAATCTCAAAAATGGAATAATATTAATTTAGTTTAATTAGAGCTATATATAACCATAAAACTCCAAAAATACATATTTACCGCCTAAATAAGGTAGAGTTTAGATTTTAAAAATTTAAAAGTTAACTTATTCTTATACTTAGCTATTTTGTTGTAATAGTTTTTATATAATCTTTCAATTAAAATCTTAATTAGGAACTAAGGATCTATTTTTTATCTTCATAAAATAACGAGTTCTTTACTATATTAATTTTGCTTATCAATTACTGGTTCTGAATATTTCTGCCTAATTATTTTTCAAAATTAAGCTGGCCCTGTAGAATTGACATAATATATCTAGATGGTTCATCTGACAATATTTTTCGTCCAACTTAAAATATATTTTTTTAGACAAAAACCTTTGTATACTTATTGATACATACTTGCGAACCAAGATATATAAAATGTTTAAACTAATGAATTGTCTTGAATGTACCTTTAGTTTTATCCTATTGGTTGATTAAGAAATTATGTCTCTAGGTTATCTCTATTCCCTGTGGTTTTTGATAAATATATCAATATATTATATGCGCAATCTTAACATAATTTATCAAAACCAGATGGTTCTTGTTACGTATTCATACGCAAAAGTTGAAAAATAAGGACATTTATGTCCATTTGTAGCCCAATAACAACAATCTAACAATAATTTGGACGAAAAATATAAGGGTAATTTTTTTAGGAGTAATACTAGTTATTAATCGCAGACATTTAAATTTAAAGATAGAAACAGTTTTGTTAGCCACGAGAGGCGGATGGCAAGGCTTACATTTTGTATTTTAATTGTTGTAGAAAATTGTCTGTTATACGATGTTAGGCTTAATTTTTCAGTATTGTGAGAACCGGTTCTAATTCAGCGGATATTAATCGGTTGCGAAGCAATACTAGTATAATAATTTCATTTCCTCTTACTATACTTTTAAGAGGGTATAATAAACTCTAATTCTTCGAGATGTCCTACTTTTCAAAACAAAAACAAAACTGACCAAATCCTATCAATTCTTAGGCTAGGCTAGAAGGTAAGGTTTCTTTGGACTTACATAGTTAAATGTAAGACTTGGTAGGCCCTAACTCTTAAGTTAGAAATCAACGCATTAGTTTCATTTTTGTTCTTTTCTAGTTGCAAAAGAAAGAAAAAATAGGTTCCATATTTCTTTGTGCACCTAGATGACAGCATCAAAGCTGATGTTCTCAATTATAAAAATTGATATGACACTTTTAACCTTTCATACATTTTGTTAAGTACGGCAGTAAAATATGAATAGTCATTTATTATTATTTAGTATATATAAAGCAAATCTGCGCCGCAGTATTATAGACAGTTTTCCGCAGGTAGTAAAATGGGAACGTTTCTTATTCAAGAATATATGATACATAATATTTTATAATTGCTCAGAACCATAATTAAACAAAATAGTATTATAACACCTTCCTTGGATCTATAGGAAACTCTAAATTGTAAAGGAAAACCCTATCTTTGCAGTGGCTAGCGACCCACACACAGATAGTGTCTTGTAACTTTTTTATTAACATTATTGGATGTTTTCCTAGGAGGATTTTTTTATCAATGCTTTTATGTTCGAAGATTTATAATCTTCATGGGAATCGTTAAAACCTTCTAATGCTTGTAAAACTATTAATGTTTTCAAAATTCTTCTACGGACTGAACAAACAAGAATATTGATATTGATCTGTAATGCTAAAAAAACTTACCCAGTGAGGCAATAACAATGAGTAGCCATAGTATTTTCCCTCCAGACTTTACCTAAATAAAAATTATTTCTGCAATTTTAAGGAAAAAACACAAATTTAGTTATACCTATTTAGTTTTTATGGTTAAGAAGTATTATTTACCAAACTTTAAAGTGTTATAATATTATTTAAATTGTTTGCAAATAAAAAAAGTTTACACTTAACCATGGAAAGCTTTTTGGTTTATTTAAAAGTTCTGCAACAATAAATCATTTAGCTTCATTAGTTTAACGTACTTTTAGTTTATAAATCTGCTTTGTTTAAGGCTTTAGGGAGGTTTTCAGCATTATCTTTGGGCATGAACTTTTTGCTAAAACTTGTTTAAACTTGTTAAAACTGTATTATATAATGACAATCAATTAAGTGTAAAATCTGTTGACATAATGTGGTTGAACTATTTACAGTAGAATTTATTTGCTTTTTAAATTTAATTTAAATGATTTCATTTTTTAAAATATGGATCAATATTAATGTTAATTATGTGTATTTGGTAGATAGTGCAAATAAATATAATGTGCATTTGTTAATTATTAAAAAAAAATTTAATAATAAAAATTATTTACACAAATGTATTACAAACAAATCTTTATAATTGCTTTTTTTTAAATACTAGGGGCCCTCTCCAAAAATGATTATAATTCCTCACAGGTTCATTGTAAATGAGATCCATATCGGTTCAGCGGTTTGCGAAATCTTTCGTTACAGACAGACAAAGATCCAGTTACTTTCATATAAGGATATCTTACATTGGGAAAATATGTCCATAGTCAATTGAGACTTTTAGTAAGTATTACACACAAAATTAAAACAGAGCACCAAATGACAGATAGTTTGGATCTACTGCAGTTCACGGTAAAATATTGCTGGTAAGCAATATTTCTAAATATCTATGAATTTTAAAGGCTGCTAGCTGCCAAACGGCTGAACGTACAGATCATACCCGCACACAATTTTAAGCAACATAAAAAGGCCTACAAAAAATCTGGAATAGCCAAGATCCAATTATGCACAGGAAAAGCTTCACTGAAGAAAAAACGCGTAAAATAGGTCTTTTTCACGCATTTTTCTGAACTGCGAGATAATTATGCATTATTGATTTATGGCTATTCCAGTTTATTTGTAGGCCTTTTTATGCCACTTAAAACAGTGTGCGGGCATGATCTGTACGTTCAGCCGTTTGGCAGCTAGCAGCTTTTAAAATTCATAGATTTTTGGAAATATTGCTTACCAGCAATATTTTACCGTGAACTGCAGTAGATCCGATTGTTTAGAAAGAAAATTAAAATCGATAAAAGAAGTACCTGGGCTTATTATTTTTTTTTTTTTTGGAAAGTGGTGTGATGTAATTTATATGTTCGCTTAATATGAAAGTTATTTTTCTCATATGGTCACTACTTACAAAGTATTTTTCACCATCTTTACTATGGCATTTATTTTAATATGACAGTAAATTCAAGCAATAACAATGATTGAACATGCATAAAAGAAGCTATTACACTAAAACATGCAAATAAATGTATGCAAAAATATGAAGAAAAAGTATGGATTCCTTCGCGTAACAAAAATGTTCACAACATATTTATGAGATGCAACATACCTACCTTTTTCAGAATTTATTATAACTATTGTATGAATTCAATGTACATATACAAACTCGATAATATCAAAAGACATTTTTCACTACACCAAATTTTTTCTTGAAAAATATGCTTTCGATCAAGCTTTGAACATTGCCACCCCTTACTCTTGAAAAAGAATAAAAGTAAGAGCGAGATGGTGTGATCCTGCGGGGCTTGTACTGTACCCTAACCCTGCTGGGCTACCCAGTAGCCAATATAACATACCCTAACCTGACCTAAAGTAATAAACATAAAACTACCCCCTTACCCTTATTTTTTTTATTTATTTTTAAACGGAAGGCGATGGAGTTTCATAGAACACAATATGGACTTAAAAAACAATGTATGATAATGCTGCTTTATAAGAAGTAATTAATAAATGAAAAATACACGAAATATGGAACAGCTCATTGAACATGGAGTAATAGAAGCTAAATAATTTTACTGTTACCTTCGATTAAATCAACAAATAAATCTAAAGTAAAGGCATTGTTTCTTCATTTTCTATCGTTGTCTATCTGCTGATTAAATTATATTACCCTCACATGTCGCATATTTGTTTTAGAGTATCTTTGTCACTGTTTCAATTTGGTGTATAACAAAAATCACAACATCCATAAGAAGCAATGTAAAAATAAATCATTGATGGTCAAACGACAAAATTGTATATGTATATTTCAGTTGTAAAATTTTTAAAAAAAAATATAGACATAGATAAATAATAGAAAATCATGAAACCTTTTTCATGAACAATATACAATAGACCGATAGTCTTTGGTAAGGATATCTTCACAAAAAAACATTATATCTTAAATATTATTCGAGAAAATTACATTTCGCAAATATCATTTCAAACTGATAAATAGACAAAGTGAATTATTAATTAGCCTCGCTACTAAAAAAGAAGACTTATAACTTTTTTTTGAATATCAAGTATCATGAATATATTTGAATTTGCAAATTCAGATTTCCTCTTTGATTGAAATTTCTTGTTGCTTTATTCAATCCAATAAAAAAATATTTTTGTAGGTTAGACTTAACTAAAGCGTTTAATTCAAAAAGAAGACATGCCATAAAACAGTTTCAGGATCATGGTGGAAATACTTAAAAAGGTAACTCGTAAAATGACTTTTAATTGTCATTTTGAGAAGCCCCTTCATCAAAATAAATAACTAATCATAAACAAAAAATGGAATTACCGCTTGATTTTTTTCTCTATAATAAAATACAAAAAAATTAAATGTTCAATCTTGATTGGGTAATAATTTATTAACTTTTCCACCATTAACTTGAACTTAAATATATATATATATTTTTGGGGATAAACTATTTTATCGCTCATTGTTACATCCCTTAAATCCTTGGTTATAAAAATTTAACAATGAAAATAATGGGCTCAAACTTTCTTGTTTTTCTTTCAACTTCATAAAAAGTTTTATCTTTTAAAAGTGTGTATTTAAGCATTAGAAATAAAAAGGTTTTCATAACACACTGCAAAATGAGAATTAAAAATACATTTGCTTAATTATTTTCGGTAAAATTTGTATTTTTCATAAACTTATTTCACCAAATTATTTTTATTTTCCTTCAATCTACAAAATTAAAAAATTAATTTTACGTTTGAAATAAAAATAATTCTTCTTCAGATTTAAAATGTTTTCAATATATTTTTTTCATTCAGCAATCAGTATTAATCTTTTAAATTTGTATTAAAAACATGCTTTCCTTCATTTAGAAAAGATTTTAGTCATGCTCTTGAAAAGGTCAGGAAGGGTGATAAATAGCAAAACAAAGTTTTAATCTTAGAAAAGCCACCTTTTCCCAACTTTCCCAAAGAGAATCAGTATCTCGTATCAGTGATCTAAAGGGATAAGACAATGGCCGATAAATTGGTTTACATCCCCAATGCTGAAACATAAAATACCCCTTCTGTAGATTACAATTAGTATTTGGAACATTTGGACACTCAGCATAATGAAACAACATAACAAAATTTAATAAAACTTGTTGAGACAACGAATAAGAAAACAGAATTATAAAAACTTTGGGGACTTTGTAATAAACAGTCCAATGTTCCCTCCCTCCCTGATGCCGTATCTGCTGTGTGTACCCTGGTAATGAATATTCGTTGTTAACCATTATATAATGTATCACTTCGGTACACAAACAATAAGGTATTCCCACCATGTAACCAAAACAAATTTGGGGTATAGTACCTTTCTTGGCAACGCCTCTTAAGGGGTGTTTCGTTGTGTTTTCACAGCAGCTTCTGTTAGGATATAAATTCAAATAAGGGAAAAGCTACTGTGAAATTTCGACAAAACGCCCCTTAATAGGCGTTGCCACGAAAGGGACTATACCCCAGATTTGGAATCTCTAAAATTATATTATTGTTGTATAAATTTAGCAACTACAAAGTAAGACAATAATATAATTGGTAGTAAAATTTTAAAAGCTCGAGATTCGCCTTTATAATAGTGGTCTTCTTTATCTTAATATAGATACACTAGCTGCTTCACACTTAGCCTCTAGGGGCTGCCCTTGTAAGTTAGTCGAACACCCCCAATTTTTAATTTAAACTTTAAAAAGAATAATAAAAAATATTGTGGGGGAGATATTTCTTTATTTGCGGGGATTTGGGGTGTTCCATCCTCCAAGAAAATAGCTTCAAACCACCACAGGACCAGTAGGTATATTCACTGAACAGTAGAACTTAATCGGTTCAGCGGTTACTAAGATATTAAGCTTTAGACAGACAGACATCGTTCTACTTTGTATATCCCTTTAATTTTCCCTATTTTGTTCTAACTCCATGGTATATGTATGCAATTACGGATGACATATTCTTGTCAGAGGGGATAGTTTCAGGGAGGGAGAGGACATCAGATTGTAAATTATACTAGTACCAAAAGTTGTATAACTGCATTTTCCTTATTTCATTAATTGGTGGGTAGTGCAGTGGTGTCCCAATCTTTCAATCAATAATTTTTATCTACAGAAAGGGTATCCTTTATTAAACCACAACCATCTTCAAAATTTTTACCAATTTCAAATTTGCTAAATCACAGCGCCTGATTAAAACTTATTAATGATGTACATAAATTTTCTGTTCATTGGCATATCACTGAATAAGTATCCTTGGGTATGTTTGCATACACGCCCACTTTCTCTATCAATAATCCAAGTTCCCTGTCAATCTGTGTGCTGTTATTATACGTATTAACTTAAAACTATAGTTATATTATTGTTATCAAGATAGCGTTATATGGTGGATGAATGTAAACATAAGTAAAGCTGAATGCAATGCTGATCTAAATATCCACAACAATATTGGCATATAAAAAATGTTATTTCAGCCTTGGCCTCATTTATAATAAGCCATTTTTCGACATAGTAAAATCTTCATTATTTATAATTTTTTTATCTTGTATTGAAAAATTTCAGTAATGAATAAACCAAAGTATCATTGTCTTTGCCCCAGACTCTAGGGGCTTTCACACCAAGGGGTCAAGGGTGTACCACCCTTCACCCCCCCCCCCTAGAATTTTTACTTAATCCCATGATATGACCAGTATGTGCATTCACTGAAAAATTAGAGCCCAAACGGCTCAGCAGTTCTCATTTTATAAAATAATTTTTGTCAATTTTGAATTAAATATTAGTCACTGTTACAATTCAACTTAATATCTTAGATATACACACATTTTATGGCAAGTGACCTTCTAAATGTTGCAAAACGTGAAGATATATCTAACTTTAATCTAATGTGAAGCATTTTCAAACTAATGTGTGTATTTTTACAAGCTCAACATTAAATCTGTGCATAATAAGATCTTGTAAATGATCCTTTTTGTCCCATTAAATTTGTTAAATTACAATTGGCTCAGCAGTCGTTAAATTAAGATTAAGCCAAATGGTGTCCGCTTTCTCAAAGTGTAGAGCTTGCAAATAGTATTGTGAACAGCTCTCCGCGGATATTAAAATGGAAAATTATAAGATTAAAACTATTTCTGTTATTTCCTCTTAAAACTGGTACTTATTTTATGACTTTAATTTTAATAGTCATGAAAAATTGTATGTAATACGATACTATGAATGCTGGTAGAGAACCGGTTCTAATCAAGTGGATATTAATCGGTTTCGAAGCCATTCTGGAAAAACATTTCAATCTTTTGCAGCTTGTTTGTAATTAAAACAAGGGTGACTTGTTCTATTAAAGTGAAGCTTAAGAAATTGAAAAGTCAGCCATTAATGCATCTAACATTATTTTTAAAAATTCCTAATAAATCCCAAAACTGCTAAAATACATGATGCTTAATATGGACATACTTACATTCTAACACTTGATTGTAGCTTTACTTCAAATAGTATATAGAGTTGCTACGCTCTTTCAATTGTACCTAACTGTTACAGGTATCATAATGACAAGTTTAAAATTCTAAAGGACAATTTAAACTTGCCCAAATTACCACTAGCATCGATCCGATACGGACGTACGGACATACCATCATAGTAGAAGAGCTTCGATTTTAAAACCAATAAGAAATTCCCACCGAAAAAATTTTGGGCAGCGGCTGCCGAGCCCAGAACTACATAATGGGAGATTATGTGCAATTTACATAGAAATTAAATAGTCTATACACAAATGTTTTAACTGCAAGAATAATAAACTTTATTGTTCCTGCAGTGAACATTAAACGACTTTGTTAGTAATTATCATTCAGGGATATTACGGGATAAGACAATGGGTAATAAATTGATGGGATCTACTGCAGTTCACGGTAAAATATTGCTGGTAACAAATATTGCCAAAAATCTGTGAATTTTAAAGGCTGCTAGCTGCCAAACGGCTGAACGTACAGATCATACCCGCACACCATTTTAAGTGGTATAAGAAGGCCTACAAATAATCTGGAATAGCCAAGATCCAATGATGCACGGGGAAAGCTTCACTGAAGAAAAAACGCGTAAAATAGGTCTTTTTCGCGCATTTCTCAGCACTGCGAGATAATTAGGCATTATTGATTTATGGCTATTCCAGATTATTTGTAGGCCTTCTTATGCCGCTTAAAACAGTGTGCGGGCATGTTCTGTACGTGCAGCCGTTTGGCAGCTAGCAGCCTTTAAAATTCATAGATATTTGACAATATTCGTTACCAGCAATACTTTACCGTGAACTGCAGTAGATCCAATTGATGTAAATGTATATTCCCAATAATAATTACACAATTGCTAAGTTGTTAGACCAACGAATGATATAACTTTGAGTACTAATGTAAGTTACATCCAATGTCCCGCGCTGCCTGGTAATCTTTTACAAGTTTAATTATACAAATTTTACTCTAGTATCCCCAAAACTTGGAATCAAAACAAGAAATAATTGAACCTTATTCGAAACTGATTAATATCCGCTGAATTAGAATTGGTTCTCAGCCATGCTGAAAAATAATGTATAGCATCGTTTTAAAATCAAAATCATAAAATTCCTCACTTTAATATCTGCGGAAGCTGTATAAAACGCTATGCGATAAATAATAGATTAGATAATGAGGAAACGTAGTAAAACACATTAAAAAGTAATATCACTTCTGGATAATTCATAAGGTTATATTATTAGCAGTGAGCCCAGAGGCGTCCAAGCTTTTTAATTTGGGGGGGGGGGGGGTAAAATTTTGAAAATAAAAATTTTGGGGGGTAATCTTTATTTCATAGAGGCATTTCTTTTTATTTGGGAGGGGTGTAATCACCCCTTTACCCCCCCCCCCTTGGACGTCTATGAGTGAGCCTTACCTGGTTTGGTTCAGTGACACATTAAAGCTAATGCATTGATGAAGTTATTAAGCCAGCCATTTACGAGATCTCATTAGACAAAAATGCATACAGCTTTAGAAGTGTATAAGATACAAATTTATAATACATATACAATTTTTTAGATTTAAATGTATTTTCTTTTGTATAATTCATGCATGTACATTTAGTTAGTTTATTTAATTTAGCCTCTCATAGACCTGCATACACTAATTAACCAGGTTTGTTTGTCTGTTTGTCCTTTTAAATACAAACCCATTTTATTGCTAAAAGATCTGGACATACTATCTGGACATACTATATGTTATACTATCGGCTACGCCCCTAGAGGCCTCTAGGGACACGTAAAATTGTTTTTGTCAATCTATGTTAAAATCAGCTATTTACCAAAATATTTTTTTCCACTAGTATCAAATTTTTTGGCGATTTATCTTGGCAGGGTGGTGGTATCCTCCCCAAAAATAGCTATAAACCTACCCTTGACCTATAAGAAGCTATTCTGTTAAGGAAAACCATATCGGTTCAGCGGTTAGCGAGATTCTTTGGTACCAACAAACAAACATCTTGTTACTTTATCATAAAGATTCACAAAACTTAACTATATAGTTTGATTAAGTCAACACAAAAATTTAGTTAAATATTCTAATACATATTTATAATGTTTAACTGGTTTATGAAGTATTTATTTTATAATGTGTTTGGGGAAGTGCTTATTATATTCTTTGTTGCAAAGATAGGTGATAAAAAAACCATTCAACAGCCGCCGAGGTCTTTACAAGGACTATGCTAGAAGCAAAAATAATATATATCCAATATATTTACATTCAAATTTTAGAATTTAAAATTTCATGCATAGTCCTTTCGTGTCATGCACACATACATCATCCAGATTTCGTCCTATAGATGGCGGGCAGGCTGTTTTGGGGTAAGGGTTATGTTGACAGGTACAAGCACTGACTCACTTGACCGGCGGGCGGCGTCTGCTCGCGTCACACTGACCTGGCTAAAGTAAATCCACCCTGTCAGGCCAAAACCGTGGGTTTGCTCACAAATACCCATTATCCTACTGTAATAGAAAATCACTGGGATGGCTCGTAGCTGTTAGTGTGATAAGGCCCTTGTGGGTAATTCATTGGTTTAATATTAGTTTATAGTTTACAGGGAGGTTTCTACAAAGGGTTGTTTTGGCTCCTGAAAGATTAGGTAAAAAGAAAAATATACCAAGTAAATATTTTCAAACTAGCCCTAACCTAACATTACAAAATTGATAATAACTGTTGGAATCATTGAATATTCTTTTAATTTTACTTGGACAAATGTTACCAACCTGATGTAAGTATATAATATAACTTTTTTTTTATAATATTAGACAAAGAACCACAACCCCCTGTAAAAGTACTCAATTAATTAAACATTATCAAAGCTTTCTAAACTATCAACCTGACAAGCAGAAAATGACATATCACAGATGACATTAGTAGTTGTGTTTAGTGCCCTAGGAAAATAGGGATAGATGCCACTGCTTTTGTCCTACCCATTCTATTGACATCATAGTACAGGGAAAGAGGAAGGGAATGAGGAAAGACTCTCTAGAAAATAGGTGGTGTGTAGGGTATTTTCTGACGTCAATAGAATAGGTAGGCAGTGACATTTGTCCCCATTTTGCTAGGGCACTATAGACAGCTACATGACAATATTGAAAAATCACCAACATCAAGATTCCATTTTATAGTAGAATTTTATTTACAAATAATTTGTTTAGGAATTTTTTGGGGCATAGAAAATACAAAATAATAACTTTGAATGTTTCTTTTCTAAAAAAACTTTTGATTTTAATTTAAAAGTTTTGGAACAAAACTGTTTAATTAGGTATTAATATTATTTATTATTTCAACTTTAAAAATATTGAACTGCTACAGATCTAATCAGTAAAATAAAATATATTTATAAAGGTAAATAAAATTGATTATTTTGAGTTTTTCTCTAATTAGTAATTAAGAAAGCGTATATATGGGTTTAAGTAGCTGAAATTCAGGTTATTGATGTCTTTCTGGTTAAATAAAAGATAAATAACAGGCTGAATAATGAAGCTCTAAATTACTTGATATTAATTTTGTCTACATTTTTATCTACAAAAAATGCTTGGAACAAAATGAAACATTTATTATGAGTTATCATAGTTTAATCATGCCCTCAGATTAGATCATATTGGTATTAGTTCAGATCTGTTTTATTTTTCATTCAAATATATATGGTTGTATTTTTTAAATTTTTTTTTCTGAGAATAATCTGTACATAGTATATTAATAATTTTACCCACTAACCCTTTTTAGAAAATGATTATTAATTTTACTGTGCTTCACATTACAATTTTAAAAATTTCTAATAGTTAAACGGGTGCCTTAGCATGCAAACGACCGTTTGTCATATAGCAACTGACAAAGTTATCCTTTTGAAAGAAAGAATTCATAATTTGGTCTTGATTCCTCTACTTTTTAATCATCATATACTTTACCAAAATAACTGAAGTTGAAAAATTGTAACTTTGTAAAAAGTATAAAATTTTAATAAGATAAGACTTAAATTTGCTATTTATTCATAAATTGGGTTATTAAGTTAAATTAAGCAATATTTAAACACCCTTTATAAAATTGTTTTACAGATTGATTTCGTGGAAAAATAAAAAAATTAAAAACAGAATCTGAGCAAAACCAAATGCTGGCATAGAAATATAAACTATATACTTTTAATAGATAAACACACAAGTAAATTCATTTACATTCTACTCCATTTTTAGATTAATGTGTCAGCCTTTTAATTTCAAATAAAATAATTGACTAAAATACATTATTTATCAATCAAAAGGGATCAAATATATTAGCAAAGGGGTTTGTCTGGCTTTTAGTACTTTTAGTCAATTATGAGAATAGATGATTGTTTGTCCTACCTTAGTAATATACTTCCAGCCATGGAGACCTGTGCTTTCACAAAAATCTTGAAATATCATTGGCACAGACAAAGCTGATTTATCCATTCATCCGACTAGCATCACATCTTTTAGTAGGAAGTTAGAATTAAGCTTTCAAGCTCAACTTTTGTTCTGTTATATTAATTAGAAAGTTATTAATAAATCAACAGATGTTGATATGCATTATTTTTTTTATTCTGAAATGGTTATTTTTTTTACTTTTTCACTAATTAGATAACGATTTTGAACATCTCTGATAAAAATCTCTTATTAAATATTATTTATTGTAAAAATAAAAATGATAACATCTATAAAAGTTAAGTTTAGCAAATATGACAGACAAGCCCAGAGTAACTATACTTTAAATATAAAAAGGAATATTTTAATGAAATCTAAACAATCAATTATGTTTAGAAATATGTCAATGAATATTATAAATAAATATCTTCATAGTATAAATTTTTGCTCAGTTCATAATAGTCCTGGAAATTGACATTAAAAAAAGCACAGGGTTATTGGACAACTACGTGAACAAATAAACAAACAAACTATTTGTTATCCTATTATCTATAATACAAAGTAGAACGATGTCTGTCTGTCTGTCTGTCTGTCTGTCTGTCTGTTTGTCTGTCTGTTTGTTTGTAGCGAAGGATCTCGCTTACCGCTGAACCGATCGGGTTCTCCTTAACAGGGTAGCTTCTCATAAGTCCCGGGAAGGATTATAACTATTTTGGGGGAGGGTACCACCACCCTATCAGGAGAAATCGCCCCTAGAAAAAAATTACCCCTCCCTAAAAAGAGACTCCAACGAAACATAAACCAATTATTTCTGTAATTAGATATTTTAAATAAAAAAAACATTCAAAGTGCCACTAGAGGCCTCTAGGGGCGTAGCTGCTAGTTATAAATATAAAGTGGTCGGAAGATTGGCATCTCAATATCTACTGAACTGATTGAGTTTTCCTTTTTAGGTAAGCTTCACATAGTTAATGTGATGGTTTTAGGCTATTTCTTTGTCAGCTTTAAGTCATGGGATGGTTTAAAACTATTACTTTAGCGTCTTCGAATGCAGAGCCCCTAGCCGCTAGGGGCGTATCCGCTGATAAATAATTACAGAGTTAATGGTACTCTCGTCCTAGATAAATAATGCTTATTCTCGTATTCATTTGAAACCGGTGGATAGGAACCGGTTCTCACCTATACGAAAAAATTATGTCTAGCATCTTATTATATCCAGCTTTCTACGAATATAAAAATGTAGAATCATAAGATGAAAACCAGTTTTTTTTAGCCTGTCCCTTCGGCATCTCGGGGCTAAAAAACTGGTTTTAATCTTATAATTGTACATTTTATATCCGCGGAAAGCCGTTTATAATAAGATGCGAGAAATAACTATTGCAACAAGATTAATAATAACTAGAGGCTTCGACACTAGAATCATGGAGCTTCTTATTCGATGGGAGTAGCTAGAGGTAGAATATATCCTAAGATTATTCCAAGACTTTAATCTAGAAAATTAATTAGGATAATTCCCAAATATAGAGAATTCTATCAGTATGATTTTAACGAATAGACAAAAAATCAATGAAAAAGTTATTGGATAATCTTGAATCAATCCAAAATTGCTTTGACATGAATAGAAGATTATTTTTTAAAATTTTCCGAACATTAAATTTTTCTCTTATTAGGTTTGTATTTGACTAAATTAGAATAAAACTATGAATTGATTAAAAAAGAAAACATGATTTGATATTTAAAAGGATATGTGTTAACATTTTTGAAAGGATGGTATTTTTATTGGTTGATTTAAGAGATTCTTCAATCATTAATTTTCAAATGTTTTCATTGCTTCAATATAAAGAAGTTCATACACAACAACGATACATTTATGTGTTACTTCGTAAAACCACATCTTATAACTAACTCTAGAATATGAAATCTCCGTTGATATTGGTCCCGGAGCCTATACTCTCTACCTAAGGATTTCTCTCACTGCTCCGAGAGATTTTTCCCGCATTTTGTGTGTGTGTGTTCGTGAATGTGTGTGTACGGTTTCTTCCTTCAAAATATCTCTTTATCCTCGTCTAATAAATTAAAATCACATTGTTTTACATTAACTTATGCTATTTAAGTAATATCCATGTAAATGTTTGAAATATAAGAAGCAAGGATAATAGAAAATTACTAATGCTTTTAATTGTTGCTAGTATGTCATTTTTTTTAGTTTGAGGAAAACTAATTATAGAGTAGCTGTACTACTAAAAAACTATCAATTAATCTGATTAGCTTGTTTGTTTCTTTAGAGATAATTTTTATTTGTTTATATTGTTTTTATTTATTTTCTTTGTCGACATTGCTGACTATTTGTCCTCCTACAGTTAGGAGGTTCAAACCAGTTTAATTTCCTTATAAAAAAATAACAGGATGTCTGTCTGTATCGAAGGATCTCACTAACTCTTAAACTCATGTGGTTCTTCTTACATTCTTCTTACATTGGAGATAATACCCCAAGAAAAATCACCAACCCTCCCCTTAAGTGCCCCTAGATGCCTGTAGGGGCATTGCCGCTAGTATCCTTATATAAAAGTAACAGGAAATCTATCTGTGTGTCTGTATCGAAGGATCTTGCTAACCACTGAACTGATAAGATTTTTCTTTAAAATGTAGCTTCTCATAGGTCCTGGAAAGTTTTATAAACATTTTTGGGGAGGATAACACAACACTAAAGGTATAAATCGCCTTCAAGCAAATTAACACCTCAAAAAAAATTGTTACTTAAACAAGGATAACACCATCCATTAGTAGTGAAGCTAAAAAATATTAACCCTTACAGATCGGGCCCCTATTCCCACCTTAATAGATTGGGGGGGGGGGTCATATTGACCCCCCCCTCTATCTCGGCTTCTGTTACAGATAAAGACGTAAAATTTTTTTCTGGTGGTTCATGTGTATTTTTAGAGAAAATTACTTTTTCTAGTCATAGCGGTCAGACCGCTCCTTAGCCGCTTTTTAGCGGCCAGCCGCTTAATTTTAAAACAGCTGTAGAGCGGCCAATTTTGCAGCTAGGATGACCAAATTTTAGGACGAACTTTTATTTTTCATAACAAAAAAATTACTTTTTCTGATCATCGCCAAAAAACGGCAAATAACGGAAACCGCCATTTTCGGCGGTTACGGCGGTAAAACGGCGGTTGGCGGCGCCAATTAATATTTTTATCCGTCTATTATTGCTCAAGGATTTACCAAAAAAATATATAGGTCTCTAGCTGTAATAGAAGCCACGATATTCATAATATATATCTGTAGTAAAAGCAGGACAAAAATCGGTCATAAAGTCGGTCAGGGTGCGGTCAAACGGTCATAATACCACTTTTCTCATAAGGTCATTGATATCTCAGTATTCACCAAAAAAAATTAGGTTTCTACCTTATATACAAAGTCATAATGTAGAAATAGAGATTTATTTAGATTTTTTTTAATTTTGGTGCTACTCAACCGACTTTGACCAGACACCACGACCGACACAGACCAGATATCCTAATAAAATCAACTCTTGCCGACGTATAACTACTAAACTTAAAAAGTCATGAAGTCACAACTCTCTATCTTACCTACAAAAAAATGACATTGAAAAAATAGAGGGGGGGGGGTCAATATGACCCCCCCCCCCCGATCTGTAAGGGTTAATGGATATCAAAAAATAACTATAGAGCAACTAAAGACGGACGAACAGACGGACGGACAGACGGACGAACGGCCGAACATTTTGAATTATAGAGTAGCTTTGTTACTTAAAATATTTAATTGAAAATAGAGGGAGGTTCTGAAGAGGCATAGACGTTAGTAAAAATATATAGGGGTATTAGAAATTATTATTCACCCCACTCTCCCACCAAAATTTTGTTTAACTCTTTTGAAACTCAAATTTAAAATAGAATGAGGTCGACATTTCCTTCTCCTACCAGTGCAGTGCCCCTAGAGGCTTCTAGGGGGCGTAGCCGCTAGTAGAGGAAATAGTTGTCTACGTTTTATCTCTTGTATGATATTCTTTTTTGCATACCCCTTCTATTCTGGACCCTACATTTCCATAATGATATTAACTTATCAACATGACTTTCAAGAAAGACCCCATACTAGTTTAGTCTCTCTTGAAAGTATATTAGGGTGTTACAAAATTGAATCGTATCGGACAAAGCGATAGCATTATGAATAGAGGGGAAAATATACGTGTCTACTACCTTTCATTATATTTACAAATGAGTACTCATTTCTACTTTTATGAAACTTGTTTCAACCCCCTAACATTTTCATTTGATTTATATTTATATTTACAGAAAGAAAATCAACTAGTTTCTACTAACGTATAAGGTCCTTGGATATTGATTTGATTGGATGGTCAGAAATTAGCATTTCCTCCTACGCTAACTAACCATTAAAAATTTATTTTTAGAAAATGTTTATGTAGCAATTAGGTTCTGGGATGAAAATGGAATATTCATTTTTTCGCCTAAAATTTTTTCTTAAATTTTTGGTTTAGACTAGCGAATGTACCCCTAGCATCTACGGGCAGAGGGTAAACAAAATAGCCTAAAACCTCATCCAAATACATACAGTTTAAATCAACCAGCCTTAAACTATCAGGGATCTGTTTAAAAATGAAGAACTCAATCACAGCTTATACCATCAACGAAATTAGTTCGGGAAAAACCACGAAACCCATATTTATTTTTAGCTGTCGTCGAGAGGAAACACATAGTAAGATTGACGACCTTTCCATTTGCTCCCAAATATCATTTTAGATTAATTTCGTTTGTTGGTTTTACCTTATGTCAGACTCAATCAGTTCTTTATTTAACAAAATCTTAATATACTGACAGTATTCAGAATTCAATATGTATTGCTATAATGCAAGATTCTTAGAGGGCAAAATTTGAATGGCTCAGCAGCCGCGACAAAGCCTCAAATTTAAAGCTATATGGATGTTTTGAAAATGTTTTTATAAAGAGGGATTGTCATATTTGAGTCAGGTTTAGCCTTTCAGCTGTGTTTTTATTTGTTAAAGGTATATTTCTGAGAGGTTTACAGATGGCGGACGACGTCTGCCGAGCCCTGGGAATTGTTGTTGTTGTTGTCAATTCGTGTGTACGAAGAATTATACAAAAATGAAAATATTGGTCAAATGACAGGTTTGCTCCAAGCATCCTAGTAAATATGCATTTTAGCTTATAATTATTCTCAAATCAAAAGAATAGCTGTTCCATAATTAGGGTCGGTCCGTCCGTAACGGTTAGATCTTTTCGTTAATTTAGACATTTTATAATTGGCCATCTTTTTATGTGATATAATTATCCTCTATGTCTGTTTTTTGGAATGCTGATTTCTAGGACAAAAAAAGTACAATATTATGAGCTAAGCATCTCTATAATCAAGTCCTAAAAATGTCAGCATGTCCTTTAAACAGTATCCTGAACTTAACAGTTTTTCAACAAGTTTACTTACAATTTAGTTATTATTTTTAAATTCATTAAGAAATTAAGAATGTTTTAATTGTATATTTATCTATTTACATATAAAATTACAAAAACTGGCATGCATATTAATTACAGACTAGAAATATTTCATGCAACAACGATGGTAAAAGACAGATGTGTTATGAAGCTCTGTATAGTGCCTATAAAAAAATTACGTCATTCGGGATACTTTTATTTATCTCCATTTTTATGGGCACTGAAAAGAGCTTCATGTGTTATGACTAAGTTAAGGCAGTTTCTTACACAATTTAATAGAAAAAAATAGATTTATACAGGCTTTAATTGATAAAATATCTTTTGATATTTTAATAAAACACAGGAAATACGTTTGATGAAATTATATTTAAAGCTAACACCATTAAATAATTTTGATTATTTAAAAAAAAACAGTAAACTCAAAATCTTGTGTTTGTACTTTTTCATGATGAAAGTTCATGAGATTAAAACATTGTTGACTTATTTAAAAAAGTTATTTATTAACAATAAAGCAAATAGAAGGATATATTTTAGTATGAATGAAAAGACCTTTCTTAAATTAAAATGTACTATCTAATAAATTTATGAAATCTTGCTATATAATTAGATCCTAGTTTAAAAGTAAAATTTTATGTTCTATTCAATGGCTCGTTTAATTAGATTTTGAAAGAATAATCTTTGCTATTGTAATATTGTACTTTTTATCTGAGATAATTAATTAATATTCTTGTAAAATAATTATAATTATTTAATTTAAATCATCACTGTCTCCTCCATCTCCCTAAAAAGAATAATTAGGTTTCATTTAGTCAGTGATATATAACTTTTCGTATGAAATTTTGGGTATAGTCCCTTTCGTGGCAACGGTCCTTAAGGGGAGATTCATCGTATTTTCACAGTAGCCTTTCTCCTATTTCTAGACCCTGCGGGAGGCTCTAACCCTGCGGGGCAATCACCTAACCCAATATAACCTAACCTAACCAAAAATAACCTATTAAAAGCCTTTTTAGAAAAATGACGAATCGCACCTTAAGGGGCGTTGCCACGAAGGGAACTATATCCGAAATTTTTAAATTAGTTTGGGTATTTGATAATAACTGGATAAAAATTTGTTTGCCATTTTCAAAAAGCAAATGAATAAGGCAATGGACAATAAATTGATATTCATTACAAAAATAAAAAAATTTAAAAGTTTAAACTCCCTTTCTTCATAAAAATAAAAAAGTAAATGTAGATAGACAATCTAAACGTAAGGCAGATCGACTGTCCTATCAACCCTATCATCATTGGGAATGTTCATCAATTTATCGGCCATTGTCTTATCCCTTTAGATCCCTGACAACTAAGGAGCTGGTACCATACCTTAAAAGCAACTGCGCCAAACAAAGCATCAAACTGATCCGGACAACATCCTAAACAAATTATCAATAAACATTCTATTTCATTAACTATCTTTTCAAAACTGGTTTTACTATTTTGTAACGTGACCGACCGACCAACCGACAAATTAAATTATATACTTGATGCTGTTTGTTATAGGGAATCTTTTTTAAAAAATCGCTGACAATCTTGGATAGCAGCAGAGAAATTAACGTTTTATCAATAGCGGACGGACAGACAGAAATTATATAGTGGTAGCAAAAAAAATAGAACTTAATTTTAACAAATGCTTTGTTAAAGTCAAAGTAACAATATACCCTATCATATAAAATAGTAAGCGTTTTTTAGTCTGTCCCGAAGAATCTCGCTAACTGCTAAACCGATATTGTTCTCCTTTACAAAGCAGCTTCTTATATGTCCTGGGAAGGTTTTAAACTAGAGGCTTCTAAGGGGTGTAGCTGCTAGTATTTAATAAATAAACTAGATTCCTAAGGTTTCCAATGTTTTAGTATAATATTTTCTTATTCGTTGGCCTATCTACTTTTTATAGAAATATGATTGGTTGGTTCATTATGTTACGTTTCAAGCACTATTTGTATTATACAGAAGGGTTAATTTTGTGTATCATCATTTGGAATGTACATCAATTTAACGGACATTGTCCTATCTCTTTAGATCAATGAAAAATGCTCCATAAGTTACTTGGTTTTAGTCTATTTTTGATAGGGATTGTCAAAACATATAAAAAAGTCAATTTTTGCAGTAGAGAGGAAATTTTTTGTTGACGTTCAATGCATTAAAAATATTCTTTTCTTTTTTTTCTATTTCTATTGCTCTTTCAAGCATTTATGACAGTTTTGACAAGGATATTAGATTCTACTCAATCTCTCTTTACAATTAAATGTTAGGCGGTTTCCCTCAAAGTGCCTAGTCGAACACAGATATCCCCACCTTATTTTGAAAACAATAGAAAATAGGTAAAAATAGGGTGGGTATTATTTGTGGGGTATGGAGAAAAAAAGCAAGGGGGTGGGGGATTTATGTTTTCTCTAGCCTCTTTGAGAGAAAGCACCAGTTGTTCTCTTTAGAAGCACTGGACTATCTTTTCTACTGTCCACTAAGTCAGATAAAGTAAATTAAAATAAGTCTATCTAAAATATATATGATGTCCAGTTTCAAAAGTTTAATGAGAATTTTTAAAAATCCTTATACATTGAATTTCTTCAGAGAAACCGTTGGAAATCTACCTGTAAATAAACAATACGTATTCATTTATACAACCTGGTTCTAATACATATATATTCACAATAAAATACTTTGAGTAAACAGTAAAAAGTAGCAATGCATAAACCTTTCCTACTATTAAATTAAGGATATAATAAGTGAGTGAATATATTTTACAATTATTTGAATTTAAATGTAACTGTAAAATAATAACATTATTAAAATAGAAATTTACTGTTTGGAAAGATATAAACCTTGTTTCAGTAGTAAATTTGAGTTAACAATCAAGAATCCAAAATGGAAAGTAAATACAAAAATTTGTTCAAATACAACTTGATTAGGAAGCAGCTTATAGTGCCTAATAAAAAAATACGTCATACAATACAAATGACCAATGATAGGCAATCATTAATTTAACCATCAGTAAATTAAGATGTATACTGGCCTCTCAATGGTCATTTGTGTTGTATAAGTAATTTTCTATTAGGCGCTAGTAAGTTGCTTCATTGATTAGCTACAAAATTGGAGTACTTCTGCTGCAAGCTTGCTTTTATGTGTTTATATGTCTGTAATTTTGAATTGTGTGTGGGATTTTAAATTGTGAATGTGCATAGACTGTAATCTAAATGATAATTTATTTATTTATTTACTAATACCACCAGCATATGAATAAAATCTAAACATGTGACTCTACCTGGAATATTGTTACATTCTGAAACACCCTTGGCCGCGCAGGATCCTCTCCTTCTGTTTGTACACTTGGGTGGACAGGTTGGGGCACAGCAGTTTGGATCTCCTTCATATGGCTTACATGTTGAGGAACAGAATCCATACTTGGCCTCCTCAACACACTAGTTAGTCATATAAGTTTTTATATCTCAAAGCTAGAGAAAATAGTTAGGCATTTATTAAAAATTAATTATTAACTCCATTCATGTTAATTGTTCAATCTTTAGCTACATTATAGTGTTTCATAATTAGGCAAAATGCAGTTTTGTTGCTAAAGAAGGTCATTAAACAGATAGATTTAATATTCTTAAATAACTTAAAGATTGTTTCTTCAATTTTTAGTAATAATTGATATCTAAATTAAAAGTGATATAAAAACATTCCTTGGCGGGACATTTCGAACAGCATTTTGGATTGTTATAGCTTTCACACTGAGGCAAACACTCCCCTTTGGCAGCTGCCTCCAGGCAAACATCAGGACAAGGGGGAGGTGCACAACATTCTGGATTGGACTTGAACACCTGGCAGGCTGGTAAACATTCTCCTTTCTTGGCGGCTTCAAAGCAGTCCCTAGGACAAGGGGGTGGGGCACAACATTCAGGTTTGTTATCATACTTTCTGCATTGAGGCAAACATTCTCCACGTTTAGATGCATCAATACATGCTTGCTCACATGGAGGTGCTGGTGGGTTGCAGCAGTTTTTGTTTCCTTGGTACTTTTGGCATTGTGGTAGACATTGACCTCTAGCAGCAGAGTCAAGGCACACTTGTTCACATTCAAGCTGTGGTGGATTGCAACATTCTCTATCACCTTCATACTTTCTACATTGGGGCAGACATTGACCTCTGCTAGCTGATGTAAGACATTCCTGTTCACATTTGGGAGGATTGCAGCAGTCTTTATCACCAGAGTATTTCTGACATTCAGGTAGACATTGACCTCTTCTGGCAGCATCCATGCAAACCTGTTCACATTTAGGAGGGTTGCAACATTCCTTATCACCTTCATACCTTCTACATTGGGGCAGACATTGACCTCTACTTGCTGATGTAAGACATTCTTGTTCGCATTTAAGAGCAGGAGGATTACAGCAGTCTCTATCACCTGAGTACTTTTGACATTCAGGTAAACATTGACCTCTTCGTGCAGCATCTAGACATACTTGTTCACATTTAGGAGGATTGCAACATTCCTTATCACCTTCATACTTTCTACACTGGGGCAGACATTGACCTCTACTGGCTGAAGTTAGACATTCTTGTTCACACTTAAGAGCTGGAGGATTACAGCAGTCCCTATCACCAGCGTATTTCTGACATTCAGGTAGACATTGGCCTCTTCTTGCAGCATCCATGCAAACCTGCTCACATTTGGGAGGGTTGCAACATTCTTTATCACCTTCATACTTTCTACATTGGGGGAGGCATTGACCTCTACTGGCTGATGTAAGACATTCTTGTTCACATTTAAGAGAAGGAGGGTTGCAGCAGTCTCTATCACCAGAGTATTTCTGACATTCAGGTAGACATTGACCTCTTCGTGCTGCATCCATGCAAACCTGTTCACATTTGGGAGGGTTACAACATTCCTTATCTCCAGCATATTTCCTGCATTGGGGCAGGCATTGACCTCTACTAGCGGATGTAAGACATTCTTGTTCACATTTAAGAGAAGGAGGGTTGCAGCAGTCTCTATCACCAGAGTATTTCTGACATTCAGGTAGACATTGACCTCTTCGTGCTGCATCCATGCAAACCTGTTCACATTTGGGAGGGTTGCAACATTCCTTATCACCTTGGTACTTTTGACACTGAGGAAGACATTGACCTCTCCGAGCAGCAGTCAAACACTCAGGCTCACATTTCTGTGGTCGGCAACAGTCTCTATCCCCTTCATACTTTTGACACTGTGGTAGACATTGGTTATTTCTGGCAGCAGCTATACATTCTTTGGGGCACTTAGCACAACATTTGGAGTTACCCTCATACTGTCTACAACTGGGTAAACATTCGCCTTTAGCAGCACTTTCAAGACATTCATCAGGACATTGAGGTACAGTTCCATAACACCAAACTTTTATCACAGGTCTAAAATTATTTAGAAAATTGATAAACTTATTATTATATTATTATCTCAAAATACATAGGATACAAGAAAACTTAAAGATTGTGTGAGTACAAAGTGTTGAGAAGCAATATTAAAGTTGTATGGAGAATTGAGAAGTAATCTTACTTTTGAACTTTTCTTGGGTTTCTTCTTGATCTGACACACAATTCTTTGGGAACATCTACACAACTTTCCTCTTCCTTTACAAATTAAAATCACATAATATCAAAATATTTTCTTACTAATTGTATTTCTATCTAACTAAACCTCTAATCCACCAATTTTATTACTTTTTAGGAAAGTTTTATGTTATTTATGCTTTTTAAATTTTGATTAAGTATTCTCAGTGTCAGAGCCTTAGAGGCTAGGAATAAATTTGCTATGATTGTGAAATTCTTTAATATCAGAGAATATCAAATATTTCTATTATATTTGTTTTTTTTATGGCCAAACAGAAGAAATAAACATTTTATACCTGGAGGAAAGGAACCAGCTTAGTTACATGTTTACATGAAGTTCTGGGGTCCAAATTACAAGTTTCCTCAGGGCTGTCATGAACAACTGTTACAGTCTTTTCCTGGCACACTTCTTCACCCTCCTTGAAGCCACAACCAGCTGGAGCACACAGCTCTACCGGAACCTGTTACATGAATAATTAGATATTTGCTTAGTTAAGCATGTTTCCTATTTCCTTGATAAAAATTTTCTATAATTTTACATCCCTTAAACTGAGATTCTTCTTAATATTTCATTTTAGTCAAATAACAAATGTAATATAGTTTTGCATATTAAATAAAAGTCAAACTAAGTTAAATTCATCAAACTTGGTCAGATTACCATTTTTACAAAGTTCAAGCTAATATTTTTCCTTTGTGTTTTTTCTATTTATTTATTGTTAATATCATTAACCTAAAGACAATTTGAAGAAAAAAAACTTTTAAGGTCTTTTTGTGAATTGGCAACAAAGAAAATAATGTAACGTGATAAAAATAACCTTTTCACATTTTGTAATGGGGGTATATTTTATCTTGGTCTCTTGTTTCAGTGAGCAAACTTCCCTGCAAAAAAAGATAAAATAAAATGAAATGCATTACCCTTTTTAAGTTGATAATGTCAACATAACATGACAAGTCTGATGGAAATTATCTAATTTGCCAATTATACATTTTTTTAGATCTTGCTGGCCTACAATTGGTCAACTAAAATGTATACTGGCCTGCTATTGGTAAATTTGTTTGTGCATTGGCGTATCATTGGTCATTTGTATTACATGACGTCATTCTTTATAGGCACTATAAAGAGCTTAACAGAAACAGATAGACATCTTGTTTCACATTAGAAATATATTTATTGTACAACGTAGAAATAAATAGTCTCACCTTGGCCATGTAGAACAGTCAGTGAAGGCTGTATAACCTGAAATACAAACCAGAAAACAATAAAAAATAAAATACAAACACACTTCTCATTGCCCAAAACACTCTTATAACAATTTTGAGTAATTCAATAGAAAATATATAAGGAGGAAAAGTTTACTGAATAAAGATAAATATGATGTTGAACTATACTAGTTGACGATTCAATGATTTATTGCTGGAAAATTATTGATTCTTCTAACCAGTTACAGTTTGCTTCAGGAAGGAAATGTAAAAAAGGAGGACAGATGTGATGAGGAGGTAATCAGGATTCCTAAGGGATAAACAATCATAGATCATTTAAGTTAAATTTGTAATGATTAAACACAAAATTACCCCCCCTTCTCTAAATTAAATTGTTGGTTAATCAGTTTGGTCCCAAGATAAGTAGCTACCTACAGATTTTGAGTCAACAAATAAGAAAGAGTAATCATCAGACTTTGGGTACCAATTTAATTTAAAGTCCAATGTCCCTTCCCTCCCTGTAGGGAAAAGGGAATGTGATTCTGACAAACAATTCTAAGTGAAAATTTTCTTTCAACCCCCTTCCCTTTTTCTCCCCTTCTTACCCACTTGCCTTACAGTTATACAAAAAAAAAGTTTTACTTCGACTTTACTCCAACAAAAATATTAAATTTTCGGCAATTTTAAATGGAATTAATTGGCTGAATAGCAGCCCATGCCTCCCTGGAGCTTATGGAAATCAAGGACAAGGGACAAATCTATAGTTTCTCCTCTTCCTACCCACCCTCTTTACATTAAAAAATAAAGTATACCCCAACTTAACTCCTGAATAATATAAAATTTTCTATATTTTTTAATTAAATTGATAAAAACATTTAGGTGATATTCAACCCAATGTTTCATTAATTCATGTTCTGCTATACATTAGCCTAAGAATTTTTGGGTTTAATATTAAATTTTTTTATTAAAATAAAATTTAATAATTAACTCAAATTGTTAAAAATGAATAGCAAAAATAAAATAAACAGTGAGATAAATTTTTTTTGGCCCTCAGTAAATAGAAACGGAAATAACGGAAATAGACACAGTCTAGCTTCGTGAAAAGTAAATTTATTTTATCTTCTTAAAAAATGCCAGGGATGAAAAGGGATAAGACAATGGACGATAGCTTTATGTACATCAACAATGATTAAAAATAAAATTAGCCTTTAACTAAAGATTTTGAGCCAACAATTTAAAGAAAGTGTTTATAAAACTTGGGGTACCAGTGTAATTTATATATTTAAATGTTTACTACCTCCCTGAAAATTATACTTTCAAATTTGTACATAACATCTTTACACGAAGGGAAAGAGAAACATAATGTAAACATAAATCAATAGGACAACATTGTAAAAGCAATCTGACCATACTATTGGTTAGAAAGTGTACACATTCTTGTGATTCATTTAGTAAGTAAGTTATGGAAATAATATCATCAAAATTTCATTGTTTGTGTTATAGGATTAAATCATATGTGACCATTACCAAATACAAGCAAAATTCTGCTAGAAATTACTTTTAAATTAGACGGATTACTGACTTTAGTTTCTTTGGGGACCTCTTACACTAGAGATGGGGCTCTAAATAAACTGCATGTTACTTTACTTAGTCTTATCTAACGTTGTCGCAAATAGGATTCCAAAAAAAAGGATGAGGTTTGGGTGTGGTTCCTTGGCGATGTGATGTTTTTGCGGATAGGAAAATATAAAATTGAAGAATATGTGAATTAAGGATTATTAGAAAGGAATAACATATTAGAATACAAATAATTTCCACTGGAAAAAAAATCAGTTCAGAGAAATACTGGAAAATCGTGTATTATGGAGAATTTTACCCAAGAATGTTAGACCGGGCCTTCGACCTTCACAATTTTAATTTTTGCAAAATAACTGTCTATAATTCGATGCGCTAATTATTTGTTATTAATATCATACTTAAAGCCAAGAGTTCTTAAAATACTAAAATAAATATTTATAAAAATGCCTGAGGTGACGTCTTTACACTTCTCTTCTTGTATAGTCTGGCACTCGGGGATATCATCTACAACCTAAACACAAAAGTAACAAATCATCCAGCGAATCCAAGAGCATCATCCCAGGAATAGGGTATAACCAACAAGCAAAATAAATCTAAAATAATATTTAGGGGGCGAATGGAGAGGTCGTCAATTTTACGATGTGTTGCCCTCCAATGACAGATGAAAAACACGTATAGGTTTCATGAATTTTTTCCTAATTATTTTCGTTATTGGTATAAGCTGGCATCATCCGCTTGTAATGATTTTTATGATAGTAGGTTAAGTAACATCCAACAGACTGTGAATGAGTTGCAACTGTTCACGGGCATTTCCCCTGCTCTTACTGTAATGTAAAGGGCAAGACATAACAGCAATGAGTACCATTGGTAACGTCTCTATTATGATATAGTGTGGTTTAGCTAAAATCTTTACCCCCATTTATGTTGCAAACTTGACAGAACATAACTAGGGTTCATTTTACGTCTTCTCTTTAATTTTGTCATATTTACCTCAAGTCTCTCTTGAGTAGTAACACACTCACTCTCATACTCTGTGGAGTAGAGAGTATCTCCAGTATTTATTATATTTACCTCATGTCTCTCTTGAGTAGTAACACACTCACTTTCATACTCTGTGGAGTAGAGAGTATCTCTCCAGTATTTATTATATTTACCTCATGTCTCTCTTGAGTAGTAACACACTCACTTTCATACTCTGTGGAGTAGAGAGTATCTCTAGTATTTATTATATTTACCTCATGTCTCTCTTGAGTAGTAACACACTCACTTTCATACTCTGTGGAGTAGAGAGTATCTCCAGTATTTATTATATTTACCTCATGTCTCTCTTGAGTAGTAACACACTTACTCTCATACTCTGTGGAGCAGAGAGAATCTCCAGTATTTATTATATTTACCTCATGTCTCTCTTGAGTAGTAACACACTCACTCTCATACTCTGTGTAGCAGAGAGTATCTCTCCAGTATTTATTATATTTACCTCATGTCTCTCTTGAGTAGTTACACACTCACTCTCATACTCTGTGAAGCAGAGAGTATCACTAGTATTTATTATATTTACCTCATGTCTCTCTTGAGTAGTAACACACTCACTTTCATACTCTGTGGAGTAGAGAGTATCTCTCCAGTATTTATTATATTTACCTCATGTCTCTCTTGAGTAGTAACACACTCACTCTCATACTCTGTGTAGCAGAGAGTATCTCTAGTATTTATTATATTTACCTCATGTCTCTCTTGAGTAGTAACACACTCACTCTCATACTCTGTGAAGCAGAGAGTATCACTAGTATTTATTATATTTACCTCATGTCTCTCTTGAGTAGTAACACACTCACTCTCATACTCTGTGTAGCAGAGAGTATCTCTAGTATTTATTATATTTACCTCATGTCTCTCTTGAGTAGTAACACACTCACTCTCATACTCTGTGAAGCAGAGAGTATCACTAGTATTTATTATATTTACCTCATGTCTCTCTTGAGTAGTAACACACTCACTCTCATACTCTGTGGAGTAGAGAGTATCTCCAGTATTTATTATATTTACCTCATGTCTCTCTTGAGTAGTAACACACTTACTCTCATACTCTGTGGAGCAGAGAGAATCTCCAGTATTTATTATATTTACCTCATGTCTCTCTTGAGTAGTAACACACTCACTCTCATACTCTGTGTAGCAGAGAGTATCTCTCCAGTATTTATTATATTTACCTCATGTCTCTCTTGAGTAGTTACACACTCACTCTCATACTCTGTGAAGCAGAGAGTATCACTAGTATTTATTATATTTACCTCATGTCTCTCTTGAGTAGTAACACACTCACTTTCATACTCTGTGGAGTAGAGAGTATCTCTCCAGTATTTATTATATTTACCTCATGTCTCTCTTGAGTAGTAACACACTCACTCTCATACTCTGTGTAGCAGAGAGTATCTCTAGTATTTATTATATTTACCTCATGTCTCTCTTGAGTAGTAACACACTCACTCTCATACTCTGTGAAGCAGAGAGTATCACTAGTATTTATTATATTTACCTCATGTCTCTCTTGAGTAGTAACACACTCACTCTCATACTCTGTGGAGCAGAGAGTATCTCTAGTATTTATTATATTTACCTCATGTCTCTCTTGAGTAGTAACACACTCACTCTCATACTCTGTGTAGCAGAGAGTATCTCTAGTATTTATTATATTTACCTCATGTCTCTCTTGAGTAGTAACACACTCACTCTCATACTCTGTGAAGCAGAGAGTATCACTAGTATTTATTATATTTACCTCATGTCTCTCTTGAGTAGTAACACACTCACTTTCATACTCTGTGGAGTAGAGAGTATCTCTCCAGTATTTATTATATTTACCTCATGTCTCTCTTGAGTAGTAACACACTCACTTTCATACTCTGTGGAGTAGAGAGTATCTCTAGTATTTATTATATTTACCTCATGTCTCTCTTGAGTAGTAACACACTCACTCTCATACTCTGTGAAGCAGAGAGTATCACTAGTATTTATTATATTTACCTCATGTCTCTCTTGAGTAGTAACACACTCACTTTCATACTCTGTGGAGTAGAGAGTATCTCTCCAGTATTTATTATATTTACCTCATGTCTCTCTTGAGTAGTAACACACTCACTCTCATACTCTGTGTAGCAGAGAGTATCTCTAGTATTTATTATATTTACCTCATGTCTCTCTTGAGTAGTAACACACTCACTCTCATACTCTGTGAAGCAGAGAGTATCACTAGTATTTATTATATTTACCTCATGTCTCTCTTGAGTAGTAACACACTCACTCTCATACTCTGTGGAGCAGAGAGTATCTCTAGTATTTATTATATTTACCTCATGTCTCTCTTGAGTAGTAACACACTCACTCTCATACTCTGTGTAGCAGAGAGTATCTCTAGTATTTATTATATTTACCTCATGTCTCTCTTGAGTAGTAACACACTCACTCTCATACTCTGTGAAGCAGAGAGTATCACTAGTATTTATTATATTTACCTCATGTCTCTCTTGAGTAGTAACACACTCACTTTCATACTCTGTGGAGTAGAGAGTATCTCTCCAGTATTTATTATATTTACCTCATGTCTCTCTTGAGTAGTAACACACTCACTCTCATACTCTGTGTAGCAGAGAGTATCTCTAGTATTTATTATATTTACCTCATGTCTCTCTTGAGTAGTAACACACTCACTCTCATACTCTGTGAAGCAGAGAGTATCACTAGTATTTATTATATTTACCTCATGTCTCTCTTGAGTAGTAACACACTCACTTTCATACTCTGTGGAGTAGAGAGTATCTCTCCAGTATTTATTATATTTACCTCATGTCTCTCTTGAGTAGTAACACACTCACTTTCATACTCTGTGGAGTAGAGAGTATCTCTAGTATTTATTATATTTACCTCATGTCTCTCTTGAGTAGTAACACACTCACTCTCATACTCTGTGGAACAGAGAGTATCTCTAGTATTTATTATATTTACCTCATGTCTCTCTTGAGTAGTAACACACTCACTCTCATACTCTGTGGAGTAGAGAGTATCTCTAGTATTTATTATATTTACCTCATGTCTCTCTTGAGTAGTAACACACTCACTCTCATACTCTGTGGAGTAGAGAGTATCTCTAGTATTTATTATATTTACCTCATGTCTCTCTTGAGTAGTAACACACTCACTTTCATACTCTGTGGTGTAGAGAGTATCTCTCCAGTATTTATTATATTTACCTCATGTCTCTCTTGAGTAGTAACACACTCACTTTCATACTCTGTGGAGTAGAGAGTATCTCTAGTATTTATTATATTTACCTCATGTCTCTCTTGAGTAGTAACACACTCACTCTCATACTCTGTGAAGCAGAGAGTATCACTAGTATTTATTATATTTACCTCATGTCTCTCTTGAGTAGTAACACACTCACTTTCATACTCTGTGGAGTAGAGAGTATCTCTCCAGTATTTATTATATTTACCTCATGTCTCTCTTGAGTAGTAACACACTCACTCTCATACTCTGTGTAGCAGAGAGTATCTCTAGTATTTATTATATTTACCTCATGTCTCTCTTGAGTAGTAACACACTCACTCTCATACTCTGTGAAGCAGAGAGTATCACTAGTATTTATTATATTTACCTCATGTCTCTCTTGAGTAGTAACACACTCACTCTCATACTCTGTGGAGCAGAGAGTATCTCTAGTATTTATTATATTTACCTCATGTCTCTCTTGAGTAGTAACACACTCACTCTCATACTCTGTGTAGCAGAGAGTATCTCTAGTATTTATTATATTTACCTCATGTCTCTCTTGAGTAGTAACACACTCACTCTCATACTCTGTGAAGCAGAGAGTATCACTAGTATTTATTATATTTACCTCATGTCTCTCTTGAGTAGTAACACACTCACTTTCATACTCTGTGGAGTAGAGAGTATCTCTCCAGTATTTATTATATTTACCTCATGTCTCTCTTGAGTAGTAACACACTCACTCTCATACTCTGTGTAGCAGAGAGTATCTCTAGTATTTATTATATTTACCTCATGTCTCTCTTGAGTAGTAACACACTCACTCTCATACTCTGTGAAGCAGAGAGTATCACTAGTATTTATTATATTTACCTCATGTCTCTCTTGAGTAGTAACACACTCACTTTCATACTCTGTGGAGTAGAGAGTATCTCTCCAGTATTTATTATATTTACCTCATGTCTCTCTTGAGTAGTAACACACTCACTTTCATACTCTGTGGAGTAGAGAGTATCTCTAGTATTTATTATATTTACCTCATGTCTCTCTTGAGTAGTAACACACTCACTCTCATACTCTGTGGAACAGAGAGTATCTCTAGTATTTATTATATTTACCTCATGTCTCTCTTGAGTAGTAACACACTCACTCTCATACTCTGTGGAGTAGAGAGTATCTCTAGTATTTATTATATTTACCTCATGTCTCTCTTGAGTAGTAACACACTCACTCTCATACTCTGTGGAACAGAGAGTATCTCTCCAGTATTTATTATATTTACCTCATGTCTCTCTTGAGTAGTAACACACTCACTCTCATACTCTGTGGAACAGAGAGTATCTCTAGTATTTATTATATTTACCTCATGTCTCTCTTGAGTAGTTACACACTTACTCTCATACTCTGTGGAGTAGAGAGTATCTCTAGTATTTATTATATTTACCTCATGTCTCTCTTGAGTAGTAACACACTCACTTTCATACTCTGTGGAACAGAGAGTATCTCTAGTATTTATTATATTTACCTCATGTCTCTCTTGAGTAGTAACACACTCACTCTCATACTCTGTGGAACAGAGAGTATCTCTAGTATTTATTATATTTACCTCATGTCTCTCTTGAGTAGTAACACACTCACTCTCATACTCTGTGGAGTAGAGAGTATCTCTAGTATTTATTATATTTACCTCATGTCTCTCTTGAGTAGTAACACACTCACTCTCATACTCTGTGGAACAGAGAGTATCTCTCCAGTATTTATTATATTTACCTCATGTCTCTCTTGAGTAGTAACACACTCACTCTCATACTCTGTGGAACAGAGAGTATCTCTAGTATTTATTATATTTACCTCATGTCTCTCTTGAGTAGTAACACACTCACTCTCATACTCTGTGGAACAGACAGTCTCTCCAACATTATCACAATCCTTCACTAAACCTCGTCTACAAACCTAGAAAAAATAATCATAATACAAAGTAGAACAATGACTGTTCGTCTGTCTATCTGAAGATTAAGATCTTAGTACCCGCTTAACCGGACTGAAGTAGTTTAAAGCCGTTTTCTTGGCTTGTGTGACAAACCTAACCCTAACCCATCTCCAAAACTTCAAACCCAACTATAAAGAACCAAATACGGTCTTTATCAACTGCAAACAACAAACACCTGTCATTTTAGGTCAATAGTGTAGCCATATATCAGATAGATCTTATCAATTCACAGATGAACCGATGCCTATTTTTTGTGGAAAAACTTTTGATGCCAAAAACAGCCTTTGTACATTGAATCGATGACTACAAGACCCTTTTATATCCTGATTCAGTTGCGGACATATCATTCAAAATATATTATATAAGAAAAACGAATGGCTGGCGTTTTTGTGGTCAACTGATATGTACCTGAACAGTCTGATTTGTGGCAAACTTTGAATACTCAATGAAACAATTCTTGACATAATTATCTTCACATTCCTCCTCCTATAATAGTTATTTATCGCATCGTATTACAGACAGCTTTCCACGGCTATTAAAAAGAAAAATTGAAACCATTTTTGTTAGCTCCAAGGGGTAAAAAGACTCGGGCTAACATGTTTGGTATTAATTTTATGATTTTATATTTAAAATCGTGAAAAATTGTTTGTAATACAATGTAATAGAAATACATGATTATTCAGTATAGCTGAAAATCCGGTTCTAATCCAACGGAAATTAAGCCATACTGGAAGAAAAATGTTAAATCTTTTTTAACACTTTTGTTTTTTTATTAGTGCCTATAGAGCACAGAAATGTTTAGATAAATTTGAAAGTTTTAGAGAGGGGGGCTTTTGTTCAATTATGCCTAATCCATGCTAGGGGGTTTATACCTGCGGGGCTTTCCTGCACCCAATTATAACCTAACCTAACATGAAATAAAGAAAAAAATCAAACACACGAAAAATACCCCCTTATGATGAACATATTTCCCCCTTAAACGGAGTACTAATAACATATTTTACCTGTGCAGCCGTGTACTTGGTAATGTAGGAAGTGGTGCACCGTCTAGATACAACAAAATCAACAAAGTTTGTCTAACTAAACTTTTACTTTATAAAATGATTTATCTAACATCCAAGCCAAAAAAAATGCCAATGACAAAGTATTTTTTAATGTCACAAAAGTATTACTTGATTGAAATAACTTATAGACAGAAATGAATTAATAATATATTATATTATACATTAACTTGTGGTGTTTTGAATCAGTAGAAATATTTTACGGTTTTCAACAAATTACTGGATCTAATATTGATTTTGGTAATATTAATTGATCAAGACCAAATTACAAGGTCGTTGTTTTCGCTAATAATTGTAAATAAAAGCTAGCTTCCAAATGGCTAATAATGAAATTAAATGAATTAGGAGAAAATGAAAAGAAAAGAGGTAGTCAAATAATAAATTGAAAAATTTCTTTTCCTTGAAGATAAAACTTTTATCCTTTATTGAATTCATAGATAAATATGATTTTGTGTATTCCTATGATAAGAATGATCACACTGAACAAATTCTTCAAAAACAGTTTCTTCCTCCATCACTACTTTCTCAATGCATCTAAAAAATTAATTTTCATATTTAAAAATACTATTTTTCTCCTTATAATTTATATAAAAACCAGTGCTTTCCCTCAAATTGTCTATCAAGCATTGAAAGCCCTCTCCCTTATTGCTTAATGGCACGGGAGTATTTAATTTTTACAATATAGCCAAATTTAAATTGGGGAGGGGTGGATTACTATGTTCGGCTTGAATGTTATTTAGTAGCGAAGCTACCCTATAATTGTAATTGTCCGCACTTCCGTAATACACGAATTAGGAGAACCGTGATTTTCTCGGCTTCTGTTCAAGATACACGACTTAAACTTTAAGTCAACATTCATATCTATCTATTATTGTCTACCTGTGTGGTCAATCCTGTCTAGAACCAGCTTTAGCTTCTGCAACAATGATGATCTATCTATCTATTCACTTATCTCTATCTATCTATGTATATATAATCTATCTAGTGTCTACCTGCGAGGTCCATCCTGTCCAGAACCAGCTCTAGCCACAGCATCAAATGATGTATCTTCTTCCCTTACCTGAAATTTTTTGAAGGTAATGAAAGAGGAACATAGTTGTGCATTATTTCTTTTGTATTTATCCTTATATAAAAGTAACAGGATTTTTGTCTGTCTTTCGGCGTCTGTTTGTATGTACCAAAGGATCTAGATAGGTCATGGGAAGTTTTATTGCTTTTTTTTGGGAGGGTACAAGCCTCCTCCTGAAACATAAGTCTCCACCCCTCCCCTCCCTCCTTAAGCACCCTAGAGGCCTGTAGTATCAGAATCTGCGTGTCTGTCTGTGTGTATCAAGAATCTCGATAACCACACAACCTTCATCTTTATTGTGGAGCTTATCATAGGTCCATGGAAGGTTTATAACTATTTTCGGAGAGGGTACCACCATCCTCCCAAGAAAAATCTTCCCTAGATAAAAATGAACCCCCCAACTTAAATGCCAATAGAGGCCTCTAGGAGCGTAGCCGCTAGTTTGGATGAATTTCTTGCAAAAGCTAGCTCGTTTAAATACTTTTTGTTAATATTATTATGGTATTTTCAAAAAATAATATTATTTTCATATTAATAAGATGCAATGATTTTAAAGTTTTTATAATGAGTCATTTTAAGACGTGCACATTTTTTAGCTAATTTATTCCTAACCAAATTTTTTTTATTTTATAATAAATGCGATAGTATATCTAAAGTAAATTATATCTATTAAAATATGTATTCTGTATTATTTTTGTCTAAACTGTGTTTAATATCTATAAAAACATGTCTTTTTCCTGAAGAAAAAAAACTGTACTACTGTAAACATATATGTACTTGTTTTGTTGTAATATTGAAGAAACATCTCTCGAAAGAAGATTAGCGTAAATAATTTTGCATGTAATTGAACACGGAATCTGCAAAAGAAAAAGCATTGCAAATTTTAGAGAGGAATTATTACATCATATTTTAAATTTTGCCGACTATTTGCCATTTTTATGTACATTTTAATCATATATTGCCTAGTTTTATGAAAAATAAGGATGAGTTTTCTTGGCAATATTATTTTAGAATTTTTTAAAAATTAAAGAAGTCTACTTTACATGTTGTATTTGTATGTAGGTCGTTTTTATTATAAAGAATTGTGAATTTATCAAAGACTAACAGCTTGGCCCCTAGACTTTAAGTCTCACGGGGCCCCTTGAGGGGAGGAGGCGAGTTTACCCATTTAATTATCCAATACCCTACTCGGGATTCAAAAAACTAAGATTTCAAAAAAATATTAAACCAATCAGACTTTCCGTTTAGGAGATCTTAATGACATACATCTAGCCTACACATGTATAAATATTTAAATGGATTATTATGTTTTTTAGACATTAAAATTGATTTTTTTTCAACAAGTTTTAGACTTTTAAACAATAATTAAGCAAATATCCTTTTTATTTAAAAAAATGCAACTTAATTTGTATTCATGACCCAACAGAATACTAATTCAAAATGCAAACTATGCTTTATATGTAAAGTTTTTTTTTGTAGACATAGCTAATTTTGTCTGTATATCTAGACAATACAAAGAAAATATATAAAGAAATTGTTAATAATATGTCTGTGTGTTTATCTCAGGGAGGGAGGGGACATTGGGCTGTTTATTACACTAGTCCCCAAAGATTTATAATAACTTTTCTCGTATTCATTCGAATCCGGTGGACAGGAACCGGTTCTCATCAATACGAAAAAACTATGTCTAGCATCGTATTATATCCAGCTTTCTACGAATATGAAAATGTACAATCATAAGATTAAAACCATTTTTTTTTGGCCGGGCCTTCGGCACCTCGGGGCTAAAAAAACTGGTTTTAATCTTATAATTGTACATTCTATATCCGCGGAAAGCTGTTTATAATACGATGCGAGAAATAACTATTAAAGTTTTTCTTGTTCTTTGGCTCAACACTTTTAGGGAATTCGTTGGTTCATTCGTTGTCTCAACCATGACACTTTGGTTGAGCTTGACTTCCGAATTAGCGGGAAGTTCACGAGATCAGTTGGCGAACATACAAACCCCCAATACCAGGAACCATCAAGTTTCAACAGCAGGTTTGAATATAGATTTATTGATGAAATTATTTCAAAGACCTGAAATTACAATATCAATTAGTTCATAATTCCAGTTATTTATAACCACGTAATCTTATTTGCTTTTTTTAAAAATCATTTTTCTCTACGGTAAAAATCTTTGGGAACTTTGGCTTTAAAGGAAAATTATTTGGTTTAATAAATCATTGTTAAATGCAAAAATAAAGGCACATAAAAATTACTAAAACATATATTAATCATAATTAAGTTTCATGCTTAGCTGGCTAAAGCCTTTTTAAAACTACATATAATCGTCCTATACACCATACTTCCCAACAAAATTAACAAATTCTACCTGAAGCTCTTATGGTTTCAAATCCCTGATATACTAGGGTCGTTCACACACAATGAGACCAATGATAGGCCCAATTTTGTTCTCCGAAATCTTCACACTCTCATATCTCATTCAAAAGTAAAGAACGTGCGCATCCAAAATAAACAAACACTCTATGCCGCGCCACATTATGAAAGGAAAGCCCTAAAAGACGACATTTGCGCTTTGTTTTTGGTTAATGATAAGGAATTTAATTTCGAACTTGATAAACACAAAGCTTCCTCGAAAAGAGGTTAAGACACACCCCCCGTTTGAAAGTCAAATTAACTTCCTTAACGAGATTCAAGGTTTTTTTTGCGCTGAGCACTAGCAACATTTCTCACTAAACTCAACTCACCATAATCACATGAGAATGGCCACATCCCGAAAACGTGACAATTTTGCTCCTAACTAAATGAAACCCCGTGAAATGCATACACAATATTACACTCCTCACTAGGACTCATAATACCTCACATTTTAGGATAGAAGGATGGGGATTGGTTTGTACCATACAACATTCCGTGCACATGACAATCACAAGATCACATACACAAATCCTAAAATAGATAATCCTATTAATCATGATGTTGTAATATAACAACTATACTAAATAATAATCATTTCATAATCAATAGGTAATAAATCATTATTAATAAATCAATAAGTACCTACGAAATCAGGTTGAAATGTAAATGTAAACAAATAATGGTAAAAATAAAACGAAATAAATCTTAGACAAGAAAATTAAGATTTATAGGTACTTAAAACTAAATTTGTTAAGCATCAAAAAGAGTAGTAAGAAAAAATTTTTCAAAATCCTTGGGCAGAAAGTTTTTCAAACCTAATGAATAAGAACTGTAATATCTTAATCAACAATAAAACTTTTTAATACTTAAAGAATAGCAAAATAATAATATCTTCGTTAGAATTTTCATCGGAATTATAAAAAAAATTACCAATTTTTCTTTGTAAAAAAATATGAGACTTTAAATATGAATTTTCAATCATTCCTTGATCTGAATAAAAATGTTTTACTTGGTTGAAATTCATATATAATTTTTAAAAAAATCTGCTAAAAAAATACTTGATTTTTTTCTTAGAATAAATATCGAATCACGCAACCTCGACACATTTATTCCTTTTTGTTAAACTTTTCAGGTAAGTTTTAAAATGAATTGTACTTTTGAAAAGAAATTAAACTCAATAAAATTAAATTTGAGCATATGAAATAGAAGAATATTTAATCGCATTTCATTTGATTCTTATTTTAGGCATAAAAATAGGCATATGAAAAATGTGGCTTTTTTCTAAAAAAAATCTCAATTTCCATAAAATAAGAATCAATTATTAATCATAATTTTTAACAACTGCCTGACTGATACAGCATGTTCTTCTAGGGGAGATTTATCTGTCAGTCTGAACAAGACTCTTGCAGTCTTTCTCCCATCCTCAATTCTCGTCACTCGGCCCATCCTCAAACATCTCATCAGCGGATTGGTACTCGTAACCAGAACTATATCTCCGTCAGCTAGTGGCTCCGCCATCTCATCCTTCCACTTGGACATCCGTAATATCTTCGGTAGGATCTCCTGGCGGTAGGCAGTCCAAAACTGGGCAGACAAATCTTCCAACAACTTCAACCTGGAGGAAATTTGGTCCTCCGGTTTCATCGCCACATTGCACAACGGCTGGCGGTCAACATTTCCCAGCAGCTGGCCAGGGGTGATCAGCCGCCAATTCTCCACGTCGTTCGCAGCTTCAATCGTCAATGGTCTGCTATTCATCAATTTGCTAACCTCCGCCAACAGCACCAGGAGCTCGTTGAAATTAACAGAACTATTCACCAACTTCTTGGACAGCAATCTCTTGGTTAATCCCACCATTTTCTCCGCTTGCCCAATATAATGGTGGGCTCGGGCCGGGATCTGAGACCAAGAAAACTCTACCTGGCTGCCCAACTTCTGCTCTAAAACCTTGCGAGCACCGGATAATTGTGTGCCCATGTCGCTTACTATGATCTTCGGCAGACAATGAACAGCTTCCAACTTGCGCAGGGACAACAGGATACTGCTGGTATCATACTTTTCCAAGGCATCTAACCACAACGCCCCTGAGAATCTGCAGACCACCACGAACACCCACACCTTCTTCGTTGCTGTCTGACTCCTCGTTTTGGCGGCAGCTCTCCTCGTAACCAGCGGACCCATCAGGTCGACCTGCACAGCTTCAAAAGGCCTGCTCGGGACCAACTTGTCAGGTAACACGTCCTTCATGGTAGTACGACATTCCTTAGCCCTCTCAACACTGCAGGGCCAACATTTCTTCACTTCCATGATGGCCAACCTCCTTGCCTTCACAATCCAGCACCAACGGCGGCTCTCAGCTAAAGTTCCACGGACACCAGAGTGAAGCTCAACATGCGCTTCTCTCATAAAAACAGCAGCTAACCAATTACCAGGCTCCAAAATTATTAAACCTGGCATGTCTTCAAATATCATTTTACGGCCGCCAGTAATGGCGTCAATGACTGGCTGTCCTCGACCAACCATTTTAAGAATCCTCATCTCCCTGGTCATATAATTTCCACCGGGACCAACGACAGGCCAGGTCAATGATACTTCATGCACTAATGGATTTAATGACGCATAATTGCCTTTAGCGTCATTTATCCACTCATCTTCTTGGCTTCGTGACACAATGAAAAGTTCCGCCGCCGCCATAAAATTGTACAAAGACGGCTTGTACACAGAATCTGCGGCTGCTACATGACTACCAGCGGCTGTAGTCTTACTTTCTTGTCTGCTCTTTAGCTTCTTCAACCAGGTGTTCGCAACTTGCAGGACAGCTGCCATAATACGTTTGGCCTGTCCAAATGATCTCCTGTGCTTAAACCTAAAGACATCTTCAGCGGCTTCTCCGGCAACTTTCATTGAACATAACTTAACCATTTTGGTATTCAACTCCTCTGGGGGTAAAACCTGCTTGACTTCTTCGGCAGTTTTCACCGGCCACGCACTTTCATCCTGGCGCAACCATTCTGGGCCCAATCTGTACCTGGAACCTGGTCCCAAATCTGATACCTTGCAGGTGCTTCTGGTGCCCAAATCTGCAACGTTTTGCGTCCCCGGGACCCACCTCCAGTCATCCTTGTTGGTTGCAGATTGAATTTCTCCAATACGATGAGAATTAAATGTGTTCAGCATAGCACTGTTGGAAACTATTTGTGATAAAACACACGATGAATCAGTAAAGTACATCACTCTGATAATATCAAAGGGCAGGGCATCTCTGACGGACTTTGCCAACCTTGTGGACATTTGGCATCCCATCAACTCAAGGCGTGGAATGGACTCACACTTGACCGGCGCAACTCTTGACTTAGTGGCTAGCAGAAACGTTTCAAATCCTTGTCTAGTTGGCCACCTCAAATACGCATTAGATGCATAAGCCTCTGATGACCCATCCGAAAACATCATCAAGGATGGAAGGCCAGTTGGTTCATCCGGGACCACACAACGGTCAAACTCCAATTTAGCGACCTCAGCTCTGTCCTCCAGCGACTGAACAAGTTCATCCCGTAGACTTTTTGGAATGAAATCTTGCCAGCCCAAATTCAGCAAACATGTTTTCCGCAGGACAAGTTTAATTCTCAACAGAATAGGGCTGCAAAGCCCGATCGGGTCGAAGGTTTGGGCGGCGAACCTGTAGACCATCTTCTTTGTCAGATTCTCGTCCAAGGCGTCCTGGAGGTTGTACAAATCAGCATCCTCTTTCACCTTCCTTCCCTTGACTTTACCATCTTGGTTGACTCTTGTGGCGATGGACAACACATCGGTGGCTGGCTTCCATATCAGCCCGAGAACCTTGGTAGGCTGGCAATCATCTCCAGAATAAATGACTTGTTTGAAGGAAAAACTACCTTTACCGATAATCCTGTCGGCCTCTTTCATCATCTCCTTGGCTTCTGGCTTCGATCCTGCTCCCGAAATAACGTCATCTATGAAGCTGTGCTTCTCAAGCTTGACTGCAACTGGAATCTGAGGTAACTTGAATTCCTCATCAGGGTAGGTAGGTATTTGTGGCTCCTTCCATAATTCAGGTTTAGCAACAATTTCACTACCGTTTATTTGTCCCTCTCCATACATCTCCTTGACCTCTGCTTCACTCTTTCCGCCGAACAGGCGGGACGTCAACTTCAGGGCTGTAACTGCCAAATTTCCCGCAGCTAACTCGCCGAAATTTACAACTTTGGTCAGGTAAATTTCAAGTGGACCATCTGGCGTCGGGGAAAATAAAACTCTCTTCATCTGGCTGTCGAACTCTGTGGCCAGGATGGAGTTATAAAACTTGGAGATATCCGCGGTTATACCAACCTTGTAACCGCGGAAAAGCATCAAATGATAAAATATCTTCTGCATTGGCGGCGGGCCTCCCAGCATTATGTTATTAAAACTGGTACCCTTGAACGTCAGAGAACTATTTGCACACAATCGCATGGGTGTGGAACTTGAATCCTCCTTGAAAGCAACCACTATTGATGAACAAGACTTAGGTCCTTCATACTGCAATTCTTCAGGCGTGGCTTTTTGAAAAACGCCTCTTCTTATGGCGTCGTTGAATACCTCCACATACATTCCATAGGTACCTTCCTTGACCATCCTGGCACGATCCTTTTCAGCAATTTTGCGGGCTAAACTCTCATTGTAAGGTAAAGTGTGAGGATCTTCAATATAAGCATATTGACCTGTCCACTTGTTGGACTGCAAGTCTAGTGTTAAACCTGCCTCAATTATCCTCTGCCTCTCACGCTGGTCCCAGGTAGTGCCGTCGGCCATAGCCTTGCACTCTTGACAAGCAGTACATCCTGGACAAAGTGCCTGCGGCTGTACGCCAAACGATTCAGACGTCAGAAAGTCTGGCAAAGTGCCTCCACTGACACTGACAGCCTTATAAGCCGACTTTTGATCTCCAGCTCCACCATCAGCACTCGTACAGATAAAACCACTACCAAAAATGGTTCGCCACAACATAGACTGGCCCACTTTCTGGTAGGTTGAAGGAAACACGTCAGGATGTGTATTTCCAATGATGATATCTAAGCCTCCACTAATATATGTAAACCTTTCTGGCGGCATTTTAAATATCTCGGCGGCAGTTTCGGGGTGGACCGAGCGCATCTCGTTGGCCCCGCCGAGGGTAGGCATGACAGCTGCCTCAAACTCCCTCAGATTGCCGTCCCTATCCTTCAGATAAAACACAACGTTGCGGCAGGAAGACTCACTGCCATCAGCTACAGAAATAGTTGTATATCTGCCAGTAGATTTCAGCTTCAACTTGTTGGATAACTTCTCAGACACAAGTGGCAAATTTGCCCCGGAGTCAAACATTACCGTGGCGTGGCAGGTGCTGCCGCCAGGTGCTACAACAGGAACTAACTGAAGTAAGAAGGTACAGGGGCTGGGTGCAGAACTTGACTTGTAAACTGTATTCACACCAGCACTAGCCTCATGGAGTAACCTGGAATGGTATCTGTCGCAATTATTGGTACCACAAACACCAAGCTTATCCGATTTATTACATTTGTCAGCAGTATGGCCGTCACATAGGCAAAGTTCACATAATTTCTTCTGCTGGACAACTTTCTTTCGGTCAACCACGTCCATCTTCTTAAACGTGAGGCAACGGAAAATCGGGTGTTTCTCCTTGCAGCTCTCCACAGGACATGCACTGTTCCACTTGGAAGCCTTGTCCTTTCCAGCCTTTCCATTCTTATTGTCGTTGCGGCCAGATACTTGCGCGGCGGCAGCTCTGTCACGATTTCTCTTGCCGGCGCCATTGTCATAGGACATATCACCAGCCAACATGGCACCCCTGGTCCTCTCCAGCAGTTCTACAATCTTCGGGATGTTTGGTTGGTTCATGCTACCTAGCTCCATCATAATCTTGTCTTTCAAATTTTCAGGGCACTTGTCTTTAAAAATATGAATAAGAGTTAGGTGGTTGTAATCCTTAGCTGCAGAACCAACGATGGCTTCTACCTCCTGCATCATGCTCTTGAAGGTAGCAATTGCGCTAACCACGTCCACAGGTTTATCCACAGGTTTCATCTTGTTCAACTTAGTTAAAATCCTCATGAACCGGCGAGTGTTTGATAAAAACATCTGATCAAGAAACGCCCATTGTTCATTATGATCTCTAATCGCTGACACTTGCTTGCGTAGTTCCGGGTTGGTTATCACCTTCTCCATACACAACATCAGACTTAACCTCTGGTCAGCAAATCCATAACCAGAGCATAGATCCTTAAAGACCTGTTTAAAGTTTGGGTAATCCGTGTCAGTACCGTCGAACGACGGCAACAAACTGTTGTCCCAGCGCCCATACTGCGGGTTGGAACTCCGAATATCCACAGCAGACATACTTCTGGAGAGCATGGCAGGTGTCCCACTCTCATCCAGGTTAGATGAACGACGTTCCATCTCTCTAAGCCTTCGGTACATATCACGTACTTCTTGGCGCAACTCCACGGAAATTTTAAGCACTCCCATGTCCATCTTCACCTTCTCAATGACGTCAAGGTTCCTGGCGACAGTGCTTGACCTCGCGTCATCTGAATCATTGTCAAGCCAGTACAGAATTTTTGTACACTGCTCCAACGACGCATAAACTTTATCTGCAACAGTTTTCTGCTCACTAGCTTCATCCAAATCACGCTTGAACTCGCGCAGCTCACTAGTCTCCACGGCAGGTTTTAGACTTTTTATTAGGTCAGATTGGTCCTTGACCTCACTAAAAATGTCACGAATTGATTTTACAGTCACATTTTCACATGAACTAAAACTTTGGCAGGCTTTTAGATTGTCATAAAACACTTTTAACTGTTCATCAAAAACTTCTAGCCTTTCACTGCCAATAGCGATAGCTCGCTCAATTTTCTGCTTTTTGGTTAGTGGCATATTGATTCACTAGGTACTTATTTCACAGAAAAATTGTCACAGTTTATTGCATCAATAATTCACTAGATGCTATTGATCTCTTGATGAATGCTAACGCCTATCCATCAGATACTTTGAAATTGTCTCAACCATGACACTTTGGTTGAGCTTGACTTCCGAATTAGCGGGAAGTTCACGAGATCAGTTGGCGAACATACAAACCCCCAATACCAGGAACCATCAAGTTTCAACAGCAGGTTTGAATATAGATTTATTGATGAAATTATTTCAAAGACCTGAAATTACAATATCAATTAGTTCATAATTCCAGTTATTTATAACCACGTAATCTTATTTGCTTTTTTTAAAAATCATTTTTCTCTACGGTAAAAATCTTTGGGAACTTTGGCTTTAAAGGAAAATTATTTGGTTTAATAAATCATTGTTAAATGCAAAAATAAAGGCACATAAAAATTACTAAAACATATATTAATCATAATTAAGTTTCATGCTTAGCTGGCTAAAGCCTTTTTAAAACTACATATAATCGTCCTATACACCATACTTCCCAACAAAATTAACAAATTCTACCTGAAGCTCTTATGGTTTCAAATCCCTGATATACTAGGGTCGTTCACACACAATGAGACCAATGATAGGCCCAATTTTGTTCTCCGAAATCTTCACACTCTCATATCTCATTCAAAAGTAAAGAACGTGCGCATCCAAAATAAACAAACACTCTATGCCGCGCCACATTATGAAAGGAAAGCCCTAAAAGACGACATTTGCGCTTTGTTTTTGGTTAATGATAAGGAATTTAATTTCGAACTTGATAAACACAAAGCTTCCTCGAAAAGAGGTTAAGACATTCGTCATTCGGTTGATTGACCAATCGTTTCAACCACTAATTGTAATCTAAACAAAGGTTAATTTTGGGATGATCATAAATTTCGCAAACTTTAGGTTTAGATCCCTTGTACATCTAAACAACTTCTGCAAAACTGCTTTACTGCAGATAGTTTTTAATTTTCAATTAAGATTGATTTTGGACAGGTTTTCATCTATATTAACCTCCTCGTTTGAATTTCAGGGAAGCAGCCGCTTTTAAACAACAAAGAAAAAAACTTTTTTGTTAAAGTTTTATATGTATAGTAGTGTTAACTTAAATAGATAATCTCTATTTATTTATTACATTAACATATTATTAATTAGATAATTAATGCATTTAATAAGAAGATTAGTTACCATAATTTGTATTTCATATGAGAAAAGAAGTGTATACTTTTTAGGGTAGACGGAAAAAAATCCCGTAGGGCTCGGCATCCACCCAGTAAGGCTCAGCCTCAGCCTACACACTAATAAATAAGCCACCCTAAGCCTAATTATTGTTAACTTCTGAAAGATAAAATTAAGTTTATAAGGCGACTCGACAAAGTGGATGAAAAAAAGGAGCTATGTGACGTCATAAAAGGGAGAGATGAGAGGAGAAGTGGGAAAGGAAACCCTTAAAAAGAGATGATTCGGGAATAGTCCCTTTCGTAACATCACCCCATACGATTCGTCGTATTTTTAAATGGCTTTTTATAGGTTATTTTAGGTTAGGTTAGGTTATATTTGGTTAGGTGATTGCTCCACAGGGTTAGGTAATTGGCCCCGCAGGGTTAGAGCCCCCCACAGGGGCTAGAAATAGGAGAAAAGCTACTGTGAAAAATAAGGTGCGATGTTAGGAAAGGGACTATACCCGATGATTCTATTGACGTCACACGGCTCATTTTTTGTTTGTTTATTAAGCAAAAATCTATCTATCCAACAAGAAATAAGACAAGCAACCCCCTCTCTGATTTAATTTTAAGGCTTGACAGTACAAACGCATATGCAAAAATAAACAAGCCATTTCTGCAAATCATTTTCGTGATTTTTTGTTTGTGGTATGTTTATGAAAATTCTATGCATTTTGCATATTTATCTTTACATGTTTTAATCACAAACAAAGCTTCTATATAATTCACTTTGTCGTCGGCCTTATAGTCCAATTCTATAAAACTTAAAGAAATAAATCGAAGAGAAACTTTAAAGCACTTTAGGAAAATGGATCAAAAGATTATCAAGTAAGACGAATGGTTAACGGACCCAACATGTAAAATCCTCAGACAGAAAAACTCAAGGCATCAAATTTTTAAATTTATTCAACGTTTCGAGGGCAAAACTGCCCTCATCATCAGGAATTTTTTTCGTCCATGTACATTATTAACAAAACACAAATTGAAACGATTGAAAAGATTATCAAGGTATCCTCCTACCAAAAATACATCACTACATCATTTACACTACAAGATATGGAAACTTTTATATCAGCTAAATATTAAAGTTCAAATACATAAGGTAGATTTGTACTGAAATGGCTACATTTTACCCTACATATGGGGATGTTTTAGGCCATTTGGATCTAGTGCAGTTCACGGTAAAATATTGCTGGTAACGAATATTGCTAAAAATCTATGAATTTTAAAGGCTGCTAGCTGCCAAACGGCTGAACGTACAGATCATACCCGCACACCATTTTAAGCGGTATAAGAATGCCTACAAATAATCTTGAATAACCAAGATCCAATGGTGCACAGGGAAAGCTTCACTGAAGAAAAAACGCGTAAAATAGGCCTTTTTCGCGCATTTCTCTGCGCTGCGAGATAATTATGCATTATTGATTTATGGCTATTCCAGATTATTTGTAGGCCTTCTTGTGCCGCTTAAAACAGTGTGCGGGCATGATCTGTACGTTTAGCCGCTTGGCAGCTAGCAGCCTTTAAAATTCATAGATTTTTGGCAATATTCGTTACCAGCAATATTTTACCGTGAACTGCAGTAGATCCGGCCATTTTTTAACCCCTCACTCCCCCTCGAATACAGAGCTGGGGTGAAAGAAGGGATGGAATGTAAGATAAATTAATCTTAATTTCAGTTTAACAATTCTCGAATATGCCTCCATCTTATAGTCATCTACTCCTATTGTTGTGATTATGAAAAATTTAGCTCTGGAGATAATTGCCCTTGTTGGCCTAGTATAAAAAAACATACTATACAAAACAATGCGTAATCAAGGACAATTATGTACATAACAAGAATAAAAATACAAAGCTAATAATATAAAATGAAACTAGTATTCCTAAAATATAATGATTTTGCAAAATTTCTATTAGAATGGAAACAATTCATATTCAAAGCTCTTTAAATCAGGCAATAATGAAACTAAAATTATTTTACTATGTACTAATTTAATTTACTAAGGAATATCCTAATTTCAAACCTTATAAATACCGCTTGAGACGATTGTTAACAACTAAGGTATACAGTTTCCAAGAAAATAACTTCGACGGCCAGCCCTTTCAATGCACATCCTTTATCTGGAAATTCTAACTGTGTGTTACTCCTGGATCGGGCCAAGAAATTCTCAATACTTTTACAATTAATGCCTTGCATCTGACATAGGTTCAACTTTTAACGTGTTTATTTATGCTACAGTCGCGGACTATATCTATGTTGTATAGTCCAAAACTCTGGGCCAGGGTGATGTAACATTTGAGTAGCTTCCATGAGAATTTCGTGTCAGCTTATAACGTAACATAGAATATACAATACATCCAGCTAGCTGTAGGCGAAGCTTACCAATCTACGATTCTAACTTCCAATCTCCATGTGCAACTTAATCCTAACTTCAGATAATCAGGGCTACATACATACATGTTGTAGAGTAGACGCGCTTGTAAAAAGCATTTTGAAGATATAAATAGGGAGTGTAGTTAATTTAAAATGAATTTAAGATTAAACTCAGATGCACTTCAATTGCATTGCACAATAATAAAAGAATTAATAAAATATTGTGGCTTTCAATTATAAACATAACATAATATAAAAACTTACATTTTTTGGCTGTCAATTTGTTGCTGTATTAACAAAACACTTTCAAAGGGTCAACTGTTACCAGAGATAGGCCATTATCCCCTTACTCTTTGTTATCTATTAATTTGGAATGCAATGGGTGGTACTCAAATTTTCAAAATTGAAAAAAAAAATTCTAAGAGGATAACGCCACTTTATGTTTTACTGTTATCATAGCAACAAGGGTTTTATAATAACGTTTCTTAATCGTTGGCTTAACAACCTTGGGGATTTTGATCAAATTTTGATTGGTTTGTTCATAAAGTTGTGTGCACTAACGTTTTAACCATAAATTGTAATATTCAGAAGGAATAATTTTGTTGCATCAGCATTAAAGCTTTTTAGCTTTCACCCTTAGAAAATGAAGCTTTGCTTTTAATAGAAATTAGGTCGCTAATTATATAAAAAATTAAAATATTTTTAAATGCGAAGCTTTTCTATAGTTAGGATCGGTCCGTCCGTACGTCCGTCCGTCCGTAACGGATAGCTTTTTTCGTTAATTTAGATATATTAGAATTGTCCTATCGATTTCACACTTTGCATTGTGATTCCTGTAATAGTTAGGTACGATTTAGAAAGTGTAGCAACTCTATAATCATTACTCAAATGTCCGTACGTCCATTTTACACATTTTTTACTTTTTTAACAACAAATATTTATGTGATGTAATAATCCGATTGATGTGATATTAGGTATACAGATTCCTGGGACAACAAAGTAAAATATTTTATCTTCGAATCAACTCTATAATCAAGTCCTAAAAATGAAAGTATTCTGTATCAAGCAGTTTTTCAACAAATTTACTTACAATTTTGCTTCGACTCTTATTCTGATTATTCAGTTCTGACACTATACAAGTTTTAATGTCCGTTTGTCCTACCGTTTCAGTGCTTCGCTTATATGGATGTTGTCATCCTTGTTTATTTATAAATATTTACAATAAAGTTTACCCAAGAAAATCCAAATTTAATGCAAAAAAAAGTTTTCCATCAAAAGAAATCCTCAGACTTTGTCAATATTGTTTGTTTAGCAAATATTAAAATTTCTTTGTGCAAATATTTGTATGAAAATATTTCTAAAGTATCGCTAGGGGCATCAAATCATGTCAATATCAATACCTACAGGGATACATGGATGGTTAAATGGATATGAAATTATTAAAACTAAAATTATTTTTTTAAAAATGAGGGGTAACATTATCCCTTTTAAATAAGAAAAGAGAAATCAAACTATATGGGTCCCTAAATCATTATACACACAGTCTCGCATTCGTTGCCTGTAAAACAGTACCTTAAAATCCTCATTGCACGGAATAAACCAGCTTAGAAAAATATCATTCTTTGTACAATCTATTTACTGTGAGTTTTAATTTACAAAATATTGGTTAATTTTTATTATCATTGTCGGTGGGAGTGTAAATCAATATATCATCCATTGTCTTAGAATAATTTTTAAGGAGGTTTCAGCTTTCCTGACCATGGAGAACCATATCAAGCAAACTAAATTGACGACAAAAATTTTCCTATCGCAATAACCACGTATTCTATAGCATTGTAGTAGTTTCTTTACAGTCAAACTTAGTTCAATACCCCCCCCCCCCTTTACCAAGAAAAAATGCTTGAATGTTCGCATAATATATTATTTTAAGCTATTTTCCATGAAGGTTCGGACAAAATGGCCCTTTGAATCTGATTTTAATTCAATGCCCAATTACATTTCCCTGTAATCGATAAATAATTATTTGGATATTGCGTCAGATTTTAGTTTACGCTACTAAATTGGTAAATCCAGCTGGCTAATACAACGATTCCCCTCCGCAATCCATTTTCTCTATCCCATCCCTACTTGTGGAACCTACTGACCAATAAATGAGCAATATTTTAGCAACTAACATTGACGACAAAGTTTCCCTGTCATAATTTCCACGTATTACATATCCATTTTCCCTGTACACCATGTTGAAGATTGGCACATAGATTAAGGGATAAAAGAAAGTGTCAACAAAGTTAAATTACTTTAATAACATATCATATGTGAGATTTACTTTATATTTTTTCACTAGCGGCTACACCTCTGGAGGCCTCTAGGGGCACGTAAATTTATTTTTGTCAATGTATGATTTCTCTTGGGAGGTTGGTGGTAACATCCCTCATAATAATTACAAACCTTCCCAGGACCTATGAAAAGCTTCTTTGTAAAGAAGAACCATATCAGCTCTAAGGTTAGTGAGATCCTTCGGTAAACACAGACCGACAGACACTCATACAGACAGAGGTCCTGTTACTTTTGTGTAAGAATGACTTTTAGGGCCTCCTTTTGGACGCGTTAATTAAAATTATTGAACGAAAAGTTTGAACTAACTAATCAAGATTTTCAAATATAAACGAGTGTTTTTTTAGACCAACGAATAAAAGACTATAAATATTATGTTGTATAGATCTTTTGGTACCAGTATAATTTACAGTCCAATGTTCCCTCCCTCCCTTGCGTTTAATAGATGTTGTAATCTTAAATTTGTTTTTTAAAGTGAAGCTTTTCTATAATTAGGGTCGCTCCGTCCGTATGTCCGTAACAGTAAGCTTTTTTTGTTTATATTCTGCTTCCCTACAAGAATTAATGTTAACTTATCCTACAGTTTCACAGCTTCGCTTTTATTTATTTTGTCATCCTTGTTTATAAGCAATTACGTGTATTGAATATATGGAATGACTTGGAAATATTTCAGAGAACATTTTACACTCAAATTTGCTGTACTTTTTGCTTATTAATAAACAAGGATGACACATTGACAAAGACAGAGAATGAGTGTTTTTTGTGTGAAGTTTTTGTGATATGTTTATTTACTAGAAGCCCACCAAAAAGTAAAATTTTTCTTTATTTGGTTAATTTCATTTTGATCTAATCATTTGTTAATATAGTATGGCTTTAGGCTATTTTCCTGCCCGTCTAAAAACTCTCGAATGTAAAGCCCCTTAGTGCTAGAGGCGCAGCCCCTAGTTGTTAACAAAGCATCAAGTTTTTCAAAAATGTCTCAAGAACTTTGCAAAAAAAAGTACATGATGCAAATTGTTGGAAAATTACAACATTCATAGCAGCGTACATGGATGACATTCATAAAAGCGAAGCAAAAATTGTATGTAAATTTGTTGCAAAATTGCTTAATTGAAGGATATGGTTTAGGGGCATACTTAAATTTTTATGACTTGATTATAGAGAGGGTTCGCCCATAACATTTTACCTTGTTGTAATAGGAATCAGTATTCAAAAATTTAGATGAATAGGATAATCATATCACATAAAAAAAGATTATAGAGCTGCTTCGATTTCTAAATCCTACCTAACTCTTATAGGAATCGTCATGCAAAGTTCAAAATCGATAGGACAGTTATAACATGCCTAGATCATGAAAAACAGTTAACCGTTACGGATGGACGGAAGGACCGATCCTTTTATACACACATGCAGCGGTTTTTATATCGGCTGCCTCCAGTTGTCTATTGATTGATACAAAACAAGCCGATCCTCATTGGTATAGAGCGATAGCCTACTAGGAGCTGCCTCCAGTGGCGTCATTTAATTAGGAAATGGTAACAATTGCAATATCCCTTTAGAAACTAGGCCGGGGCCTAATTTATGGCCAGGTTTCCTATCCCTTATCCCTGTTATTATAGAAAAGCTTCACTTTCAGAAATACTCTATAGCTAATCTATAAATATCAAAAGTGCAAAGAGTTAATTGTAACTTGAGAAACCTATAACTACCTATCATCTCGGTTTCCAATTAGGTTAAACCACACCAGAGGTGGATTCTTAAAAAAAATTGCCCCACTGAGCGATTATTGGGGCAATGTTTTTTTTTAATAATCCACCTCAGGCATTTACATTGTGGCTACAGAGAAAAGATTTATTTAAAAAAAACAATTGTTATATATTTTAACTAGCTTTTTCACTAATATTTATAAGATTTTTGTTCCCTTTTCAAAATTAACCTAAGCAATTGACATACAAAGCTTTCCTGTAAGTATGTATGATGTATCCTTATACTAAAGTAACAGGATGTCTGTGTGTTTGTGTATCTGTGTGTCTGTACCGAAGGATCTCGCTAACCGCTGAACCGATCGGGTTCTCCTTAACAGGGTAGCTTCTCATAGGTCCCGGGAAGGTTTAAAACTATTCCAAAAAATGAAAAATTCCCCCCCAAATTTTTTTTTAAATTTTTTTAACTAAAATTAAAAATGAGGGGGGCAGTCACCCTCCCCCCCCCTCAAAAAAATTTCGCCCCCCCCAAAAAAATTTTTTTTTACTTTTTCTTTTAAAATCTAAAATAAGAAATTGGGTTATTAAATTCGACTATCTGCTCCTCAAGTGCCCCTAGAGGCCTCTAGGGGCGTAGCTAGTATCTAAATATTGTATTAAAGAAAGTATCCTAATACTTTATATACTAGAAAATAGTGACTGCCCCCTAAGCATGATTGGCTTTGTCCCTAGATATATTTAGGTGATTTCCTCATACATTTTTTTATAACCTTCCCTGGACCAGAGTAAAACTTCCCTGAAAATTATAGATACAAAAAGAAAAACACCATGTTATTTATTATTACATATAAAAATAAATTAGAAAAAATCCAGTAAAAATCTCAAAATAAGTAAATTCAATAAGGTAACTCAATATTAATTAAATTTATTTACAGAAAATGAGCTCCTTTCCTTGATTGTGGTAAAATGAATAAGATATGGTGTCAAAGCAAATAGTGTAAAAAGGGATGTGTGTGTTCATATAGATTTTCTGCAATTTTGACTACACTTAGACAGAGACGTCTAGAAGGGGGTGTTTTTCCCTCATAAACTATGAAACCCCTAATTTTACCCATTTCAAACAAAGCTTTGACGTCCTTGCACCTATAAATTTTACTATAACATCATTATAAAATTGTATTAATTAAGTTTTCTAGGTTTAAACAGATAAACTAGAATTATTTTTTTTTAGATTGATAACCAGCCAAAAAATCATGATCTTGGGCTATTCATTTGGACCAGAGTAATTACAGTAATAAGACAAGAATGACAACAGCTATAAGAAGCAAAGGTTATAAAAATAAAATAAAAATATGAAACCTATAAGCATTACCGATGACCCAAAAATGTATACTTTGGATGCTCATGGTAGAGGGGAAAATTACAAACGTTTTCTCAAATAATTTGAATTGGAAGCCGAAGAAAATCACGTTTTCCATAAAAAAAATTTCCCAGGCAGATGGACAGACGGACATTTTGAATTATAGATTAGCTGCACTTCTCAAACATTAAGATAAGATTTAAGTTAATTTATTTAATTTAGTTTTTATGGTTTCTTCAATTAGGTTTTATCTATATTACTTCTTTTTATAGACATGAGTATTTTTTGGTTGAAAAAGAAATCTTTTAGTGGCATGCAAAGGATTTTGCAAGGGGGTGCGCGATTTATCCCTTTAGATGTCCAACACCTACCCACTCAAAAAAGTCCAAAATAGCGTTCTTGAATATTTTCTTACAACCCCCAATAACTTTTGGGGCGGTGTAATTTGGTGTTTTCAGTATTCAACCTCAAAAACAGCGTTCTTGAATTGGTAAATTGACGCACAAAGCCAAGTTTTTTTATTACACCCCCTCCCCCCTAACTTTAGGAGGGGTGATTGCTAAGGGGGTGGATATAAACTACACTTCTGTACGCCTCTGCTTTAATTTCATGTCTGAAATTAATTTAAATTACAAGAAAGAGACATAATTAAACATTCTTAATCTTAGATTTATGATTCATCCTAAATGTCTAAAGAATTTAATAAATATGTAGATATTATTTTTTAATTTGATTCTTCTTATTGATTAGGTTAGGTTGGTCAAGGGTTAGGTTGGTCAAGGGTTATAGGGGAAAAATATCATTTTTTTAATTGAAAATAAATTTGATAATACAAAAAAAACTTTATGTGTAAAATAAATTTCAATTGTATATTCAAAACTTCTTAGAAATCAGAAGCATACTGTTTAAAAAACAAGCACAACAAACAAATATTCATAAGTTGCGAAGTACAAAAATAAAATTCTCCGAATCTTACAATTAGATTGACAGACAAATTATCAGTAGACATCAGGGAGGAAGCTGACATTGGAATGTAAATTATACTGGTACCCAAAGTTTTATACACACTCTTCTACATTCGGTAGCTAAAAAAGTTTTAGTACTATTATCAAAATTGGATTGGTTGGTTGAGCAATCAGTGTTCTAATACTTTAACTAAATATTTTAGTTCAAATAAAAGCATTTTTTACGGAATAAGTTTAGATGTCCAATAGTCTTAAAAATCTTCTTGAAATATACAGACAAACGAACAAATTAATCAAAGAATAGCCTTACGAATAAGAAATATATATTCACAAAAAGAATTTTAGATTTTAAATAATTCTAAGATAAAAGGCTGAAAGCTTCTATGTGTAAATATTTTGGTAAAAATGTAAAATATGTTAACCGGTCTAGGAGTGGGAATATGTTAAGTGAACTTTTTACCAGGGAGGGAGAGGATATTGGGATGTTTATTACACTAGTCACCAAAGTTTTATATTTATAATAACATTTTCGTATGCGTTGGTTTAACAACTTAAGGGACTTTTCTTGAATTTTGATTGGTTGATTTTTAAGGTGATTGTCCAAACGTTTCAACCAGCAATAGAAGGGGTAATTTTGTGTATCATTATTGGGGATGTACAATAATTTATCGACCGTTGTTTCATTCCTTTATATCACTGCCTTTACAGTATATTGTAAAGTAAATTGAAAACAAAGCAGTGATAATATAATTTAATTATTTCTAACTAGCGACAAAGCCCCTGGAGCCCTCCAGTTGACCCTGCCCCCACTTTTAATTTAATAAAAAAAAATAATTTATTATAGGCGAAGATATTTCAGCGTATTTTCAATATACAAAGATACAGCCGCTACAATACATTTATTGCGGCTGCAGCTTTTTTTCCTTCTAAAAAATCTGTATGAAATTGTTTCATTCATCTTTTGAAGACAATTCGATGTTAATAGTTGAAGAAGTGTTTAAATTGAAAGAGGCTTTTGTTAATTACTGTTGAAACTTGTATCAAATAGAATCAAGTATTTGTCAAAGGCGTGCTTTTAATACTAAACATAACTGAAGTTAACTTGTGAAACTGGATAATTTTACCATGATCTTAAAATTTAGCATATGCAAATTTTGATATTTTGCCAACACAAATACTGTTCGTATAAAAGCTCGAGCTTTTTTCTGTATGTAATAACCCAACCTGTCCTAAAATAAAAAAAACAAGAAAACTACCTCCTCCTTATTTTTTCAATTGGGGGTTTTTATGTGCTCGACTAAATGGCATATTGATGGAAACTGGAATAAAAACTTTAAATTTTGGTAAGATTACCAGAACACTACAGCTATGGGAAAATGTTAAGTGCTCCCTATAAAACAGAGGCCTACTTCACGGGAGTGGTCGGTCAATTAGATAAGCTGTAAAAATATTTTAGAGATGAACTATAAACTACTAAGATTAATTCCAAATGTCGATTTAAACTTTTTACAGTAGAATTAAAGACAACAAACTTATTTCTGTTTTTAACCTTTTGCAATGTTTTAAAAGTTGTTTTAATGGATATAGAATATAAGTGGATATTATGACATGGCCGAAATTGTCGTTAATTTAGGTTGCTAACATGGACATACGCATTGTCCAGTTCCTTCATCGAGTAAGGTGGGTAGGGGATGTGATGAAGGAGGTGGATGGGGGGATTCGGGAAAGTTAATTTTAGCAATCTACAAGTTTCGCTTTAGAGTACATGATTATCTGGTGTAAAATCCAAGCAATAATAAATTCATTGTTAGTTTTCATTCTAGTATAACTAGCAGCTGCACTCCCAGCATCCAGGGGCTCTATTCTTTATCTATAAAAATAAAAAGCCTAAAACCACCTCAGGATCTATAAAAAGCTTCACTGTACAGGATAATCATGTCGGTTCCTTCGCTACAAACAAAAAAGCTTACTACTGTATATAGTAGGATTGTATGTATTATGAAATATATATTTTTTCTAAAATGACTGTCTCAAGAATCTATCTAACAATAATAGCAATTGACAATTCTTGTATTTGATTTACAATTTTCCTCTTAAAGAAAATAGCATCCATGATTGGTCAATTTTATATATTACATACTTTTAGGTAGAAAATTTGTCTTAATGTAAACGAAATAGGCGGCGGTTGAGCCTCTTTAGTTTGTTTGTTTTATCTCTAGGGCAGGTAAGGATGGGTTATTTTGGGTAATTGGTAGCTGTTCAGGTTTAAGGCCGCTGGATTTGTATATAAAAGTGTTGATTTTATTGCTCCATATGCACTTTAAGGGAAAGCGCAAAAACTCATAAAACAATTGAAAATTCACGTACTTTTGGCAGTAAATAATGTCTAAAGAGATTTCACAGCTAAAAGTATGCACAAAATTTTAGACTCAGAACATTAAAACAATCCCAATCCCTTTAACTATAATGCTGAAGAAAAGCAAACATTGGAAACGGGAGGAGGAATTGTTTATTCCCCTTTAACCTTAATTGTATTAGTAAATTTCATCAAAAACCTTAAACGAGCACAGAAACTCCCTCCCTTTTATTTTAAATAAATTGGAAATAAGGTAGTAGGTTTATGTGTTTTACCTCATTTAAGTTAGGTTTCAACTGGTACAGATTAGAAAGCTTCACGGGGTTAATTCCATCTGCAGGGTTAGTCCTACAGGAAAAAAAATACCCCTAACCTCCTTATTTAAAAAATAAGGAGGCGATGGTTGTGGGGTTTTAAACGTACTAGGCCCTACGAGTTCTAGCACCAACATTACTTACTATTTCTATATTCTTAGTTTGAATTTTTCTATAAATATGCATGCCTATATTTCTGAGTTTTGATGGTAAAAAGTGTATTGCCATTGGAATTAAGGGCAGTAAAACTTTAAAAATGTTTATTTATAAAAAAAGATCAGAATATTTTGCTATAATATAAAGTAGTAAGGTTTTTCGTCTGAGTTTTCCATTTTAGGGAAACAAGGGTCACGGGATGGCAATTTTAGTTTTTATAATACCAAGTACAACGAGCTATATATACATTTGTTTGTTCATCTGAAGCTTAAGAACTCAGTAAACGCTAAATGGATTGGGCTCTACTATTCAGGTAACAAAACTGGTACTTCATTGGTTTCAAGCAATTTATCAGGAGGGGCCGGGGGGTGGCGGTTTGGGGATTTAATTTAAACTTTCAATTGTTTACAAATTACAAGGTATCATTTCATGGGGCTAAGGCTTTAAGAATGATTTTACATAGAAGAGAGACCTCACATCCCCTCAGCTCCTATAGACTAGGGGCGGGTCCACTAGTTCATTAAAACGCTTGTTTGATTTTCATTTTCATAGGTAAAGATCGCCTAATTTAAAATGATGTCTCTTCGTCTGTCTGTCCGTCCGTCTGAAGCTTAAGATCTCGTTAACCGCTGAACTGATTGGATTCTATACTTCAGTGTATATACCTATTGGTAGTTTTAAGCTATTTAACCCAACCCACCAAAAAATGAAAATTACCCCTCACCTAAAAAATTTATATCTTTTATGTTTTTATTTATATTTTTATATTTTTAACATATTTTATATTTTTCATTGATTTTTCTTTTATTTTTAAGTTTCTTTTCTTTTTTAAAAACTTTTTTAAAGATTGAAATCAAAAAGATTGTGAAACCTTCCTTCTTCTTTAGGGGCGAAGCCACAAAAAGGCTAATGGCAATGAAAATATTAGAAACATTAAAAAAAGAAAAAAATTTAAGGTGTTAATAGTTCTTTTCAAACGATTTCTATCTACAATTATCCCATTTAATTTTAGTTGCAAAAGATAGATCTTTAAAAATAAGCATAGAGGACGATTTCATTAAGTGGGATGACAACAATTTCTATGCACACTCTATTCTTTTATCTCAATTTACTTGTAAACTCCTTCATAATGCTGGCTTGAATAACAATATAATATATGATTTTATTAATTTCATATCAAACTAAGCCTAACATACACATTGTTTCTTTTATTCGTTCTATGTGGATCGATTTATGTCTTAATTTTATCTTTTTATTATTATTATGTTTTAACTATGTTTGTATATTATTTCGTATTGGAATAAATATTTAAATGTAAATGTAAATAGTTATTTCTCGTATCGTATTATAAACGGCTTTCCGCGGATATAGAATGTACAATTATAAGAATAAAACTAGTTTTTTTAGCCCCGAGGTGCCGGAGGCACCGGCTAAAAAAACTGGTTTTAATCCTATGATTGTACATTTCTATATTCGTAGAAAACTGGATATAATACGATGCTAGACATAGTTTTTTCGTATTCATGAGAACCGGTTCCTATCCACCGGATTCAAATGAATACGAGAAAAATATATATCAATATAAAAAAATTATAAAAAGTTATGAAACATTATACAGAATTATAAAATATCAAAAATATCTAAAAAATATAAAAAAAAAATTTTTTTAATTTTACCCTGAAAAGCTCCTAGAGGCTAGGGGCGAAGTTGCCATTATAAAATAAAACTATATAACAGATATCCTAAGGAATTAAACAATTTATAATAAATTGATTATTAATGACAATAAACAAAACTACCCTTATGTAAATTTAAATTGTTCAAAAGTTTTGATCTTCTAATTTTGAACCAATTAATTAAATCAATAAAAGTGCACAAAGTTTTTGGGTCATGCATAAAGATAACGTTGTCATAAACCTTTTATAATTTACAGTCCATAATAATAATAAGTTTTAATAATATATTCTAATAAAAAAGAAAGTCATTTGTATCAACAGTATAAATTTCTGTTTAAAGGATTGGCCGTAAAGAGATTTTATATTATTGCCTAATTGATATATCACAAAAAAGAGGAAACATTTTTTATTTTGCGTATTTTTCATTTTGTATTGCCGTATATCAGTGCAATGTAGTGCGAAAAAATTGCCAATTTCCCAGTTGATTAAATAGTACAGTCTTCTTTATTTTATTTTTTATTTTTTTTTGGGGGGGGGGGGGCTGAAGGCCAGGTCTTACAAATTCGTATTAATCTTTGATTTTTATTCTAATATTTGTGGAAAAGCCATTTATTACGTTTCGAAGCCATACTGGAAAGAAATATAAATCTTTATTGGCATTCATAACCATAAAAACAAAGCAATATTTAAGGGGGTCCAAAAAGGGGCACTTTTGAAGTTGAATAAATGATGTTAAAAGATTATGTTAAACTATTGCAATAGACAGCACTGTAGACTTTGTTAAACTGTTTTATAGTGATACAAAATAAAAATAAAAATCAAGGATAACAACATCCATAAAACCGTAGCTCTAAACTCATATAGTAGGATAAACGAACATTAACACTTGTAGAGAGCCATAACTCAAAAAGCAGAATATAAATTCATTACTTTTACAAAAAATATTTTTCATTTTGAGGCCTTGATTGTAAAAATGGATTGATTATAAAACTATACCGAAAAGACGCAGGAATCATTATTTCAAAAATCAGCTGAAGAGAAAAAAATGTATAAAAAGTTTTAAATCGAATCCAGACTTGTTTTAAATCTATAGGACGATTCTAACATGCCTATATTAACGATAGGCCATCCGTTACGGAAAACTTTGCTTTTACGAATTATAGAAAGACAGTTTAGAGACAGCATGGCTGTAACTGTAAAAGCTTCAGCGGATGATAAAGACTTAGAAATATTGCCGATTTTAAGCGGTTACAGTTGCGAATTGGAAAAAAAAGAACGGCTGCAACAGCCGAGCCAATTATATTTGCATTCCTTTCATATTGAATTTTATCAATTTTGAATTCCATTGCTTAATTTGTAGCACCATACCAAAAAATTAGTGCCACCCCCTTTTGTTTAAAATGAAAATTTTTCTTCTTTCTTGGATATTTGTATAAAAAATAAATGTATAAGTATAGATGTATAACCCAGACAATTACCTAGCCCAAGCAGTGGGAACCTTTTTGTCTGATAGCAAATTGGTTTGTACCCTTTTTTTTAGCGACTTGGCTGTGTTAATATTTCCGACGCTATTGGCTGATATTCACAGACCAAATAAAAGGGTTCAAACCCCGTGGTTAGAGTTACATACAGTTTTTGCCCCCTCTATTCTTTTACTTTAATTTATAAAGAGCAGGGAGAAATTTTTTCTACTCTTACATAATATTTAATCTTGCTAAATTTTATGCAATATTTTCAAAATTTGGACAATGCAAAATATTATCAATTTGCAATGATATTAATATTTAATAACGAATTGAAAACATCTAATATAACTTAAAAACTTTTCATACACATTAGTTTTCATTAAAATATTGCTTGATTTTTTCATTATTAGCTCATCGTTCGTGTCAGTTAAAGTAATTTGATCACCTTTTGTTTATTTTTCGATAAATTATAAATTAAGCTCAAGATGATAGGGGCTCAATTAATTTTTAAAAAACATGTTTCTTGACCATAACTAATTATTAAGAATTACTCGTCTAACCATTATCTAACCTAATTTTACCTATAAAAACATTATAGCGCATTTTCCTATAAAAAGGATGTTGCCGTAGTTTTTAACTTAAATTTTAGTAAGTGTGTTACTAGTGACTGAAAAAGACATAAATCACCTGAATATAAAATTCAATCTATATTTAACAAATCTATGATTTATAGCCTCTGAGGAGTAAGTCTCGAAGTGGTTTTGGTGTTATATATATTGCTACTAGCAGCTAAGCTCCCTAGAGGCCTCTAGGGGCACTTATGGTGGTTGGGTGGGGAAGATTTGACCACCATCCCATATATTTTCCTTTTTAATTATATGTTTTGTCATGTGCAATATACTAGGAAAGAAATTTTTACGCGACATAATTTACCCAAGAAAAGCTTTATTTTAAGAAATGCTACTTTTGTATTTGACTTATTATGCGATCAAAATGAAAGATTATGCCCTTTCCTACCAGAATCTGTACACGATTTCAACCAGTGCCATGGCCCGGCTGTACTTCCACTTAGAATCTCTTACCTGCTTTAAATCTAAATCCAGAGAAATATCCTGTTGTAAATTGAATGGAAATGTGTTGGCCAATGACTTTCCAACTCGAACAACCTAAACAAATTAGTATTTTAATTAAAATTTTAATAGACAGAAAAGACAGACACAAACACGAATTCCAAATTACTAAAAATCCTTTAGAGTAACAGTGGTTCTCGTGACATCCCCTAATTCAAAAAAAAACAGGGGGAAAGGGGTAAATATTGTGTACGTTCCATGAAAAAATAAATCATGAAACCCTGAAGTTAAAAGGATTTTATTGAAGTTTAATAAATATTTTCAATTCAAAAGTAAACTGCTAAAAATTATGATTCTTTATTGGAGTATCATACGATAACTATCATTAATTTCTTATTTTGTGTAGTTCAAATAAAATTTTCATAATCCTGAAAATCAAAACAGTTTTCAACATATTTACTATTTAATTCTTCAATTTTGTAGAATCTTAAATTAAAATTTCGCTGGAATAAAAGATTAAATTTTAAGAAAATCTGAAATATAGAGTATGACAACATTCATATGTAGCGAAGCGCATAGATTATTTATAATTTTTGAGAGTTAGACTGATAGACCAGTAAAAAAAGCATGTTTTAAATTGACATATGGACTTTCTGATAATAGATTGCTACGCTTTCTAAATTGTGCCTATGGAACAATTTTGACAAACCTAAACTTACAAAAAGCGCTAAAGGTTATGTACAGAACCCAATGATTGAAAAGCTTAGCTTTTATAAAGAAATTGATTAAAGCCAGCAACCAAATCAAGTAGTGTATATAAGATACACAAAACTTAACAGAAGTTAAAGAATATCTTTTTGTAAACTTTTCATATTAATTTAGGGGAAAAAACAAACAAATTACAATTTAATTTGACTAAAATCTAATGGTAATTGACCATTTAATTTTTTACATCTTCTATCATTCATTTTGAGTTATGAGAAAATTAGGAAAATAAAAATGAAATTATTTTTAACATTTTTTTATAAATATTTTGTCAAGAATACGCGGTTGTATAAAATCCAGTATGACTCCAGATCCTGTTCTAAGCCATACTAAAAAGTCATGTATCGTATTGTGTTTTATGAGAATTGTCATGAATAATGAAAAAAATCTCATTGGCCTTTGCCTTCGTTCCGTTCGTGCAAAAAGTTAGAATTTATTTTACTATATCCAAAACTGTATATAATTCAATCAAAAATTAATATTTTAAGCCAATTCAAAGTTTCCTACTTGTCAAAAACAATTACCTCGAATGGAAACTCGAAATCATCCCTAATTCCATCGTTGTTAGCATCCCTAGGTCTTGATGCCTTGGAGTGGGTTCCCTCTGCACCATGCTCTGCCACCTATATATAAATATATTTATATAACAAGGATGACAACAGCTATATTTCCATTGTTGTTGGAATCCCTAGGCCTGGATACCTTGGAGTGGGTTCCCTCTGCACCATGCTCTGCCACCTATATATATATATATGTATATATATTCATAAATAACAAGGATGATAACATCCAAAATTCCATTGTTGTTGGCATTCCTAAGCCTGGATACTCTAAAGTGGGTTCCTACTGGAACAGGCTTACCTGACAAGCAGAAATAGTTAGTTATATAGCAAATATTAAGTTTTATAAAATCACAAAACCTTTTTACATAAGAAATATATTGTTCTGTTGTAGAATGATCGACAGACTGACGGACCGAGTAAATTGTTTTCTGGATTCTCATTGATCAAAGGAATCTACAGCGATATTTTCAATCATCTATCTTCAACATCAACTAAGAAATTGACGTTTTCTCAATTCCGTTCCTTTCAACAACTTTACTTCATAAATTTGTTGCCAGTGTTTAATCACAAAATAAACATGAAACAAGAGGATCTGTGAATGTCTGTGCTGATTGCTTAACCGATTGCTATTTCTGTGTATCTTCTCTTAAGCTTTAGAAGATATTAACATTTTATAGGAGGGTACCACCATCCGTAAGAGAAATCGCTCCAAGAAAAAAATGATCCCCCCCTCAAAAAAAAAGGGGTGTAGCCGCTATTATTAAATATGCAGAGTGGTAATAAGGACAGACAAAAATACAGTTATCGCTATGTAAGTTTTAGATTACCCTTTATTGACAATGATATATATAATACTGTTTATTTGCTAATATCAACAATTGACAGGTACATAAAAAGCTATTTATAAAGTACTTAACTTGTATATGAAACAAGGATGACAACATCATAAGTACCTATGCACAAAAATCATGGAACGAAACAAAGTGAATATAAAATAGAGAAAATAAAAAATACACAAAAAATAAAAAAAGCTAATAGTAAATTCATCTACAAACACATAATTTCTGGAAAAGACAGGAAATTTGATTTAGATACTATCAGATCACTTAAAAAATATTCTAAAATAGGACCATAAATACCAAAGATGTGTGGAAATCATTTTTTTTTAAATGTGGTTAAATTTTGTTTAACAGCATGGTCGGACATTATATGGATGTTATATACCTATTATTCTCCACATTTCTGGGAATGATGACAAGAAAAAACCAAAGGTCTAGTTTTAATAGCGGCCGAGAAAATTCCGTTTCCCCCATTTCGTGTCTCACGAGTGGGCCGACGGACGGACATTTGGAATTATAAGGTAGCTTCACTAAAAAAAAGCTATATATATCTACTGCACAAACAGAAAGATAGAGAGATAATTTTTTACAGAACACTAAATACAAATATGTAAATTGCTATGTAAAGTACAATAAGCATGGAGTATTGTCCAGATTTATAAATTATTTTAATAAAGGTTTATGATTAAATAGATGGATTTATGAAGAAATAGCTTAAAAGATTTAAATGAACTAAGAAAGACAGACATAAGGAGTGGTAGATAGGCAGATACGCAGACATATAGAGTAGTAGAAAGATAGATAATTGTGTAAATTGATGTATAGATTCATAGTCAGAAAAGATAGATAGAGTAGTGAGTTGTTGGATAGGTGGATAATCTTATAGAAGAAGACTGACATACTGATTGATGGATAGAAAGACATTCACCTGAAGGCCATAAATTCCATTTAGCTTGGCAGTCACTAGTAAGAGCAAACAGAGCTGAACCCAATTGGCCTGAAACAAGCAAAATTAAATCATTTTAGAAAATAGCAATTGCCAGATGGTAATATTATATAAAAAAAATAATAAAATGTATTAATACAATTTTAACAGAAAAAAAGTTTTTTGCATATTATAATTCTGAAAATTATTGTGCTGACATTAGCCATAACCCTTCGGGTCTACCCTGCACTAAATACATTTAAAAGTTAAGAAATTGATGGGGGTTTGTATTTGCTAGGTATTTTCATGACTATCGCCAGATTTGTAACTGTAATTTAGTAAAATTACAAATCATAATCTAAATAATTCTCCTAGCATATAAAGTAGTAGAGTTTTTTTTATGTGAAGCTTAAGAATTTGAAAATTACTGAACTGATTGAAATCTTCTTTTTAGAAAAGCTTCACATAATGGTTTTAGGCTTTTAAGATTTAATCCTTTGGATGGTTTTAAGCTATTTTTTTTCTGCCCATTCTTACCCCTTTGAATACAAAGCCCCTAGATTCTATTGTAGCATTTGCTAGTGATAATATGAAATATTATAACAATTTCAACTATTATATAGAGAAAACAAAGCGGTTAGTATAATGGCCATTTAGCAAATATTATGTCCAAGTCTATCTATATAATTTATTATAATCCAAAGTAAATTGCATTTTTAAATTTCTTCTGGACCATGGTTACAGGGATGGGATAATTGGCAATTTATTTAATTTTCGAGTTCTCGATGAAAGGCCGCAACAACAGAACTAATTCAAAAACAATTAGACAGGAGTTTGAAATATGCGGAGTTTTTGTTGTCTACTAGATATCGAGTTGATTAATTTCATTGAGTATGTTCTGCTTGGATCGTAAGAAAATCAGCGGCATCTAGCATTAGCTCTTGCCCCTAAAGTCTTTAAAATTAGAGAAATTAAGAAAAGCTGAGTTAGTTCAAGTACTCAAAGTGTAAGTCAAAGTCAGGAAAATTTATTTCAGATTCATTGTATCATCCCTATATCCCTGCTTCAGGACCCATTTCAGAATAATTGCTCTACAATGATCTAAAAGTGAACAATTGACCAAAATTTAAAAATGATTTTATACTAATTACTTCACCTTTAACCCTGAAAAATATAACTCATTTAGACCAGAAATTTCCGGGATCTTTAGCCTCAGACAAAAGACCTTACTACTATATGTTATAGGATTTTAAAATGTATTCCTATTATATGATTTTTAAAAAAAGATTTGAAATAATAAACAAGTATGAAAACATCTACATATATATACAAAAGCACAAAATAGACACAAAAATAGACACAAAAAATTTAGAAGACAAATAAAATTATAGAAAATCACGAAACTCTTATATCTAAATATATCTTTTGTAGCAAGTATTTATTTTATACACATTATGATGATTGTGAGATGAAACTACATATAATTGTTGTATTTAAGGCTAGGCCGATGACAATTATACACTATCTTAAAAAGAAATTAGTCCTTTGAATTATAGCAGGTAAGAATCTCTGTAATTATATGTATTTAATGTTTAAATTATTTGATGATTTGTACTTAAATACTATTTTTAAAAACTGAGATGTAAATAGTCAATAAATTAAAGTGCAATCCCAATGATAATATACAATATTACCCTTCTGTAGATTAAAATTAGTGATTAAAACATTTGGGCACCCAACTAAATGAACCAACCATTCAACAAAAGTCTCCAAGGTTCTTTAGCCAACGAATAAGAAAACTTTATCATAAGACTTTGGGGACTAGTGTGTTAAACAGACCAATATCTCCTCCCTCTCTGGTGTTCAAATCGGTTTAATATCTTATTTATTATCATTGTCTTATTCCTTAGGTTTCCTGACTCCTAGTCTAATATTGATCAGAGAAATATGCATTTACATAATATGATTGTGTAATAATTCAATTATAAGATTAAACTTAGAGTTTAGCAGCCGCCTGCAAATAGCCGATTGTCAAAAAACTTTTGGTTTTTAATATTATTCAATAGAGGAAAATATGTAGTTATTAAAGCTTATCATTTTCAAAATAGCAGGTATAGGGAAATAAAGCAACTAATTGGTAGAAGGTATAGGGAAATAAAGCAACTAATTGGTAATAATACTGCTCGAGGGTGTATCGTCAATTTAATATTGCTTCCAGTATGGCTTCGAAACCGATTGATATCCGCTGGATTTGAACCGGTTTTCAGCCATATTAAAAATCATGTAAAGCATCGGTTACAGGGTTTTTTCATGAATATTGATTTAAATATTCAGAAAATAACCCAGTTTTTTGGCCACACGGGGCTAACTAAACTGGTTGTTTTATTTTAATATCCGCGGGAAGCTGTTTATTATACGATGCGATAAACAACTATTCTGGCGCGGCAACGGTTACACAACCCGATTGAAATTCTTATAAAAGTCTGGATTAGAATGCAGAACAGAAATTTGAAAAGTGCACTAAGCATACAATTTTTTTTACAATAGTTGATTTTTAGTTGACTTTAAGGAATGTTTGATGAAGTAATTGTTGTCATAATTATGTACAGATTTTCTTTTCAAATCATTATAACATTTATTTCAAATAAAACCAGAAAGCACCCCCCCCCCCCCCCTTAAACATTATAATAGTAAACTACATTTCCTTATTCAATCCCCAAAAGGTTACAAAATCCCCAGGTAAAATTCTGTAAACACCACTTAATAAAATATAGGTCCACAATGTTTTTTTTTGTAGACAATTACAATTTAATTTAGAACATATGAAGTTACAACAAATACAAGGATGACAACATCCATAAAAGTGAAGCTCTGAAATGAAGTACTAACCAACATTAATTATTAAATGAATATTGGAGTAGCCCCACAATAACATATTGCAAAATGTGCAATTTAACCGTGAGCAGAGACTAGAAACTTATTTTTTGGCTGTAGTCAGCATTCCAAAAATTTGGTAGAAATTTCAATTTCTCCTCCGGCGTTATTATATAATTATTTGGTGTTAAGTTGAACAGATTCTGTATGAAAATAGTTCCTCTATGAAATATTAAAATTCAACAATAATAAGGGAGGTAAAAAACATTGGACTATCCATAATACAAAGTAGAACGATGTCTGTCTGTCTGTCTGTCCGTCTGTCCGTCTGCCCGTCTGTCCGTCTGTCCGTCTGTCCGTCTGTCTGTCTGTCTGTCTGTCTGTCTGTCTGTCTGTCTGTCTGTCTGTCTGTCTGTCTGTCTGTTTTTCCGTCTGTCTGTCTGTCCGTCTGTCTGTCTGTCTGTCCGTCCGTCTGTCTGTCTGTCCGTCCGTCCGTCCCTTAAGATCTCGGTAACCACTGAACCGATCGGATTCTACTCTTCAGGGAATATACCTACTGGTCCTGTGGTGGTTTTAGGCTATTTTCTTGGGGGGGTGGGACACCCCCACCTCCAAAAAACAAAAAATCCCCCCCCCCCAATTTTTTTTTTTTAGGGGATTTCCTTGGTCCTTTTACGTATTCCGCCCAATTTTTTTTTATCACCTCTTAGGGCACAGCCCCTAGAGGCTAGGGGCGAAGCCGCTATAAATCATATAGTTATCAAAGTTTTATAATAACGTAATTCGTTTGCTCATAAACTTTGGGTACTTTTCATCAATAATTTCAATTTTCAGAAGGAGTAATTTGGTTAATCATTATTTGGGTTGTATATCAATATATCGTTCTTTGTCTTATCCCTTAAAATCCCGGCAGTATTATGCAGTAAAAAATCCAAAACCTATGCGTAATTTCTGCTGTCGTTGGGGGCCAACACTTAGTAAAATTGACGACATTTACATCTGCTCCCCAATTATTATTTTAGATTTATTTCGCTTGTTGGTTATCTTATTCCTAAGTCTTTTTACAGTGTAGTATAGACAGTAAAAATAAGCAATGATGTAGTTAGAAATTATGTAGTAACAATGAGTTTAATATTTTTCAAGATCATTCAAAATTGCATTAATCATCATTTTGGCATTTGCTCTTTAAACATCTTAAAGCCCTTGCATATATAATAACAAGGATGACAACATCCATAAAAACGAATTTTCTAGAGTATCAGACATAGACGTCCAAGGGGGGGGGGTAAAGGGGTGATTACCCCCCCCCCCCCCAATAAAAAAAATGCCTCTATGAAATAAAGATTACCCCCCCCCCCAAAAAAAAAAAAAAATTTTATTCTCAAAATTTCCCTCCTCCCCCAAACAAAAAAGCTTGGACGCCCCTGGTATCAGAACTTAATCAGTAGAATATAAATGTATTAGTATAAAAAAAATTGTAGATATTTTTTTTCAAATTGTTAAATACAGGACTTACTTACATTTTTAGGACTTGATTATAGAGTTGCTTCGCTTATAATATTGTACTTTGTTGTCCTAGGAATCAATATACCAAAAATCAGATCAAACGGATAATTAGATCTCATAAAAATTTGTTTTTAAAAAAGTAGAAAAATCAACATTTTTAAAATGAACGTACGGACATTCTGGTAATGATTATAGAGTTGCTACGCTTTCTAAATCGTACCTAACTACTACAGAAATTACAATGCAAAGTTTGAAATCGATAGGACAACTTTAAAATGTCTAAATTAACGAAAAGAGATGCACCGAAGGAAGTCTGGACCTACCCTAATTATAGAAAGGCTTCGCTTTTAAACCAGCACAAGTTTAGCCATAAAAAGTATAGAGATATCTAAAGATGAAAACAACATAATGTTTTATATAAAGAATACTGAAAACAATTAAAAATGGTGGGAAAAGTTTAGAAATGCACATGAAAAATTATAATAGACAAATTCCAATGTATGCTTTAAATACTATAAATAAATAAGATTAACATAAATCTTCGAAAAAGATTTATGGTTGAAAGATGAACAGACGTTCAAATTAATCTAACTTGAAGAATAAATAACTAAGAATTATTACATCACTACTGATTGTAAAAATAATTCTAAGCTGCTAAATAAATTTAACTAAACCTTTCCTTATTGATTAAGTTTTACTTTTATTTTTTGCTTTAATATGATGCATGTCTAATAATTACATTCAAATTTGAAAAAAAAACGAACTCGATTAAAGTTAGTGGAAAAATTATCTTGTATTTTATTGATATTAAATGTCAATTTTCTAAAGCAAAACTTGATTCATCATATAGTCGCTTTACTCATCGCTATTCATCTAAAGGTCCTGATCCCTTTTCAATTGATTATTCATCCAATCATGGTTCTCTTGCAATATTGAGTTGCTATACAAACAATAACAAGGATGTGTAAAGCAAAGAATTGCATCGTAATACAGACAATTTTTCACGAATATTAGGATACAAATCAAAATATTAGTACTAGTTTTAGTATTAGACCTTATAGCTGGCTATAATACGAAGCGCGAAATAACTATTATGCCCGAAGATAAAAGACTAAATAAACAATTTTTTGTTTTTTTTAACAAAAATGGTAAAGGTGTATGAATGATAGATTAAAAAACGTTAATAACTTTCACTACAACAAGGACGATCAAGTCTTTTTAAGAAGCGAAGCTTTGTATTATTTATCGCATTGTATTATAGACAACGGATATTTAAATGAAAAAATATAAGATTAATACCAGTTTTGTTATCCCCGAAGGCTAGTGATAACAAACTTGTATTAATTTTATGATTTTTATTCTAATATTCGTGGAGAATTGTCCGTATTGCAATACTTTTCAGTATGGCTGAGAACATGAATGGATTTAGAATATACATGGATATTATGACAGGTGGAAAATTGTCATCAATCTAGGTTGATAACATGGACATCACTTATTGGTCAGTTTGTTCATCCAGTAGTCGGGCAGGGGATAATGGGGTTAAGGGGTAGTGGATAAGGGAGGGGGTGGGGTGTCGATATACCAGCTACAAATGTCACTTTATTTGGGTACCTGATAATCTGGTTTAAGATCTAAAAAAATATTAATCCATTATAACATGCAGAGTTGCATAGACAAAGAAATAATTAATAGTTTAAGTTTTAATTAATAGCTCACATATATTTCAGAAAATAGTTTTGACAATTCATGAACTTGTAATAATCTAGCAATAAATTAATTTTATAGCAATGAGAGAACTATTTATTTCATGTACTAGACAATATATATCAAATTAATTCGCAATTAATCAAAATTATTTTATTTTCTTCGAATAAATACATTTTATTTATATAGAAGAAATGAGTCCTTTTTGTATTAATTGATTTGACCTTTAATCTAATTAATTTAAAGCGAAATATAAAACTGTGTTTGATAGAATGTCTTAATATAATTTTCAAATAGCCTAAAACCTGTAGTATCCTATTAATTTTGGTTCAGACGGTGATGTTTATTGCGTTATGCTCTCATAGACATCCAACTACTTTGATATCTAAGATTTGCCCCAAAATGCAATTAGGAATCAAATGAACCAAAATTTAAATCTTTGAAATTAGATTATAAAAAACATGAAGACCATATCAAATCTGTTTGACATGTCGCAATCAAACTCAGTATTTTATCCTAAAACCAAAAAGTTTATTGCTACCAAGGGTGGATTCTTAAAAAATTTAGTGTCGCTGCATCGCTTCCTCACAAAAATTGTTGTGAAAAATCCTTCAAAATCACATACAAATCTACAAAAATTAAATAATATCATGGGAGGTTATTCACATAAGATTTTATTTAATTTTTATAGATTTTCCATGTGATTTTAGAGGATTTTTCACAGAAGCAATTTGGTGAGGCAGCGATGCAGCGACCCTATTTTTTTCAAGAATCCAACTCAGGACTGTATTCTTTTACTGTGTGTACAGTTACTTTATAATTGACATCAAATGTCTGGTTATTTCAAGTGCTAGGTAGAAACGGTATTTTGAACTAGGGTCTGAAAGTTGCCAGATATGTCAATAAACATGTCTAAAACGACCTTTCTGGTAATTGATTATAGAGCTGCTACGCTTTCTAAATTGCACATAACTGATACAGGAATCATCACGTCAAGTTTAAAATGGATAGGACAATTCTAACAATACTAAACTAACGAAAAGAGTTATGTTTTACGGAGATTAGTACTTATTTGGGGTTTCGATCAACACGAATTTATTCAATAACTTATTATTTTAGCATCCGTAGAAAATTGTTTGCAAAACTATGTGAATACTATTTATTACAATCTTCAGCACGTCATATTGTTTTGGTTAAATGTATCCTTGTTTGATTATTCCAAACAGATTCAGATAAATTACAATTTATCCTAATTGACCTGGCACAACCCTCTCCTTCAAGCAATTATTTCTTTATTTCAAACACAGAAACTCATTTTAAATGCAATTAAATGAATAAAATGCATAAAAAAGTTATTTTAAACTCTAATGAAGATAGTTCACTTAGATGTATTTTTTAAATCTTAACTTTTCTATAATTAAGGTCAGTCCGACCGCACTTACGTTTAAACGTTCGTAACGGAAAGCTCTTAAAAATTAATTAGGCATGCTAGAATTTTTAAAAATCTTCAGAAATGCATATAAAACTAACATTGTGTAATATAGCAACTAATATCTTTATAAAAACCACACCTATATTAGTTATTAGCATCGTATTATAGACATATTTCCGCGCATTATTTTTTTATATCTATTTTAATAATTTTCGAAAATTGTTTGTAACATGATGCTATACCTGTTTTTTTTTCAGTAGTGCCGAGAACCGGTTCAAATCCATCGGATATTAATCGGTTTCGAAGCCATAAGTGAACTGCAATTCCAATGTACATGTTAAATTGCTTTTCTTGCATGTGCAGTAAATCAGACATATTATTAAGTATTCATACAAAGAATGAACTTTTTAAATTTAAAATGTTTCCAAAACCTATTATTATTATTGCTATTAAAAATCTACAATGAAAAAATCCACTGGAAATATAAACTTGTTTCCTAACATGGCAATATTTCAGTTCAGTAAATAGTTATTAATCGCATCGTACTGTAGACAGCTTTCCGCGGATACAAAAATGAAATATTATAATATTAAAATCAGTTTTGTTGGCCCCATATGGCTGAATGGTTCGGCTAACAAATCTGGTAATAAATTTAGGATTTTTATTATATTTGTAGAAAATTTTCTGTAATAAGATGCTATACATAGTTAATCATTATGGCTGAGAACCAGTTCTATTGTACATAAAGGTTGAGGAAAATGCAAATTATCCTTGTTTGATATTTTTAAGGTTCCATTACAAACGCAGGAGTGACAAGCATTGGGGTAAACAAGCGCTGGCGTGTTTAAAATATTAAGTTAATCAAATTAAGTATTTCTATTCAGGTTAGGTTAGGTTAAGATATGAATATACAAATAAGCCCCCCGAAGGATCTAGGCATTTAAAAAAAAATAGGTTTGGTTAGGTTAAGTGTCCACTCCGACGTTTGTCACTCCTACGTTTGTCCCTGGTCCTTTTTTAAATGCCCTGTGTAAAAAAATGGGCAGAAAAACTTGTTTACAGGGGTCAAAATACTTCCTAAAATTTAATATTAAATAAAATTAGTTGACTGCTAAGTATTAGGTATGCATTCAGATATTCATACCTATTTAAAAAAGCATTTATTTAAATAAAATATTTTGTATCATTTATTTGTTGTTACCCATTTAAAAACCTGACGCATTTTTGGCGTCAGTGAAAAAAAATGCATTTTTACTATTATGTCTCTATAAATCAAAATGTAAACCCCAACTTGTGTTTTTTTGTTGTTATCAGTGTGTATACTTGGATTTTAAAAGATTTTTTTTCGCAAACTTTATTTTGAACGAAAATGATTTTTTGTATAGAGCAAAACATTTGCAAATGTTTGATTTTTTTTAAAGAAGGACAATTATGTTTATAAATAGCAGAGGAAAAGCTAATGAATTAAGATAAATTTCAACAACAACAAAAACAGTACCAAAAAAATGGTTAAGGCTAAATTTATAACAAAAGTTTAAGGGTTCAAAAATGGTAAAAAATTTCAATTGACCTTTAAATCCTAATTAAATAAAGTATTGTAGTATTTTTTTTAATCTTAAAATTTCAATAACTACTGAAAACTTATTGAGTTATCCTATTTTAGTTAGTTTTAGGTTGTTTTATTTCTAGAATTACGCCTTGGGATGGTTTTAGGCTATTTTTCTGCTCACTTCTTACTAATCCCATGGAATACAGAGCCCATAGAAGCTAGGTGTGCATCCGCTATTATTGTCTAAAACACACAGTACAACTTATAGATGATTGATTAGTTGAATTACCAAGGTGTATTTATCTGCATAAGTTCAAGTGTGCCTATTCTACAAATTATGAGTGTCCGTCCATTCAATTCAAACTATTCATTAAGATTCATGTAATAATAAGGTATAATCTAGGACGGGTAGTAAATTGATAGTTATTTACAGGACGTCTAAAAATGTATTTGATATTTGATTTTATGTCATAAAATCAGGGATCGGAAGCCTCACGTAAGCCGCGCATAAGCCTCAGTTTTAAACCTGCTTGTGAGCAGAAAAAAAAAATTTCAGAAAGAAGGATTGTCTGCTAAAGTGCCGTTTTATACATCCAGCTGAATTTTATTGTGATAAAATCACGATTTCACTGAGGCTTACACGCGGCTTACGTGAGGCTTCCGATCCCTGCATGATAAAATACAATGATTATGCCAATTAGGCACTAAGTAAGAAGTAATTTGTCATTAAATACATTTTGTTTAGATTGTTCTATAATTATAAATACCCGTTCTTTCATCTGAATAGCTGGGCTTCGCTTACTCAGATGCTGCTATCCTTGATTTAACAATATTATTAGTTATGCATACTAAAGATGCAACTTGATTGGCAAGACCCATTAGAAAAGGTTATAAGGGCTCAGTCACGACAGCAAAAGGACTTGTTTTCATATTATCAAAAAAGTTCAAGATAAGACACTAAAGCGGATATGATATAACATTTTTTAAAAATTTTGTTAAAAATTGGTATTTTTCCCTAATTTATTGCAATATTTTCTAAATCTTTTAGATTCAATATTTTAATTAATAAGAAAATGATAAAATGTTAAAGTCAAATTCGTATAAAAATTCATAAAAAAATCTCAATAACTTTTTTAACAGTGTAAAATTTTAATATTATCTCATTTTATTTAATCTTATTATGTGAACACTGTAGATTAGACTCTAGTGGTGATTACGCGCTGCGCCGCCAGTTACTATAGTTGCCGTGTGCATTTCAAGAAGAACCAAATGCAACACATAGGGTCTGAGAGTTACGCCTAACATTCTATTTAAGGATAAATTTATCCGAAAATATTAACACAAGTTAGTTTAAGAAAAGGATAACATAGGAAATTTATATAAAATATAATGATAATTTATTGTTTAACCCTTCCAGACCCTTTTTGGTCGGGTTAAAGGGGGAGGGAGCACTTAAATTTTAGCTTGTAATAGAGCTAAAGTAGTATTAACTTTTGTAACGATCCCCTGTCTGATAAATTACCTGACTGTAACACAGTCAAAGTCATATTATGCTTCCTTCACCCCTTTATTTAGCAACCTTTGTTTTTAGGTACTTATTTTCTTACAAACTGAAAAACAGCTGTCATTATTTTATGTTTTAAAGGAAGAAGGCAGTAGTGTGTACAGAAATTCATCAAGGTGGGGAGGGGGGGACCATTATGGGGTAAAAAATTAATTTTAAACACCCTTCTTCCTGGATATATTTACAACCATTATTAGTGAATATCAGTAATTGTATAGAAAATCCTGTATTTTGATTGATTTTATATTGCATGTATAGAGTTGTTAAAAATGTTGCAAAATCACCAAATTTGCACTGTCATAATTTCCCAATAAGGAATAATTAAGTGGGTATCATTGGTGAAGTCGAAATTTAGATAATCATTTAATTTTGCCTCATCATTCATTGATGCTTGTTTGATATCAAGGTTTTAAGGAAATATTAGTTATGAAAAACATCAATGTTTTTATCTAAGCATATTGTGTGTCATTTGGGGTTAATTTTTCTTTCAAGGGGGGAGATACTAGTACTCTTTCTAAAAAGTTATAAACCTTCCCTGGACAAAAAAGAAGCTTCACTGTCAAGAAGAACTTTATCTCTTCAGAAGACCCATACAGACGCACAATCAAACGGACATTTTGTTGAAAAATAGCATCACTTTTGCACAACGCTCAGTCTATAAGTTTGCAAGATCTAATATTCGAAAAATTACAACTTAATAAAATAGCATAACATCAGTCCTTTCCTAAGGTGGCAAAAAATATATTGGTAAAAAACTGACTCGCAAGTAACTATTATCGCATGTATCCTTAAGAATGACCTTATCAAATATGCCAGTTGTGCCTGTAGTGAAGGACATGTAGGGAGTGGAAACTTGTCATGGGATAGGTATCTTAAACAGTTAGATACACGAATATATAACTGTGTTTTGGGAGAATTTAATTTAAATTTTTCTTTTCTGTTTAGATTAAATTTTCTTATTAAGATTTTCATCTTTAAATTTCTTTTTATGATGAACTCTATAAATCAGGGATCTAAAGGGATAAGACAATGCTCGATAAAATGATGTACTTACCCAATGTAATACTTAAAATTATCCCTTTAAAGTTTATTATTAATTGTTGAAACGTTTGGACACTCAACTTAATAAACAAACCAACCAAAATTCATTATTAGCCCCCATAGTTGTTAAGTTAACTAATAAGAAAAAGTTATTATAAAACTTTGGGGCTAGTGCATTAAACAGCCCATTGTTCCCTCTTTCTTCTATAAAATGAACAATATTTTAACCAATGAAAGAAGTACATAAAATTTCTTTATACACAATGATCCATTCGTAAATCTTACTGTAATATTTTTTTCTGCAGATAGGGTCGCAAGCCTTTATCTTTTTATCCTATCTTAGACCAAAAGGCTCTCATACAATTAATATCAATTTAGTACAATTATCTTTTTAAGCAAGAAGTAAAATAGTTTTAGAAAAGAAATTTATAATCAAATTTGCATCAGTTTATTTCTTATAAAATTTTCTCATATAAAAAAATCGTACTAATGAACATAAAAAATGTCGAGGGGTTCTGCTTAAAATTCTATGAAGTCTATGTTAATCTATTTTGAGTAATGGGACAATAGAAAGTATATTATGCTACTTGAACACTTATAGGCAAAATTGAATATTGATTGGTTTGTACAAAGTTACAGTGTCCAGACACTACCACTGATAATTTCAATCTACATAAATCTGTTCATTATGGATCTTACGAAACATTTTGCCTATTTATCATGGTTATCATCTTTCAGGGGTTCAAGGGGAAGGGGGAGAAGTAGTAACCACCAATTTTAATTTTAGTTTAAAAAAAACAAGGAAGTGAAATTTTTTGGAAGGTGCTCTTTTCTTTGGTTGATTTCATTTTAGAGGGTGGTGTTGCACTCCCCAAACAAATTCATAAACCTTTCCATGACCCATGCGAAGCTAAATTGCAAAGGAGAATCATATTGGTTAAGCGGTTGGCGAAATCCTTCAAAACACACAAACAAGAACAGACAGAGAGACTTGCATACATCTTGTTACTGTTATATAAGGATTATATTTACATTTCTGTGTTATAATGTAAAAACAGCACTGAACATGAAGCAAGGACTTGGGGAATTAAGACAAAGACTTGTCAAGGGTTTTTATTTATATCTTGACAATGACCAGCAATTTAAATGTTCAGTATTCATCCGGGATCGGCAGCTGCCCAGTTTAGGCCAATAACTGCCATATTATGCATAGTGCTTCTAGTCTGAGGCTTCGGATGAAATTCTACGGATTATACCACTGTGCTGCGACTGGCCTTAACAAGTTGCGGCAGCCGAGCCTATGAATATAATATTTCAGTGGTTCAAAGAGTTTTGCCTATTTGCATATTTATGAATGTGCACATTTATTGAAAATAAGTTGCAATAAATTAGCTAATTTTTTTCGGTAATTAGTTTTTTTCTGCCATTTACATTTGATAGAAATCCCTTTGACCATAGAAAAATCAACAGGAACTGATAGGGCTAAATGAAATACACAATTGTTGTCTTAACCTCTTTTCGAGGAAGCTTTGTGTTTATCAAGTTCGAAATTAATTCCTTATCATTATCCCAAATTAAGCGCAAATGTCGTCTTTTTTGACTTTCCTTTCATAAAGTGACGCGGTATGGATTGTTTATATATTTTGATGCGCCACGTTCGTTACTTTTGAATGAGACATGAGTGTGTGAAGATTTCGGAGAACAAAATTGGGCCTATCATTGGTCTCATAGTGCGTGAACAACCCTAGTATACCAGGGATTTGAAACCATAAGAACTTCAGGTATAATTTGTTAATTTTATTAAGAAGAATGGTGTATAAGACGATTATATGTAGTCAAAAAAAAAGGCTTTAGCCAGCTAAGCATGAAACTTAATTATGATTAATATATGTTTTAGTAATTTTTTATGTGCCTTTATTTTTGCATTTAACAATGATTTATTAAACCAAATAATTTTCCTTTAAAGCCAAAGTTTCCAAAGATTCTTAACCGTAGAGAAAAATGATTTTTAAAAAGCAATTAAGATTACGTGGTTATAAATAACTGGAATTATGAATTAATTGATTTTGTAATTTCAGGACTTTGAAATAATTTCATCAATAAATCTATAATCAAACCTGCTGTTGAAACTTGATGGTTCCTGGTATTGGGGGTTTGTATGTTCGCCAACAGATCTCGAGAACTTCCCGCTAATTCTGAAGTCACACTCAACCAAAGTGTCATGGTTGAGACAATTGTAATGTTTAATTGCTTTCTACTAGCACAGTTACTTTTATATAAGCTTAACTGAAGTTTGTCTGAAGACTATGACATCTCTCTCTCTCTCTCTTCCTCTCTCTTTTTCTCTCTCTCTCTCTTTCTCTCTCTCTCTCTCTCTCTCTCTCTTTCTCTCTCTCTCTCTCTCTCTCTCTCTCTCTCTTTTAATTGTTACTTGTAGGCAAATCTACAGTAATGAGATCATTTTGATTAGAGTAGTACCAGGGATCTTAAAGGACGGGGCATTTTAGGACAAAATAATGTTGGTCAAAATTTTTTGACATCCTAATATTATACCTTAGTACAATTCGATTGAAATATATTAATACCCAAAGAAAGTTTTTCAACTAATAATTTATATCCCATTGTCCCCTCTCTCCCTGGGTTAGTTCACACATTTTTACAAATTACTTTTTCAAATGAGAAAATGCATTTGTAAAAAAGTTTTAGTTCTCAGTGATAACTATATTTATAAGAGCTTCTCTAATTTACTTTGTTGTTCGAGAAAAAGAAATTTTGGAATTTTTGTCGTTCTGCTGAGATTTAAAGTGAAATTAATAACTCAAAATAATCTTTCAACTTGTAAGTTTTGAATTTAATAAAATCTCGGAAACAAATGGCCTTACAGAGCTAAAAATGTCAGGGAGGCTTTATATTAGCTTGTCAGGTTTTAGGCTATTTAGCAGGGTAATTAAGTCAAGCTCGGGAATTGATACAGCCTTTTTGTTTCCACTCAATGAATATTTTGAGAATCATAGAATCGGAAAGGAGGATGGGGGGGGGGGGAGTCTAATACTGAAATGATATAAACGAAGTAATAGTGATCTAATTTATTAAAAAAATACCTTTATTGATAATATCATCTTTGTTTTGTTGAACTCTTAAGAAGGCATTTAAAAAATTGTTATGCTATTATCACGAAACTTGAAAAATGAGGGTTAATTACCTTTTTTGGGGGGGAGGACACTTCATGATTAAGTTTGTGATTAATTATTGTCAATTATTTCATTTCAAATCAAAATGTTCATAAAAATCACTGTTTATGAGGTGCTTTATGTACAAGTCAATTGTAATTTGAACAGCGAAGCTAAGCTATAAATGTTTGTGACCATTTGACTGTATTACTGGAGATTGAATAGCTGAAGTCCTTTTTAATTTCCTCCCTCTTTCTCTCTTTTTTCCTCATTAATTCACAAACTATTTGTCTTTTTTTTGGGAGGGGGGGGGGGCCGGGTAATAAAAATATAAATTTTTTGGATGCCTACGGGGGTAAATCATCCCTTTAACCCCCCCCCCCCCCCCTCCCTTTTGGAAGTCCCAAGTCCTTGTTTTTGAAAAAAAAGATAGGTTTCTTTTAAAAACTTGTGCATATAAAATGCATTTTTAATCACATACACATTGTCCATTACTTTAATGAGAAAAATTTTTTTTATTGTCAATAAAATCTCCTAAGTCTAACGGAACTTTTTTATTTTTTATCAGCTTTTTAAAAAAATCCTCTCATAAGAATATTTGGTGATTTCTCTGAAAATGCGTAGCGAGCATGGAAAAATCATTTTCTTTCAAATAAATAAAAAATAAGGGAATAAGGGGGGTAGTTTATTTTCTTTATGCCTAGCCCTGTGGGAGGAGCTACACTGTACCCAATGTAACCTAAACTAACATTGCCAAAGGTAACATTTAAAGGACTATACCCCATTTAACACCTGTAAAATACTATACCCCCTTATATAAAAGTATTGGGAGGTATTCTGTGCTCGTCTGGTATTACTGAGGTAAGATTTACGTTAAACAGAAGGAAAAAGTAAGTTGTACAAAAGTTGCTTTTGCTTAAATTTGTAGATAAGATAATTTTTCAAGAACGGAATTAGTAATCTACAAAAGAGATCTACGACTTCAAAATTATCTAAAAGTACTTCTCTAAAAAAGTATTAAGCTAAATTTGAATAAGCAAACAGAAAGACAAACATCCAAATAAGGAAAGTTCTTAACAAATATGATTAGATAATGTTTATTACTATTTTTATCCAAGCCCAAAGAAACTTAGTTATTTAAAGTTATGTCACTACTTATCAGGAAAGGAGGAGATATTGAAATGTAAATTACACTGGTACTCAAAGTTTAAAAAGCAAGTTCTCTAATTTGTTGCCTTAAAACCTTTGGTACTTAAATATTGATACAAAATAACTTATAGACGTAACTGTCCTTATCTTACAACATTAGAAGTTTTTAAACAAAATTGTTGCTCTTAATCCTAAAATGTCTATTGTTGTTAAAAGCTCTAGAAGCCCATCCTATTTATTTTTTTTAAGATTGGGGTTGGGTTAAAAATTGCAACTGCTAACCGGTTTATTATTGACCTTAGATTAAAAGGATGCCTATTAGCATTGAGGATTTATATAAAAGCCAAGATTTTCTATATTTAAATAAAAATATTGTTTAATTTTTAAAATAATTTTCAATGTATAAGAGCACTATTAGTCTATAGTTATTAATTGGCGTTTTTTAATAATCTTTGAATACACTAATGGCTATGCTATCCATAACGCCTTTAATAATATTAGAGCTTTTTAAAGGTATCCTATTGTATAAAGTAGTAAGCTTTTTTGTCTGTAGCAAAGGATCTTGCTAACTGCAGAACCGATATGGTTTTCCTTTACAATGGAGCTTCTTATAGGTCCAGGAAAGGTTTAAACTATTTTGGGAGTGGGTATCTCCACTCCACCCCTTCCCACAAACTTAAAAAATATTTTCTTTTCTTTTTTTCTTTTTAAAACTCAAATTGAAAAATGGGGGAGGTCGAATTTACCTCTCCTCTGAATTGCCCCCTAGAGGTCTGTAGGGGCAAAACCGCTAATAATAGATTTATTACATTTGAAATCACGACATTTCAGTTTATGAAGATCAGAAGGAGATATAAATCTTTACAAAGTGTTAATGTCTTTTATTGTAAGCATTAAATTCCAGGGCTCGGCAGCCGCGCCTCAGCCGCACATAGGCTTCAAGTTTGAACCCGCTTAAGTGCAAAATAAAAATTCCGTAAAAATAGATTTTCTGTTTAGGAACAAGTTTAGACATTCAGATGAATTTTAAATTTATAAAATGACAATTTCACTGAGGCTTACACGCGGCTTTTGTGCAGCTGCCGAGCCCTGATAAGTTCAAACATCAATTATAATTTTCCCATTATAAAATTTTTATTCTTCACTTTTTCTTTGCTTTTTTATTCTTTTTTGGTTATGCTTTAATTAAGTATCAATAATATTAAATTTCCCAGTGTGGTTTCAAAACCGATTAATATCTTCTGGATTAGAACTTGTTCTCAACCATAATACATGTATAGCCTCGTTTTATAGACAATTTTCTGAGAAAATGAAATAAAAAATAGTATTTTAAAAAAACAATTTTGTCAGTCTCGAAATAACACAAAGAATTTAAATTTTTTGTCTGAAAATACTTTTATGAATATGAAAACTTTCTTTTCTCAAACATTTGGAAATCTCTGTAGAAAAAAAACTTTTTTTTTCAATATGTAATATTAAAATAGTTTAAGAAGCAATATTGAAAGAAACTTGCATGAGAGTATTTTTTCTAACTTGAAGCAAAGTAGCATCTTTGAAGATTTTAATTCATGTAATTTTGATTTTGTAAACATAAAATTTGCAAACTTTCATCAAAATATTCGAGGATATTGAGGGCTTTTATTTTTTATTTGCAGATTCATTTTTGAAAATTCCTATTGCATTTTTCTATAAGTATAACCTTCTTTCAAAGAGATTTGCTTCCATTTATAATTTAAAACATGGTAAGTCCAAGGTCGTACGGAGGGTGAATGGTGGGTAATTAATCCCTAAAATTAAGTTTTGCCGCTTTGCGTCATATTTCAAATAAAGTAAAATTTTGTCATTTCACACCCAGTCTATGGGTTTTTAAGAAAGTAATTACTCTTCTTTCATGAAAATTTATCCCCTGTGTAAATTATTTTTAAATGGGCGTCATTTTACCCCAATATAAGTGTGACAATTTAAAATTGAATGAAATACTGCAATAGAAATATTATGTACAACCTATATGAATAAATACTTTGTTTTCTTTTCCAATATGGCTTCAAAATCAATCAATATTCGCTGTATTAGAACAGGTTCTCAGTCATATTAAAAACTCATGTATAGCATCGTAGTACAGACAATTATCGACGATTACTAAAATAAATTATCATAAAATAAGTACCAATTTTGTTAGACCAGTCCTTCAACCCCACGGTGCTAACAAAACTGGTTTCAATCATTCAATTGATCATTTATTATCCACGAAAAGCTGTCTTTAATACGATGCGATAAATAGCTATTACTTGATCCATCTTTTACAAACTCATATTTTCTTTTGAATTTGTTGTCATAAAACAAAAATATTTTCGCATTAAATTAAATTGCCAATGGCATTATTGTCATAAAAATGTTCCGAACTAATATTTTTCCCAATAACCAATTACAATTTAAAGACGCAACGATTATAAAAAGATAAAAACATATAAGAAAAATGTGTATACAGTGATTTGAATTGTTTCATAGGGCTGCACCTAAAAGCGCGTAAACAGGGGGGGGGGGGATGAAGGGAATAAATGCAATTTTTATAATACTATAATATTTTATTTTAAAAATGGATATAGAATATAGTTGGATATTATGACAAATATCCAGAATTATGGGAGAAAATAGTCGTCAATTTAGGTTGCTAAAATGGAACTCATTAATTGTTCATTTCGTTCATCCAGTGGGAGGGGAGGCGATTGGGTAAGGTGTGTGGATGAGGGGTATCGTTATTTGAGCCCGCTGCGAGTTTCAGTTTATTAAAGTTCATGACAATCTGGTATAAGATTCAAGTAATGATATATCCATATATCTAAAAGCTTCAAATTAATGTCAAACATTTAATAATCTACAGAACTCTACAATATAAATACCAGTAGATGTGGCCCCAGCATCTATGGTCTCTATTTTATTTATAATAGCTTTAAACCCTCCCGTCATATATGAAGCTTAGGTATATGATCTTTATATGAAAAAAAATATTGCGGAAAAAGGATAACCAAAGATAAAAAAAAGATGAAAAATATGTGAATATAAAAGTCATATACGTTCATAATATTTTTATAAACACGACAGACGTAGTAAGATATATGAATTATAGACCTACCCTCAATGCAGAGTAGCAGCACTCCAAGGAAAGTGAATTTTTTCAGGGACATGGGACCAGGATTCTGACAAACAATTTTAAGTGAAAATTTCCCCACAACCCACTTCCTTCTTTTCTCCACTTCCTTTCAGTTACAGAACAACAACAAAAGTTTAACGCCAACATTACGCCACAAATATATAAGAAAAAATCAGTAATTTCAAATGAAATCAATTCGCTGAAGCACAGCCCCTGATTTTTTATGAATAAGTAAAAATTTCATTTAGGATTTAATTGTCCCCGTAATAAATTTACAGTATATTAAACTTATTAAAGACAAGAGGATGAATTAATTTTTACAAGTGAGAGAGGAAGGAAAAAGGTGCAATTGTGCTGCAGATTATGCAATCTAGGACTTAGGTCCGATACTTAAAAAAGTGTTATAACCCGTTACCCTAATATAGATGAATTTTTAATTAAGGAATAAGATAATATAAGCTCTCTTCTATAATACAAAGTAGCTTGATGTCTGTCCGTCTGTCCGTCTGTCCGTCTGTCCGTCTGTCTGTCCCTTAAGATCTCGGTAACCACTGAACCGATTGGATTCTACTCTTCAGGGTATATTTCTATTGGTCCTGTGGTGGTTTTAAGCTATTTTCTTGGGGGGTGGGACACCCCCAACCCCCCCAAAAACAAAAAATCCCCCCCCCCATTTTTTTTTTTTTTTTTTTTTTTTTGCTGAAGATTTCCTAGGTTCTTTAGGTTTTGTAGAAGATTTCCTAGGTTCTTTAGGTTTTGCAGAAGATTTCCTAGGTTCTTTAGGTTTTGTAGAAGATTTCCTAGGTTCTTTAGGTTTTGTAGAAGATTTCCTTGGTCCTTTAACGAATTTCGCCTTAATTTTTTTAATCACCTCTTGGGGCAAAGCCCCTAGAGGCTAGGGGCGAAGCCGCTAGTAGTTTAAAAAGTAAAAAACATTAAAATTGTTTTGTAAATTGGGCTGATAATAATTACTTTTCCTTGTACTTTGTGTTTTAAAAATATTTTTAAGTATTGAACTCTCGTGGAAGCAACCATGCAGCTCTAGAAATCTGAATTTGAAAACAAGGGAAAAAATACCTAGATTAATTGGCAGGTACCGTTTTAAACATATAATTGTTGGCGGCTATGCCCCTAGAAGCCTCCAGAAGGTTGGAGGGGTCAAGTTTCCCTCCACTTTTTATTTAAGTTTTAAAGAAAAGAGAAAAAAAAATTATTAGTCAAGGCTACGTTATAAGAAAGATCTTATAAAGCTATAAAGACAGGCAGACATCTTGTTACTTTTATATTGGGATAAAAAATAAAAAATTTTTATTTCATTTCTCAGTTTTATCCACAATTTCACGCAGACTGACGAATGTTCACCAAAATACCTTTTCAAAATAAATCATTTGAAGAAAAAACTTTTTTTTACTCCAGCGAATTTTTTATTTTTTATCACTTTATAACATTACTAGCGGCTGCTCCCCCTAGAAGCATCTAGGGGCACTTAAGGTGGAATGGTGTAGATACCTTCCCCCAAAATAGTTTAAAACCTCCCTAGTTCATATAAGAAGCTTCACTGTAAAGGAGAACAATATCGGTTCAGCGGTTAGCGAGATCCTTCGGGACAGACAAAAAACACTTACTACTTTATATAAAAGGATACTCAAATTTCTTAACAAATTAAAATTAGTGACATTTTATTTTTTTTATTAAAAATGAGATAGACATCAATTTTGGAATGAATTGAAACTGCAACACATGCAGTGACCGAAGATTGAAAATAATGTGGATGGGGACCTTTATACCTAACCCCTGTGGGGATCCCATGACAAGCTAAGCCTTTACCCCTGCATTAACCCTAACCCAGTAAAGCTACCTTATTCCCAACATAACCTAACCTAACCTGACCTAAAAAGAAACAAATACACTTATTTTGAACGAAACCACCGTAAAAATACGCTATGTAGATGTAGTATTAGATTAGAGTATTATAATGTCAGTCCTTACTTTTGTGAATATTAATCCTTGTTTGTTTACAAGTGTATTCTATACAACTTCTTATTCAATGATAAACCTTTTTTATTTAAGAAGCGGATGTAGAATGGCTTGAAAGCCCAAGTTTAATAAATGCAAGTTAACAAGGAAGACTGCAACCATAGGCAAAGCTTACTAAAATCCTTATTATAAAAAAAAAAGTTTTAACAAATCAATAAAAAAGTTTAAAAAGTTAAATTTCTTATTTAAGAAAAAAGCTGTATTAAATTTATGATTCGTTCGTCAAAATCGAATTGAGATTATTTTAACTAAAAGCGTAGCAACTATATAATTATTATTAGAGTGTCGTTGAATGCAAGGATCCAGGAATAAGGTATAACCAACAAGGGAAATAAATCTAAAATAATATTTGGGGGGAAAATGGAGAGGTCGTCAATTTTACGATGTGTTGCCCCCCAACGACAGCTGAAAAACACATATAGGTTTCGTGATTTTTTTCGAATTAATTTCGTTATTGGTATAAGCTGGCAAGGATCTAAGACAATGGCCGATAAATTGATGTAAATTCCCAAAGCTTATACACAAAATTACTTCTTCTGTAAATTACAATAAGTGTTTGAAACGTTTGAAAACTTAACTTCATGAACCAACCAATCAAAATTGATTAAAAGTCCCCAAAGTTGTTGAACAAGTTTAATATACAGCTAAAGGTCCCTTACCTCCCTGCAATGAATGCCCATATACACTAGTAATTGATAAGAAAATCAAATATCTCTAATGATTTTACAAAAAAAAAACTTATTTCAAATTGATTAAGATAACTCAGAAAAATATGTCTATTATTTTTTTAAAATCACAAACAATAAATTTGATAAAATATTTAAATTAAAAAAAAAAATGTCAAGTGTGGAAGGTTAAGTAAGCCCTTTGAAATATGCCCCTTAGTTATTTGATTCTACATTAGTAGGAAAAGTACAAATAATGTTAAAATAATAGGTAGTGATCAAAAGGAGGAAATAGTGTACGTTAAAGAAAATTGATGGAAATAAACTGCAGAAAGATTACAAGACAAATATATTTAGAAGTAGCGCAGCAACAACCAACGGTAGTTTATTTAGTTTTAGACAATACACAATGCAATGGTCAGTTTCCCTCAAAGTGCCTAGCGACCACAGAAACCTTTCCCTTTATTTTGAAAGTAATTCAAAGTAGGGTTTTGGGCTTTATCTTATATTAGGTTAGGTTATGTTGGGTATAGGGTAGCCCCGCAGTGTTAGGACCCCCGAATGGATTAGACATAAGGGAGCAAATTACTCCCCCCCCCCCCCCACCCACATTATATTTTATTTTTAGTTATACAAAAACAAGTCGGGTCTGTGCTTTATAGGCCAAAGAAAGAACCCAACAATATTAGCTAGTTTATATGCAGTGTAAAAAGTAAAACTATTTCATATGGCAATCTATCGGTCGGACGTATAGACATACCCTTGTTATAGAATAGGTGTGCAAATAAAAACAATATCAAATAGATAAAGACGCAGCAAATAGGTGATTAATGAAACTTTTTCCATTTATAAATATCAGGTGACAAGAAAAAAAAATAGGTTTTATGTTTTACCAAGAAAACGGAAAAACGATTGCTTAGAATAAGTCTTTGGTAAAATTCTAAAATAAAATAGCCGAAAACCATCCCGCTTCGCTAAAATGGAGCTCTAAATCGGTTTAATGGTTAGCTAGATCTTAACTGACAAAAAAAAGACCTTACTACTTTATATAAAAGTTTAAAGGACAATCTTAGAAAGATTAAAAACAAGGATGACAACATCCATAAAAGCGAAGCACTAAAACGGTAGGACAAACGGACATTAACACTTGTATAGTGTCAGAACTGAATAATCAGAATATAAATGTATAAGAGTCGAAGCAAAATTGTAAGTAAAATTTTTGAAAAACTACAGAATAATGTTTATGGACATACTTACATTTTTAGGACTTGATTATAGAGTTGCTTCCCTTATAATATTGTACTTTGTTATCCCAGGAATTAATATACCAAAAATCAGATCAATCGGATTATTAGATCACATAAAAATTTGTTGTTAAAAATGGAAAAAAATCAACATGTTTAAAATAAACGTACGGACATTATGGTAATGATTATAGAGTTGCTTAGCTTTCTAAATCGTACCTAACTACTACAGGAATCACCATGCAAAGTTTGAAATCAATAGGACAATTCTAACATCCCCTAATTAACGAAAAAAGCTATCCGTTACGGACGGACGGACGTACGGACGGACCGATCCTAATTATAGAAAAGCTTCGCTTTTAATAACGATAGATTTGTATTACTATACGGAAACAACTTATATCATTAGTAAAATATCTGCTTTGCATAATGCGACATATTTGTAAAAATCTTGCTGTTTAATAATTCATTCTCTAAGAATCAGGGAGATTAAGGGATAAGACAATGGAATAGTTATTTCTCGCATCGTATTATAAACGGCTTTCCGCGGATATAGAATGTACAATTATAAGATTAAAACTAGTTTTTTTAGCCCCGAAGTGCCGAAGGCACAGGCTAAAAAAACTGGTTTTAACCTTATGATTGTACATTTTTATATTCGTAGAAAGCTGGATATAATATGATGCTAGACATAGTTTTTTCGTATGGATGAGAACCGGTTCCTATCCACCGGATTCGAATGAATACGAGAAAATAAATTAATGAACCTCCCCAAAATAATATATAACTGTATTGAAATTTATTGTTAAAAAGCTTGAACACAGCTAGATTAAACCCAGAATTTACCAAGTACCAATAGTTTTTAAGCCAACGAATCAGAACATTTTTTCTTATAAAACTTAGGTACTAGTGTAAGTTACAGTACAATTTCCCCTTCTCCCTGTCGGTGAAAAACTATACATAACTATTGAGAGTGGTGACATTTATTATAATAGTCCCCAACGTTTTTTAATAACATTTTCTTATTCGTTGGCTTTGGGTACTTTTGGTGAATTTCGATTGGTTGGTTAGGTGAATGTTTAAACGTTTCAACCACTAATGTTAATATACAGTAGGATTATTTTTTCATTGGTGCTGTACATTAATTTATCGGCCATTGTCTTATCCCTTTAGATCCCTGATATATAATATGTACGTACATACAGGGTGGGGCAAATAAGACCGGACAAACTTTAAACGGCCATAGCGCCAAAACTACTTGACTAATCAGGACGTTTGACCATACTATAAAAAGCTTAGGTAATGACCTTTTAGCACAAAAAAATCTTTGGACGAAGATGGACGTGAACAACTAGCTGGCCGCGCATATGTTCAACAAGGCAGATTCCAAATGCGCCGGTGGTTTAATCTGGATTTTCGACTAGGGCCCACTAAATCTGACCTCAGTCTATCTGTAGGTGAGGTAGAGTTATGCAACTTGCTGGGGATACTGTTAGATACATAAGTAAGACACTAGAAAAGACTAGAGCTCTCTATCTGAAATGGCTTGGCCGTAGTACTCCAGTAAAGTGAAACGGGGCAGATTTTTAGATGTAAAAAAAGGCAAAAACCGTGTAAATTCGTGAAAATTTCTCGGTTCTTGACTTCAGGGACCCATATTGAACTTTAAACCTCATTTTAGACTATGGGTTGCGCTGACAACCCTAGCTGAAACTTCATGCCATTTCAAAAAAGGTAAAGAACGTCGTTCTAGCTCAACTGTGGTCCAAATAAGAGTCTCTGTGTATAAGGGTAGCTTTAAAGTTGGGCGAATTTTTATCCTGCGGTTACTCATGTTCCTAAGAAAATGTGGCCTCCCAGCAGCCTGATCTTAATTCAATGGACTTTTGGGCCTGGGGCTACTTTCAAGCATGCACCAATAGATGTGCCCATACCACAAAGACCTCCCTCATTGCCACTATCAAGGAGAACTTCGCCATCTTGGACAGGTACATTTTGACCAGGACCTGCCGGCGGTTGAGGAGGCGGGTAGAGGCGGCGATTTTATTTAATAATCTAATAGTAATATATCTATTTTGCTTGCCAGTTTTTAAAATTCAATAAAATCTTTAAAATTGAAGATATTATGTTCATTTCTTTAGAAGTTAGAATTTGTCCGGTCTTATTTGCCCCACCCTGTACATATGCATAATTGGGTCATAGCATTACACATTCGTTTGATCACTGTTGGCATCATATATTATTCATATCCAAGTGTTTTACTATCATAGTGCGAGGTTAGTTACCCTATATAGTTTCCAGAAAAAGAAAAAAGATATCATATTATTTTGTACTAGCAGTTGCACCCCTAGCATCTAGGGTCTATCTTAGTATTGGAAAATGATGGGATGGGCAAAAAATAGCCTAAAACCATCCCAAGACTTAAATCTAATAAACAAAATATGCTAAAACCATCCCGGGGACTTTGTGGTGCTTTTTTAATATCGAGAAATCATGCGGTTCAGAAGTTCTAGAAATCTTAAGCTACAGACAAAAAACCTATCTACTTTATATAATTGAATGTAAAACAAGGAAGGGGAGTGGAAATTATCTTGGTAGTACACAAAGTTTTATAACCACGCTCTCTCATGCGTTGTCTTATAACTTTGGGCACTTTATTAATCTTGATTGGTTGGTTAAAACTAGCATTGTCCAAACTTCTAAAATAATAACTTTTTACCATGGGATGTATATAAATTTATTTTCCATTGTCTAATCCCTGAAAATTTCTGATTTAAATTACATGTAATGCATCTTTTACTTTTTTGTCTGTGAGCCTAAAAAAATATTTGTGTGTCTGTCTTTTGTTTCGCAATCGGTAAAACCGCTAAAATTATTTGCATGTGCATTAATTTATTTGCCATAGTCTAATCCCTTAAGATTTTTTATTTAAATTACATGTAATGCATCTTTTACTTTTTGTCTAAGAGCCTGAAAAAAAATTATAATTGTGTGTCTGTCTTTTGTTTCGCAATTGGTAAAACCGCTAAAATTACTTCAATGCCAAAAAACAGCCCATTTTTGTATGTCCATACAAAAAAAATATAATATTAATAGCCACGTTTTGGATACTTACTTTTTATTTCTTTTTCTATACTTCTCATAAAAAAATATATTTGCTGTTTTTTTTCAAACACTTTTTATTATTGTTATAGTTCTCATAGCAATTTTATGCCTATACTCATTATGTGATATATAATATATAAAGGCTTTTGTACTTTTTTATCTTCTTTATTACAAATTAGATCTATGTCTGTCCGTCCGTCTGTTGTCTGTCTGTTTGAAGCTGAAGGGCTTCATAACCCCTGAACCAATTGGGCTCTTCGCTTGAGGGATTAAACCTGAGGGGAAGGTAGTTTACCCAAATTTCTTATCATAGGAGGGGGGGGGGGGGATTAACAGCCATAAACCCCCCGCCAAAAGCCACATGTTAAAAGCGAAGCTTTTCTATAATTATGGTCAGTCCGTTCGCCCGTCCGTAACGGGTAGCTTTTAATTGAACGGTTAGCTCTTTTCGTTATTTTAGAAATGATGATTCCTTTCCTATAACAGTTTCATACAGTTAGAGATTTATGGATATTGTCATCCTTGCAGTAAAATTTTATAAAAACAAATTTTAAGGTAATTTCCATGTTTAGAACAATTAATCTTTTTTCTTCCAAATGTGTGGTAAATCCAACCATCTTCAGGGATAAGACAATGTCTGATAAATTCATATTCATCCCTTATGATGATAAAACAAAATTGTCCCTTCTTTAGATTGTTAATAATGGTCCAAAGAATTAGACACTATCGGTGTCAAAGGTTTAATAAAATTACCCAATGTTTTAGAGCTAAAAGAAATAGAGTAAATATTACCCTTCTAAGTTCATTTTTTAGAGGGGGGGGGGGGGGCGGGGTCATCAATACGTCCCTGTACATGATTATAAAACTTTGGTACACTATTAATTTAAAGTCTAATGTCTCCTCCCTTCCTCACTGGGTAAACCTTTATATTCAATTCTATTTTCACAACAATTCTTTTCCATCTCAAATTCAATTTTAAACCAATTTTATCTGAATTTTAAATATTAGAATTATTGTTTAAACATTTAGGAACATATATTGTATTTTAAGTTACCCTTAAGTGAAAGATTTTGGAAATTTATGTTTCTTTTTAAATAGAATTAGAACGTAGCTTAGTGCCGAGGAATATTTAGATAGATGTAACAGCTTTTGGTCTACCTATTCTATTGACGTCATGGTAGAGTGAAAGAGAAAGAGAAGGGGTTAAGAAACCCCCTAGATAAGAGATGGGATATAGGGTATTTCCTGTCGTCAATTGATTAGGTAGGCCATAAAGCAGGGACATCTATCCCCATTTTGCTAAGGCACTATAGACAGCTTCGATTAGTAAATTCATTCTTATTTTAAAAATTTGTTTTGTAGAGGCTGTGCCCAAATAAACCTAGGGCTAATTATATACAAAAAAATAGCTTAAAGCATATCAAATTCATACCTACATGAAATAATTTATTTAAAGTTTATATTATGTAAGTACATATATAAGTCTAAAACCCCCAAAGCTTCATTAAAAAGATCATAAAAATTAAATCATAATTTCATCATTTCTCATAATTTTTGGATTAGGCAAAATATGCTTACAGCTTTTTAAAAGCGAAGCTTTTCTATAATTAGGATCGGACCGTCCGTACGTCCGACCGTCCGAGATAGTTAGATTTTATTCGTTAGTTCAGGCATGTTAGAATTGTGCTATCGATTTCAAACTTTGCTTATGATTCCAGTAGTAGTTAGGTACGATTTAGAAAGTGTAGCAACTCTATAATCGTTACCAGAATGTCCGTACGTCCATTTTAAACATGTTGATTTTTTTACTTTTTTAAAAACATTTTTTTTTATGTGATAAAATAATCCGATTGATCTGATTTTTTGATTACTGATTCCTATTATAATAAGGTACAATATTATGAGCGAAGCATCTCTATAATCAAGTATTAAAAATGTCAGTATGTACTTAAACAGAATTATGTATTTAAGAATTTTTGCAACAAATTTACGTATAATTTTGTCAAACCTTATATTTTCATATCTTGTATATTCAGTTCTGACACTCAACAAAAGTTAATGTTTGTCTGTTTCTAAACCCAAAGAACATAATGGACTACGGAAATGGAAAGAAAAATAATAAAAAAAAACCCAGTCATTTATAAAGCTTTCAAAAAATTACAGTATTTTAGAACTATTAATTTTTTAATTATTTAGCCTAAGACAAAAACTTTACAACTTTATGTTACAGGATAGTGTCCTTGTTATTCATTTACTCATTTTTACGCATTTTTTTAAAATGTTCACCTTAAGTTACTTTTTAAAAATTGTTTATATATCATATCAGAAACAATTAATTTTCACTGTCTACAAATAAATATTAACATTAGACTTAAAATTTCTGCTGTTATTGTATAAAGCTAAAGGTTGCGTCTCACCTCCATCTTGGCCAAGGAATCGCACTAAACTAATCTGCGAAAACTTCGCCAATTTTGTATTTCATCTTCTTTTTTGGGTGCATCCAATCCTGATTCAATTTTTTTTACTTTTCAAAAACCATTTTAAAGCTGACTCTCATCGTCATTATATATTTTTAAAAAACTATATAAAATTCCATTTTGATTTATTTATTTCATAACACACCAGTAAAAATTTATAAAATAAAAGTCAGCTTGTTTCATTAAATATGCGAAAAATTCCGTTCTATGCGTGTAAGCAAGTAAGCCGTCACAGTGCTTTGAGAAAAATCTTCTATTCTCCAAAGATGGTTTGTTGTCACGGAAAGAAATGCGCGAAGGGAAAAATTGCCATTGTTGGCGAAAAAATAAGTTTACGTTGCTTCCGAATATTATTATTGCAAATGTTTTCTAATTTTGGGCTTTTTGAAGTAATTATAATTATTTTTTTAATTTATTGTAAATTGCTCAAATATTTTTGAACATATTTTTTTCCAGAATATATTGTTCATGTTTTATTATATTTCCATCATAAAATTAATCTACAACAAATACAATATAATTACCTCAGAGCAATATTCTTTTTGTAGATTTAAATTTTTTTTAAAAGTAATCTGAATGTGGTTTACTAGTGTGACTTCGAAACCGAGTAATATTCGCTGGATTAGAACCGGCCCTCAGCCATACTGAAATATCTTGTATCGTTTCGTATTATAGACAATTTCCGACAATCATTAAAATGAAAAATTTTAATATCAATACGAGTTTTATTAACCTTTCACCCCCTCCCCTTTAAGACAAAACAAAAATTAAGTCAACCAAAGGGAAAAATACTCACAAGTCTATGCAGTCTTTGTGGAGTGGGGGGGGGGGTCCTTGACACCACATTGACCCTCCCATCTCTTAATTGATTAATTTTAATTTCTACAGATATTTAAAGTAGAATAAAAAAACAAGACTGTTTTAACCCTGAAATCATTTTAGACAAGTAGTTTAATTATCTATTTAATCCTCATCTAATAGTGGCTAGATGTATATCTATGTGTCTTTTTGTCTTTAGCGATGGATCTCGCTAATCGCTGTGTTAATGTTAATGTGTTAACAACTAGTGGCTGCGCCCCTAGCATCTAGGGGATTCGTATGCGTAGAAAAAAAACCTAAACACTTACCATCTCAAATAGCCTGAAACCATTCCAGGACTTATGTGAAGATTTCTGTAGTTAACGATAATTTAAGCTACAGACAAAAACATTACTACTTTATATTATTCCTGACTTTATAAAATAAATGTTTTGTATAAGTAATAATTTAATAACACAACTTATTTTTTTGTCAGAACTTAATAATTAGAATATAAATGTATAAAAGTCGATAAAAATTGTAAGTAAATTTGTTGAAAAACCTCTTAAATAGAGGATAATACATAAGGACATGCTTACATTTTTGGGAATTGATTATAGAGATGCTTCGTTTATAACATTGTACTTTGTTGTCCTGAGAATCAGTATTCCAAAAATTAGGTTAAACGTTTTATTATATCACATAAAAAATTGTTGTACCTAACTACTACAGGAATCATCATACAAAGTTTTAAATCGATAGGAAAATTCTGACATGCCTAAATTGACGAAAAAAGTTATCCGTTCCAATCGTACGGGCGGACGGACGTGCGTACGGACGGACCTACCCTAATTATAGAAAAGCTTCACTTAAAAAAAACATAACTTGTAAATGGTGGAAAGTAAATTGGAGGTGGTTGAACTCTTTAAACCAAACTTTAATGTTTATACAGTAAATTGATATAAACTTGCAATAAAAAGAATGAAAAAAAGTTTTGTCAAATCATTCAAGTTGGACCAAAGCAATGTGAAAACAAATTATGACTTAATCTTTCTAAGCAAATATTGTACTCTTCAAATGGCATTAATAAACATCAGTCAAATGGAATTAATAAACATCCGAAATCTGTATGTTCAACCTGTCGCATGGCTAAATTCTTTTTAAAAATTTAGCATTGCCTAAATAGTTTCTTTAGTCTTACATATTCATTTAAGGAATGCAAGTTCAAGAATAGTTATTTCTCGCATCGTATTATAAACGGCTTTCCGCGGATATAGAATGTACACAATTATAAGATTAAAACTAGTTTTTTTAGCCCCGAGGTGCCGATGGGGTTTGGATATACCCTCCTTGTCCACGCCTCTGGTTAAGAATGATGCGCATACTTGTTCTTGTTGTTAAATTTTCAAAATGCTTATTGATTATGTACATAAAATCAAAGAACCGTTTCAAGATATTTATTATGTCATTGTCATTTCCTTTTTGCTCGATAATTGATTTACTTGCTACAATTGTGCGCATTTATTCACAAAAGGTACAGGCAAAGAAATTTATAATCCACGTAAATTTTTTATCAATTGGTATAGAGAAGTTAGGGTTACACAAACCACCCTTTTAAAATAAAGTCTAGTTTTTATTTCTATCATTCATCTATTTCATAATCTCGGCCGCACACCTAGCATCTAGTGATTGGAGGGGCAAATATGATAGGCTAAAAAATCCTAAGTCTAAACTTTAAAAATAAATAGCCTAAAACCATCTTGTGACCTGTTTAAAGCTTCTTGAAAATGGAGAATTCAAAAGGCTTAGTGGTTAGTGAGATCTTAACGGTCAAAAAATACTTCTTTACATAATAGCATCGTTACAAATTTCTACTCTTATAATCTTTTAAAGAAATCTTTAAACGTTTAAATTCAATTTTGACAACTCATTTTATGAAATGAAATTATAATTTTGGCACATAATTTAAAATACAATAAAACAAGCATGGCAACCTCCATAAATTGTGAATTATATAAATTATTATTACTTTGATCATACACCAGATTATCGAGTACTCTAATAAAGCAAACTTGTAGCGTGCTAAAATAACGATATCCAAATTCTCCGCTTTACCCAATCCCCTCCCCTCTTAATGAATGAACGAACTGACTAATAAATAATGTCCATGTTAGCAACCTAAATTGACGACAATCATCCGTCAACATATGTAATTAATTTTACATTTCTCCTTTAGAACAGACTGCATGATGTTGATTAATTATACGTAATCACTAATACAGATGCTTTTCTCCCAATAAACTGAAAAAATTAGTTTGTTTTCTTGTCACGTATTTATCCGTATTTATTTTCAAGAAGGGAATGGACAATTTAACTTAAATTTAGCTACAGCAATATCGTTCTTTAGTATTTACTGCTGTAATTAAGTCAAGTTTCAAATCAAATATCCAATTGAATGGGAGAGAAAATTATTGACGTCATTTGTCATATCCTTGTCTCCCTGGCAGTCTCGCACTTCAATTTTATTGCTTATTGTTATTTGTTCTTTTTTCAATAGCTGCAGCTACTATATAAATAGGGTCGGTCCGTACGTCCGTAACGGACATACAATGCTTGCTAGAATTGTTAATCGTTATCAGAATGACCATTCAAAACAAGTCGTTTGGATTTTTTTGACAAAATTTGTTTATGTTATATAACTTTTAACTATACAATTTATCTGATTCCTAGTACAACAAAGTGCAATGTTATAAGCTAATCATCTCTATAATAAAGTCCTAAGATGTAAGATGTAGTATTCTGTATTTATGCAGTTTTGCAACAAATTTACTTATAATTTTGTATAGACTTTTAAATTTATATTCTTTTGAATCAGTTCTGATATTCTACAAGAGTTAATGTTCGTTTGTGTCCTTTTTGTTATTTAATCTTTTTTTAATAGCTTCAGCTACTCTATAATTCAATTTGTCTGTGCGTCTGTTGCGTCAGTCTGTATTTATCGATAGAGTAATGGATATAGTATAACTTGAATCTTACACAAGATTTTCATGTTCTCTAACAAAGTGAAACTTGCGGAGGGCTAAAATAACGATTCCCCCCTTCATGTGAGATGGTGAGATAAAAGAAGTTGAAACCACTTGGAAATCGTTATATATTTGTATTTTCTTGTGTTTTATTAGCAATTATCGCACCGTATTATAGACAGCTTTCCGCGGATAGTAAAACTAAAAAATATAAGAAGGATATCAGTTTTGCCAGTTCCGAGGGGCTAAAGACCCTTGTTAACAAAACTGGTATTCATATTATGCTTTTTAATTTACTATTATAGAAAATTGTCTGTAATACGATGCTAGACAAAATTTTTTAGTATGGCTTAGAACCAGTTCTACTCCAGCGAATATTAATCGGTTTCGAAGCCATACTAGAAAAAAATTTATGCACACACACATTCATATTCGTACAAAACTGCAGTACAGGGACGAGCCTAAATCTTGGCTTTAATTACCGATATCACTGATAAAACTGCGCATTGCATGGCAATGACAATCATTGCTGCATGTACTAATATTATAAGAAAATATACTGTGTATAAAGTACATCTTTCTTCTTTGTTTTATAATTCTGTTGCATTTTTTATTATGCTTTAGGCAAGGAGAAAGATAAACATATCCCATGATTTAAATTAGTACGGGGCTTTTTGTCTCAAGTTTATGAATATAATAACTACTGAACTGATTAAGTTCCTTATTTGAAGGGGAGCTTCAATATCTCGAGATGTTTTAAAGCTATTTTACTTTCAATTAAAGCCTCTAGTTGTTAGGAGCGCAGCCTCTTGTTAATCCTATAATATAAAGTAGTAAGGTTTTTTTGTCTGAATACAATAACTAATGAACTGATTGAGTTCTCCTTTTAGGGGAAGCTTCACTTAGATCACGGTATGTTTTAAAGCTATTTCACTTTTTATTAAAGCGCATTGCGCAGTTGCTAATCCAATTATATAAAATAGTAAGCTTTTTTTGACTGTAGCCGAGGATCTCGTGAACCCCCGTACCGGTATGTTTCTCGTTTCCAGTGAATCTTCTTATGGGTCCTAGGAAGGTTTATAACTATTTTGGGGGAGGGTACCACCATCCTCCTAATAAAAATTGCAAAGAAAAAATAACTAACTCCATCTAGAGGCAAAAACCATTTTTTGCTTTACAGCTGATCTTGACATAGATTGAAAAGAAAACATTTTACTTGCCCTAGAGGCCACTAGGGGCGTATCCGCTAGTCAATCATAATGTATAAACAGGTTGATTTTAAATATTTTGAAATAAGAAACCCATCATTTTTATTTTAAATGTTGATTCCAGGGACGACTCATCTACATCTTTGATTCATACATTTTGAAAATTTGTCAACCAAAAAATTGTCTACTGTTTGTAAGTAAAAAAAACACATTTAACACCTAATAATTAAAATTTAATTTACGTTTGTTGCATTTTTTAAGGCTTCAGCAATTTGCACATTTATCAAAGGTTGCATATAACATCATGTGTTTACTGATATAGACATAATATATATGTATACAAGAATGACAACATCCACAAAAACGAATCGAAGTTTAAAGTTTTAAATTGAAAAGGACGATAACTTCCATGTAAGCGAAGCTGAACAAAATCTGACAAATAATATTTAAAGTTATTCGTGGGACAATACTGCCAGATTTTATTGAAAAATTGGAATGTTATTCGAAAGACAAAAGAAATAAAATAAGATTTGTTTTTGCTTAAATCCAGAATGCTTAAAAGCATATCTATAATACAAAGTAGAATGATGTCTGTCCGTCAATTCGTCCGTCCGTCCGTCTGATCTTATGATCTCGGTAACCACTGAACTGATCGGATTCTACTCTTCAGGGAATATACCTACTGGTCCTGTGGTGGTTTTAGGCTATTTTCTTGATGGGTGGGACACCCCAAACCTCCCAAAAAACAAATAAATCCCCCTCCCTCTATTTTTTCTGAAGATTTCCTTGGTCCTTTTACGAATTTTGCCTTAATTTTTTTTTTATTGCCTCTTGGGGCAAAGCCCCTAGAGGCTAGGGGCGAAGCCGCTAGTCCTATTATATAAAGTAGTAAGCTTTTTTGTCTGTAGCGAAGGATCTCGCTAACCACTGAACCAATATGGTCCCGCTTAACAGTGAAACTTCCTATAGGTTCTAGGATGGTTTTGGGCTATTTTGTTTTGATGAATAAGCTTGGTAGGGTTTGGGGCTATTTTTCTGCTCTTTCATATTCCATTGAATATGAGCCCCTAGGTGCTAGGGGCGCAGCCGCTAGTACATTTGTTAGTATAAAAAATAAGGGTTTAAAAACTTTAGATCTCTTCTATTGCTTTGTGTAAAGTAAAGACTTTAAACTCCTCCCCTCCCCTCTCTTCCCCTGTATCCCTGCATCCTCCCCTCCCCTCTCCTCCCCTGTATCCCTGCATCCTCCCCTCCCCTCTCTTCTCCTGTATCCCTGCATCCTCCCCTCCCCTCTCTTCCCCTGTATCCCTGCATCCTCCCCTCCCCTCTCTTCCCCTGTATCCCTGCATCCTCCCCCCCCCTCTCTTCCCCTGTATCCCTGCATCCCCCCCTCCCCTCTCTTCCCCTGTATTACTGCATCCTCCCCTCCCCTCTCTTCCCCTGTATCCCTGCATCCTCCCCTCCCCTCTCTTCCCCTGTATCCCTGCATCCTCCCCTCCCCTCTCTTCCCCTGTATTCCTGCATCCTCCCCTCCCCTCTTTTCCCCTGTATCCCTGCATCCTCCCCTCCCCTCTCTTCCCCTGTATCCCTGCATCCTCCCCTCCCCTCTCTTCCCCTGTATCCCTGCATCGATGACGGGTAATAAAAATCTGAAAATTGAAATGACGCAAATGACGCAAATTCTGACGCAAATTCTGAACGCAATTCTCACGTTTATCTAAAAATGCAACATATAATAATAGCTATTAAAACAATTTTCAAGCATAACTTTTATCTTATTAGGATAACAATTAAATAAGAAAAATATTTTTACCATATGAAATTCGTGATCAAACACCTAATTGAAAAAAATGCAAGACATAGCTTTTATTTTAAGAAAGACTAGGGGCAACGGACGCCCCAAAGAAGCCTCTAGGTGTTCTTAAGGTGGGAGGGGGATAAGTCAATCGCCCTTCTACTTTTTAACTGAGTTTTAATAAGAAATATTCAGAAAAAAATTTGGGGGTGTGATTTTAAATTGGGAGGGTAGAGATACGCTCTCTCAAAATAGTTAAAAACCTTCCCTGTACCTAAAAAAAAGCTTAATTGCAAAGGAAAACCAAACAGATGTCATTTTTTAACAATTTTATAAAAAAAAAACATTGGCGCACTTGTATAAACACCTTATCGCTATCAAGTTTTGAAATAGATAATCCAGAAAAATCCAGTTCAAAGGGGGATGCATAAAGAGATGGGGCAAATCGAACCGAAAATAGTTATGATGGACATCTTCCTTCATCCCTGCATCCTCCCCTCCCCTCTCTTCCCCTGTATCCCTGCATCCTCCCCTCCCCTCTCCTCCCCTGTATCCCTGCAACCTGCAGGGTTTTTCTTACCATTACTACACCTCAAATATCATGGTCCACTGAAAGTTGAAAGGAAATTGAAAGTGCAAGATAATGTATTGTTATTTTTCTGACAGTTAATAAATGAGACATGTGCAGATTTGCATAACCTGTCTGAAGGTTTTTTTTGCGCATTTTTAGCAATAACTGAATTATTGTAGAAAATTAAGAAACCATTTTCCAGAATCCAAAATATTTTTGTCTTTGAAAGTTGTCAAAAGAAAAGCAGCTCAAAAGCTGCTCAAAAGCAGTCAAAATACCATAGATTGTTTATAATTTCATTACGAAGGGAATAATGGCAAAAAAACAGGAGCTGAGAAAATTAGTTGTTAATAATAATAACGGCTAAAAAAGCAGTCAGACGACTACGGATGTTTTATACTTAATTATGCTCCATATTGATGGAAATGTTGACAAGAAGTTATAGCTTTCTATCTTTTATAGGAGCTGAGAAAATCAAGTTTCCCCTAATACATAGGGACAGACAGACATTTCGAATTATAGAGTACCTTTGCTTCTAAAAATTTTTTAGCATATTTAATAGTTATTTCTCGTATCGTATTATAAACGGCTTTCCGCGGATATAGAATGTACAATTATAAGATTAAAACTAGTTTTTTTAGCCCCGTGGTAGTTTTAATCTTATGATTGTACATTTCTATATTCGTAGAAAACTGGATATAATACGATGCTAGACATAGTTTTTTCGTATTCATGAACAACCGGTTCCTATCCACCGGATTCAAATGAATACGAGAAACAGTTTTCCCATATTCTTACATAATACAATTCATATATTCCAGTTTCAATTTTGAAGCATAATTTTAAACAAATAACATTCATTAATTTAAAAATATTGAAATCAATTAAATAAAACGCATCAGAATAATACATCCGTAATAAACACTATTCATAAAAATGTGATCATTACAAAAGAATGAAAAAATCCTGAATTTTACATATCTTTGCGATTTTTAAATATTTGAAATAAAAATAAAATTATTTTTTAATTCTTAAATACCTTCTTTTTCTTGAAGTTTTTCAGAGAAGGTTTTCTATCTAGAGTATGTCCTTCTGTCCGAAAAAAAGATATTATAGCTGTGTGTTTTAATAATCTATTCATCTGACGAAGAAAAAATTATACATTACGTATTTTGGTTGTTTGTAAGATTTTTTGTCTGTTAAGAAGGTTGACTGCTGAACAGTGAACCTACTTATAGGTATAGAGAAGGTTTTTAACCATTTTTGGGGAAGTTACCACCACCAACTAAAGAAAAAGTTCGTAACAAAGAATTTACCCCTTTTTATTTTTTAAGTTGAATATAGGTGCGGGCTTTAAGGCCTTTAAGGGGCGTAGCCATTTGTAGAGCATAAAATTTAAATTTTGAAATTGAAAACTATATACAAATAATAGAATTACCTTTATTATACAAATACAAGATTAAAATTATGTTTTCTAAAACATTTTCTCGTGTATCATTCAAAACCGATTAATATCCGGTGGATTAGAACCGGTTTTCTACGCATATAAAAATGTACAATTATAAGATTAAAACCATTTTTTTGGCCCAGGCCTTTGCCATCTCGGGGCTAAAAAAACTGGTTTTAATCTTGAAATTGCAAATTTTATATCCGCGGAAAGCTTTTTGTAATACGATGCGAGAAATAACTATTCTTTTATTTGCTCTGTCAACATTTGTTTTTTTTTACACAGAATTAGTTTTTGGTTAGAAATGTGTGTTTTCTCTGTCGCTTTTGATTAAACCAAATGTCATTATTCCTTATTTTGCGAATATTTTTTGAAATAAACATATAACATGCATGCACAGGGAGGGAAGGGACATTGGGAGGTTTATTACACTAGTCTCCAAAGTTTAATGATAACGTTTTCTTGTTGACTAAACAACTTTGGGGAACTTTTGAAGTTTGATTTATTGGTTCATTAAGTTCAGTGTCATAACGTTTCAACCACTACAGATGAGGTGATTTTATGTATCATCTTTGGGGATCTATATCAATCCATCGGTCATTGTCTTATCCCTTTAGATCCCTGATCACAAAAAAATAAAATAAGCAGCCTTTCTTAAAAAGCAGCTTAGAAATTATCTCATTTCCTGCATAGCGTTACGGACTTAATGACGGGCAGAAAAAGTAAATTACAGAATAGCTTCGCTACTGAAAAAAGAAAAGAAAAAATAATTATGGGTACTCTACGTAAAATCCTTTAGGACTTTACTATTGTGTACGATTTTATTTAATCCATTCAGTACTCGGTCATTAATTTGTTTTCAACTGAAATGAAAAACCCCATTTTTTTTGTTATTAGTTTATGAATAACTGGCCGGCTACGCACTAGAGGCCTCTAGTGGCATTTTAATTGTTTGGTGTTTAAAAAAAAATAATACGATACCTTGCAATGTTGCGAAGGAGTCTTTATCAAGATGCTACGATACTTTTCAATGTTACGTAGGAGTCTCTATTTGAGAGGGAAAATTTCGATTTATTGTTATTTCTCTTGGGAGGGTGGTGGTACCCTCCCCCAAAATAGTAATAAAACCTTCCCAGGACCTATGAGAAACTACCCTGTTAAGGAGAACTCTATCGGTTCAGCGGTTAGCGAGATCCTTCAGTACAAACACACAGACACACAAACAGACATCCTGTTACTTTAGCATAAGGATTGGTGGAATGGCTTTTAAATATAGACAGCTGCACAACTAATCTGTAAATTATTTTGTCCGTCTGTTTGTCGGCCATGCTTCAAAAGATGTAAACGCTATTTTTGTAATTTTTCTTTGTTATGCGTACTGATTATCTGCACTATAACTCACTTTGTCTGTTTGTTCCATGGTTTGTTTGTGCTTCGCAGGTTATGGATGTTGTCATCATTGTATTTTTGTAAATTGTGTTTGTGTTGATATGTTGTAAACCTAATTTATTAGATAAGGTATGACACTGCAAAGCTAAGTGTTTTCTCATATTCTTTCAATGGGTGTGAGTTTTGTAATGCAAAATATAAAAAGCATTTTTTTTTCAATTTAATACTGGTTTTATCATGCTTTTGTGATAAACTGCATGAAGTTGCACCAATTTTACCAATTAAAAGAAAACACATAAACATTTAGCCAAATATACCCAATAAAAGAAAAGTATTAAGATTTAAAATCCTAATAAAATTGTGGGTTACTATTTTTATTTTTAACTCTACAGTATGATTCTACAGGTGTCAAAGTATATTTTTGATACCCCTTTCAAAAATGGTTAAAAGTTAAAACAGCTTTAATTCTTACAATCTGAAGATATACATAAATGTTAGACGTAACAGTTATACACGAAACTATATATAATCAAAATTGATTTTTATATTGCTAAAGAATTAGTTAATTTCATTTTTTAATATTTTAATAATTTCTAACATCACTTTTTTAATGCCAATCTTTACTTTTGTGGCTAAGCTTTTATATTTATACTGTAATAAAAATTTTCATGCAGTATAAAACCCACTTATTTGTTTTTAATAACCAGATTACCCATCTGAATTGTCGGTAAATTATTATTAACCAATTATTTTTATGATATTAGATTCGCCTGAAAATAATTTCTATAATAGCATCTGCAAATACGGAACAAAAATATTAAACTGTTAGTTAGGAGACTCCAGAGGTATTAAAAACAGGGAGGGAGGGGACATTGAACTGTTTATTACTCTGGTTCCCAAAATTTTATATAACGTTTTCTTTTTCGTTGGCTTAGCCACGTCGGGACTTTATTGAATTTTGATTGGTTGATTAATTAAGTCGAGTGTTTCACAAGTTGTAATCTACAGAAGGGGCAATTTTGTGTATAATAATTAGTGATGTACATGAATTTAACGACCATTGTCTTATTCTTTTAGACCCCATAGGGATTGAAAAAATTTAAGGTTATGCAGGTTGGCAACTGTTGGGTTAACTTAAAAAGGAATTCTAGCTTCTAGTGGAATTTCATATTTTTTGTTCAGTAAACGTAGTCTATAATATTCACTTGCTTTTACATATTTTTTTCTTTAAATATCAATGAAATTGTTTTAGTTTATCCTAAGTCAAAAAAACAAACTTCCCCTTCAATGCAATGGCTTTAACAATTATATTTTATCCCTTCCCAATTTGCATTTAGGAGGTATGGGTGAATACTAGGTATTACCCCCCCCCCCCCCCCAGAAAAAAAGACACTTAAAACTCTCAATAATGATTCTTTGGTTTTGAATATCAGGTAAGTATGGAACATTTCTCCCTCCTCCCCCCCCCAAAAAAATGTTAGATGGGTTAACTTAACACTCGGGTTAAATCACTTAAGGAGGTTGAAAAAAGTCAGAGATTTTGATGTTTTTACCACCTTTCCGGCTTATTCAAACAATCAAATTAATTCGAGAAAAATATCACGAAACCTATACGTTATATTCAGCTGTCGTTGGTGGGCAACTCTAGTTTATGACCTTTACATCTACCCCCAAAGATTATTTTAGATTTATTTCGCTTGTTAAATATACCTTATTCCTGCCCCCTTGGCCTTCCCCTATTTAAAAAGTTTGGACGTTCTTCTAATTTCTGACTTTCACACATTGTAATTACTAATTAATATATATTTTCGTTTAAATTTTTGCCTCGCACACAAATACAATCATCCTTGTTACCAAGAAGGCAACAAAAATTGGTTTTACTTTTAAATGTTTTTGCCCAAAACTATTTTTAATGTTTTCTTCTGTAATGGAACGTCGCGTCATTTTGGCACATTTTTTTTATGTCTGGCTTTATAAAAGCGAAGCTTTTCTATAATTAGGGTCGGTCCGTACGTCCGTAACTAATAGGTTTATTCGTTAATTTAGGCATGTTAGAAATGTCCTACCGATTTCAAACTTTGCATGATGATTCCTGTAGTAGTTAGGTACAATTAAAAAAACAAAGCAACTCTATAATCTTTACCAGAATGACCGTACGTCCATTTCAAACATGATTTTTTAACTTTGTTAACAACAATTTTTATGTTGTTTAATCATCCGATTGATCTGATTTTTGGAGTACTGATTCCTATTACAATAAGGTACAATATTATAAGCGAAGCATCTCTATAATCAAGTCCTAAGAATGTCAGTATGTCCTTAAACAGAATTCTATATTAAAGAATTTTTGCAACAAATTTTTTAAGGGCTAATGTTCGTCTGTCATACCGTTTCAGAGCTTCGCTTTAATAGATGCTGTCATCCTTGTTATTTTGCAACTAAATGACCTTGCGTGCTAAAAATAACTTCACGTATTATTTCTTCTAAAAAAACGAAATCACACCAGATTTGCAGTTTTCTATGGATAATATCGTTGTATAACAATTAAATATTAGAAGAATCTTATATTGTCTTGTCTTATAAGGTTTTTTTTGGTAATTTGTGAGTATTATAATTGCTATATTTGTTTTTAACACGGTATCTTTATATCAATTATATTCATGAATCATCATTTTCGATTGTACCTAAAGTCTTTAAGTCACATTTCTCATTAATTATCCCCAAAAACGAACCAACGTAAAAAATAAAAAAATATAACTCTTATGGAAGAAAATATTGTCGTTTACCACGTACCTGACATAGCAATAGTAAGTACCATTTATATTAACGCTTTTAGAATGACGCGAATTGGTTAAATCTCGAGCATCCGGGTAACTTACCACCAAAATAATCTATTCGAGACTATTATGCAGGGATTTAGAACTATTTGATTTACAAATTAATATTACTTTTTTAAAAGGTGACAAGGTGTTTAACTGTGTGTGTGTGTGTGTATGTGTGTAGCAAAGGATCTCGATAACCATCAAGAAAAATTGTCCCTAAATGATTTATTTTAATAAAAACCTAAAATTGAAAAATGACTCCTAGACTCCCTTCCCCCCCCCCCCCCCCCACCTAACATTAAAGTGTCTCTAGAGACCCATAGGGGCGTAGTCACTAGTATAAACATAAGATTATTATAAATGTACATTTTTGAAGGTTGTCCAATGTCCATTTATTTCAGGGCTCGGCAGTCGCGCTTAAGCAGCAATTAAGCCTCAAATTTAAATCCACTTTTAAATTGATTTTTTAAAAAAGGAATTGCCTTATTTGGATCATTTTTAGACATACAGCTTATTTGTAAAATTGTAAATGGTTGATTACCTGAGGCACAGCTGCCGAGCCCTGATTTATTTCTATAAAATTCTCGGTTTGCAAATTCACAAATATTTGCATAAAAGGTTTAAAATAAAAATAATACAGAGACCTATGGAAAAGTCTATTTCCAATTTTGAAATCAAAGCAAATTCGGAGGTGTCCCTCAACGTACCTATTGAGCACTGAACTCCATCCTTATTTTTTTATAATGATGAAAATAAGGAGGGGGGTGTTAATTATTAG